>NW_027256888.1:33458158-34658158 GCF_029215685.1 Pituophis catenifer annectens
TGCAACTTATAATAGAGTTTTTCTCTACTTCATCTTATACAAAATCAAATCAAAGTGGGGTCATTTTAAGTTTTTTAAAATCAATCATGCCTTGTGATTTATTAGAACTGAATGCTTTTTCTGAAATTCCACAAATTTACATTCTGTCACCATCACATTTTCTGTAAAAATCACTCATTCCTCCCACATGCAAAACAGGCCACATAACTCATCAAACACTTACTCATTCAACTTTCCTCTCTTAAAGACAGGCCTAGTTAAACAGACAATAGAATAGAGAAAATCTAGATGGAACTGGAAAGTGCTAGCTACACCATGGCATTATGCAGATTTGTTGTTTGCATAACTACTTGCTGCTGATGCTATAATAATGCTTCAAAAATTGTTCTGCAGACAGTGGGATGCTTCTAGAATATTTTGCCTCATTTTATTTCTAGTCCAAACCTCTCTGATAAGAGAGCAGGGAGACTTTAAAGATTAATATCAGATGTTTGAGGTTGGCAAGGTCAAGAAAAAAGGCACAATAGGATTCCAGGATTGCTCATAACCACTGTAAATTAGAACAAAATTTTGAAAGTCTATCAGAGCTTCTCTTTATCTTATTTTGAATAAAATGAAGAAAGGTTTATTTGAGATTTCTTTCTTACAATTTCATCTTTTTAGTATGAGTAATCTTTTCTGAAACTCCTCTCTAAACAGTTTGAGCATTTCATTTCCATTCCCAAGGTCAGATCTACATTCTTTCACACTAGTTAAACTGTAAAAACTGGTGGTTGTAAATTTATACTGAGCCCTGATTAGGTGAATCTTGCAAGAATATTAAAGATTGAAGAATCAGAGCAAACCCTAGTAAGAGTATTTGCCTTCTACTTAATAGAGTAGAAGTTAGGAAGGAGAAGACTGGAACTTGGTTGCATCTTAGTGCTATAGAGTAAAACAATATTCCCCTTTCCATTTTTCCCTCACAGAAATAATCCCGTGCGATAGATTGAGCTGGAGGCAGGTTAAGGATTTTACATATAGTAAAATTTGTCTAAATACACAATGCTCCTTCAGGTGATATCAAGTAAGTCCTTACTTAATCATTGTAGGATGAAAAATAAGGCCCATTGTAAAAGCATAAATATTATACTTAAATTGACAGAAATTTCTTTTAAAAACAATAGATCCATTGCTCTATTAAAAATAGTGATTTTAAGTTCTGAATCAGACCCCCCAAATATATAATAATTATGCCCATCAAAAAGTCTACTATGCATATTCCAGATGTCCTTGTTTCTATAGTTAACATACGCAGCAATCAGATGCCCAGTAGAAAATCCTTATTAGGTTAATTACAGATCTTGAAGAAGGTCAATGTGCCCTTTTGGCATGTTTCACATAATCCATCCTGTGTTCTGGTGGAAAAACAAAATAATTTAAAATTATCTATATATGGAGGGACACTAGAAATCACAGCAAGCAGTTGTCATAGTCTGTTCCTATCTGTGGCTTATGCCTATCTATTAAACCAGCATTCCATCATTGTAAGATAAACAAACCTTTCCACAAGTTGATATTTTGAATAAATTCTGGTCCTAAAATTTATTATGTAAACATATATGCTTAACTAAGGAATTTTGTGTAAGTGAATTAATATGAATTTCTAGTTATCAACAAACATTTATTTGGTCTATCTGAAATGCCTAAGAACTCAGAATGCAGAATATAGAATAATAGAGCTGGAAGGGATTTCATATATTTTAGTTTCCAGGCCACTAATTATCTTTGTTGTTCTTCTCTGAACTCTTTCTAGAGTCTCATTATCTTTTTGTACCATGATGACCAAAATTCAATACAATATTCCAAGGGTGGTCTTAGCAAAGCAGTATATAGTGGTACTAATACTTCATGTGATCTTGATACTCTTCCTCTAATGATGCAGCCTAGGATCACACTGACATGTGGCAGCTGCAGCATACTGCTGTCTCATACATAAATGGTTGCCCACTAGGACACCTTGATCAATCTATCAGTCAATTCCAACTTCTCACGGGAAAAAAAAAAGATCTCGTTTTGGAATTGATTGAACTTTGTTTTTTTAGTCCCAGAAACTTTTCTTTCCCTGCACATGACGGCAAGAAACGTGACAGAGAAATGCAATGGACCTGGAAATCAGGTAGGCAAAGAAATGCTTGAGGGAAGCAAGGGCATCTGGGCGCCAGGAGCGGAAATGGGGCCATCTGTTTCCAGCAGTTGCTCAGGCCCACTGGAGGGAAGGCCAGCACTTTAACATGGTGGCATTCTAGATCTGGCTGGGAAGGGACAGCTGGCATGGACACTGCAGGCAGGATGCCCATTTGCTTTAGCATCCTCCTCGACACTCTGGCGGTCTGCTGGTGCTTTGGCCATGGGCTGCCGCCTTATGCATAAGCCCTGCCCCTCCACCTGTTGTAAAGTGAGGCAGTTTTCTTGAATTTTTGGGCAGGGTTTTTCTTCCCCGCCTGGAAAGAAGTTGAATGAAAACAAGTTGCGTTCTGAAAAACATAGATTTTTCCAAACACATCTAACCAGTTTGCCAAACTCAGCAAAAAATTAGCTACCAGTTCTACCAAACCAGTGCAAACTGGCTAAATCCCACCACTGGTTGTTCTACTTAAGTTTCAGTGACAGAACAAAAAGTAATACAGGACCTTTCAATGGTATGTACTATTTTCATACATGTTATTGCTCTTGTACTATTCAAGCACTCCAAACAGACAGCAACAACAGCCAGAAGAAAATCATTCTTAAATTTAAAGTAAATATTTTGGTTTTGGGGACTTAACACTAATTTAAGTTTCATATAAACATCAGGGAAAGACCATCAAATTTAGCTCAAATTTTAGTGACTAAACAGAGTCACTAGATGTCATATAGCTTTCTTGACAACAATATGAAAATAGATTGTTCTCTTTTTCTGGTAATTTTTTTTCAGCTTCCAGATCTTGGCTATGATCTTGGGATACCATAGTTCTCTTCTTTTCTATGTGGACAATGGAGTCAGTGATCATTGGGAGAAATCCAGCCTTTAAGGTACTACAATATGACTTCCCAGAGTTTGATAATATTTTCACTTAAAATATATGAGAAACCATTGGGAGAGAACACCCACCTGTTCAAGATGAGATGTCATCATTATGATAAAGACAACTGATTTTTATACTGGCTTTTACTAGCTTCAGTCTCAGCTGGAGGGAAAATGCTGTGGATGTCTTGCTCATTATATCAACTTTGATTCTGGACAGGATTGTATTATTTTTCTCTTTAAAATTCTTTTAAAAATACTGTCATTCTATCCTTTTTTGATAGAGGTTTGTTTAAAAGAATACTGGAGATAGGATTAGATTCCTTAATTTTACATTTTAACTAGAATGAACTGCTTTATATTTATACATAGAAAGCAAAACTAGGAAATAAGTAATACAATACATATTTTTTGCATTGTAAACTTATTTATATTTTGTATTTCAAGCAAATATTACATTCTAAATAATGTAAGTATTGCAGCTCTACTTTTTACTATCATTTCAAAACCAATTCTAATGTTTATTTTGATGTTTCTTAATAGTTTGCTAACATAATAGCTTACATGATCAGGATTTGAAAAAAGTTCACCCAGTGGCCAAGCCAAGTATTATGGAAATTCATTATAAACATTGACTTCTAAATATTATGACTAGACAGCAAGGATAGTTAAATTGTAAGTAACCAGCATCATTCTCTGCATATGCAGAAATATACATGTGTTTCCTGAAGGCTTTCTAAAATACGAGTTATGAAGTGAAATAAGAAATGTTTTCAATTATCGTGAAAGATACTTCCTTCTAGAGTGTCATGATATAAGCAGTGGAGGGTGCTGTGGAGAAGACTAATAGCAAAAAGAGAACAGTGTATTAAAGAACTGTTGAACATTCCCCCCCAAATTAGCTCATCTCTAATTAGCTCTCTTGTGTCCTTCTGTGCTTTGTGCAATATAGTGTTTGTTTAAAACTGTTAAGACCTGGATACATTTTAAAAGTTAACCTCATGGGTCTTTTTTTTTTTTTCGTAGAAGGGAGACCAAAATAAATAAATCTTTGACTGATCAAACAAAGTTGCTCTACCTATTAACTATTAACTCTCTTTTTTAGATAAAATATTCCGGTGAAGGAATAATATGCGGTCTTCCAGATGTGATTGCTCCCAGGAACTCCCACCATTTGCCATATAGCCTAAAGCAGAGAACAGCTGCAGTTTAACCATCTAAGGCCATTCTTTCTTTATCTGTAAAACAGACAGATAGCTAAGGACGTTTGTGTGAGCATCCTGGATGTCTTCCTTTTCAAACAATTTAATTTTGCTTAACATTCTCTATGTTTAGATGTTAAAACATGCTCAAGTAACTATTATGTTTTGCTTTAAGACAAATGGGTAGTAAAGAAGCAATTTTAGAATCACAAACATTCAAACAATATCACTGATATCAATGAGAATCACAACTGATTAAACTACGTCATTCTGAAAAAATGAAAGTACACAATTACTTAAAGTCATTTACTTCTTTTGGCTTTGACAGAACCAAATCAAATGTATATGGAAATATTTCAATATTATTGTATATTATTATTTAATGGATTATACTATCTGCCATATGGGAGAGAAGAAAGCCATACTTTGAATGATAGAAATATTTTAATGTGTCAATATAGTTTATTACATTTTAGTAAAAAGATATAGCATGTCTTTTGCTATATTCAAGATATTTCTTGTAAAATGTTGCAATTTTCATTGCAGTACCTGTATTTGGTCTAGTAGTTTAAGGCACAAAGCTGGAAACCAAGAGACTATGAGTTCTAGTTCCATTTTAAGCATGAAAGCCATGGGGGTGACTTTGATCCAGTACTCTCTCTCTCAGCCCAATCCACATCACAGGATTGTGGTTTGTAGAAAATAGGAGGAGAAAAGAGTATATTTTCACTACATTGAATTACTTATAAATAATAAAGGTGGAAAATAAATAAATCTATGAAATGGGCCAGTGCAATTTACTGCCTAAAATGTATTTTATTTCCCTTAATTATATAAGTATAGGATTGATAGATAGAATTAGTTAATTCATTGGTAAAATTATTTGTACAAATCATTTTCTGGAAAAAAAATACTCTACTAATGCCACTATTACTAAAAGAGCAATAATAGGATAGGCTTAAAACATTGCTTTCTGATCAGTCAGTCATAAAAAGTTGTCTGTAAGGGCTAAGATCTTATATTGCTGGCTATCATTAAATCAGTATGTTTCTTTTCTGTTAATAAACTGGACTACAAAGAATGTTAAACTTTCATGATATGTAAATATAACATAAAAATAATTCACAATGATCTGGGTTAATAAAATCTAGGACTACTTGCCTAAAACATTGACACAATATCAAAGAAAATAAGTTCATAATTCTATATTTCAGATCTGTTCCACATCTGATCATAATATGTATATTAACATGTTTATTAATATGTAATTAATTTTCTAGACATTTACGTCAGTGCTTAGACCAGCTGAAAATAATCATACTGCATCTATTCCCCATATGCCTATTGGCTCACTTTTGACCTCCACACGTGGTCTGCAAAAGAAAGGCTGTACAGTACTAGCTTCTCATAACTTGGAGCTCTTCAAATGAATAATTATTGTATACTGTACTATTAACGGCAACCATACTTTATGTCCTGGATCCTTCTGGGTGTGTTATCTCTTTCGCACTGACTAAATTCTGACTCAGGCTTGTTGTTCAATAATTAGATTAATAGTTTTTTTCAGACTTTATGTAAATTTGAGGAAAGGTGGGAGCAGAGTAGTGGCCATCATCCTCAAGCTTGCCCCCTTTTTTTTCTGCTGGCTTTTTGTTCTAGCTATGACGGTCTTTTTGCATGATAAACAGAGGACTGATCTGATCTACTCTGCTTGCAATCTAGCCATAGGCTCTCCTCTTCCAGCAACTCACTTTAAGTCAGGCAGCTTTATTATATTTGTTGTAATAATGCATGAAGAGATTCCAGCCAGAGTCTTATGCAATATTATTTAAGCTCTTATAAAAAACAGAGAAAGGAAAGACCTCATCCAAGAGTCCAGGTATCAAAATAGCTTCATACTCTTCACACATATACACACATGCCAGACTTATTCACTCTTTCGGAGAAAAAGTCTTGTTACTGAGAAAACTGTTTAGGAATCCTTTATTGAGACAACAGTACACATAGAATACCCTTCCTTTTTCAGGGAAGGGAATACTGTAACTGGACCATTAGCACAATTCAACTCTTTTTGCCATGCAATTATGTAAGAGATAAAGTGTAAATATATTTATTCTAGCATGATCTTCATGCAGCTGCCAGATTCTATATGGCCTATCTGAAAGCTAATCTATTTGTATGCATATTTTCTATACTCACATATTAATAAGTATATGATTGGGCACAGATCAAACACATAAAAAGATATTTACTAACAGCCATCAGCAGAATCCTCAGTTTGCCATTACCTCTTAATAGTTAGGCAGTTCCATCTGTGTCACAGAAGATGGTAACCTTATCCTTGCTTCTTTGCCAAACAAAAAGACTAGCTCATAAGGAGATTCCATATCATCTTTGGTGAAAAAAGAAATTAAATGAAAGGAGAGAAAATAATATCTAAAATACACCAGGGATCAATGCTAGGTCTGTTTTTAATTAAGAATTGTATTAGTGGTTGGGAAAAAAGAATAAAGATGACATTAAATAAATTTGTTGGTGATGTATAATTGAAAGAATTTTCAAATACCAGTGAGGAGACCAAAAAAAAACAACAACAAACATGCAGAGGAATCATTAAATTAAACATAAAACTCAATCAGGAAACCTATCAGAGATAGAGAAGTTTTTTAAAAATGAAAGGACAATTCTAAGAAAACTGATGAATTAACATCTTAGTCACATCTTAGTCGTAGTCAGAATTCATGTTTCTATCAAGGTGAGTATCTCTGCATTGAAGTGTAACTTTTTTGTCCAGATCCTGCTCTTATTCCAACTAGAAAAATGGTTCATCTGAAGGAAGCATGACTTGGTGGTAAAGCTGAATTTACAATCACAGTAGAAAGTGTGATCAATGGCAAAAAACTGGAAGTTGCAATGCAAAATATATGTGGATTGTTCAGGTTAACTACACATGATCTGGATGACATATAGCTATGCTTAATTAACTTTAGAATCTGATATAGGTATCAGCTAACATAGTTGATCAACTTATCAACTATGAAGTTGATAAGATTAATGATGGATGCAGTCATTAGTACCAATGCACCATGAGGAATGACAGAACTTGCTTTTTCAAGTCAAAGAGCTATGAAGTTAATAGTCTTTTTAAAAATATAATATTTAGGCAATGTTTATTCAAGGACAGTTAAAATAGTAAAAAGAAAAAACACAACAAACAAACCATTAAAAATAAAAAGTGTCTTAGAAAACACATAACATCTTCCCTAGTTGAATGCTGATTAATATAATATGACAATGTTAATTTCTCACTCCTTACAAAACAGGCCAGAGGAATTTAAAACTATTCAACCATTAAATCTGTTTACAAATTGTTAGCTTCATCTATATACTTTAATAATAACAAAATAACAGGAATAACAGGAATAATAATAATAATAATAATAATAATAATAATAATAATAATATATAAAAATATAGAAATAATAAAAATTATCAATAATAATGAAAGACAATATTAACATCCCAAAACTTTATGTTAACAAACCCTTATTATAGTCATCTAGGAAACTTATTCTAATACACTACCATTATGAGGAAAAGTACTGAATGCTTCATTGTTTAGTAAAATATTTGTCAAGCAAATATATAAGGAATTAGCTTCTCTGCCTCCCAAATTGATCTTTATAATTCTTTGAACTTTTGAACTACATTATTTTTAAAAAAACTTATATTATTTCAAAATTAATCATTTACTAAGGTTTATGAAGATAAACTTAAAAGTATAAGAAGTTTATCTCCTACTTGTACGTGTGACAGAAGTTTCATTTTGCCCTAGATCATTAATATGTATTTCACCTTACTATTTAACTTCTCCTAAGCTGTGTAGTCAGTGATTATTTCTTCGGAGTCAAGCCATATGGCTAAAAATAGTCAGCAAAACTCTTCCAGACCAGACTATTTATATTAACTCATTAAGAGGCTGTCACTTTCTGTTATCTTCTCACACTCTAAAATAAGGAATAAAACTGTATACTACCCAATCTGATAAAAGTGTGCCAAGGACTGGCCTTGAAAGAAGAAATTAATTGGTATTTCAAAAGCTAATAAGGATGGTGTAATGAAGCAAAAGATGGGAAAATACATACAAGACTAAGAAGGGAGGCAGTCTATAAATTTGAGATACAGATATGCAGTTTATCAGCTCTTTTAAAGATCTTGAAATTCTCTGTTCCTCATTTGTTAATACTTCAAAAACAAATTTCCTTGACACTTCATTTCAGGGTAAACTTAAGGGAAAAGAAATGGGTTATATTCTAAAGGTTCTAATAAACAGGTGGTGTTCCAGGTAAGCAGATCATGTTTGTTTTCTTTTACATTATTAGAGTAGCATTAATAGTTAACCAAATGTGTGCCATAGTTGACAAAAATGTCTGTTGTGGGTAGGAAAGTCAAAATAGTTGTATGAGTACCCATGGGCAATGTGTTGAAAACTTCTGATGTATTGAAATCATTTTAAAACAATGAAGATGGGTACTTTTTAATTTTCAAAATTTTATATTTCTTTCACTATTGGAGTATTTGAATAAGCCAGTATGTTATGAATCTCATAAGGCATTTTTTTCCTTTTGATTTTGTTCTTGAAAATACACCAATTAATAAAGACAAAACAATGGGTTGCCCTTCTAATCTGAATTAGACTTATTGAAAAATCCAATTTCTGGTGGAGTTTTTGTTAGGAGGTGGAAGAAGAAGCTGACTTTATAGTACATAGTAGGAAAGCTCATTAGTTGCTCTGAAAAAAAATCTTCTTGGAATACACAAGAGACATATAAAAGACATCAAGTACTCAAGTGTTAGATTAAAGGCAACAAAATGAAACAGGGAACTCTTTATTGTGTGAAGACCTTACACAGGTTGGAGACACTTCTTGATTTTAGAAATCAGATCTCAGGATTATGAGGGCAAGGAGATGGAGATGGAGACTAAATTGGGGTAGCACACATCTTAGACCACAGATTAGAGTTGATGGCAAAATGAAAAAGGTATTCTAGCTTAAGTGTACCTTATTTTAAATAATTTAATATTTTTTAAATTAGAGGTTTCAATACTTTCTCAGAAAATTCACCAAAGATGCTTGTATTCTGAAGTTTAAAATCATCTAGGTAGGTAGACCTGCATGTATATACACATCTTACACTTCATGTACAATGTACGACAGGAATGAACTTTTCTTTGGTTGAAAGTTGTATTTTGGAGTAATGTGTCTGGTTCCTAATTTATTATAGTCTAATTGAAATTCTACATTTTCATATAATGGAATAATTTCCATATCTGTTTGTTCCAAACTTTTATTAATTTTACAGGATTAATAGTGGCAACATTGAAATTCTAAATCATAAATCATGTCATACCATTAGGACTTATTTTGAGATAGCTTCCTTGGTCTTGAAACACATTATCTGCAAATAATAATAAAAAGGAAGAAAATTAATACTCCTAAGGTCAGAAGTTACCTTTTACTGCTTCCTCTTTCAGAGCTATATGAGATGTGAGTTCATTGGTATACAATAAGCTTTCCCAATCTAGGTTTTTCCAAATGAATTGGGAATGCTGCTCCACCATTTCCTCCTAGCATGTGGGGAATTTTGGGAGCTAGAGTCCAAACATCTGGATGACACCAGGTTGAAAAAGCTGATGCCGACCAATTACATGGTAGAACAAGCTAGTTGAAGCTACCCATAATGAATTAAAAAAAAAACCAGCTGAAGAAACACTGTGAAAAATAGAAGTCTGAATTTTCATTTTTTATGTCTGTTTATAATGCTGTCACCTTTGTTTCTCAGGGCACAGTTTAAAAAAGGGGATATTTAGTAGTATAGGATTTCAATAAACATTGTGCAATATGATAGAAGCAGGAGTGATTTATTGATAATTTGTCACTTAATTTCTGGGAATTGGAAACCCTAGAGCATTACAGCTGCTAAATCATGTTAGTGATTTAATTATTTGTTATTTAATGAGTATTATGTTTAAGAAACATTAAGGTGAACTGTCTTCTTCAGTTGGTAATAATGCACTTGCAGATGTAAAAAGCAAATGCAAGAACAGCCAACTAAATGAGCATTTATTTTGCTTCTGATGTGTTATCAACAATAGATTGATAAAATATAATTATAAACAAAATTATTGTTTAATGAACAGAGATTTTGAATATTTCCAAGGAAAGGAACTGATAAACTGGGTAGAGTTTTTATATTTTTATTATTCTACAGAGGTAAAGAACTTCCCTACAGTTTGCCTATGAAAACAGTTATTTTCAATGCTGTTCAGGGAGAATAGGTGTAATGACTATCAATGGATTGTTCTATCAACCTTGTGGACTAGCTTGATTTGACATACTTGGTTAGATTCGACACCATCAGGATGTTGGAACTGATTTGCTAGTTTGCCACTTTGTCATTTGCTTATCTTGCCTGGCAACTTCTCAAACAACAAGGTGTTCCACTTCTTTGGAATACTGTTATCTCTGATAGTGATGTCAGCTGAAGTCAGCAGATTGAATATTCATGCGCAGACAAGTTTGGATAATGTCCTTTGTTTATAAGAAAAGCCTCCTTATCAGCCTCACAGCTGCTTCCTTTTGATAGGTAGAACACAATGATTCCAAGTTTCTTTTAAAATTTAAAACCGAGATTATTATTATTATTTTTACAGATGGGCAACATAAGAAACATTTGTCTATCTGTAGTCCCATTTGCTATGGTTTCCTATATACTGAAGGGAATACAGAATTGAAATGTGAGATATGCTTCTTTTAAAAGGGATCAAAGAGAAAAGAAGATGTTAAAGAAACAAAATGCAATATATAGTAGAAGCATATAGAAATGTAAAATTTAAGCAGCAGATCTTTCTCCTGGGAATCCTGAAAATAGAATACGCAAAAAAGAAGAAGTACTTAATTACACATATAACGACAACTGCAAGAATCTCTTTCGCTCAGTATTGGAAAGAGAAAAAATTACCACCCGAAAAACATGTAATCAGGAAAATATTGGAGTGCGACGAAATGAATAAATTAACATTAGAAATTAACAATAGAGAGAACATGAAATATTATAGCGTGTGGGATATGTGGTATGAGTGGATAGAGAAAAGAAACAAAAAGTGAAGCTCGAAGAGTATAAAGTTTAATTTAATAATCAATTAACAATGATTATATAGAATCGAGTATTCCTACTTGTAGTATCAACTGCAATTGAGTAAGGCTGTAAGAATATGTAAACAATAAGTAAATAACATGTATATATGATCATAAAGAATTGTGTATGATTATCTGTAATATCTTTCAAACCAAATATAATGCAAGGAAGCAATACCATGTAAATAATTATAAGTAAATAACATGTATATATGTATTAACACCACGGAACCGGAAATGTTTGAATTGTATTATCATATTTCACAATAAAAAACTTTAAAAAAAAAAGAAATGTAAAATTTAAGCAGCAGAGATGACTTCCCAGTGCTCTAATAGAAAATGTAAACTGGGGTTTTAGAAAGGTATGAAGCATCAGCTGCGATGAAGGAGAGATCACTAGATATTATGTTAGGCCTGAGTTAAGGAGACATTAGGCCCTAAGAAGGACCAAAACATGAGGATATGATTTCGCTACCTGTTTTTCTGATTGGCCATGATGAAGACCTGGCAGGGAATATGAAGCCAGCATAGAAACAAACAGGAGAATAGGGCAGGTTGAAGTAAAGATTTTCAATCTTTTTGTAGTTCTAAAATCTGCTAGTTAAAAAATAAAATAAAATCACAGAACTCCTGAGCAAAACGCAAAACTCCAGAGAAAGCAAACACAATTCCACCTAATACAACTTGAAAAATCCTGATCTGGAAGATTAGAAATCCAGCTGCAAAGTGAAAACTCACCATTCTGCACCATTTTTATCCCACATTTTACCATTCTATGCTGGCTTCATGAATGATGTTTGTAATTCCAAAATAGGATAGGTTTTAATCTATTCTGAGGTTACTGGAGAAAAGTTTGTAAAAAGAATAAATATAATCTAAAAAAATTAATACAAAAATAAATATAACTTTAAAAAACCTTTCTTTATATATAACTCCCATAATCTGATGTTTAAGAAAGCTCCATATTTTTTCTAATGCAGAGTCATTTATATGCCGTGACATCCTTTATGTCAAGGTATTTTGTGATTTAAAAATAAGTATTTGTAGCTGATGCTGAGAAATTATCCTGGAAGAGACTGATTGGGGAGTTCAACAAATGAACCGGAAGAAGGGCCTGTTGCTCCATTGCAGAGCACATGCTTTGAGTGCTTCTGTCATTTTTAAAAAAGACTATCCAAAACTTGAAAAACTCCAGTTATACTGTGCCAAAAGCCTTGGCCAATGACCTGACTCAACAGAAGTCTGTTTTTCTAGTTTAAGATGTTAATGTATAGCCATAGATTTGGTTATTGCAATTCTTCTAGTATGCAATTTACTTCATTTCTCATTGCTTTAAAAAAGAAAAACATGCACAGCCTCAGTTGCTTTGTCTGTAAAGATATTTACATATATTTATGACAAATTCCATAGCACGCTAAGCCAGGAAAGTGCTGAATCAAATTTAATACTGTAAGTACTGCACAGGTTAAATATATTTATTACAAGCAGATGTTGATCAGATGTATGTCTGGAGTTCTCATATTTTTCAGCCATGCCCCAGTTCCACTATCAGGCACACATAAGAGTAAGCTGCCAAATCACGTAGGATTTGAGCCAAATATGCTATTAATATATGAAATTTGTATGCAAGATTAATAATTTAAAATGGTAAAGAATCATTACCTCAGCTAAACATGTAACTGTAGAAACATGCAGTGGACTTGGAGATTTAAATTGCAGTTCTCTGAAATATTAATATGTAGGCAGAATCTTTTACATATATATGCATACTTTATTTTTTCTGAATATTTTTCTTCCAGAGTTTCTTTTAAATTGTATACTTAATTGTGTGAAAGGAGAGACAGACTTTATATTTTGAGGCTGGAGAAATTACCCTGTCAAACTTTTGGTATTCTTCTAAAGCAAGGATAAGCAGCCATCGGGCTTGTAGAACTTCAACATCTGTAAACTAGAATTTGTTATAAAACAATTGGTATGGAATACCACAAACTGAATGAAACTCACAATAATTCACTCCTATTTAGGTTTCCTGTATATCAATAGCAGAACTCTATCTTTGAAGAAAAGTTCAAAATGAACTTTACAAATCAAACGATCTCTGCAGTACAGTAAGATTGGGAATAAAACCATTCATACATATAATGAATTCATACATGTTTTTAATATAAATTTTAGAATAGATTTAGTTACGCTATAAAAAGGATAATAGTGACATAATAATCATCATCCCTATTTTCATATAGCAACCATTTTCTCTCATACAAATCTTTTCCATACATTCCTTTTTCTTCCTGGGAGAATGACTTTAGTCTCATTTGAAAATGGCATCATAAAATCTTTACTCTTCCTCTAACATTTTAATTATTATCAATTGTTTAATTGAATTCAAACAATCAGGAAACATAAAAGATCCAGAAATGCTCCACAAAAGTTAGAACATGCATGAAGGAACTAAAACCAAGTAGCTGGCAGAGCCCTTCCAGTGGAAAAGAAGAGGCCAAAACTGAAATGCAAACTGCAGTTCTTAAATCATATTATTATTCAAATTTAATCAAATTAAACCAAACTTTTTTTTGGGACCTGAAACTGAATTGGAATTTGTTTGTTTAATTTGTATACCACTTTCATTATTTTTACCAAAAATCTCAAGGCAGCAAACATATCCAGCACACTTTCTTTCTTTTATTTTCCCCACAACAACCATGTAAATGAGTTAGACTGAGAAGGAATGTCTGACACAAAGTCAACCAGTTTGCTTTCCTGGCTAAGACAGGACTTGAACTCACTTGTCTAATTTAATAAAAAGAAGGACTAGGGGTGACATGATAGCAGTGTTCCAATGTGGTAAGGAGCTGCTATGAAGGAGAAGGAATCAAGCTATTCTCCAAAGCACCTGAAGGCAGAACAAGATGCACTGGATGAAAATTAATCAAGGAGAGAACCAACCTAGAAATAAAGAGAACTTTCCTGACAATGAGAACAATTAATCAGCGGAATGGTTTGCCTTCAGAAGTTGTAGGTACTCCATTACTGGAAGTTTTTAAAACTATTTGTCTGAAATGGTTTAGGCAGTGGTGGGATTCAGCTGGTCTGTACCAGTTCAGGAGAACCATTCGTTAACTTTCTGAGCAGTTCGGTGAACAGGCTGTTGGAAGAAACAGCCTTTTGTTTTTCCCACTTTAACAGAGTTAATCCTGTCAGGAAGACAGGAAGGAGACATTCTAGTATGCCTCTTTGTTTCTAGCCTAATCCCTAATTTTATTGCCCTGCTTAAGTATTTTCAGAAACTGCCTCTGTGGTTAAGCCTTGTTACACTGTAACAGCTATACACTGTAACAGGTTCTTGGCAATACGCCCAGACTTTCTGTAGCCTGAGTTTCTCTGGAGTTTTTTTTTTTCTTTGCTGGTACTTTGCTTTTCTTTGCTTTATTAGAGGCTTGACTTTCTTAAAGGGGAAGGGTTGTTTTAAGCTTTTTACACTACTTTACTTATTCTTGGCACTGTCCTTTTGGGGTGTACTTCCAAGAGGCAGGATGCAAGCTTGGCACTCTGTCTGATTTTTTTTAATTGCCTTTCTGGGGGCATGTGATTTTTCCTTAAATCTGGATAATTTCCTTGGGATATCATGTGAGGTGAGTGAGACCAGTCGGTATCTTAACATGGTGCAAATGGATCTAAGGATTGCTTCTCCTGGGTGGGAAAGGGTGCTTTGTCAGTTCACTGAGCACAAGAGTCTCTTGTTTATGGGAATTCTTCATTCATCCAGGTCATGGCTGTCCCAAAGGTGCTTTTTTCAAGAAGCAACTGGACTTTTTTGATTTCCAGAAAGTCCAGTTGCCTCTTGAAAAAGCAACTTGGGACAGAAATCTCTTGCATTGCTTCAGAGTGGTCAAGGCACATTGTTGCTTACTGATAGTAAGATTTTAAAAAAGAGGGGGGTAAGGGTGTGGATGCTCCCTCAAATTCATTTTAGTTTTCTCTCATGATAATAAGGCTTAGTAACATGGCACCAGGCTTGAAGTTGATTTAGGTATTTGTGGCATGTGCTAATTTTATTGTGATCCTGACAAGCTTGGGAGGCCAGAGACTTGAACCTGGATCCCCTATATACTTCGTTAATTTGTCTCTTTAACTGGCATTTTGTAGCCCAAGTATGCCCACCCACTTTCTGAAGAGCTTAAATGATCTCTTTGCTAAAGGATTTCACTTTATGAGCAAGAGTTCACTGCTAATAGTTATCATTGCATTTTAACTATTTTAATTCCTCAAGGTGCTCTAGCACCCTGCCTGATTTGTAACTCTGGGTTTCAGGTATTGCTAATGAAAAGGAAGGTATTCAGACAGAATGGTTTAGGTTTCCATAATGGCTATGACTCTCTTTGATCTTCAGTGTGTATTCCCCCATTTCTAATCTAATGATTGGTATTTAGGGAAGCTTTTTGCAAGCAAAGAAGCTTTTTGTATTTTTTGTACAGGTAATCCTTGACTTACAACAGTTCATTTAGTGACTATTCAAAGTTACAATGGCACTGAAAAAAGTGACATGACCATTTTTCACTCCTACGACTGTTGCAGCATCCTCATAGTCACGAGACACCAGATGAGGCAAAGTGCCCCTCGATGTGAGTGATGCCAAGTTGGCCATGCCCACCCAGTCACATGCCCACCCAACCACTCCTATCCAGCTGGTCATTAGGGCAGAGAACCGGTTGTTAAATTATTTGAATCCCACCACTAGGTTTAGGGTCTCCTGCTTGAGAAGGGGGTTGGACTAGAAGACCTCCAAGGTTCTTTCCAATAATTATTCTTCATTCTGTATTGAGATTGAAAGGATTTTATGTATGTTAAAATACCTCTGTCAAATGTTGAAAACTGTAACAAGGAAAATGATCTCAGTATCAAAGACATCAGCAAAAAAGCTGAGAACAATAGCAGGACAGATTACATAATAATGAAACTTAATGATATCTTACCAGAATTACATTTGTCTGGAAAACAACCATGCACTTAGAGTTCAAATAACAGTCTTACAAAGTTTAACAAACTTGGATAATATTATAATTAAGTTTCTTAATTGCTTTGAGAAAGAAATATTCAGGAAGTTAGTAAGCTGAAGAAAATGAACCGGAGAGAGGACAAGTTTTGCTTTATCAAGACATTAGTCAAACCTTAACCAAAAATATAGTATTTAAGCCTTTTACACAGCTCTTAATAAAAACGGGAGTGCAAGATAAATAGGGATTTTCACTTAAATTAAAATCACAAAAATAGAAATCATTTATAATATTCAAGATATGAATAAAATTTTGGCAGTTTTGAAGAAGAGTTCCTTGATGTTAGTGCAAGGAACAACTGTTGAAATTAGGCCAAGAAGATACAGCAGAAAAAAGATCACAGATGAAAGAATATTTTGACAGAATCAAAATCAAAAGGGATTAAATGAATAATGAATAAATAAACACATCTCTTTTGACTGGCTAGTTAAAATACAATATTAAAATATTAGCTTGTATAAAATTAAGCTATGAAATAAGTAATTTAAGAATTTAATTTCGGAAGAGAGAAGCCTTCAGTTTATGGGAGAAGATATGAAAATAAAAATAGAACCAAGAGTTGATTTACTAAGATAAATCATTAATTTGTTGTATGGGGAGGAGGCTAGGTAATTAAGAATGATCCTTTTGAACTATAGATGCACAGTTGGTCTAAGTTTGAATGGGATAAATTGGGAAGGCTGAGATAGGTAAGGAAACATGGGTGACTAGAAATATAGGGACAATCAGAAAGAAGGAAATGTGATTAAGATGTAATTGTGAGTATAACAAGTGTAGGCATTTCAGTGGGGAAAAACACAAAGAAACATAATTCTTAGGAAAGGAACAAAGGATTTATACTAAAAAGTCCATTTTATAGGATACCAGATATTAAAAGCAGTAGAAGCTGTTCTAATATTTCAGGCATAAGAGGCTAAAAATGCTGCTGGTCCAAACAATGTTATTCACAAATGTTGTAATTGTAAAAATTGCCATTGTGTTATGATATGATATTTGTAGATGATATTTATCTCTTAACAAAGAACATTTTCATCATCTATCCATTGGTACAAAGTCAATATCCCTGCTTCTGTCCAATTTTTCCATATCATCATCTTTTATCCCAATTTTTAAAATTGGGTTTCCCCATAAAGTCAATTTAGCATGTATTTAATTCTTGACAACAGATAAGTATGATGATACAGCTCCAAATTCAGAAAATTGAGTCTTCCCTTATTAATTGGTCATTATATATTCTGAAAAAAAAATGCTTATAATTGAAGATTCCCATAGAAATTTTCTAAACAAAGAATTTATTTTTTGAAAATATTTTCCAGATATATAAACTGGAATTTCTCTCAGAATGAAATGAATCTGGGAATAATATTTAACAAATGTTATTTCAAGTTACATCTGCATCTTTGTTTTAAATTATATCTATAGTAGTTTGGAGAAAGCAGTAAAGGTATATAGGATATTTAGATATATAAAATTCTTCAATCATAGATATGTAAAATTTTCCCTCATTTATTTATTTATTTATTTATTTATTTATTTATTTATTTATTTATTTATTTATTTATTTATTTTATATAATTAGCATTATATAATTAGCATATAATTCAGCATTAATTATTATGCTGAAAAATCTTAGGGAACAGACAGTATAATGATAACATTTTAATAATGTATTTGGTTGTTCTGGCCAAGTCAGCAAAGTAGCCTAGATAAACAGTATAAGACTTGTTTTAATCAAGAAGATTAGAAATGTTATTTAAAGTCGGTCTAAACTTTCAAATGGATAAAGTACTGAAGAATAACACTGCACAGTTCATCTTTATTAAAGGGAAGTTAGATAACATGCTAGTTGCCATTGCTGCAATCTATTTCCAAAATTATTACAGATTCAAGGATTGACTGACAGATGAGAAATCATGAATTCTCAGTCGTGGATTTGAATACATATTCAATTGTACATACTCTCTTGTCAGAATGGATTAATACCTTAATTTTTCCCCTTCCAATTAGAGTATTTGCCATTAGGTCTATAACTTTTCCCCATTTATAAAGTTTTGAGATGGTATAATTTATCTCCTATTTTAACAGTAATTGGTTTGAGAATGCCCATGGGAGAAAATATTGTTCCGTGTGACGAATAATTATGGCAGGAAAAAGGTTGTTTTGCAAGGCTTCTGTTTAATGCAGAAAATCTGGCTTTTGAAATAATGTAATAATTTTTCCACTAAATGTAGGTAAATATACGTGTCCCAGGCAGGGCGGGTTTCAAAACCCGTTGCTACTGGTTTGCTCATGGGTGTGCGCATGCTCGCATGCGTGCACAACAGATCAAGGTGGGTGGGTGGAGCCTCTCGCCACTGCCGCTACCTGTTCGCCCAATCCATGGCAAATAAATAGCAACCCACCACTGGTCCCAGGATAACGTTGGAGTCTGGGTCTGTCACCAGGACCATAGCTTCTGTCTTCTGAACTTTCAGACGTTGGAGCCCATCCTCAGCACAAAAATTCTCTGTGTGCTTTGGTCTATTCATGAGGATGGGTTCCACACAAGTCCGAAGGCTTGGAAGACAAAAGCTCTGGTCCCAGTGACTGACCCAGGTTGGATGCTGCAATTTTCCCACTATTATTATTATTCTGGAAATGTTTGCTGCCACTGTCTCATTAGTATATCTGAACTTTTTATTATGGAAGCAGGAATGGAGAAAACTCTTCCCACCATTGATTTATCTCTGGGCTTCCCAAACCATTTTCCTTTCTTATCCAAAACCATTAATCTGAAAGTACTTTTTAGCCAATATAAGTGACACACTTTAAGTCCATTTAAACAATGTCTCTGTTGTGATTGGGTAATGGGTTCATGTGTTATTATAAAAAGAAATGCCACTTTTACCTAATTTGGGTTAATGTACCCATGTTAGGGAAGCATTGATTTATCTAAAAAATCATATTGTGGAGTTGCTAATAACAATAACAATAGCACTTAGATTTAAGCTTATACTGCTTTACAATGCTTTACAGCCTTCTCTAAGCGGTTTTACAGAACAATTTGGGTCCTCATTTTACCCACTTCAGAAGGATGGAAGGCTGAGTCAACCTTGAGCCTGGTGGAATTTGAACAGCCAAATTGTAGGCAGCCAGCAGTAAGCAGAAGTAGCCTGCAGTCCTGCACTCTAACCACTGTGCCACCAAGGCTCTTAAGTTGTTAAATTGTTGAAAACATGGAGAGAGAAGAGAATGAATATTTATATGTTCTTCTATGTGTGCATAAACTATGGGTATGCTTAAAAATTGTTTTTAGAATAAGTTCTCTTAGAATGTTACTCTTTGGAAATACTACAATATTCCCATTCTGGAAAAAAAATCTAATTTTATAATTATTTATTTATAATTATTTATAGTTTTTATCAATTCCCATTTATAATTATTTTCAATGACTTACTGGTTGCACATGTTTTCTATGATATTGTGTTGGTCCATTAAGATAAAGCACCAAGAGCAATCTTATTCATCTGTTGTTGTTAGTTGCAAAGTCGTGTCTGACCATTGCAACCCCATAGATAACATTTCTCCATGACTTCCTGTCCCCTGCCATTCCCCATAGTCCATTTAAGGTCACACCGACTGCTTCAGTGACTCCATTCAGCCACCTCATTTTCTGTCATCCCCTTCTTCTTTTGCTCTCAATCATTCCCAGCATTAGGCTCTCTCCAGTGAGTCCTTCCTTCTCATTAGGTGGCCAATGTACTGTATTTCAGTTTCATCTTCAGGATCTGACCTTCTAAAGAACAGTCAGGTTGATCTCCTCTAGGACTGAGTGGTTTGATCACTTGCAGTCCAAGGGACTCGTAAGAGTCTTCTCCAGCACCATAGTTCAAAGGCCTCAATTTTTTGGCATTCAGCTTATTTATCTAGGTTTTCCTAAAAACTATTTGTCTGTTTTTACAGGCAGAAATCCAGCAATTTTGAAATTGGATTAGGTGATATTTCAGGAAACATATTCTCTATTTAGGTTATTATTTTCTAAGACACTTATGACTTTAAAATAACCCATCAAATCTTTTGAATATGTCTTGCAGAACTCTGTCGATAGTTTCCCAATTATTTGCTTTCTCTTTTTTTCAGATGTCTCCCATCTCTTAAGTGTTCAGTGACAGCCCATAGCCTTCATAGGGTAGAGGTTTCACCATAATCCACCTTTATCCATTAACAGACACTCAATCACTGAAGTGCTTACCAGACTAAACATATTTAACCAACTGAATCACACTTTACAATGCCAAGCTGTCAATCAGGCCTTGGCTATTAACAAGAAATTGCTTTAAAGTGGGAAGCAGAATTTGCTATTTGTGCTGTGAAAAGTGCGCTTACTTCCAGCAAACCACTAAACCAAATTAACCTAGCTGTATCCTCATCAAAGGACTCAGATATCCTGTTGTGAAAATAGAAAGCTTGGCCAGATCTTCTTTGAAGCCAATGGCAGGATAGAAAGACAGACAACTCAGGCTACAAAGCTGATTATCTCAGATATGTATCACTTCTGCTTTTCTGATTCAGACTTCCAATTGGACGTTTTCTTCCGCTCAAAATCGGTTTTCTTCCACCATCTCTCTTTCTGTCCTTCTTTCTTTTTCCCTCTCTTAAAGGATTATTTGGGTAATTCAAGCAGGCTTACATTTTCCAAGGTTATTAGCATAATTGCAATAAGTGCTGTATTTAATGACTGAAACTCCTTTAATTCTAATTGCTCTTTTTCAGTGCAATTATGTTGTAAAATGGCCTGCATTAGCCAAAATAATAAAAAGGGAAAGAAATCCAAGAGACACAAATGTGGTAGTAATAATAATTCTTTTTATTAGCTAGCAAAGAGGAAGAGAGTAAAGTTCTTTTTTTAAAAAAAAAACACAACTTCAAAGTTCTGATGGGTGAGAGTAGGACTATTTGGGCGGGGGAGTTCAGAATTGAAGAAACTTACCTACATCACAATCCTTTGATTAGTCTTGAAGAAACCAAAAGCCACGACTCATCTCTCCTCCCCTTTTCTCTTGAAGAAAGAGAAGAGGCTCTAACAGCTGCACAGGGGAGCTTAAACATCCCAGTCAGAATGGCATAAAATGGACTGTATGTTTGCATTGTGAAATCTTAATAGTTTCAGACCTACTGGTATTAGGCCCATTTAAATACCACTCACTTTCAAGTAAGATTGACATTTGGTGGGCTTAGTATATTCTATTAATACTGCCTCTGTTTAAAAAAAAAAGGAGTGCTAGAAGGTGAGATTTTATTGTGCGAAAGCAGCTGCAGAGGCACACTGAAATTAATCAGGGGGTTCCTTTAAGACACACAGGATTCTGGATTATCAGGTGACAGAAAGGTATATTTTAGAGGTTGTCTTGCTTAGCAAAAATAAGCAAAAGCCACTACTCTACAGCTAGCTTCTATACAAAGTTTTACAAAAAGTTCTACCTTTTTAATAAGAAAATTCAGTTGGCATTAAAATTAATTTCCAAACTAAAACAAAATAATCCCCCCTCCCCTTCATATGACTCACAACATGGTCCGTATTTCCAAACTTCACAGAAGGCTTTCTCACTGAGCACAGAAAATATTTAAAGCACATATGGAGTTGTCAGAAAAGCAGCTATGAGCAAACATAGCAAGAGTCACAAAAAGAAATCCCACTAGCTGGACAAAAGATAAACATTTGTGATTCACTCAAAGACTAAAATTGTGAAATCAACATGAGAATGATATCAATTTAATATCATTCTAATAAAATTAATAGGGGGAGAGAGAGAGAGAAGAGAGAAGCATAGGGATCAGCCTGTTTATTAACTATACAATTAGTCCTTAGGTTACAATTATTCATTCAGCAACTGTTCAAATTTATGACGGCACTGAAAAATTGTACTTATGAAGATCCTTGATAGTTTCAGCTGTTGCAATATCCTGTGGTCAAAGGACTGTGATTTGAAATATTTCTGTTGGCTTCAGTGGGGCAGCTGTCAAAAGTCGTGGTTAGATGAGACTTTCACTTAACAACCCATGCACTACTCAGTTAACAACAGGACTTCGGGGATTGCCATTACCAAGTGATGCATTCATGTGACATCAGGCTTTATTCTGTGTCTACAAATTTTATTCGCTTATCAAAATCTAAAATACAAAGGAAAATAAAAAATAATGGGGAAGGAAAATGGGAAGAAGAGAAGACATGTGATAGAAATGGAAAAAGAAAAAAAGCATTCAGGTTGCAATGTTATTATATTCTATTGTGCTAAAAAGGAAGTCAACATGACATTGTGCTTTATGCCACTAAGGATTGGCAAAATAGTAGAAAGAAGATCATCTGTGGTTTTGAGATAGAGTTCCATCAGTACGCTGATGATACTCAGCTGTACATCTCCACCCCAGACCATCCCAACGATGCCTTGGAAGTGATATCCCAGTGCCTGGAGGCCGTGCGGGTCTGGATGGGGAGAAACAGGCTTCGACTCAGCCCTTCCAAGACCGAGTGGCTGTGGCTGCCGGTGTCCTGGTATAGCCAGCTGGCGCCATCGCTGGTTATTGGGGGCAAATCACTGGCCCCCACGGAAAGGTCTCGCAACTTGGGCGTCCTCCTGGATGCACGGCTGTCTTTAGAAGAGCATATGACGGCTGTGGCCAGGGGGGGCTTCTATCAGGTTCGCCTGATACGCCAGTTGCACCCCTTTCTAGATCGGGACTCCTTACGCACGGTCACTCAAGCACTCGTCACTTCTTGTCTGGACTATTGTAACACTCTCTACATGGGGCTCCCCTTGGGGTGCACCCGGAGGCTCCAACTGGTGCAGAATGTGGCCGCGCGGGGGATTATGGGAGCGATGGGGCGCTCCCATGTGACTCCTCTCCTGTGCGAGCTGCATTGGCTTCCAGTGGACTTCCGGGTGCGCTTCAAGGTGTTGGTGATCACCTTTAAAGCACTCCATGGCTTAGGGCCAGGTACTTACGGGGCCGCCTTCTGCCAATTGCCTCCCACCGGCCAGTTCGCTCTCACAGACAATGTCAGCTGGCGACCCCCAGGGGGAGAGCCTTCTCTGTGATGGTGCTACCCTCTGGAACAATCTACCCCCAGAGATACGAGTGATCCCAGACCTCCGGACTTTTTGTCGGGCCCTTAAAACCTATTTCTTTCAGTTAGCCGAGCTGGCCTGATTTTATATTGGTTTTTAAAATTTATACTGATTTTAATTGAAATGTTTTAAATTATGGGCCAAACTTTATTTAATTATTTTAAAACTATTTTAACTTTTGTGTACAAATGTTTTATTTTTGGCTGTTCACCGCCCTGAGTCCAAAAGGAGAAGGGCGGTATAGAAATTTAAATAATAAATAAATAAAATAAATAAGAAGATGTGTTGGATGTGTTCACCTCATTATTTGTAAAAACAATAAAGGTGGGATAAAAATAAATAAGTAAATAAATAAATAATTTCTGGTCCCAACTGTTGTCATACCTGTACTGCTACAAAATGCAATCCAGTTCAAATTGTTTTGTTTTTCCAAACAAAAAAGGACCAGATGTCTGTTGGTCACACTATTTTTCTGTGTGAAGGAAATTTGACTGCTAACACTATTCAGTAATTTTCTCCATACCTTTCTATTCTTACAAACTATCCTTACAAACCATCATATCTTCATATTTTCTCTTTTTCACTCTTTTTAAGGGTTTCATGAATTTATCAGAATAAGAGAACAGAATAAGAGAGTTGGAAGAGAACTTGTCCAATCTAGTCCAATCCACTGATCAGGCAGGAAACCCAATACCATTTCAGAAAAATGGTTGTCCAATCTCTTCTTTAAAACTTCCAGTGTTGAAGCACCCACAACTTCTGGAGGCATGCCATTCCACTGATTAATGGTTCTACTTTCAGGAAATTTCTCCTTAGTTCTAGGTTGTTTGTCTCCTTGATTAGTTTCCATCCATTATTTCTTGTCCTGCCTTCAGGTGCTTTGGAGAATAGCTTGATTCCCTCTCCTTTGCAGCAGCTCCTTACCACATTGGAACACTGCTATCATGTCACCCCTAGTCCTTCTTTTTATTAAATTAGACAAGTGAGTTCAAGTCCTGTCTTAGCCAGGAAAGCAAACTGGTTGACTTTGTGTCAGACATTCCTTCTCAGTCTAACTCATTTACATGGTTGTTGTGGGGAAAATAAAAGAAAGAAAGTGTGCTGGATATGTTTGCTGCCTTGAGATTTTTTGTAAAAATAATGAAAGTGGTATACAAATTAAACAAACAAATTCCAATTCAGTTTCAGGTCCCCAAAAAAAGTTTGGTTTAATTTGATTAAATTTGAATAATAATATGATTTAAGAACTGCAGTTTGCATTTCAGTTTTGGCCTCTTCTTCTCCACTGGAAGGGCTCTGCCAAGCATGTTTTTAAACACATTCATTTTCACTTCTTTAGACAAATATGTGGTCCTTTAAATAGACTGCATAATATTTACTGCTATTTTTTCCATATCATAAAATTTCTGCATCTATTTTTGAAATGTAATTTCCTTTCCATGAAGGTACACAAATTCATCCTTTGATCTAGCATTTTGTTACCAATGAATAATTTGCAATTGTTCACTTTTTTCTTTGCCAAACACAACTGACTTGATCTATGATACCTTAATTTTCATTGTATATGTGATGCATTACACAATCTATGATTTTTTTTTGCAAATTATTTGTGTACTCAGCCAATAACACAGCATAACCTGCAAAATTACAGATACCTTTATATCCATTAGCCACACTTTTTTTAATACTCACAAGCATTTAACATTCATATATCCTAAAACACATTAAATAACCAATGGAAAATCACATATCTTTATCTTATTCCTTGTCTACACTGAACCATTTATTCACATGAATGCTTTAATTCCAGCATAGACTTCTTTTATCAAAAAGGAAAATTTAATTATCGTCAACCAGCAGTGCCATGTTTGCACAAAACATTTCATAATTCAAGATTTTTCACACACACACACCCATATAGATATACACATACATAAACAATAAATTTCTTTGCCATGTTCACATGTGCCTGAACGACATCTGCCTTGCATAAAGAAGCATTCCCAGATGTTGCTTATCATTATCTCTTAAATCCTTCCGATGAGAAATCTGCCAAACACATTTTCAGGTGCATGTAACGAAGCATCCCCTCTTTTTCCCCCATTCTTCTTTCCTTTCTTTATATACAAGGGACAAAAACCAACATTCTTCCAATTGTCAGGGATAGATTTTGCACAAATATTAAATAGATTGCATCTCATTCATAAACCACATCCAGATTTTAACATTTTTGCTCTGATAGCACTAACACCTGCAACCTTTCCATTTTTCAACATTCTGTCAGCAATTTTTAATCTGGAGCTTAACATTTGCAGCATTTCAGTTCTACCCATCACCATATTGTTATGACTTCCATATAAATCTCTAAAACACTCTTTCCAGCATACATCCTAGATAATTTAATTTCTTCTGTTCTTATTTCCATTCACTCTGGTTAAGGTTTCTTATTTGTTTGTTTTTTTGCCTACTTCCAAAACATACAAATAAAACATGCTTGTTTTCAGAAAAATTGTTCTTTGCCTCTTTGGTCTTAATTATTTCTTGGTTTCTTTAGCTTTGTCCTTTGCATCTACATTTTTATTTTTTTTAATACATTGTACAATACCTTTCCCTTTATTTCTTTTTAATTCCAAGTCTTAATCTTTACATGCCATATCACCAGATCAGTCCACAAAGAGTGACTTCTGTCTGTCCATTGTGTCCATTCAGTTAAAGATTTTATATAACGCTTCTATTAAGTCAATGTATTAGGATATAGTTTTAACTGTGGTCTTATCTAGGGTTGCCAGGTGTCCACTATTTGAGCGGACAGTCCGCTTTTTTCACATTATGTTCACTATTTTTTTTCACAAAATAGTGGACATTTTTTTTATTCAAAAGCTTTATGATGAAATGGTACGTAAGTTTTGCGAGTCAGAATTCCATGAAGTTTTGCGCCATGTTCCAACACGTTGGTTAAGTTTGTTTAAAGCGGTCGAAAGACTTCTTTTAAACTGGATACCTCTAAAATCGTATTTTATTTCTCTCGGATCTGATAAGGTTATCTGGAACCTTATTTCGGATCAGGAAAATGAACTCGCAAAGGATGATGAACCAACAATTTCAGAATTGTATTTATATTTCACGCACTTCTTCATGTCAATAATGCAAGACACCCTACTGAAGTTGGAAAGCAAGAAAATTCTTGCATGTGATCTTCACATTATCATGTGTAAGCTGCGTGATTCTTTGCAAAAAAAATACGATGAGCAGTTTTTTGGAATGAAAGTTTTATTTGCCTTACATAAAAAACATTTGCCTGAGAATGCCGTGCAAAAGTTCAAGAAAGAAGCCATCAACGTGTATCAAAGAGTCATTGCGTACCTAGAAAAGTGGTATAATTTCACCGATTCAGTATATGAGACGCTAAGTTGTTTCAATCTAATTGATCGCAATAATCCTCCAACTTTAGAAGAAATGACGAACATCTGGTTATCACCATGGCGAGAAGAACTTCCACCCAACACTCTCTTCGATGAAATTTTTGCCTTAGAAGAAGTTTATGTTCATCTACAGGGCGATTCATCCCTTGATAAGTGGACATACTTTTTCAAGAAAGAGCCAGCTTCGAGTTTACTGAAACTGTTCCAGTATTGTGCATCAATTCTGGTATCAAATGCAAATGTTGAACGAATTTTCAGCGTCATGGGAAATTTGTGGACTGACAAATGTAACCGACTGCTTGTACCATCAGTTCAAAGTGAACTTTGTATATTTTTTAATATTTCTCAATGTTGTACTGAAATTAAAGAATTATTCTTTAAGAACACAAAGAATTGATCAAAGCTGCGCAGTCAAATAAAAAATACACATGACAGCAAAGTAAAATGTAATTTAATATTTTACATATTATTATAATATATTTGATGTTTTGAATTTTAAGTAAAGTTTTGAAGTGATTATTTTAATACATGTTAAAATGTTTGTAAGAAAATATATAATTTAATTGTAAATTTTTTTTATTTTTTTACTACTTAACCCCCCCCCCCCTGCTTGTCCGCTATTTTTTGGAAGCAGACCTGGCAACCCTAGTCTTATCACATACAGCATTCCCTGTCAATGATTAATTTGGACAATTTTGATTATTATGTCACAACTGCAATCAATTTTCAGATTTACCCCAAATATACTTGTATTATTCTAAGTGAGTTTCAATTTCTAATTTAAAAACTCCTTTGCCAGCCAACTATTTGTCCCACCAATTAGGAAGTATACAGGAAGTCTTCAACTTATGAGAGTTCACTGTATGACCATTTGAAGTTACAACAGCACTGAAAAAAGTGACTTATGACTGTTTTTCGCATTTATGACTATTGCAGCATCCCATGGGCATGTGATCAAAATTCAGACTCTTGGCAACTGACTTATGTTTATGACATTGCATTGTCCGGGGGTCATGTGATCACCTTTTGCTTCCCCTAACCCCATGGGGAAGCCAGATTTACTTAACAACTGCATTACTAATTGGTAACGCAGTACCTGGATGAAGCTGTCTATCTAGATCTGCTCCAGTCCGGCTTCAGGCCTAGGCACAGCACGGAAACGGCATTGGTCGCATTGGTGGAGGATCTCTGGAGGGCTCGGGATAGGGGTTGTTCCTCTATCCTAGTCCTGTTAGATCTCTCAGCGGCTTTTGATACCATCGATCATGGTATCATGCTGCGCCAGTTGGAGGGGTTGGGGGTGGGGGGGCACCGTTTTACGGTGGTTCTCCTCCTATCTCTCTGGCCGGTCGCAGTTGGTGTTGGCAGGAGGGCAGAGGTCGACTCCGAGGTGCCTTGTTTGTGGGGTGCCACAGGGGTCAGTCCTCTCACCCCTCCTGTTCAACATTTATGTGAAGCCGCTGGGTGAGATCATCCGTGGTTTTGGGGTGGAGTTCCATCAGTACGCTGATGATACTCAGCTGTACATCTCCACCCCAGGCCATGCCAATGATGCCCTTGAAGTGATGTCCTGGTGCCTGGAGGCTGTGCGGGTCTAGATGGGGAGAAATAGGCTCCAACTCAATCCTTCCAAGACCGAGTGGCTGTGGCTTCCAGCATCCCCAATAGCCAGCTGGTGCCATCGCTGGCTATTGGGGGCGAGTTACTGGCCCCCACGGAGAGGGCTCGCAACTTGGGCCTCCTCCTGGATGCACGACTGTCTTTAGAAGAGCATATGACGGTGATGGCCAGGGGAGCTTTTTATCAGGTTCGCCTGATTCGCCAGTTGTGTCCCTTTCTGGATCGGGACTCCTTACGCATGGTCACTCAGGCACTTGTCACTTCTCGCCTGGGCTACTGTAATGCTCTCTACATGGGGCTCCCCTTGAGGAGCACCCGGAGGCTCCAACTGGTGCAGAATGCGGCCGTGCAGGGGATTATAGGAGCGATGGGGCGTTCCCATGTGACACCTCTTCTGCGCAAGCTGCATTGGCTCCCGGTGGTCTTCCAGGTGTGCTTCAAGGTATTGGTTACCACCTTTAAAGTGCTCCATGGCTTAGGGCCTGGGTACTTATGGGACTGCCTTCTGCCACCGATAGCCTCCCACCGGCCAGTATGCTCCCACAGAAAGGGACTCCTCAGGGTGCCGTTGGCCAGGCAATGTCGGCTGGCAACCCCCAGGGGGAGGGCCTTCTCTGTGGCAGCACCTGTCCTTTGGAACAACCTGACCCGGAGATACGTAGGATCCCAGATCTCTGTTCTTTTTGCCGTGCCCTTAAAACTTTTTTATTTCATCAAGCTGGGCTGGCTTGACCCCCCCTCCCTTAGATATTTTAAATTATTAATTGATTTTAGTTGGGGTGTTTTATATTGGGCCAAAACTTATTTAATTCTTTTAAAATTAATCTTAAATTTTGTATGTGATGTTTTTAGTCTTGGCTGTTCACCGCCCTGAGTCCAGTAGGAGAAGGGCGGTATAAAAATCTAATAAAATAAATAAATAAAATAAACTGAACAACTGAAGTGGTTCACTTAACAATTGTGGCAAAAAAGGTCATAAAATGGGGCTAAATTCGCTTAACAACTGTCTTGATTAACAACAGAAATTTTGAGTTCAATTGTGATTGTAATATGAGGACTATGTGTATATGACTTAGTGAAAAAAAGTAAGTTTACAATGTACAGCTTAACTTAAAGTCAGCCTATAATACATATTTATATTAGCTGTTTCAAACAACTTTATTCCAAAATGGGTTTTAAATATTCTTATAAGGACATAACTTGTGAATAAAATATATCCTAGAAACATGTGTACCTAATTAGAAAATCTAGCTAATCCTTGGTGAGCTGATCTACATTGGCTTACATGCTGGGCCATGTTCACTGCAATGTAATAGGTATTGAATTATGGAATAGGCTTTGGAAAACATTCCAAAGTTCTACTTCATCAGTAGAATGTTTATGCTTTTTTCAAAAAGAAACTTTTGATGGGTCATGCGTTGTGCGTACAAAGAACATGTTGAATGGCACAATGTCAGGAACTGATGGGCCAGTGATACAAATAGTAAGACAGCATTTTTAGAAAAGGGTTTGTTTAATTTTGTTTTTAAATGCTGAAACAAATGAGCAATTAAAAACAATGGTATCACTAGAACTATCTTCAAATTTAGGCAGAACATAATGCAAACTTTATTAAACTACAAGCTGATACTTTCATGTTTTTGGCTCTGAAATCTGGCATTTATAGCTCAATACTTGGAGGACACCAAATTTGGATAGTTGCCTTAACTATTTTTCCCATTAAATTAACAAAGATAACTTTATTCTTTACTTTGCTATCTGTGTTATTGATTATCATGTTATGTTTATTTATTTATTTGCAAATACAATTTGCTTTTAGACTTTTGCAATTAACAAGAAAATGGAAATCTTCATATCACCAGAGAGTTTTGGCAGAAAGAGTGAAAAGATATCAAATAACATTTTGGAACCATTAATATGAAAATGAAAAAGACACTATGAGAATATAAATGTTTAACATTTCATTTTAAATGCAAACTAACATGCGCAGCACAATTATAGGAGTTGAATAATACACATGCTCCAAGCATAGACTGTTTTATGGCATTGGATAGCCACCCAGTCCTTGTATTTTCTTTGGCCAGCAATAAATAATGCATGTTTTCATGCTTTGCCAATTTACAAAAAGATTACAGAGTGGAAATGCAGTGTGCATTCAGTCAGATATTCTCTCAGGTGTTCGCTTCCTACAAAATAGCGAAGCCAATCTGTACAGTTCTCTTAGGATGTTTTTGAAACTTGAATGTCTGAAGGCAGAATACTTTCTATGTCCATGAAGTTTTTTTTACTTTATGAAAAAAATGTGCTATCCAATACGGTATCTAGAAAAACCACCATATAGATATCAAAATTATAATACTATATGAACCAAAATCAAAGGGAGTCTAGAAGCACCTTTTGAAATTAACAAAGTAGATTGGCAAAAATCTATTGAGTGGCTTTGTTTATACTTTTTCATAGTTAATAACATTAATATAAATAAATATAAAGTTTAGAAATATAGACAATGCATTTTAAGTCATAATTAGCCATTGTATTAATGGCTAATTCAAAATAAAGTTGCATAGTTAGTCTATTTCTACCCAAGTGATCTACAACATCACTCTGATGATACAAGTCCTATCTTCATTATTGGTATATGTTGATATGCTAGCAGATGATTTTAAAGAGAAAGTCTTCATGAGAAATTGGCCAAAATCTTTTATTTTTCATCCTTGCTACTCTTCTGTTTTTAAAATTCAGACTAACCAAATTGTAACGAGCCTGATCTTTGTATCCTGGCTTGTAGAAATCTTAAATAAAGTTGTTTCTTAAAAGTTTTTCTCAGAAAGTAAGAAAAAATTGTCTTATAGAAATTACTTTTTTGTGTGAATTAATTGATGTTACTTCCAAAACATAAATCCTCCTAGACAGATTTTCTAGTCCAACCCGCTGCTCAAGCTGGAGACAATGTATAATTACAGGCAAATAGCTGTCCAGTCTTTTCTTAAAAGCATCCAGTGACAGAGCACCCACAACTTCTGAAGGCAAGCCATTCCTGGTTAATTGTTTTCATTATTAGGAAAATTCTCATTATTTCTAAATTGCTTCTATTAGATTAGTTTCCATCCATTGTTTCTTGTCTTTCCTTCTGGTGCCTTGGAAAATAAGTTGAACACCTCTTCTTTGTGGCAGCTCCTCAAATATTGGAACACTGCCATCATGTCATTCCTAGTCATTCTTTTCACTAGACTACACATACCCAATTCCTGCAACCATTCTTCGTATATTTTAGTCCCCTAATCATCTTTGTTGCTCTTATCTGCAAAGTCTTTTTTATAATATGATCACCAAAACTGGATGCAGTATTCTAAATGTGGTCTTACTACTTTATAAAGTGGTACTAATACTTTATGTGATCTTGATTCTATCCCTGTGTTAATGCAATGTAGAATTACATTGGCTGTTTTGGCTGCTGCTGCACACTGTTGGCTCATATTTAAGTGATTTTCCACTAGGACTCCTCTCACAATTACTGCTATTGAGCAGGTTTCACTAATATATACCTGTACATTTTGTTTTTCTTGCCTAAGTGTAAAATCTTACTTTTCTTTACATTGAATTTCGTTCTGTTAGATAAGGCCCAGTCTTCAAGTCTGTCGGGATCCACCTGGATCTTGAGCCTATCTTCTGGAGTGTTGGTTATTTCTGCCAGTTTAATGTCGTCTGAAGATTTGATGAGTTCCCCTTCAATTCCCTCATCTCAATCATTTATGAAGATGTTGTACTGGGTCTAAAATAGAATCTTGGAGTAGCCCACTGCTTACTCACTTCCATGTAAATGTAGTTGCATTAAGGACTACACGCTGAGTGTGGTTTGTGTTTGTTACAAATCCATCTGGTGATGATGCTTTTCACCACATTTTTCTACTTACCAAAAAGTAGGTTGTGGTCTACTTTGACAAATGTCTCACTGAAATCCAACTATACTATGGCCACAGCATTTCGCTGATCCACTAATTTAGTTACTTTGTCAAAAAAATGAAAAGATCTCCAGTTTTAGCCTAGGAGGACTATGAAAACCTGAGTCTTTCCTGAGGCATTGGGCTATAATGGGAGTTGAACTGGGAAGATGTTTGATCTGGGGGTAAGGATACTTTGTTTTTAGTCATGTTTTTATGGATTGTTATAAGCTGCCTAGAATCATTATATGAAATAGCCATTTAATTCTGTAAATATATAAATGCTTTTTATATGAGAGATAATTACAACATGAAAAATGTAATTACATATGCAAATATGATTCATATTCTATGACTAAATTAAACAGAGAGCAAGAACTACTTAATTAATGCTGGAATATTCCATGATTTATGTACTTACAAATAGCCAGAAGGATAAAATCAGATCTTAAGAAGAAAGAAGAAACATTAAGGGAAAAAACCCAGAATTTGAAACACTCATACAAACCACCAGCACATATTAGGACAATAAACTTTTACAGAGATAAGACACAGAGACAGAACAAACAAAAAATGGTATGCTAAACTAGACGCAAAACTTTAAAGAAATAATTACAATACAACAATGTGAAGAGTTATAAACTAAATCTATAACATTTACACCATGTTATAATGTAAAGGAAAATTGGCACAAAATGTTTTACAGATAGTGCTCCACTTTGTCAGTAATATCTAAGATAGACAAATTATACAGTAATACATGTTGTAAATGGCATGAAAATGAATGAACATTTTACCACATGTGGTAGACATTTTTTAAAAAAACCAAAAAACTTATTGAAAGTTGAAATTAAACTTTAACTTAATTACTTGTGATTTGTGAATCAGTTATGCAATTGCAAGGTTTTTTAAAGAAATGATAATAGGCATATAAGAAGAAGGGAAGGAGAGAGATAGTGTGGACTTGAATCATTCATTAGTGGAAGTAAGTGCATTCAATTAATTTTAAAATGATTAAATAGAACTCAGAATTTAGATTTAAAAGCTAACTTCTAATGGTTTCTTTTTAAATAAAATACTTCTTCCCACAGAATTGCTCCAAAAAAGAGCTATGGAAAGAAAATTACTGATAAGTATAAGATAGCAGAATCTTGATATCAGTTGTAATAAAAACAGAAAAAGGTTTGATTGTTGCATGTAATCTTTGTCACAGTGAAAATTGCAAATTTAAAAATAGTAATAAGACTACAGCTTCTCCAGTTCCTTATACTTGATGTAGCTATTCTAGGAGCCATATTCAATCCCTTCTTGTGTCTTTCTTGTAACTTCATGTTGTTTATTTGATTTAAGTAAACAAAATGAAGTGGAGAGACAGAGGAGGAAGAAGAGAAATACAGAATACACTACAAGTGTTATATTAAATATGCAAAGTATTGGGACGCGGAATTACATAAAAGTTAAACAGGGTTGAAAAATATCATATATTTCTGTTGTAAATGATTTTCCTTATTCATTCTAAAATACAAATAAATCTATTGTTTTGTTATTTTTTCCTAGATGCCATCTGTTTCATATATTTCTTGAACTATTTATATCTGAGGAATTTTTTTAGAATGTAGAAAGTAGAACAGTTATGGTAGAAAAGAGTGGCTTTGTGCACTAGGCAAATTTTTGTAGCTCTTGAATTCATAAATATTCATATTTGCATGCAGATTTCACTTAAATCACGTAGGTAGTTATCTGAGCAATACATGGGTGTACATTTGAGTTACACATTGATATGCTATTAAGTATTGTGCCAATCTTTTTCATTATTAAATCACAGCTTAGATAAATGCAAATCTTGTGCGCATTTCATAAAAAAAAACTCATCCTTTATCCAAACACTTTCTTGAATCATATACTTTCTTGAATCATATACTTTCTTGAATCATATACTTTCTTGAATCATATACTTTCTTGAATCATATACTTTCTTGAATCATATACTGTCATATATGTATAGCTTTCATTCACTGCATGTCCATGCTTGAATGCATATGCTAATGTAAGCTTGAAATATCAACGGCTTACATAATCATACAAAGAAAATCCATTCATGAATAAAATCTTGGAATATTTTCTAAAACATTCAAGTGAATATTACTTCTTTAATGCTTCATTTATGTTGAGCTAACCGCATTTGTTTTTCTAGCAGTACAGTGAAATATGCTAAATTCATATATTTTATGGGAAGAAGCCTATAAAATGAGATTTTTCTAGCCAAATTACTTATTAGTTTTATGATTTTATTCTCCATCCACTTCATAGTTTTTAAGAAATAGAATCAAGTAATTCAGAAAATATGCTGCACAACTAATGGTAGTAAGTGAAGTTTTAAAAACATTACTTAACATGCACTGGGGAACAAGAATACATTTGCTATCCAACCCAATATTGTGAAATGTTTTTATACAATAATTTGTCAAGTGAAGTGAGAAACTAAAATCTAAAATAAATATTAAAATGTTTACTTATGAAATCAAAGACACCGCATCAGAATATCTGGCAAAAGAATTCAAAGACACCAAGTAATTTGGATGGGGAAGATGAAGGAGACATTCAGGAAATAGAATATTGGTGTATTCACAAATGTCTGTTATCTAAATCCTATAACCTCATCTGAAATAAAAAGATGCAATAGGACTAGAAAAAAGAAAAGAAAAGAAAAGAAAAAGAAAAATATTCCACATATGGAGAAGATAAAAGTGACTCTTTTTACAGAGGTGTAGGGTGAAGGATATGATAAAGTTGAATAAAATTGTGAATTATTTAGAAAAAGCCAGGACTATCAAACTCGCAGCCTGGTGGCTGGATGCGTCACGCACTGGCCACCCCCACCCCCAGTTTTACTGAAAGGGGAAAAAGTCATGATACACCACAAGTTTGACACCCCTGGAATAAGCAAATTGGAAACAGTTGCTTGTCTAGTGTCATATGACAATAAATAAGAGATATTTAGTGCATATATTATTGTCAAATAACATGTATCTGTACTACCTCTAAAACAGATGTTTATCTAGGGTGCAGTTCTTTTATTTATTTTATGGCATATAGTTTTTCTTTTAGTACTGCACTGCCTACTTTTAACATCTGTCAGTTTAGCCATTTCATTTTGTGGTGGCCCAGTGGTTAGAATGCAGTACTGCAGGCTACTTCCAATGACTACCGGCTGACTGCAGTTTGAGTCTCACCAGCTCAAGGTTGACTCAACCTTCCATCCTTTCAAGATCATTAAATGAAGACCCAGATTGTTGGGGGCAATAGGCTGACTCTCTAAACCATTTAGAGAGGGCTGTAAAGCACTATGGGGTGGTATATAAGTCTAAGTGCTATTGCTATTGCTATTCTGCTAATGGATTGGACTTTTATATTAATCTTTAATATTCCTAAGGAGACTGCACATTCAGGTTACATTAAATTGTATGAATACATTATTTGTTTATTCATGTCAGAAGCACCACAATTAAAATAAGGCATATTATATTATATAAAATTTAAAATATGAAATACAAGATTAAAATATGTATCAATTAAATAGATTTTGTACTACCAGGAGGGCCTCAAGTGTACACTGATCGGGACACAAAGGGCAGGAATACATATGTGTTGTTTTCTGCATGTCACCACAATTGCAAAAAATAGAAGCCACTGGATAGCCCCATTTGTTCAGAGTGTCTCTGGATCCTGTTGTACCCATGAAGAATATATTTACTGGTTCATGAAGTGTAAATAATGTTACATGTTTAGCAATAATTGAATTAAAATTACATCAAAATATAAATTAACACAAATGTAAGTTTTTGCTGATTCTATAAATATGTGAAACATATTAACATCAATATATCACTTAAATGCCTCAAAAAGATGGAATATAAATCTAATAAATAAAAATAGAGATAATAAGAACAGCGTGTGCAACAGTGGATCTCCTTAAAATCTTTAACAGCTGGACAATAGATATGAACGATAGCCTTTAACTCTTCCTCTATCATTTGGTACAGATTACTGGTGGAATGCTGGAATTTTCAGATACAGCCTCTAGAGGGTTCATATATTTGGTATATATGAATATGTTTTCTATATTTAATAATCTGGTGTAACATTGATGGCATGGCACACATTCAAACATTTAAACAATGTTATATTGAACCTATTAAACCGTTTAAACATTAAGACTATTTTCTATATTAGATTGGGAAATAGCTCATTGGGTTAAGGAGACTATATACTGTAAAGTTCACATTATTTATGAGGTATATTGTTCTAGATTTTCATATGTATCTTGTTCAGAAGTGAGCATGGAGTTGTGACAGCACTAATTTCATATATACCTCTTCCTTTGCTGTAGTCAATCTACAAATTCAAGGCTTTCAATTTATGTAAGATTTTTTTCTCAGTTCCAGAAGAGACTTAAAGACCTTTCTGAAACTGTGAGCATTAATTTTATTTGGTTTTGCAATACAGCCTGTACTTTTTATTTCAGAAGTTTATTACTACTTTAATCAAAGTTTCCAGTTAACTTTAGTTTATGTTATTTCCTTAGCCCATTAATCTGCCTTATTGTCACTTTTGTATGATGAATATTTGTAATTAATTACCACAGCAGTATAACTGGACATTATCACTACAGTGTATACATTCAGTGCTATTCCCTTTTGTAATGGATCTGGGGTTTAATATTTTCCTGAATCCAAAGCTTAGGGAATAAAGTGCAGCCATTTGATAGTCTTTTGGTCATGCTATCTCAAGCCATTACCTCTCCTTGCTACTATCCCAAATTCTGTCTGTCCCATATTCTGCTTTTTCCCAAAAGCTGATGAGATAATATAGATAATGTTATCTACGCATGTATATGGACTTCTTGTTCAGGCCCAGAACTTGAAAAAGATATATACTATGAATCAGCTAGCTAATTATCTTCAATTCTATCATAGTGTTGTTTTTAATTAACTTGTTGAAAATATTTGTTTCTGTGTTTACATTGCACAGAGAAAAATCAATGCTACTTATGCGTGTAAACAGACATTTCAGCTCAAGCAATGGAGGAATTATGTGGAACATTTTATTTTTTATCAGGGAGAACAAGGGTGTTCATAAATAAGCTGTTCTTTCACAGATGCCTTTGTCTTTTGCCAGGGTATTGTACAAAAAAATCAAAATTCCAGAATTGGCTCCTATTTAGCTTCCTTTCCAAATCAAATAATTAATGCTCTCTTTCTTGCTGCATTTAAGAACTGTGAAATAAGTTAACCATATTAACCAATAAGTTAACCTTTCCCTATCTCCACCTTTATTTTCTTTTTTGATACTAGCACAATTAACATCAGGTCTAATTATTTCAAACAACAGAAGAATTCAAAACATTGATTGATTTGATTTGATTTGATTACATTTCTATACTGCCCTTCTCCCAAAGGACTCAGGGCGGTGTACAGCCATATTAAAACAAACCCATCACAAAAATTAAAAACCGTTAAAATAAATTAAAGCAATTTGGCCGTTATTAAAATCCTTAGCTAAAACCCCTTTAAAACCAATTAAAACCCATTAAAATTAATTTATTCGGTCAGGCTGGCTTGATTGAACAATAGAGTCTTCAGAGCACGACGGAAGGCGTGGAGGTTGGGGATCCTTCTTATATCCAGGGGCAGCTCATTCCATAGGGCAGGAGCCCCCACAGAGAAGGCTCTCCCCCGGGGGTTGCCAGCCGACATTGCTTGGCCGACGGCAGCCTGAGGAGGCACTCTCTGTGAGAGCGTATCGGACGGTGGGAGGCATTCAGTGGTAGAAGGCGGTCCTGTAGGTATCCCGTTCCTAAGCCATAGAGTGCTTTGAAGATGGTGACAAGCACCTTGAAACGCACCCGGAAGACCACTGGGAGCCAGTGCAGCTCACGCAAGAGAGGTGTTACCTGGGAGTGACGAGTCGCTCTCTTAACCACTCGCGCGGCCGCATTCTGGACCAGTTGGAGCCTCCGGGTGCTCCTCAAGGGGAGCCCCATGTAGAGAGCGTTACAGTAGTCCAGACGGGAAGTGACAAGGGCGTGAGTGACCATGTGTAAGGCGTCCCGATCCAGAAAGGGGTGCAACTGGGAAATCAGGCGAACCTGATAGAAAGCCCCCCTGATAGAACCTGATAGAAAGCGCCCCTAGCCACGGCCGTCATATGATCGTCTATACACAGCCACGTATCCAGGCTGTCTCTGACGAGGACAAGATCTCCTCCCCAATAGCCAGCGATGGTATCAGTTGGCTATATCGGGGTGCCAGAAACCACAGCCACTCGGTCTTGGAGGGGTTGAATCTGAGCCTGTTCCTCCCCATCCAGATCCGCACAGCCTCCAGGCAATGGGATATCACATCAAGGGCATCATTGGGGTAGTCTGGGGTAGAAATGTACAGCTGTGTGTCATCTGCATACAGTTGACACTTCACCCCAAAACCACGGATGATCTCACCCAGCAGCTTCACATAAATGTTGAACAGGAGGGGCGAGAGGACTGACCCTTGCGGCACTCCACAAGTAGGGTGCCTCAAGGTTGACCTCTGTCCCCCCATCAACACAGACTGCGTACGGTCAGAGAGAAAGGAGGAGAACCACTGCATCACGGTGCCTCCCACTCCCAGTCCCCCCAACTGACCCAGCATGATACCATGATTGATGGTATCAAAAGCCGCTGAGAGATCGAGGAGGACCAGGACTGAGGAACAACCCCTGTGTCAAGCCCTCCAGATATCATCAACCAATGCGATCAATGCCCTTTCTGTGCTGTATCCCGCCCTGAAGCCCGTTTGGCATGGATCTAGATAGACAGCTTCATCCAGGTATTGAGGGAACTGTTGCATCACCACACTTTCAACAACCTTCGCCGCAAAGCGAAGGTTGGAGACCGGACGGTAATTAGCTAATACAGCCGGGTCCAGGAAAGGCTTCTTGAGGAGGGGCCTCACCACCACCTCTTTCAAGGCAGCTGGGAAGACACCCTCACTCAAAGAAGCATTTATAATCCCCTGAAACCAGCCTCATGTAACCTCCCGGGAGGCCAGCACCAACCAGGAGGGACACGGGTCCAATAAACATGTGGTAGTGTTAAGTGTCCCCAAAATCCTGTCCATGTCCTCGGGAGCCACAGGGTCAAACTCCTCCCAGATAACACTCTCAAGATCCGCCCCTATCATCCCATCCGAGGCTACCCAATTGGAGTCCAGACCATCCTGAATCTGACCAATTTTATCATGCAGATATTGCACAAAATCCTCAGCTCTACCATGCAAGGGATCATCCCGTGCTCCCACCTGCAGTAGAGAGCGGGTCACCCTAAACAGGGCGGCTGGACAGTTCTCTGCAGATGCAATAAGAGCGGAGAAATAATTAGATTTTGCCACTCTTATTGCCACTAGGTAGGTCTTGATATAAGACCTCACCAGTGTCCGGTCAGATTCGGCGTGTCTGGCCCTCCAATCATTCTCTAGGCGTCTTTTCCAGCGCTTCATCTCTCTCAGCTTCTCGGAAAACCAAGGAGCTAATTGAGATCGGCAGTGGGTCAGAGGCCGCAAAGGCACGACGTGGTCCAAAGCTCCAGCAGCCACCCTGACCCAGGCAGCTACCAGTTCTTCTAAAACATATTTAGAGTAAAGGCACAGATCCAATCAATGGACAGCAAAAATAATTCTGTGGGGTTCTTATTAAATTTGTTATATTAAAAAAAAAAAGATCTACTGCCAAATGCACATAAAGATAAAGATTATGTGAACTTATGACCACCACGGGGACCAGAATCTTGGTCATTGAGCAAAGCATCATTAAGCAAGATGTTATATGACCGCTTTGCTTAATGACCACAATCCCAGCATTCCTGGGTGCAGCTGTGGTCATGGGTCATTAAGCAGCTAGAATCCCAAGCAAGGATCATATGGTGGATTGGGGAGGGGAGGAAGATCCTGGGAGGCTGAACATAGGTGATAGGTGAGTGTCTTTCCACACAGGGACTGTAAATCTTCCCTGCCAAAATCCAAGCAGCATTTTTAGCTTCCAAGTGATGAGATACTTGTGCATGGCCTCCTAAGGCCTCCCTATCACCCTCAGTCACCCAGCACTCCTTACCTTACCATATTTCATCTCCGCTCTGATGCTGAAAATTCTGCTTGCAAGTAGGATTTTAATTGCCAAAGCACAGAGGCAGTGGTAAGATAAAGAACACAGGGTGTCTCAGGGGTGGGGATGGGGGAGACCCTGGAAATCCCTGGCAGATGCCACATGCAAGTGTCTCTCTGCTCTGGGGCTTAAAATCCAAACCAAAAATCCTATCAAAATTCACGCAGAAAGCATTGGCTTTCTGGGGAATCTGAAGACAATATTGAAAATGGTGAGGTGCTTGCAGGTGCTTGGCAACCAGTTGTAAGTATAAACGGGTTGCCAAGTGCTCAGGTTACAATCACGTGTAGTACAGAGGTGTTTTATAGGCTGTACAAACTGATTCTGGATTAAGAAGTTTCTCTGCCTTTGGGAGACAGGTAGTATATAAACATAATATAACACAATATAAATAACATTATAATAATGCAATATAATGATGTCATTTCTACTATTATGCTTTGAAAATGACTCTAAGGTCACTTTTGGCTTTTATACCATAACATGATTTGGATTGAGCATCTTTTATAAACACTACTTTTAGAAGTATACTGGCTGTGATAAAGCTGCTTGTGATGCGTTGTAAATCATGGCAGGCAATTCATGAGATATCTAGCTTCTTCAGCTGAGCTAGACAATGTTTTGAAAATAAGGTTTTACATCCTTCCCACCTAATGTCCTTCAGAAATTCTGGTATTGCACCTTCCAGAATTTCCAGACTCTTTGACTAGCTGAGCATTCTGACAGTTGCAATCGCATCTTATCTGGAGGGCACCATGTTGAAGAAGGCTTTTTTGTGATAAGATTAGAGAGTGGAGATGGTCTTTGATGTTATTTATGACCATCACTATTTCCACATCTTCATAAGGATTGTGTTTCCCTTAGTGTTTTTTCATGTCTTTGGGAGCCCTAAAACTTGCACACAAACATTCAACAGGGGAAATATAAGATACTGTACGTGACCTTATGGGTGATTACTAACATTCTGTGCTGTTCTGTTAACATGTTACCATGTTTCATCTCTAAAAATAAAATGCTTCTGATGTTATGGTACCTCAGTCTGAATATGCATCTGCCTCAATATTACTTTAAAGCATTGCCATTAATACTGATTGTTTGTAGTACAGTGACTTGAAAGGCCTATATATAAGTCAGAGCAAAATAAAAGAGGTGCTAGTGAACATATGTAATACATTTATATATTGAAAATTAAATTATATATTGCTAGCAGTTCAGGGGATCCACATCAGGGCTGAAGAATTCTGGTTACCACCACACAGCACTAAAAGGTTAGACTTTTTAGACTTGGTAGTTTTATGATTCACATTGATCCTAGAGAGCATAATATTGGTTCCATTAGAATAACAAAGATAACTTTTGTGTCTATTGCTACTCCCAAATGAATGATTTATCCAGTGATCCAACTAGAACTAAAATCTGGAAACCAACAGCTTCTCTTCTCTTCCAGGTACTCCATTAAATGGGAATATCCATCTTGGCCTAGGAAACACAATCTGTCTAAAACTTATAATTTTGTTGGTTAGGTGACCATCTAATGACCATCAAGAGTTTGACAGCCTGGTTCTGGAAGCCCCAGTATTAACTGGCACTCTAGCCACCTACATAGGTGAAAGATCCTTTTATTTTATTTATATATTTTAAAAAAACAAACCCTGGTACTATTGTCTCAAAAATTTAGATTTAACAGCACTACATTTTTTTTCCAGTAATATTTATTTCTTCTTACTTTTTCAAAATGCTATTGATCTTTAATTGTATAATCCTAGGACTTCTATTTTTTGTCGTTCAAGAATGTTGTTTCAATAAGCATAGATGAGGTTAATGTTGTTTGTGATACATATTAATAATTATGCAGATTCATGATTCTGAATTCCTGCATAATATTTTATTGTTTTGTGAAAATAAAATTAGAGAAAATTAAATAGTGTAAATGATATTCTAAAAACTTTGATATTCCAAAGTTCCAAGGAATTTTCGTTCAGACTTTTCAAGCTATCGTTTATTAAAATTGGTATCTGAAGTGTCTTACAGACCTGAAGAATATTCAAGATTTTAAGAGCAATAATACAGATTATTTGGGCACAAAATATAATTTGACAATAAGAAAAACCAATATGAGATGGAATGTATAGTTAAGAATTATATTGAATACTCTTAATCAGTGAATTTTGTATGAAATCTGTTTTGTCTTTCCTTGTTAATTTTTTATTTTGGTACACTTCATGTTATACGTTTCAAGACTTTAATCTTCCTTTTATTATTTGTATAAAATGAATACCAAGTATACCTACAGAACTATTTTCAGTGTTAATGCTGTTAAAATGCGCACTGCTCCCCCAGAAAACAGCAAGATTTGATTATACACACACATAAAATACTATATGTAGATATTTACATACATATGCATATACATGTGTATACATTTAGACATTACAATTATTTATACACATATATAACAACTGAAAGCTGTTTTGCTTATATTGTCTTTGTAGCCTCAGTCCTAGACTTGAGCTTCCAAATGGATAGCATTGCATTTGCTTGGCAAGTTAGTATAGTTTCAGCACATCTTCTTTCTTTAACTGTTATATTCCCACTATATAAATTCTATGACTCCACTTTTCCACAGACACATTTCATAGAGGAAAGCACACAATACTGTTTGCAAAGAACTGTGTGCAAAAAATGATAAGATAAAGACATTTTTCCTGTGGGCTTGTTTTGAAGAACAGACTAATCTCCTGATAGTGATAACTTTGTGGACTTTCTTGCTCACTTTCCTTCATCTGTACTTGGCTGCAAGAAAACATTTAATTTATGATGGAAACTAATTCACATATAACTTATTTGAGATCAGAAATGTCTAACCTGATTCATATCAGTTTGGGCAATAAAGTTTAGGAAATATAATCTTCCCTGCCTTTAACCTATAATACTGTATTTTACAAGTCAATTGATCTTTGCCATAGGAAAGGAAGATATAGATATTCAATATTATTTGCAAATCAATTAATCCTGTGGATAGAATACAAATTAGATAAATGAGATGTATCTATTTTGATACAGTGGAAAAACCTCTGGGGTTCTTTTGGTTGTATGAAAAATAATTCTTCCCTAATAAAAGTAAATGTTTTACTTGATTTTACTTGATTTTAGACTGATTGAACACATGGCAAAAATAGAGACAGAATGAATTAAGAAAAAAGTTTTAACTAGGCTAAAATGGAGATAGACATGTATCTGCAGCTATGGTAAACTTAATATTTATATCTTGGTGCTGTTATAATAAGTAATTCCCTAGATAACCCCTTATTCGTAATTTGACGCTGTCTAATAAATGCAACCACCCACCCACCACCAAGAAACTGAAAAATTATTGCAGAGCAAAAGTGGAAATTACATTGTATTAGAGATAACATTATTTTGTGATTTCATTTTTTAAGAGAGATTCATTTTTCTGGCACACTGCTTTTTGATAGTGATACTTTTACTCATAGTGTTTCCTGTATGTCAGGTAATACTTTGCCAAATAAACAAAGCCCTCCTTCTTGTTTTCCTAATAGAAAACAACTATTTTTTCTGATAAAGGGCTAAACTTATTCTATGTAGGAAACAGGAAACTCTGAGTAAGAATAACATTCTTATAATTCTATAGTACAATTAAAACATTTTGTACAGTCAGAGCCAATGCCTGACAGAAGAAAATGGTTTTTTATATGTATTTCTTTGTTCTACCTCTTGGTAACTGTAAGTGGCTAATTTAATTGTGGTTAGCAGCTAAGGAAAATGGGTTAATATAGGCCTTTGGGAAAATCACGGAGGAAGAAAAGGCATACAGACCTAGAGATTAATGAACAAGTTTATATGCTATTAGTACTCTGATTCAGATGGAAATAGTCCAAAACTTTAATTACAATACTGGTTATTTATAATTATTTTTGGCTGCTTTAAATGATTTAAATCATGTGTAGTTTAACTGTTCACTGCAGATGGCAAGGATGGACTTGGTGGAAAAAAATGAATTAATATGTGGCTTTTTTTTTAGATAATTTGCTTTGTATGTTCTATGCATTTATATCTATGCAATTGACAACTGATTTTGTAAATTGGTGGGATATAAATGTTGAGAAGGAAAATAAGTTAATAATTCTTAATTATTATTATTTTGTAAATTGTATTATATATTATATATTATATATATTATATATTAATTATTATTAAATTGTAACATCAGTTTAGGAAATATTTTGAAGCTTCCTAGAAATAAGTGGGGAAACAAATGATGCAGTTCTGTAAACAACATACTAGACCAGAGTCAAAGTAATCACACCATGAAGTTGTTTGTTAAATATGTTGAAAAAAGTAAATTATTTTATAACTGATAGTTTTTTTAATTATAGAATATGGATATCTATCAGCTAAATATATATTTAAGCATGGAAAAACATACACCGTGTTTTAATATATCTTTTTTGCTTTAAAAATCAATTTAGACTGATGTTTGCATTGTTGCACTATTCTGATATCAATATTTAAATCATTCTTAACATCATTCACAGGTTACAACTTGGTATATATTGCCTAGACTTTTAAACTAGGAAGAAGGAATCAGTTGTAATGAGAAAATAATGTTACACCAAAGCTTGAATATGTATAGGTAATTAAATACAAAAGTTTGTATTCAGGTAATGACAGGTATACACTTTGACTGCAACACCACAATGGAATTTTTCATGAGCCATATTATGAATCAAAGTTGCTTCTTCATCATGTCATACAATTTTTTTAGATTCAACAATTCAGAAAAATGATGTGTATGTATGTGTGTAAGGAAGAAAAACTGAGAGAGTGTATGCTGCTTTTACTAACAAGCTTTTACTAACAAGCATTCCACCCATGATTCCTTTCTGAAGAAAAAGGCAGATTTTCCACATTATGAATTGTAGAGATTTTAGAAGAATCTACTGCAGAGAGCTGAATTAGGCATGCATGCTTCTTTTTTACTATTTGAAATTTGCATGTTATAAGTTATATTACACACTTCTAAATCTGCAACATATGTCTTAAATGAGTTACGTATCTGTTTTTCCACCCTGTTTAATTCCCCAGATTTCTGCAGGACTTTCAATACAAGACTTGTGATATAAAGCTGCCATAAACGTTTCTCAAATTAAACTGGTTTTATATATCCAACCACTATTAATGTCAACATGTAAACAAAGAAGTAATCAAACAAATGGAAAATCTAAGTAGAAAGAAGAGAAGATGACTGTTGCAATATTTTCAGGATCAGACTCAATAATATTAGTGAGAGTTAAAGGTTTAAATATACTTCCTTTTATTTACAATAGGCATTCTATATTCACTGAATATTCACAGATAGAAGCGAGGAAAAGGGTGTAGGTGGCTCCTTATATATACAATGGGTGGAGCTATAAGTGGGAGTGGTGAATTATGAATACATTAAGAAGTGAAGAATAAGTTAACCCCTGATACCCCATTCATATACTATTTACACATTAGAGAATAAGGCATTTACATCTGACAAATCCCCCTCTAAATGCCGATTCGTTATACAACACCAATTACATTCAGATTCAGGACAATACAAGACATACAATTTAGATGTTAAATATTTGTGTTGCTTAGAAGGTAAAGGCTTTGTCAATATGTCAGCTAATTGTTCTGAAGTATCACAATGCACTGCTTTAATAAATCCATCCTGAGATAATTGCCTCACATGTTTAAATTTTATATCTATATGCCTGGACCTTTGTCCAATGGCATCAGATCTAGATATTTCAATGGCCGCTTTATTGTCTTCATGCATGACAAAAGGCAAAGCAGGTTTTTTCCAAACATCTGAAATTAAATCATTAAACCATACAAGGTTATTTGCAGCTTTGGATAAACAAACATATTCCGCTTCTGTCGTTGAAGTGGCTACTAGTTCTTGTTTACCAGTATACCAGTAAACTGGACAGTCATTTAAGAGAAAAATATAACCAGATGTACTTTTTCTGCATGATGTGTCTCCAGCCCAGTCCGCATCTGCATAACATGCAAGCTTTGGTTCTTTATTATCACTAGGTTCTAATACTAAGCAAAAATCTAATGTACTTTTCAGATATCTTAAAATTCTTTTAACAGCTTCCCAGTGATACATTGTTGGTTTGCTGACGTGTCTGGATAATAAATTGAGTGGTAAGGCGATATCTGGTCTAGTCCAATTAGATATATAAAGAAGTGAACCTATGATTGATCTATAAAACGTGTTATCCTTGAATTCAGGGGAAGATTCATCAGTATTTCTAAGAAAATCAGTTTGCATAGGAGTATCACAGGGTTTGGCATTGTTTAAATTGCATTTATTTAAAAGTTCTATAATCTTATCTCTCTGAGTAAGTTTGAATCCCCTTCTAGTTTTATTAATTTGAACACCAAGATATTTGTTCACTTTACCTAGAGATTTCAACGAGAAATGTTCATTTAATTTATTTACAAAAGTTTCTCTTCTCTCTTTGTGTTTTCCTATATATAAAATGTCATCTACATAAATCAACACAAATTCAATGTAATCATCACCCTTTTTGACAAAGAAACAGTTATCAGCAGTGGTAGCGTTGAAATCCATGGTCTTAAGTATTTTTACTAAACAATCATACCATCTTTTACCAGATTGTTTTAATCCGTATAAACTCTTGTTCAACAGCCAAATTTCATTTTTGTTGGTGTATTGACTGTGAGGTGCTCTTACGTATATTTCCTTATCTAGTTTTGCGTGTAGATACGCAGTCTGTATGTCATATTGAAATACATCAAGATTGAGTGCTGATGCTACCACTAGAGCTGTTTTGACACTCTCTGTTCTTACAGTGGGGGAATACGTGTCAGTATAGTTCTCCGGATATTTCTGTGCATAACCTTGTGCAACTAATCTAGCTTTATATAGAGTATTGCCTCCTTCTAAGTTCTTAATTTTATATATCCACCTGGTACCAATAATTGTTTTATCTTTAGGTGCAATTGCAGGTGTAAATACATTTAATCCTTGTAAACTTTCCATCTCTTTTTTCATAGCTAATTCCCATTTTTCTTTTTCTTCACGAGGGAGTTTTAACACTTCCTCATAAGTATTAGGTGTTATTGGCTCACCATCCATATGCATTATGTAATCTCTGTATTTATTTGGCATTTGATTTCTGTTGTTTCTAATGACTCTTTCAGGTTTGCTATTGTTATCATGCAAATATCTTGCTTCTTTTTTTGTTAGTGTGTCTGTCTTTATTTTGTGTTGGCTATTTGTCCAAGTTTTGGTTTTGCTTTTATATTTGTTGATATTCTGTTTTTCTATGGTCCCTTTCTCATGAGATTTTGTATCTTTACATTTATTTGGAAATATTTCATTAAGATGTAATTTAGACCAGTTGGCCTGTTCATGGAACACAGCTGTTCTGGAAACTATAAATTTGTTATTATTATCAATGAATCTGTACCCTTTGGTGCCAGTTTCATATCCCATAAATCTGAGTCTTCTGGATACGTTTTCTCCCTTTCTTCTCAACTGTTTAGGTATGTGTACGTCTGCAGTGACTCCAAATATGTGCATGTGTGCTAATTTCGGTTTCCTATTATACATTACTTCATATGGTGTCTTATTTACAATACTGGACCAGGTTCTATTTTGTGTGTAATTTGAATAATGTAAGGCTTCTGACCAAAATTGTTTGCTTAAGCCAGCATCCTCCAATGTGCATCTAATCATGGTTTGTAATGTGGAATTCTTTCTCTCTACAATCCCGTTCTGAAACGCAGAAAATGGACTAGACGTGTAATGTAGCATTCCTCTATCCTTTAACCATTGGGAGAATTCTTTAGACATGAATTCACATCCCCTATCTGTCATAATTTGTTTTATTTTGATATTGTGTTGTGTTTCTATGCGTTTGTAAAATTCCTTAAATTTTTGAAAGGTTTCATCTTTGTGTTTTAATGTATAAACAAACCCATAACGGCTATAATCGTCTACTATTGTCAGGAAGTAACGTTTTCTATAGGTGATTGATGGAGTTAATGGGCCAACTAAGTCCATGTGTACTAAGTCAAAAATTTTGTTAGTTGATCTAGTAGATTTTCTTGGCCTGGGACTAGTTTTTAGTTTTGTAGATTTACATACTGAGCATTCCAAATAGTTTTCACAATTTTTTATTTTGACACCTTCTGCGTGTTCAGTCATTTTTTGTACTACAGGAAAACTGGCATGTCCTAACTTCCTATGTAAGATGTGAGCACACTCATCATGAATTGGTTTACCTATTTTTGGTTTTTTTTCATTGTGTGCATCTGCGTGATCATGAGATATTTTACATTCATCATTGTCACTGTTGCTAATATTTTCATCATCTGCTTCAATATAATCTTCCATATTTGAATCAATGTTATGCAACCATTTTTCCTTTGTTATCAGATAAGGTAGGCCTCCTTTAATCATCACAGTGCCTATATTTATTTTATTCTTCTCCAAAGTCGCTTTTCCCCTTGAGAAAACTATATTAATGTCAGAATCTCTACTTAGTTTTATGGCACTTAGTATGTTATGAGGTATTTCAGGTATTAACAATACCCCCTCTATTTTTCCTAGACCAGGCAAGGTTACATTTCCTCTGCCTAATACTTGAACCTTTTCTTGGTTAGCTACCTTTATTACAAATTTATCTTCTGTAAATGAAGACAATATATTTTTGTTATTAGTGGTGTGATTAGTTGCTCCAGAATCAATAAGCCAATTATTGTTCTCATTTTGCTGTATTTTAGTGTTGTCTTGTTTATTTAATCCATTTAGTGAACCAGATTTTCTATCCTTTGAATTATCTCTGCCCCCTCTATTCTCTTTGTAATTTGGTGGGCTTCTATATCTATGTCTATCTATGGAAGACTGTCTATAATTGTATTTGTTCCTATATTCTGACCTATGTCTTTCCTTTGAAATTTTGGGACAATCTCTTCTATTGTGTTCCCTGGATCCACAATTGTGACATTTAAATGTTTCATTATATTTTTCTTGGAAAGCTACTTTCCTATAAGGTTTGTGTTCTGTGTGATTGCTAGAACGATTTCTTCTTGAATTGTCTTCTGCTATCAATTTATTGGATAGACTTTCTATGGATAAATATCCTAGATTGATAGTGTCTAAATGTGACATAAAACTGTCCCATGATGAATCAAGTGAGTTGATAATAACACTTTTCATTGTTTGGTCTGAAATCACCTCCCCCCTCAAATGCAGCTCAGCTCTTATTTTGTTTAAAGATATTAAATGCTCACTTATGGAAACCCCTGGTTTCACTCTAGATGAAAAGAAATCCTTAGACATTCTTGTGGTGGTAGCCACACTATCGCTGTGAAACAAATTAAACATGCATTGAATAATTTCTGAAACAGTCAGATTAGGTTTGATGCTATGATACATTGCAGGAGACACACTAGATATTATTAAGAAAAATGCTCTATGGTGTAAACAATCTATTTTTAAAGTCCAAGGTCTTTTTGGGGGACTAGTGATAAAAAATAGTAAATTTTCCTTCATAAAGACAACCTGTAGCTGTTGATACCATTCTTGCAAGTTAATGCCATCAACCCTTAGTTTTGGGAAGTCACTGGGTAAATTTCCGACATTATTTTGTCCATTACTTACGACCTGAGGTAGTCCGTGGTCTCGCAAGTGTAGAAAATTGCAAAACGGCATGGGGATGCTCGCAACGAGTCTGCGTGGTTCTCTCGCCAGTTCATGTCTTCCCGGACCGTCTGCGTAGTTTCGCGCATGCGCGTTGTCCATTTCTTCTTTGAAGTCGTCGTGGAAGGTTCTCTCCGTTGCGGCTCGCTCGCTCTGCTCCGCTTCAGACGAGTCGGTCTCTGGTTCGACCTTGGGAGTTCTGACGACGGCAGCCGCTCTTCTCTTTCTTCTGGGGGCGTTGGCACTTGCTTCGGTCTGTGGTGTAGGGCGGAATCGACAAGGCTCTCTGGGTTCGGGCGTCGTCGCTCTCGAAGTCAGGATGGGAGCGGGCAGGTCTTGAGGTATCGGCTTGCTCGCTCGCTTCTTCGGTGGCTCTTTGGTAATTTTTAGTTTTGGCCCAAATGCAGCAAAAAGTGTTTTCATTGCTGATTTTATTTGGGATTTTGTTGAGTCATCTTCACTTTCTGATTCTGATTCTTCTGAGGAGTTCAAATCTTCTTTTTCATTTTCGTTGTCTGATAATGTTTTTCGCGCCAGGAATTTTGAATTGAGCATTTTGATTGGCTCTGCTTCGCTCACCTTGGAGGCCTGTTGAAACCAAGATGGCTGCCATTCAAAATTTCGCGCGGGATCACTGTTTTTCTTCTTCGTAATGACTTTCTCTGCAGTCATATCACTCACTATTTTTGGGTCTCTAGACTTCTCATTAGTGATGTTTTTCTCTCTCGCTGCTCCGCTGTTCTTCAGCATTTCTTGGAGGTTCGCGATGAGGCTTTCATCATTCTTCTGGCTTTTTAATAGTTTTAATATCTCTGACCTGAGTTCGTTATTCTCTATTTCAATTTCCTCCTGGTCATCATTTTCGTCTATTATTTCTTCGTCTTCAGTGGTGTATTCTTCGGATTCTCTCGAAATTGCGTTTGTGGATTCGTTGATTATTTCTTGTTCTGTTTCCATTTCTTTGCTGTAGGCCCTGGTGTTGGGCCTATCTTTCTTAGACATTTTTAAGTTTTTATTGAGTCAATTAACCATCCTCTGCTACCAGCTTGTTGCAATATTTTCAGGATCAGACTCAATAATATTAGTGAGAGTTAAAGGTTTAAATATACTTCCTTTTATTTACAATAGGCATTCTATATTCACTGAATATTCACAGATAGAAGCGAGGAAAAGGGTGTAGGTGGCTTCTTATATATACAATGGGTGGAGCTATAAGTGGGAGTGGTGAATTATGAATACATTAAGAAGTGAAGAATAAGTTAACCCCTGATACCCCATTCATATACTATTTACACATTAGAGAATAAGGCATTTACATCTGACAATGACAAATAGAAACATTACAATATTCTTTTAAAAAGACCACAGTATGTCTACAATATGACATAGCTTACCTTGCTTTGTCATATATTTGATATTTTATTCATATAAGCTTTTGCCTAAAAAGCACAATAAAAATAAGCAAGCAATGAACAATTATTATTAACTGTATTTATATATGAACCGTCCCATCCAAAGAGCCTAAAACAACAAACAGCAAACAGCAAAACACAACAAAAAATGCTGCATTGCCACTAGCCCGCTAAAATTTTCAGTTTTAATATTAATCTGGTATTCAAGATTAATATTGAACCGATTTCAAGACAATAAAATATCAGGGCCACACTACATTCCAAAATTCTGGGAATACATGATGATGATGATGATGATGATGATGCAAATCCTTGTGAGTATTCCATAGCTGTTATATTACCACCAAAAAAGATGCATCTGGGAATATATCACTATAAGATAGTGCTGGAATGATTAATTACAATGTTTTCCATTTTACTTTCTGTATTATTTATGGCACTCCATCACGCCTAGTTTACTGATTTAGTTTGGTTTTGTTTGATCTGCAGACTATTGACATAATACCAAACTGTTTTCAAAGGAAAACCGATTGTACTTTTTTTTTTCATTTCCCTGAATCAGAACCAACTTTGCTGAACAAATCAGGAACTATACTACAGCGGCTAAAGGAAGTGTTATATAGTTGTAACCCAAAGTACACTTCTTGGGGCCTCACTCATTTACACACACATTTTTCCATATCAAGTTTAACTTGTACGTTGCAATACCTATTGACCGTATGCAGCTTCCAGTGTGCTAACTCCTTTAAGGACTTGGCAGAACTTCGAAGGAAAATTTCAATTTGACAGAATTTGATTGAAGTGCAAAGTGAAAATGCCAAACTGAACTTATGCTTGAATTTGAGTGACCACTCTTAAATCCATATGCAAGCAGAAAGGCCCCTTTCCGCCAGATAGAAGGACTAACCAAAAGACTAACTACCAGTAAATTAACTCCATTTGCTTTGACACTCAGAATTGAGTTGACATAAAGCACTGCCTTGAACTGGATTACTATGATAAACAGAGTAGAAAAACAAGATGACAGGCAGCATAGAAAAACAACTATTTATTATATATATTGCACTATTAAGCATAAAGCTTATATATATATTAATTTTCTCAAAGTGAGCATATTTTTTAAAAAAACTAACCTTTTTTTTTAATTTGATTTTTATTATAACATATAGTGATACATTCAGTACATTTTTGGTTCATTGGTGCAATTATATACATATATACATCTACATGCATTATTACTTGTCTTTTATTTGATATTGTTTCTTAAAGCTAGATTTAATTTCAAAACACTTAAAGATAATAGTGCTCAAATCTCTAAGACTAAATGTAATACTATTCATATGGATTTTGTTAATTAATTAATATTTAATCTCTATTTCCTTCTTTATTTCTTTTCCCCATCCATTCGTACCACATGTTCCACACGCTATAAAATTCCGAATCTTCTCTGTCATTAATTTCTGAAGTCAATTTGTTCATTTCGACGCACTCCAATATTTTTCCAATAACATGTTCTTGAGGTGGTATTTGTTTTTCTTTCCAATACTGGGCAAAGGAAATTCTAGCGGCTGTCAGAATATGTATAATTAAATACTTTTTCTTTTTTGCATATTCAGTTTTCAAAATTCTCAGGAGAAAGGCTTTTGGTTCGAAATCAAAATTTTCTTTTATTATTTCTCTAATCCACATCCATATCATCCTCCAGAATTTTTGTGCCTGATTACATGTCCACCAGCAATGATAGAAAGTACCCTGCTGATGGTCACATTTCCAACATTTAGGGCTCGAATTGGGGTAGATCTTCACTATCCTAGCTGGGGCCATATGCCATCTATAAAACAGCTTGTATTGGTTTTCCTTGTAAGCTGTCGCCATTGTCATTTTAAGATTATTATTCCATATTGAATCCCATTCGTTCAGATTTATATTCTGTCCTATATTTTTGGCCCATGTTAACATCGGTTCTTTAACTACTTCCTCTGCCATATTGTACTCCAATAAGTAATTATATAATTTAGCTAGAATTTTGTCATCCGTACCCATCCATATCTTGTCAAATCCATTTATGCTCGTCTCAATGCCAAATTCCTCCTTATCTTTTTTATATCTAGATTTAATTTGGTTATATGGCCACCAGTCTATAGAAATACCTTGTTCCATCAATTCTTCCCTTGTTTTAAGATTCCCTCCCCCATCTAATAATTCATTGTATCTGACCGTTTTACCCATTTCTAATACATTTGGATATATTATAGCCTCCATGGTGGAAAGCCATCTCGGAATTTTCCTATAGTGCTTCTGTCTCATCTCTCCCCATATTTGTATCAAGATCTCCCTTATTTTATGCCTATGGAAATAAGTTTTTATCTTCTTCCCAGTATCCCAGAGATATGCATGCCAACCCTTCCGGAGATCATACCCTTCTAAAGTTAACAGTCTTTTATTTCTCAGGGTTGTCCAATCTTTCAGCCATACTAGGTTTGCAGCTTTTTGATATAACTCCCATTTAGGTAATCCGAAACCCCCTCTTTCCTTCTTGTCCTGTAAATTCCTAATTGCTATTCTTGGTTTCTTTCCCTCCCAAATAAATTTTCTGATGATGCTATTGAGCTCCAAAAAAATTTTTTTTATCTAATTTAACCGGGACCGTTTGGAATAGATACAATAACTTGGGTAATATGCTCATTTTTATTGCTGCGATTCTACCTAATAATGATATCTGTAGTCTTCCCCACTTTTCCAGATCCTGTTTAATATTTCTAATCAATGGTAAATAATTATCCTCTCTGAGGGCCGAGCACCTTGATGAAATCCACACCCCCAGGTATTTTACCTTCTTGGCAGTTTGGATCTCCATTGATTCTTCCAGTACTTTTTTCCTTACCTCCGTCATATTTTTTGTTAATAATTTAGTTTTGGATTTATTTAATTTAAGGCCTGCTACCTCCCCATAATTGCCCAATTCTTCCAAAATTTTAGTGCCTGATTCTAATGGTTCTTCCATGATTAATACCACATCATCTGCAAATGCCTGTGTCTTATATATCTCTTTTCTGATTATCAAACCCTTTATTTCATTAAACTAACCTTTTCATTAATTTCTGAGGCCAACCTTAACTGAATGACAAGTGAAAGCTTAGTAAGCAATAACTTACTAATTGTGACTTTGATTTTACAGGTTTTCAACTATTAACTATTTAACAGTCATATCCTATATTGATAATCTTTTGGAAAAGTCAGGTTTTCTGCCAAATAGCAATAGTCCTAAGGCAGCAATATTTTAATTTGTGGATGTTTATTTTTTATTTTTATTTTATTTCGAATTTATATACCGCACCTTCTCCCAAGGGACTCAGGGTGGTGTACAACCAGATAAAAACATACAATACAAACATTAAATACAATTAAAAGGATATTTATTAATTTGGCCCCAGTTTAAAATGACAAACCAATTAAAAATTAAAAATTTAAAAATATGTTAAGCCAGCCCGGCTTGTTGAAAAAAGAAAGTTTTAAGGGCATGGCAGAAGGCACCGAGGTCTTGGATTCTCCTTATCTCTGGGGGCAGCTGGTTCCATAGGGTAGGTGCTCCCACAGAGAAGGCCCTCCCCCTGGGGGTCACCAGCCTACATTGTTTGGCTGATGGCACCCCGAGGAGGCCCTCTCTGTGGGAGTGCACGGGTCGATGGGAGGTTGTCGGTAGCAGCAGACCGTCTCGAAGATAACTAGGTCCTATGCCATGGAGCGCTTTAAAGGTGGTAACCAACACCTTGAAGCGCACCCGGAAGACCACTGGGAGACAGTGCAGCTCGCGCAGGAGCGGTGTTATGTGGGAGCGCCACGCAGCTCCCGGATGTTATTCTTATCAAGAACCATGCAACTCCTGGATGTTACTCTTATCAAGAATCACAGGATTATCAATTGCTAAAAAATGTTGGCTCTATTAAGAAAATTAAAAAACAAACACATTTATTTATTTCATGAATGTCAGATATGCTATTATCTATAAATGTGCCTGGCTTTTAATGATGCAGACATTTGGTATTTATTAAGATAGCTTTTTCTTAACTGTTATGGAGCCAAAAGCTTCCTTGGATGTGGACTTACACCTCGTGGTGGTGCCAACAGGAACCACATAAATAGACCCAATGAAAAAAATTGGCCCCTTACTTGTGGATACCCTATTGCCCTGGTCTGCAGCTGTTGATAGAATATACATGTTATAAGTGGGATCAGAATCAAAACCAAAAAATGATGGTATTTGATTTTTACTGGTTTCAGAGATTCGCTTTTAGATTCCATTAATAACTGGCTCTAGTTTTTATAGAGCTTGAATCTTACATGTTTTTGATCATTGATGGTTCTCTTTTTCTGGTTTTCAGTCAGAATCAACTCATTTTAATTCACATGGTACATTCTGAAAATGAAGAAATATTTTCTTAGTAGGTTGTTGTTTTACAAAGCAGTGTGTTTCCTGACAGTAAATGCCCAAAAATGCAAGAGATTTTATATGATTGTAAACTATATTTGGCTTCAATATTACTGAAATTAAAACATGTTGCTTGCCAAAAGTCTGCTTTTACTACAGTAATCCTTCAGCACAATTGATGTTAATAGATAGAGACAATTGAGGACAGAGAAGCAGCTCTTTTCTTTTATAAATCCAAATATGACTTAAATGCCAAGGAGATCAATTTTGAAGCAGAAATCTATAGGCCAAGGCCATTCAAAAATTAAGGAACTGTCATGGCTCTATCAGAGCCCGGGTCTGAGGAGGAGAAGGAGATGGAGAATGGACTGGGACTTGCTGGATTGTGGGGATGGTGGGGGATGGTAGTTGAATAAAGGTTGTCAAGCCAGTGCCTAGTATGTGTTGCTTGCACACCAACCCTTGGTTATAACAGTTTGTTCCCGCTCCAAAACTAACTTCCATCCCACCCTGGCTTGTGAGCATGCCGACGTTGTTACCAGAGGAGATGGAACAGCTCCACACAGACAATGCCCATTTGGCCCAGCAAGTTGCTCTCCTCCCAGCACAGCTTGCTCAGTTGCAAGCAGCCAGCCCTGCCTGGCTGCACCAAAAATGCCCCGTGGCGGTTTGGGATAAGTTTGACCATTCGTTGGCTCAGTTCCTTGCATTTTTCGGACAATGCAGGGAACTGAGTTATATATGAGCCTCTGGCCAGAGGACTTTCCCAATGACTAGGACAAAGTAGGGTTCCTTATAAGCCTTCTGATAGGGTCAGCGGTTCAGTGGTTGACTCCCCTGCTGACTCAACTAAATCTGTTGCTTGATGACTATGTTGGGTTCTTCCACCAGATGCATGCCATATTTGATGACCTGGTCAAGGCCCAGATGGCAAATTGGCACCTGAGAGAGTTGTGGCAGGGATAGTGGCCAGTCACGAATTATATCAGCAAATTCTGGCTGGCCTACCAGTACCTTTAGTGGAATGAGGCTGCCTTAATGGACCAGTTCCAGTCTCTCATTTGAGTTGATTGATGAGCTAGCCTGCACCGACTGCCTCCTAACACTTCAGGAATTGACGCACTTGTGTTTGCGCATTGACATGCGATTCCAGCAATGACAGGCGTGATGACAGACAGAGGCATTGCCAATACCCACCAAGATGCCGTTGGTACTGGAACCACTGGAAGAGTCATTGCAGTTGGGGGCCTTCTGATGTGCCTTACCCAAACTGAAAAGAATCAAAGGCATTGTGAAGGCCTTTGTCTGTACTGTGGTGGACGGGGCCATAAGGTGGCTAAACGTCCTGCTAAGATGAACAAATTGCTGAGCCTAGAGGGTTCAATAGGCCAGGCTCACTGGTGGCAGGCCAATCCCAGCCTCCATGGCCAACTCTCTCAAAACACCTTATGCTCGCAGTGATCATGTCCATGCCTGGTCAGGGAGATATGGAGGTTCAGGCCATGGTGGATTCTGGGGCCACTGTCAATTTCATAGACTTGGACTTTGCCAAGTAGTGCTCCATCCCTCAACAGCAGCTAAAACCGCTGGTCTTGGTGGAGAAGATTGATGGTCGGCCACTTTGATCAGGACTGGTGGTTGTGCTCCACTTCCTGTTGGTGCTTTGAGTGGTTGTAGGCCCATGATCCACAGATTTTCTGGTCATGCAGGGGGGTAAGGTTCACCATCCAGAAGTGTACCACTCATCACCTGCGTATCTGCGCATGGTGTGTGTCGGAGAGTCTGGAATTGGATTTACCTGCAGAGATGTCTGACCATGTCAATGTGTTTGGGGAAAAGGAGGTGGATAGGTTGCTGCTGCACTGACCCTATGACTGCCCAATTGATTTGGTGCTCAATGCCAAATTGCTGGTTGGCTGGATTTACTTGCTTTCAGAACCAGTGTTGGTGGTCTTGAGAGATTTCATTGACAAAAACCTCCTCCCTGAGGAGCAGGGAGCCTTCAATGAGATTAAGGTTGCCTTTACCTCTTAGTCCATCCTCAAGCATCCCAATCCTTTTAGGCTGTTTGTAGTAGAGACAGATGCATCAGATGTGGCTATCAGAGCCATGCTCCTACAGGCCTATGGTCCCATAGGATGCTGAACTAGTGACAGATGCGATGGTTGCTGTTTTTCATGAGGTTTGACTTTTGGGTGATGTATGTCCCTAGCAGGTAGAACCAGTGCGCGGATGTGCTGTCCCACAAGCCTGAGTTCACCTGAAAGGAAGACAAGTTCATGCCCAGAATGGTTATACTCTTGGAATGGTTCACGACCAGCTAGGAGCCTGTGGAACTACAGGTCAGGATTTGCGAGGTGCAGCAACAGGATCTGTTCATGGCAGCTTGTCACAAGTTGGCTGGCAATGAAAGAAATGAGATCCCTTGGATTTAGAATACCTCTTGCATTTTAGAGATTGCCTCCATGTTCCTGGGGGACTCCTCAGTGGAATCATCCTAAGACAATGTCATGACAGCCTGGCAGTGGGACACTTCAGGGTCTTTAAGATGTTGCACCTGGTCTCTTGGACGTTCTGGTGGCCGTAACTCTGGCATGATGTGTCGGGGTACATGGCATCCTGAATGCAATGTCGGCAGAACTAATATGCCACCTATGTGTCCCCTGGTCTGGTGCAGCTGCTGCCCATACTGGAGAGACTGTGGGGGTGGTCTCATTGGATTTCATCACAGAGTTTCCCCCATTGAAGGGTGCCACCATGATATTGGTGGTCATGGACATGCTCATGAAGATGGCAGGTTTCCCCACCACCAGGCGACGGCCCATCTGTTCATTGCCCATGTGTTCTGGCTGCATGGTCTATCAGAGTGGCTATTGTCCCACTGGGATGTGAAGTTCATGGCTTCTGGCAGATGCTACTCGTGGAATTGAAGTTCCAGGATGTCTCTCTTCAGCCCATCATCCAGAAACTGATGGAAGCATGGAGAGACTGAATGCCATCCTGGAACAGTACCTCTGATGTTTCAGCAACTGGCAGCAGGACAATTGGGTGTAGATGTTGGTTTTGGCATAGTTCACCTAAAATAACTCCCAGCATGCTTCCACCAGAATGTCCCCATTCTTTGTGAGCTATGGTTCCACCCATGGCTTCATCGGATTCCCCAGTACCTGCCTTTTCTCCAAGAGCTGCAAGCCATGCACCAAGTGGTGAGAAGCCAACTGGAGAGAGCCAAGGAAGACTATAAGAGATTTGTGCACTGGCATCATAGGTATGTTCCTCCATTAGCTGTAGGCAAATGGGTTTGGATCTCCAAGTGGTACTTCCTAATGTCTCAGCCATAGAAAAAGCTCTATCACTGCTAGTTGGGCTGGTTTCCAGTTGAAGAAGTGATCAATCTGGTGGCCTTTCAACTGTCTCTGCCAGGTACTATGAGGATCCACCTTTTGTTTCATTAGTCATTACTGGTACCGGTAATGGCTAATAGTCCACATATCTGGTTTCACCACCACCAGGACCTGTAACCCATCAAGAAGCAGTGGAACATAAGGTGGACAGCATTAGGGACTACCACTGGTTGAGAGGCCAGTTCCAGTATCTAGTGACATGGAAAGACTATGGGCCAGAGGACTTCACCTGGGTGGACACCACCGATGTTCATGCCCCTCATCTGATCAGGGACTTTCATGCCAGGTTCCTGCATTTCCTTAGTCTGCAAGGTCCTAGTGGAGGGGGCCCTGCAGGGGATAGTGTCATGGCCCCATCGGAGCCAGGTCCACAGAGGAGGAATGGAGCTGGAGCTGATATAGGGGGAGGGCACAGTCCCTATGGATCATGAGGAACAACCTGGGGATGAGGATGAGGCAATCCTGGGCCCTCGGGCTTCAGAAGAGTAGGCAGGGAGGAAGAAAGGGTGCAGGAAGGGGAGAGGAGATGGAAAGGGCAGGCAGTGGAGCAGAGGAGGGGCGGAGCTCTGAAGATGAACAAATGCTTCTCCCACCTGTTCCCCAAGTCCAGACAAGGAAAGGAGACAGTGTCAGTGCAGAGCAAACCAATACTCAGAAGGAGGGCGACCTGCCCCTTCTCCTGAGAGTCACCTGTAGAATAGCATTTAAGGAGACACTATGGGGAAGGACTTTTGTTGCGAACATGTCAGTGGTGGGTTGCTCCCGGTTCGGTCTGCTTCTATAGAACCGGTAGTAAAACCGGCAGGAGGGTCCGCCCACCCGCCACGACATCATCATGGGTGATCTGTGCATGCGCAGAAGTGCGCATGCGTGGTCCCATTGTGAACCAGTAGTAAAGGTAAGTAGAACCCACTCCTGAAACAAGTGTATTTTGCAGCAACATGCTCCACTGCTCCAAAAAGAACTTTGCTCCAGAATCCTTGCTGGTGTGGAATGAGGTTTGATCCTTTGCCTTGACATTTGTTGTGAACTTTGCCAAGTTTCTGTCTTGGCCCTGGAGTGGTGCTGTTCCTGTGGACTTTCACTACCAAGAAGTTGCTCGAAATGTGTGTGGGTGTGGGTGTTTGAGCCTTGCTCCTGCACTGTGGGGTAACCTTAGCAGAGACTTTTGGAGAACAGACCGGGACTTGCTGGATTGTGGGGATGGTGGTTGAATAAAGATTGTCAAGCTCCCACTTAGCATGTGTTGCTTGAGCACCAACCCTGGGTCATAACAGGAATCTTGTATCCTAATTAAAAGACGTGTTTTAAATCTATGAACAGTACTTAAAATATAGTGGCTTAAGAAAGAAAAGAAGAGAACAAGGAAGAAGGATGAAAAAAAGGAGAAAGTGAAGGAAGAAGTTATGAATATTAAAGAGGCTGAAAGTTAATATTTCCAGTTCAATATAGAACTACCAATGAAAATGATAGAAGCGCAGAGTCAGCTTCTTTTCCACAGTTATAGCCAGTTATCACTGTCTTTGCTGCCTAAAATTTCACAGGCATCACTTTTGCAATAATTGCAATAATATTTATTAGATGCCCATTGATTAGTAGGTGAAAAGTAGCCCAAATGAGCTAATCTAAACTCATCTCCTATCTCAACCACTTATTACTGATCTGATTATCTATTCAGGCTCTGGATATGCAATTTAAGATTTTTGGATATGCAACTTAATAATAATAATAATAATAATAATAATAATAATAATAATAATAATAATAATAATAATAATAATAATAATAATTTTATTTCTATACCGCCCTTCTCCCGAAGGACTCAGGGCGGTGTACAGCCTATTTAAAAACACAGACAAAACAGCAATTTAAAATTTAAAATAATTAAATAAATTGGCTCAGATTTAAAACCCCAAAAATTTAAATACCCCAATTTAAAACTATTATGTTGATAGTCCGGCCTGGCGGAACAACAGGGTCTTCAGTGCGCAGCGAAACACCCGGAGGTCGGAGATCTTACATATTTCCGGGGGCAGTTCGTTCCACAGGGCTGGGGCTCCCACAGAGAAGGCCCTCCCCCTGGGTGTCGCCAGCCGACATAACTTGCCCGATGGCACCCGGAGGAGACCCTCTCTGTGGGAGCGAACTGGTCGGTGGGAGGCTATTGGTGGCAGAAGACTGTCTCGGAGGTACCCGGATCAACAATGGGGACTAGCCTGAGCACCAGGCTGTCACTATAATCTGCACTAAAATTTCTGAAGTTGCCTTATGACATAACCAGGAGCAGCAGAAGACACAAGTAGCTTCAGCTGCATTGAGGAATTGCCATTACTGCCTTCTCATTTTTACCAAAATAGCATCAATGCATACAGCTGCTTCTACTTAAGTCCCAGGGCAGAGCCAACTATATGCCAAATCAAAAGGAGGATGTGCTCTTTTTCTTCCCCACGTTGCAAACAGAGACTAAATCTTGCAAAGCAAGTAGTTTCAGCAGAAACCTAATATCCAAATGGTAGTGGCTCCAAACAAGCAATGATCAAAATGCAATGTAGGTTTAAACTTACCTTATAAGGAATATATAACTAAAGTTTGATTAAATGTGCACCTTGGTATATTTAAGGCTTTTGGGATGAATTACTGTATGAATTATACAACTTTATACAACAATAACTTTTGCATTTCACTATGACAGATAATATAAAATATCTATACATGAAATACTATGCCCATACAATTCTGCAGAAACAATCAAGCATGTTTTCCTTTACCACAATTGCAATAAAGATTTATGAAAGTACCATATAACACTAATGAGATGTGTACTAAAATATTGTTATCAGATACCAATAAAGACCTAAAGAATGCTGCCACCTATTGTCAGATGGCAGTTGCGATACAACATAAACTGACTCAAAAAAAATTAGTTTTGTTCTAAAATTTATATTTTAAATTTTATTTTTCGGATGCAGGATAATAATATAATATTTTGATTTCTGTAACAAATCTCCAGGGAATTTTAAGGTTCCTAAAATATTGAATATGCATCCCAAGAAATGGACGCCAGCCACTCTAAAGGTCTTAAGGCAGCATGGGACAGAACACAGTTTTGAACCAAAGGGGAAAATCATAAGCACAGGGTGCATTTCAGGGGTGGGTTCTATTTTTTTTTACTTCTGGTTCTGTGGGTGTGTCTTATTTTGTGGGTGTGGCTTGGAGGTCATGTGACTAGGTGGGCGTGGCTAGCTGGTCAGAGTCATTTCTGGAAGGTCCTCGCACTTACGATCAGTCCTCGCACTTACGACCCAACTCATTTGTTTGCTTTTAACACTGATCAGCTGTAGGATGGCCCTTTGAAGCCCCACGGCAAGAGTTTAAACAGTTTTTTTCCCTCTAGTCATCAGCTGGGACTCAGGAGGCAGCAATAGATTGGGGGTGGGACCAAATAAAAGGTAAGAATAACATGGGGGATGGGGGGGTGGGAGGGCGGGGCGGAGAACCGGTTCGGTGATGTCATATCGTCACCGCTACCAGCTCGGCCGAATCGGACCGAACCAGGAGGAACCCACCACTGGTGCATTTGTAATAAATTGGGAATGTCCCATGCATATGATGCAGGGAACTGAATATCAAACTGTAGAAGTAATTGATGATTATCCTTCAAGAGAACTGGGCTAATTGGTTGGAATTCTGAACATAAACCTTCCATACTGTAAAAGTTTATTGCATGTTCTATCTATTATGACATTGCTCCTTATATATCACATATTTTGGAAGGTGAAGGGAAACTTAATGTAGAAAAATAGATGAAATAGTTACCGTAAATAACATTTTAGAGCTATTTCATGATTGCAAATGAGCAGTCACCAAGAACCTAAGTGAAAAATCTAAAATTTTATCAAAACTATCTGGCCACTTAATAACGAGATCTATTGCTAATATGAAGCAGCTGTGGGATTTGGATAAGACGCTCATATTGTTGCAAAACCATAAGGGAGCTGATATATAGAAAATATTAGGACCAATTCAACTCTGAAAAAGATTTTTTGGTTTGCTGTGATATTATTTCTTAAACTTATATTACTGGGTAGTATTACTGCCATTGTTATAGAAAGCTATTTATGCATGGGCTGGATTTTTTGAAAGGCAATGTACATTCATAATATCCAAAATTCCCTGTGAAATTTATGACAAAAGGTAAATGGCTGCTCAGTATAATGTTTATATACAAAGGATATTGATTTGTGTAATATACACACATAAGCGTGCACATCTTATCATATTTGTCCATATAAATTCTCTTTCATCTTGCTCGTATTCTGAATGATATATTACAATGCTTATGGAGTTCTTTACATAGTTGATTAGCAGTTATACTCTGTGCTTTTATTCTTTTATTCTATACTCTGTATTCATTTATTCTCAATGATCACATACAGAGAGACTGCATTTCAGTAAAGATCTCTTCATTATTTAAAACTTTTTTGATCTTCAATTATTTTTTTTAATGTAAATCATAGAATTGGGTTCTTAATTCAGATTCTTTCTCAGTTATGTCAGTGGTACTATGATCCAAGGTAAGTCTACGATATGGCTTGCTGAAATATAAAAAAAAACTGTCTGGACTGTACTACCATATTGCAAGAGCGAACTCAGATGGTTTAAAACTCTTTTATTGTTCCATACCCACATTATAAAGAGCTTTGCTTTCACATTGTCATTAATATATATGGGATTCTTTTGTATGTGTAGAAAAACATTCCGTCATGGCAGGCACAGAGATGCCTATTTACTACAAATGTATAATAAAACTATATGTTAGGTGACATTGATCTTTTATTTACGTGTGTTTTTCAGTACAATTCGTTTCTAAAAGAGAAGTGCACACTTTGTGGGGTTCTCCATTAAGCTGGTCCAAAATAAAATAAACCGAGGAAGAGGAAAAACAATTGATTTTTATTTGTCTTAATTTCCATCTAAAGATTATTCCAAATACACATTCATCAAGTATACAGGTAGTCCTTGGCTAACCACATTTTGTTTAATGACTGTTCAAAGTTACAACAGAATTGAAAAATATGACTTATGACCAGTGGTGGGTTGCTACTGGTTCACCCCAGTTCAGGTGAACTGGTAGCAGCAGTGGTGGGAGGCTCTGCCCACCTGCCCAGATGTCATCAAATACAATCTGCGCATGCGCAGAAGTGGTGCACATGTGAGAGAAGCGAATGCGCATGCACAAACAAATCAGTAGCAAAGGTAAGTGAAACCCACCCCTGCTTATGACCATTTTTCAGTTACAACTTTTGTAACATCTCCATGATCATGTGATCAAAATTCAGATGCTTGGCATCTGGTTTATATTTATGACCATTGCTGCATCCCAAGGTCATGTGATCCCCTTTTGCGATCTTCTGACAAGCAAAGTCAATGGGGAAGCCAGATTCACTTAACAACTGGGTTACTAACTTATCAACTTCAGTGATTCACTTAACAACCATGGCAAGAAAGGTCATAAAATGGGGCAAAACTCACTTAACAAATGTCTCACTTAACAACATAAATTTGGGGCTCAATTATGGTGGTAAGTTGAGGACTATCTGTACTTAGAAATCTTTAGTGGACCACACAAGATGCAAAAAAGTGTTGATATGTAAGGCCATCAGGAGAAGATGGTTTTGCACAAACTTCTTTTCTTTCCCATTTTAAGTTAGTACCAATTCAAATGCCTCAGTACAAAACACTTGGTGCATTCCATTCTATTGTTTTATATTTAAAAACAAATCTGAATTTGTTTGTTCCTGTCCTGCCTTTGATCACTGTTGATGTAGCTAAGAGTTCCAGACATATTAGAGGACATTGAGGTTCAGAAGAACTATCATGTTGGGCTCTGTCCTCATGGCCACATGTTGCACCACATGAACTGCACGTGAACAGATTGTGACTACCATTTGAAGTTATTTTTTGCAGCAGCTATCTTTTGCTTCAGGCAGGACACATGAGAAAACATTACTTTTGACATATAGCAGAAAATGCTGGGTGGAAACTGCAGTTGCAATAGGTGAGGTACAACAGAATGATATGGAGCATTCCTGCTTTTAAGAGATGCTCAATTGTCCATACTCACAAGTTGGCTATGTCAATCAGCCATAACTGACTGGAAATTGCTGCATTGTAGAAAACATTCATAATAAAAAGCCACTTACCTTTCAGGGAAGAAGGATTCTCTGGCCATCTCTTCAACAAAAAGATTTTGAAAGTTTTCTAATAAGCTGCAGGATATAAGTTTGCTATCTTATTTCTCTACAACTCTACAACTTTAGATGCAGTTGCAAAGAAAGGAAGGAAGAGAAGCAACTAAATGGTCATGACCCACAGATGCACATGGACATCTCTTCTTATGTAATGTATCAGCATATTATATTGCTAGTTAATGGTGGCTAAAGATTTTAATTATATTTTAGCTCATACATGATGCGATTTTTTGAAGATTGAAGATTTTTTTCCAGCACAATGTGATCATATTTCTCTAGTGGGTGAACTGGGGGAGGAATGAAATTTTCTTCAGTTACATTTAGAGATGCATTACTTGATACTTTAGGCATTTATGATGTAGAGGTAAAAATAATTTTAAAAAGAATATTATACTTTGTCTAAAAAAGCTCATTCACATTTATTTGCATCTGTTTCATTTTTTTCCACTGATGTTTTACGAAGTTTTAAGCTACAGATTTCAAAGTAGGCTTTAGAATGCCAAAGAGATTTTGGAAAAAAAAGAGGGGGGGGGAAGGGAAGCCAAACATGTAAAGAGGCTTTGTGAAAAAGGAATCATAAACTTCCTGGATATCTACATTTAGGATCCGCTATACCGGCTGATCCTTCATCACAGAGGGTGGTCTTGCTGGAACTCAGTTTTTTTTAAAAAAAAAGATGTACAAAAATTAAATTATGATTTGACCTTCCATCATTATGTGCCACACCACTAATTAAAGCATACATTGACAATGTAGACTTAATATGCTTGTCTGCTTCAGTGCATGAGTCACTCCCTTTAAAAAAGAATAAGTGATTTGTTTGAGCTTCTGAGGAGTGGAGGATGTTTTTCAAGATGACCAATTGCTGTCACTGCAGTGTTAAATTGCAGGCCTGAACTTGGGATAGAAAGAGACGGGCTTATCATGAGCCAGAAAAACAGCAGCACTGGAGCTGATAGCTGTGACTTAGGGCCTTGTTTCCAAACTTATGACTCAGTGCAAGCAGCCAAGCCTTCTCCGCCTTCTCCAAGCATTCTCAGCCAGCTCATTCCAAGCCTGCCATTAGGAGCTCTAATGTGCAGATTGTGTGCCGCTGTCTGATTAAATCAAGGAAATAAGATGTGCAAACACGCATGCAAACACATAGAGTAAATTTTCATTTACTGGATAGAGAAAGTTTTTTGAGACAGTGATTTAAATAGTGCTCGTGAAGCAGCACAGTTAAGCATTATAATAGCTAATATTTATGTGTGTTTGTATGGACTATCTCACCTTTTGCAGCATCAGAAAATACATCTCTTACAGGAGGAGAAAAAATGGAAACTAATAGTAAAGCATGTAGGAATGTACAGCCGAAGCTGAACCCCTGAATATTGTAGATCAAAGCAGTAATTGTAAGTGTTTTTCTCTCTCTTCAACTAACTGTGTGCTGCAATACTGTTGCAATATTTTCAGGATCAGACTCAATAAAGATAATAGAAGTTAGAGATTTAAATATATTTTTCTTTAATCATAATAGGCATTCTATATTCGCTGAATATTCAAGATAGAAGCAAGTAAAATGGGGAGGATGGCTCCTTATATATACAAGGGGTGGAGCCAGGAATGGGAGTGGTAAATTATGAATACATTAAAGTCCAAATAATAAGTTAACCCCTGATGTTCCATATATACATTATTTACACATTAGAGAATAAGGCATTTACATCTGACAAATCCCCCTCTAAATGCCGGTTCGTTATACAACACCAGTTACATTCAGATTCAGGACAATATAATACATATAATTTAGAAGTTAAATATTTGTGTTGTTTAGAAGGTAAGGGTTTTGTTAATATGTCAGCTAATTGTTCAGAAGTATCACAATGTATTGCTTTGATGAATCCGTCTTGAGATAGTTGTCTCACGTGCTTAAATTTTATATCAATATGCCTGGACCTTTGTCCAATTGCATCGGATCTAGATATTTCAATGGCCGCTTTATTGTCTTCATGCATAATAAATGGTAAAGTAGGTTTCTTCCAAATATCTGTGATCAAATCATTGAACCATACAAGGTTATTTGCAGCTTTAGACAAGCAAACATATTCCGCTTCTGTGGTAGAAGTGGCTACCAGTTCTTGTTTACCAGTATACCAGTAAACTGGACAATCGTTCAATAGAAAAACATAACCAGAGGTACTCTTTCTGCATGATGTATCACCAGCCCAATCTGCATCAGCATAACAAGTAATTTTTGGTTCTTTGTCATTATTGGGTTCCAATATTAAACAAAAATCTAATGTACTTTTCAGATATCTTAAAATTCTTTTGACAGCTTCCCAATGATACAAGGTTGGTCTGCTAACATATCTTGACAATAAATTGAGAGGTAATGCAATATCTGGCCTAGTCCAATTAGATATATAAAGGAGTGAACCTATAACTGATCTGTAAAATGTGTTGTCTTTAAACTCAGGGGAAGATTCATCAATGTTTCTGAGAAAATCAGTTTGCATAGGTGTGTCACATGTTTTGGCATTATTTAAGTTACATTTGTTTAGGAGTTCAATGATTTTATCTTTCTGAGTAAGTTTGAATCCCCTTTTTGTTTTGTTAATTTGTACACCAAGGTATTTGTTCACTCTACCTAGTGATTTTAATGAGAAGTGTTCGTTTAACTTATTTACAAAGATTTCCCTGCTCTCTTTATGCTTTCCAATATATAAAATATCATCAACATAAATTAATACAAATTCAATATGATCATTACTTTTTTTTACAAAGAAACAGTTATCAGCAGTGGTGGCGTTGAAATCCATGGTCTTAAGTACTTTTACCAAACAATCGTACCATCTTTTGCCAGATTGCTTCAATCCGTACAGACTCTTATTTAATAACCAAATTTCGTTCTTATTAGTGTATTGACTGTGTGGTGCTCTTACATATATTTCCTTATCTAATTTTGCGTGTAAGTATGCAGTCTGTATGTCATATTGAAACACGTTCAGATTGAGTGCAGATGCTACTACAAGAGCTGTTTTGACACTCTCTGTTCTCACTGTTGGTGAATATGTGTCAGTATAGTCTTCTGGATATTTTTGTGCATAACCTTGTGCAACTAGTCTGGCCTTGTATAAGGTATTACCTCCTTCTAAATTCTTAATTTTATAAATCCACCTGGTACCTATAATTGTTTTATCCTTAGGTGCGATCGCAGGTGTGAATACATTTAATCCTTGTAAACTTTCCATCTCTTTTTCCATAGCTAGTTCCCATTTTTCTCTTTCTTCACGGGGAAGTTTCAATACTTCCTCATATGTATTAGGTGTTATTTGTTCTCTATCCATATGCATTATGTAATCTTTGTATTTATTTGGTATTTGGTTTCTATTGTTTCTAATATTTCTTTCAGGTTTGCTATGTTTGTCATGCAAATATCTAGCTTCCTTTTTTGTTAATGTGTCTGTCTTTATTTTATGCTGACTATTTGTCCAAGTTTTGGTTTTGTTCTTACTTTTGTTAATACTTTGATTTTCTGTTGTTCCTTCCTCACAAGATATATTATCTTTGCTTTTATTAGGAAATATTTCATTAAGGTGCAATTTAGACCAATTGGCCTGCTCATGGAACACAGCTGTTCTGGATACTATAAATTTGTTATTATTATCAATGAATCTGTACCCTTTGGTTCCAGTTTCGTATCCCATGAATCTTAATCTCCTGGATACGTTTTCTCCCTTTCTCCTCAATTGTTTAGGTATGTGTACGTCTGCAGTAACTCCAAATATGTGCATGTGTGCTAATTTGGGTTTTCTATTGTACATCACCTCATATGGTGTCTTATTCACAATACTGGACCATGTCCTATTTTGAGTGTAATTTGAATAATGTAAGGCTTCTGACCAAAATTGTTTGCCTAAACCAGCATCCTCTAATGTGCATCTAATCATGGTTTGTAGTGTGGAATTCTTTCTCTCTGCAATCCCATTTTGAAATGCAGAAAATGGATTGGACGTGAAATGTAGCATCCCTCTATCCTTTAACCATTGGGAGAATTCTTTAGACATGAATTCACATCCCCTATCTGTCATAATTTGTTTTATTCTGATATTATGTTGTGTTTCTATGCGTTTGTAGAATTCCTTAAATTTCTGAAAGGTTTCATCCTTGTGCTTTAATGTGTAAACAAAACCATAGCGACTGTAATCATCCACTATTGTTAGGAAGTAACGTTTTCTATAGGTAATTGATGGAGTTAATGGACCAACTAAGTCCATATGTACCAAATCAAAAATATTGTTGGTTGATCTGTTAGATTTTTTTGGTCTGGGACTGGTTTTTAGTTTGGTGGATTTACATACTGAGCATTCCAAATAATTTTCACAATTTTTTATTTTGACACCTTCTGCGTGTTCAGTCATTTTTTGTACTACAGGAAAGCTTGCATGTCCTAACTTCCTATGTAAGATGTGAGCACACTCATCATGAATTGGTTTACCTATTTTTGGTTTCTTCTCATTGTGTGTATTTTTGTTATCATGAGTTATTTTACATTCATCATTGTCACTGTTACTGACATTTTCATCATCTGCTTCAATACAATCTTCCATATTTGAATCAATGTTATGTAACCATCTTTCTTTGGTTATCAGATAGGGTAGACCCCCTTTTATCATCACAGTGCCTACATTTGTTTTGTTCTTTTCTATAGTTGCTTTCCCCTTTGAGAAAACTATATTGATGTCAGATTCTCTGCTTAGTTTTATAGCACTCAGTATGTTGTGAGGTATTTCTGGGATTAATAATACCCCCTCTATTTTCCCTAAACCAGGCAAGGTCACATTTCCTCTGCCTAATACTTGAACCTTTTCTTGATTAGCTACCTTTATCACAAACTTATCTTCTGTAAATGAAGATAATATACTTTTGTTGTTAGTGGTGTGATTTGTTGCACCAGAATCAATAAGCCAATTATTGTTCTCATCTTGTTGTGTTCTGGTGCTGTCTTGTTTATTTAGCCCATTTAGTGACCCAGATTTTCTCTCTTTTGAATTTTCTCTACCCCCTCTACTTTCTCTGTAATTTGGTGGACTTCTATATTTGTGTCTATCTGTGGAAGATTGTCTGTAATTGTATTTACTCCTATATTCTGGCCTATGTCTCTCCCTTGGGACTTTGGGACAGTCTCTTCTACTGTGTTCCCTGGATCCACAATTGTGGCATCTAAAGGCCTCATTATATTTATCTTGAAAGACTACTTTCCTAAAGGATTTGTGTTCTGTTTGGTTACTGGAACGATTTTTTCTTGAATTGTCTTCTGCTATCAATTTGTTAGATAGACTTTCTATTGATAAATATCCCAAATTAATGGTATCTAAGTGTGACATAAAGCTATCCCATGATGGATCAAGTGAATTGATAATAACACTTTTCATTGTTTGATCTGAAATCACTTCCCCCCTCAATTGCAGCTCAGCTCTTATTTTGTTTAGATTTATCAAATGCTCACTTATAGAAACCCCTGGTTTCACTCTAGAAGAAAAGAAATCCTTAGACATTCTTGTGGTTGTGGCTACGCTATCGCTGTGAAATAGATTAAACATGCATTGAATTATTTCTGATACAGTTAGGTTTGGTTTGATGCTATGATACATTGCAGGAGACACGCTAGAAATTATTATGAAAAATGCTCTATGATGTAAACAATCTATTTTTAAAGTCCAAGGTCTTCTTGGAGGACTAGTTATAAAGAATAGTAAATTTTCTTTCATAAAAATAACCTGAAGCTGTTGGTACCACTCTTGTAAATTAATGCCATCAACTCTAAGTTTTGGGAAGTCACTGGGTAAATTCCCCACATTATTTTGTCCATTACTTACAACCTGAGGCAGTCCGTGGTCTCTCAAGTGCAGGAAATTACAGAACGGCATTGGGATGCTTGTAACGAGTCTGCGCGGTTCTCTGGCCAGTTCAAGTCTTTCGGGGCCGTCTACGTAGTTTTGCACATGCGCGTTGCTCATTTCTTCTTTGGCGCCGTTGTGGAAGGTTCTCTCCATTTCAGCTCTCTCGATCCGCTCCTCTTCAGATGAGTCGGTCTCTGGCTCGGTTTTTGGGGCTTTGATGATGGCGACGGTTCTTCTCTTTCTCTTGTGTGCGCTGGCACTCGATTCTGTCTGCGGTGTAGGACGGAATCGGCATGGCTCTCTGGGCTCGGGTGTCGTCGTTTTCGAAGTCAGGATGGGAGCGTGCAGGTCTTGAGTTGTCGGTTTGATTTCTTGCTTCTTTGTTGATGTCTTGGAAATTTTCAATCTTGGCCCAAAAGCAGCAAAAAGCGTTTTCATTGCTGACTTTACTTGAGACTTTGTTAAATCGTCTTCACTTTCTGATTTTGGTTCATCTGAAGAGTTTGAGACTTCTTTTTCACTTTCTTCGTCTGATAGCGTTTTTCGCGCCAGAAATTTTGAACTGAGCGTTTTGATTGGCTCTGCTTCACTCTCTTTTGAAGTTCGTTGAAACCAAGATGGCTGCCATTCAAAATTTCGCGCGATGTCACATCTTTTCTTTTTTACAACTATTTTCTCAGTAGCCATTTCACTCACAGTTTTTTGATCTTTGGGTTTTTCTTTAATGACGTTTTTCTCTCTCGCTGCTCCGCTGTTTCTCAGCATCTCCTGGAGGTCTGCGATGAGGCTCTCATCATTCTTTTGGCTTTTTAGTATTTTTAATATCTCTGACCTGAGTTTGTTATTTTCTATCTCGATTTCTTCCTGGTCGTTATTTTCACTCATCAGTTCTTCTTCTTCAGTGGTGTATTCTTCGGATTCTCTCGAAATCGCATTAGTGGATTCGTTGATCGTCTCTTGATCAGTTTCTATTTCTTTGCTGTAGGCCCTGGTGTTGGGCCTATCTTTCTTGGACATTTTTAATTACTTATTGAGTCAATTAACCATCCTCTGCTACCAGCTTGTTGCAATATTTTCAGGATCAGACTCAATAAAGATAATAGAAGTTAGAGATTTAAATATATTTTTCTTTAATCATAATAGGCATTCTATATTCACTGAATATTCAAGATAGAAGCAAGTAAAATGGGGAGGATGGCTCCTTATATATACAAGGGGTGGAGCCAGGAATGGGAGTGGTAAATTATGAATACATTAAAGTCCAAATAATAAGTTAACCCCTGATGTTCCATATATACATTATTTACACATTAGAGAATAAGGCATTTACATCTGACAAATACAATTTAGAAACAAGGCTAAGTTGTAAATTTAACAGATGGATAGCTTACCTTTTTGTTACCAGAGAAGCAGTATTTATTTGCTGTATTTATTTGGTGTTACTAATTTCAGCCTCCCAACAATTGAAAGGAGAGAAACAGCATTTTCAGTCCTTATTTTTGGTGAGGTGAGACGCTAAATAAAATTGATGCAATTTAACCCTTAAGTGCACCTGTTTTATATCTCATTTTAAAAAAATATCAAAAATTAGAGAGCAGTTTTTTGGGGGTTTTTTATGGTTGATTTCTGGTGAAACCATCTTGTTGTCTTCAGGGTCACAAAGAAGAGAACATATTCATCTGTGGGATGTATAATATAGGTTTAGTATTCCAAGAATAAATTACAGAAAGTCACAGTCTCATGCCATCTTTTTTTCTTTTTGTTTAATTAGAAAGATATTACATTTTCATTTACTTTTACATGAATGACAATGCAGTTTATTATCTGAGCCCTACACTGGAGAATAAAAAAAACCCTTTACACCTTGGCTTTAAATATATTGGTTTTCATACTGATACACAAAGATTGAGATAAATGTGAGGCAGCAGCAAAGCAACACAGAAAATTCTAACACTTTATTATCATCAAATAACTGTCAGAATATTTAGATCTTAGATTTACTAACTCTCATTTTTCAAAATAATAATAAAAATTTTGAAGAATTAAAAAATGTTTTGTAGTCTGTATTATAAATGATTTGGCATTTTCAAAAAGACGGAAAGAAAATAAAATAGATATTAATTATAAGGCAGAAAAAAGGAAAACATTTTAACAAAGTAAAAATGAAGTCATTTAACAAAATTTAAATGAAGATTTAATTTTTAAAATGGGGAAATACTTTAGGAGTACTTGATCATATAATTAAGCTGCCATCTTGATTTCTTTTTTATACTGCCACCCCAACCCCATGGATTTGGTCTGTTCTGGTGTACAGTTCAATGTACCTGTTCCATCTGCTCACATGAAATCTTGACTAATTAAAAGCTATGTGGTTTTGCAATCACAATGACTGTTCCTATTCCAGGGCCAGCACAATGCACACACACCAGCTATTATTCTTTCACAGAAGACCTATCTGAAATTTAATATTTCTATAAACATAGACTCCCCATCCCCCCCATGTCCTTTATTTTTTCATAGGGCTGATAGGTTTGCCCTTGGTATATAATAAACTTTTAATTGCTTTTTGGGAAATATTTATTCAAAATCATTTGTCACCCTTTTAGGTTTTTTTCCTCCCAGCACACATGTGTATATTACTATATACACAATAGTAATGTAAGAAACTAGTTGCAGCCCTTTCTGGATCGGGACGCCTTGCGCACGGTCACTCACGCCCTTGTCACCTCCCGGTTGGACTATTGTAATGCTCTCTACATGGGGCTCCCCTTGAAGAGCACTCGGAGGCTCCAACTGGTCCAGAATGCGGCCGCGCGGGTGGTTATGGGTGCAACTCATTGCGCCCACGTGACACCCCTCCTGCGCGAGCTGCACTGGCTCCCAGTGGTCTTCCGGGTGCGATTCAAGGTGTTGGTTACCACCTTTAAAGCGCTCCATGGCATAGGACCCGGGTACCTTCGAGACCGACTTCTGCCACCAATAGCCTCCCACCGACCAGTCCGCTCCCACAGAGAGGGTCTCCTCCGGGTGCCATCAGCCAAGTTATGTCGGCTGGCGACACCCAGGGGGAGGGCCTTCTCTGTGGGAGCCCCAGCCCTGTGGAATGAACTGCCCCCCGAAATACGAAAGATTTCCGACCTCCGGGTGTTTCGCTGCGCTCTGAAGACCCTGTTGTTCCGCCAGGCAGGGCTATTAACATAACGTTTTAAATTGGGGTATTTTAAATTTCTGGGATTTTAATTGGAGCCTAATTATTTAATGATTTTAAATTTTAAATTGTTGTTGTGTTTTTTGTGTTTTTAAATAGGCTGTACACCGCCCTGAGTCCTTCGGGAGAAGGGCGGTATAGAAATAAAATTATTATTATTATTATTATATCAATTTTTAAAAAAAATCTGGACTGACCTTTTTAAATTTGTCAAATTAAATGCAGAAACAAACAGAAACAACCAAAAAAAAAAACATGGTAAAGAGGAATAACAATCTATTGATATCGAAAACAAGTGAAAATGGTGCTAAAAGGGCACTTAACACTAAGAATATTTATCTCTATAAAATAAACACCTGGTCCTACTTAGTTTGCAGTGATGCATCTAAAAACATATTCCACATTTTAAAAATCATCAACAATTCTTCAGTATACATTGTATGAGAAAAGAAAAAAACAAATAGTATTGAAAAAAGTATGCAAAGATGAGAACACCAAGATGTCAAATCTCTAGAGAAATGTTTCAATACCAATGGACTAACAACTGGACTTTGGGAAGTTGGGAGGGAGATAAAGAAATGTCAGCCTCTCCATTTGATTCATTCAAATCCAGTTATTTGCTAGAGTTGTAGTCATGTGAGTTAGTAAGCAAAGGACATCTTGCAATATTACAGAAATTAATTATTGTATTTCAATGAAATCTTACTTCAATGAAACCTTAAGCTATCATTTACTAGTGATATGCTCAACATTTAAAAATTATTTTATTTCAATTTGATAAAGGAAAAAATATTTTCCATTTTTTTGGTTTTATTGAAATTGGGTGGAGACACTAGTTCACATACAGTATGTAGAAATGCTTTGTATGTCAGGGTATAATGGTTGCTTTAGAACTCCATCTTCTCTGACTTTCCATGCTTAAACCCCAAAGGCACTCACCATGGGACAACCTGACTTTAAAAAAAGAAAAGAAATATAAAGAAGTAGAGTAGGCTGGCAAATACCAGCTGGATCGAATGACGGCAGACTCGGTGTGGTCTGAGATAATTAACATTTAATCAACAAATGGTCTCAGGCAACCAAACAACAACGTGCGAACTCTGCCTGACAGCTCTTATATACCCGGCTGTCAGGTGGCTAACCAATCATCTTACAGAACGTTAACTCTATCCCAACAGGGGGCCGTCCTTATGGAGCAGGCTCAATACATTGCACCCCTTTCCACCTGGTTAGCGCGTGTGTAGTCCCGGAGATACGTCGGACGGCGCTGGATTCTTCCTGAACGTTGCGGGCCGGCCACTTTCATTAGCACTGGCGAGGATTGATTTTCTTCACTCCCGGCACCTTCTCCGGATGCTTCGCTTTCTCTTGAGCTTCTGGACAACCCAGGTAAGTCAGAATACCCCCCTTGCGGTTTATTTATCCCTTTGGCTGGTGTTGGACTCAACGGCAGCTGTTGGGGCAGTTCCTCCGGCCCATATATCGGGTGGCCCACTTGTGACTGTTGCGCACTCTCCCCAGGAGGCTCTCCCACCACCGGTTAGGTGTGCGAGGTCACCTGTCTGGCTTGTAGTTGGTCTTGGTGGCGTCGCCAAACTCTTCCTAACCCGAGATCAATTTTATATGAACAGGGTCTGGTAATATCAACCATGGTCCCCAGTAACCACAATGGCTGACTCCCGTAATTCCTTGCATAAAAACTGTCACCCATTAAGAAAGGCCTGGAGGAGCTAGTGGAGTCCAACAGCTTCCGTGGGGAGTAATGGGGGTGCAACCTATCCAAAACTGTGCATAGCCGGCGGCTTATTAGCAACTCTGCTAATTTGTGACCTGGCATGGGGTGGTGTGTTGCACCAACAGATAATCCGCCATGTGCTCATGCCACTCCCCAGGTCCCATTTATCCTAGCACCTCCTTAGCAGATCTTACAGCCTGTTCAGCACAACCGAAGCTGGATGATAAGGAGATATAAGACAATGGTGAATCCCTAACTGAGCCAGGAACAACTCAAAAGTGGCAGACGTCAATTGGGGCCCATTGTCAGAGACCACTTGGTCCGGCAGCCCATGCGTTGCGAACAGTGAACGGAGAGCCCAAATGATGGCCTCCAAGGAGGTCGAGGACATTAACACTAATTAGACCCACTTCGAGTGGGCGTCAGCGACTACTAAAAACGTTTGGCCATGGAAGGGTCCTGCGAAATCTATATGAATGTGGGACCACAGCCCCGAGGGGTTCTCCCATTCCTGAGGCTTACCCTTAGGGGGCAACGGCCAAGAGTCCTGGCACGGATGGCAATTCGTCACCCAGTCAGAAATACATTGGTCGAGGTTGGGCCACCATAGATAGCCCTGGGCCAGGGCCTTCATACAGACTATACCTGGATGCCCTGAATGCAAGGAAGTTAACACTGAATTCCGCAACGATTTAGGAATAACCACCCAGTGCCCCCACGGTAAACATCCCCCTAAGACAGACAGTTCAGTTTTCCGCATGGCATAGGGCTGCCACCTCGTGTCCAGAGGCCCTTGAGGCCACCTCCGTAGTACCCAGTCTAGAACAGTGGAGATCTCTTTGTCACGAGCGGAAACCCTGGCGATGTCAGATGCGGTTAACACAAATGGCGAGCTGTCAATTAGGAGGATGGACGAGACTGGAGCAGGGTTACAGAGTAACGTGGGAACTGGGCACCAGCTGAGGGCATCCGCATGGGCCAGGTTCTTGCCGGGCACATAAGTTAATGTGTAGTCATAGGCGGACAGGAAAACAGACCACCTGGTGAACCTCGGGGAGAGGAATTGCGGGGCTTGACGGTCAGCAGCCAGCAGGCCGAGGAGCAGTTGATGGTCAGTGACCAGTGTAAAGGGGCGGCCGTAAATATAGTTCTGGAAGCGCTTGACCCCCGCCACCAATGCCAACGCCTCCTTGTCAAGTTGTGGATAATGACGTTCAGCGGAAGCCAAGGTTCTGGAAAAAAAGCACTAGGGGCTTCACGGCCATTTGGGAAACGGTGACTCAAGACAGCGCCCACTCTATAAGGGGACGCATCACACGCCAGAACTAACAGCAGCGTCTCGCAGTAATGAGCAAGGACAGAGTTAGACACTAGCAATTGTTTGACAGCAGTGAAGGCAGCGGCAGCTGCAGTGTCCCATTTCCAACGTGCCCCACGGTCCAACAACCGATGTAGAGGTTCAGCTACCGACGCTTTGTGGGGCAGGAAAAGAGCGTAGAAATTCAACAGGGCTAAGAAGGCTTGGAGCTCTGCTTTAGTGGTGGGCGCCGGGGTGGTTAGAATAGCTGATGTCTTAGAGGCAGTAGGATGTATCCCTTTTCCGTCAATTAAAAAGCCCAAGAACTTGACTTGGGGAATGGCGACAAGGCATTTACTGTGGTTGACCTTAAGACCCACTTGTTTAAACTGAGAGAGGACTAAACGAAGTCATTGTAGCAGTTCAACGGTGCTGGTGGCCGACACCAGCACGTCGTCAAAATACGGAATGACCCCAGGAATCCCATGAAACAACCGCTCCATCATGCTTTGGAAAATTTCCGGGGCGACACTGACTCCGAACTGGAGGCAACGGCACCGGAACGCTCCACGGTGGGTAACAATGGTCTGTGCGTCCGCCGTCAGGTCATCCACAGGCAACTGTTGATAGGCCTGAGCCAAGTCCAATCGCGCAAACACAGATCCATTCCCCAGGGAGTGCAACAGGTGTTGCACAACAGGAACGGGATAAGCGTAGGATTGTAATGCATGGTTTATTGTTGCCCGGATACCTTGCGTAATTAATTTGTCAAGCTCTGCATCGACTTTCGGGCGCAATGCGAATGGTACTCTGTGCGGCTTGAGATGGCGTGGCTGTACTTTAGGGTCGAGGCTAAAAGAGACTGGGCTCCTTGTATATTTGCCCAGCTCATCATTGAAGACTGCGGGGAATTTGTTACATAAAGTGTCCAGTTCCGACAATGAGATGGCATTGACCCCTTGAATAGTCAGGCCCAGGGCATCGAACCAATTAAGACCCAGGAGGCTGGGTAGAGGGCCATCAACTGTCACCAGTGATAAATGGCCACTGAATTTCTTAAATTTCACTCAAAAATTTCCACTGTCCACAATTGGAATGCTTGCGCCTTGGTAATCTCTCAACAGGAGGATGCAGGGTTCTAGTTGTCATTTAGCCAGTTTAGGGACGAGCTGTTTAATCGTACTCCACGAGACAAGGGAGGCAGTGGAGTCGGAGTCTACCTCCATGACACATGGCTTTCCTTCAATATGTACTGTGAGGCGAATCTTCTGATGACTTAACATGTGTGATGGCCCGACTGAATTCACATCGGACGAGCCTCGCTGACTCCTTATCTGATCCCTAGGTTGATTAGAACGAGTAGGTCTCTTTCCTACTGGGGGGGAACGGACGCCGAATTGCGGCTGCATTGCCTGACATATTCTAGTGATGTGATCGCGGCGCCCACAGCGGCGGCACTCTGCATCTTTAAATCGACAAGTGGCCCGTGGGTGGTTAGCTCCACAGCTGAAACATGTAACCGGGGCCCCCTTCACCAATTCCGGGCCTGAGTCCTTCTTTTTAGACTCTTGCAGGCGGCATACTTCCGCATCGCCGTCAGAGTCAGACAGATTCCAGTCAGTCATCTCATTTACAGACGTAGTGCCCTTCCCCACTTCTGGAGAGCTATGGCCGCGGGGCAACTCGGCCAATGACAACGCAGCTGCGCATGCCTCATCTAAAGCCATTTGAAAGGTGAGGTCGTGATTCGCAATCAGTCACCGTTTGAGGCTTTGGTCCCTGACCCCACTAACAAGCCTGTCAGGGAGATAGTTCTCTAAGTTTACAAATCCACAATGATGTGCCGCCCTCCACAGAGCCGCAACATATTGATTAATTGTCTCCCCCGGGCGCTGGTCCTGATGGTAAAAATGCTGGCAGCGGGCAATTCGGGAGGGAGCCAGTGCATAATTTTTTCATAAATTCATCCCACGTTCCCAAATGAATAGAATGTGGGGCCATTAATGTCATGGCAGTGTCAAACATCTCAGTACCGCAGAAGCTCAAAAAATAAGCGTGTTTCCGCTGAGCTGTCAGGTTTGTATTATCATTAGCAATTAAAAAACACTCAAAGCGTGCCACATACGCTTCCCATGTTTCGGTACTGGGATTGAAGGGGGGAAAAAATCTGTGCGGATGCCATGACCGCTGCTTAATATGCGCCTCTTTGGCTATGTCTCTTTTTTAACTGACTCACGACACTGCTTAGCCGGTTGATATTGCCTTCTGTGTCCACATTCCCTAGAACCGAGGCATCGAACGAGATCCCATCCTCGTCGCCAGTGGCAAATACCGGCTGGATCGAATGACGGCAGACTCGGTGTGGTCTGAGGTAATTAATGTTTAATCAACAAACAGACCGTATGATCTCAGGCAACCAAACAACAATGTGTGAATTCTGCCTGACAGCTCTTATATACCTGGCTGTCAGGCGGCTAACCAATCATCTTACAGAACGTTAACTCTATCCCAACAGGGGGGCGTCCTTATGGAGCAGGCTCAATACATTGCATAGACAGATAGGAAAAACAAGGCAAATGGCAAGACAAAGTGGCAATAGCAACAGTACCATCGAAATAAATTCTTAAGGACTCTGACAAAAGGAGACAAAGTCTTTTGTTTGTTTATTTCTCCCTTCTTCAAGGAAAAAAAAATCCAAAAGGGGAAAGCTGCTCTGAGCATAACATTATTATTAGCTAAGGGATCATACAATCATCAAGAATGTTATTTAGAGGACTTCCGGTTTGCTGCTGGCTGCCGCCAGATGCTCCTTCGGGATCGTCAGCTTCCACTGCCTGTCAGAGCCGCCTTCACAACGGAATGGCGTCTCAAAAAAACTCCGTTTCCATGTGGAAATGGAGATAGAGCCGGCAGGGGTGGGTAGACCTCTCTGCGGAGTCCCAAAAGTTTTTTTTTTACTTTTGGGACGGAGCGGATGAGATGCCCCATATCCCCAGCCGCTGCTCCGGGCTTTGGGAGACCTCTGCTAATGCAGAGCCAGGCGTCAAAAGCAAGCCTGCAAATTTAACAGATTACTCAAAGAAAATGTGAGCTGGACCTGTAATACTGAACCGCAAGTATTTTACTTATCTTTTAAAAATTACTTAAGAGAAAGGAGGAAAAGAAAGAGGAAAAAAAAAAGCCTTTTAAAATGGCGTCTGCCGCGGCTGGAGGAGAGGCAGAAAGGGAAAGTCCTTCCGTCTTCTATTATTACAATGTAGCGGAATAAATACCACTGGCTACATTTGTAGACAAAACTTCGCTCCTGTGTCTTTTTCTCTCTTTTTCCCCTGGAGACTTGATATTGTTGTTGATTGGAAAGAAGTCTTTTTTCTTGTTTTTTTTTTTTTTTTTTAAACAAAGCTTGCCTGGGCGGAAACATGGCACTGAGACTTACAAAGTCAGATAAACAAGTAGGGGGGGGGGATTCCCCCACCAACAATTTAAAGGAACAAGTTTTAACTCTTCAGTCTCAGAAACCTGATTTTAATATAATAGAATTTCTCTTAGAGGAGATTGAAAGAAGGGAGGAGATTGTGAATCAGCAACTTGAAAAATTTAAGCAGGAAATTAAAGAATTGGTGAAATCTAAGTTTGATTTTTTGGAGCAAAAATTTTTAAAAGTGGCTAATGGTTTTTCAGAATTTATGATACAGTTGGACACAAATACTAATTTACTAGAGTCTAAAATGGAAAAAATTCAAGATAAATTGGACAATAGAACTCAAAAAATTGAAAATGATCTGATAAACACTCAGGATAATAGCTCAGAAGAAAAACCTAAAATGGATGCTGATCAAAAGTCTGGTAATGTAGAAAATTTGCAACAGAGGATTGAAAAAGAGATTCTAATGGTATAATATAATTTCACAGAATATGCGATAAGATTGAGAGGTTTGCAGGAAAATAATAGAGATGATTTAAGGAAAATATCTTCTGAAATTCTAGCTGGGATTTTAAAGGTCCAACCTGAGGAAGTGTTTTGTAGGATTGACAGAGTTTATCGAATAAACTCCTGGATTGCCAAGCAAAGGCAACTGCCTAGAGATGTGGTGATTTATTTTACAGATAAAGAAATTAGGAATAATATTGTGCAAAATTCCTTCAATTCTAATTTGCAATTGTATGGAAGAAAGATTTGGATTTACAAGGAACTCCCACCTAAGATATTAATGGAAAGGAAGAAATTTGGTTTTCTGGTGAATGAGTTAAAAAAGAGAAATATCCCATTTAGGTGGGACGCCCCAGTTGGTATTATATTGAGATATCAAGGAGAAAGATACCAGCTAAATACTGTTGAAAGAGCGGAAGAATTTTATCAAAATAGGTTGAAAATGAACTTAACATCTTCAGGTATAATACAGGATAAGCAGAAGGAGTTGGAAATAAAGGTAAAATATCGAATTATAGAGACTGTACCAGATAAATTGCCTTTGGATTTATCGGACACCCCAGCTGGATTATCTACAAATTTGAAAGAAGTGGCATCTAACCTTAATGTGATGACTTATCAAGGCAAGGACAAGCATGGAAACCAATTAGGGGATATACAAGGGATAAAAAAGAAACATGAGACACAAAAACAAAACCAACAAGACCAATCTACAAAACAGAATGAAAACCGACCAGATGATACACAATTTGTAGAAAGGAAACCAGGATGGAAATCAAACCCACAAAAAGAAAAGAAAAAAAGAAATAGGTTGCATAAAAATAGAAATTTCTAAATCAAGCAACAGTGAAGCCAGTGACTTTAAAATATGAATGATTATGTGTAAACATAGAAGAGGCGACGTATTGGTTAATATCATCCTGAGGATTGTGGCAGATCTCTGCATGGCCGTAATCTGGGGACGTGAAAAGAGCCTTAAACTGATGGATTTGAATTATCCACTTTGGAATTTCTTTTTGTGTTGATAAACATATTATAATTATCTTGAATCACAAGGCAAGAGAATTATGCTGGGGCATGCAGAAGATCGGGTTGTTACCCACTACGATGATGGGAATCAATAATCCTGATGAAACCCACAATTATTACTATATGGAATATAATTATAATGTCACTCGGGTGGTTGTTTTTACTTTTATACATATAAGAAGATATTTACTACTGATGGGGGCAGATATGATTGAAGATCCTGAATAAACTGTTGCACCAGCAAGCTATGTCACCCTATTATGGATGTTGGTTCTACCAATCCAGTGGAAAGACTTCAAAGAAGATATTATATGGACTATAAATTTAAAGTCATTGTCTTTTCTTTTTTTTATTTAGATATAATGGAATATATAGATATATATTTTTAAGTAGTGTATGCAGTGAATCAAAGATATTAAGAATTGTTGTGTATGGTAATTTTGCAGGATAGTGGGTGAATAAGCTAGTTAGTAGATTGATTAGTCTAAGAAAAGGGATTTTTAAGTGATATATTTAGGGGAGTGGAGGAAATGGATAGAGTGGAATAAATGTTAAACTAGATTTTATGGGGAAGGCCGCTTTGAAATGTTATAGTAATATATATAGAAGATTAAATGTTAAAGTAGGACTTATCGTATAGTTTTAAAGTGGAAGGTGGTCTTGAATTGTTGTAATAATATATAGACACAAACTTGGGAGAGGAGAAAAAGGGCAGATTATTGCCAAATTGGGAGTTATAATACTATTATGTTAAATTAGAAGTTATTCTATAATGTTATAGTATAATGTCTTTTTTTTTCTTTCTTTTCTCTTTTCTGAAATGTATGGATAAAGGGGGATGTCATAATATTAATATTTTTAGTAAGTAAAGGTCAATATTTAGAGGAGGGAGTAAGTAATCTGTTATGAATTAGGTTTTTTTTTGGTACGAAGAAGTCACAGGGGGGGATGGGTGGGGAGGGGGGGTTAGGGAGGGGGAGGGAGAGGGAAAAAAAAGGGGGGAAATTTGTATTTGAAAACTTTTTCAATTAAAAAAAAAAAAGAATGTTATTTAGAAAAATATATGCTGGTCCCCGACCATAATAGAAATTTTATTTTATTTAGAAGGATAGTATATTGATATATAATTAGTATGCTTACAATGGTTAAGTTCTGGATCACCAATTACTAATAGAAGAATAATGTGTTTTTTCACTTTGGTATATCGACATTTGGCTGACTATAATAATGTTTAAATCCAGCTTGAGAAGTCAGAGAGCATCAAAATCAATCAATTTATGAGAATAACAAAATTTGTATTTATTTCTTTGCTCTGCATTTGAGAGATAAATATTAAATATTTGATTAATTGATTTATCTGAGCCATCAGGTTGGTGCGACCTCTTAGCATAGATTTTCTCTTACATGAAATGAGTATTACGTTTTGCAGAAATTCAGTCAATTCAGTTTAGCCTTGGCTAGCATCTGCCAAAGGACCTTTAAACAGACACAGCATAATGATGGGTTACAAATCTAATAAATATAGCAATAATCCTAGAACAAATATTGCTCCAGGGTATATTCTGGAGGTGAAATGACTTATGATGTTCTAACAGAAGAAAATGACACAAAGAAATTAAGACTGAAGTTCTGGAGTTAAAACCTCCCACACTTCTCCTTTTAATCTGATCTTGTGTCAAGATTCTGATCTTGTATTGTAAGCAGCTCTGTCCTGGGCTCCTTGATTTAAAAGGAACATACAAACCTCTCTTATGGCAAATCATATATTCTAGAATTCTACAGGGATCAAAGAAAGTTTATTGACATATAATAAGATAGGAATATTACCAATATATCAATCTTTTCTAGAAGATTAAATATTTTTTTGCTTTTTTGAAAAAGTTTGATATTTTCTTGTCTAATAATATTTGGGAATTAATTGGGACCTCTCTGGTAGCTGAAAAAATATTTCTGTTCATGCCAGCAAATTTTTAGATAAAGCTCTTAGAAAGATACAAATCTTTGCTATGCCTAGAGCATTAAACCAACCTATAATTTTTTTCTCTTCTTTTTTTAAAAATAAAGCTATTGAAAATAAGGAGGCATTTTATGCACCTTTCATTTGCTAGTTTCTTTTTGTTTTTGACAGTAATATCTACTTCTAAGAAAAGAACATATAAAACCGTATAATCTTATGTGAATTTTCAAGTGCTCAGTATGGTTAACAACTATGTAATAAAAAAGATAAATGTTTCTGTAAAGTTATACTAATATATTTATTATTTTTTTATTTTATTTTATTTTATTTCCAATTTATATACCGTCCTTCTCCCTGAGGACTCAGGGCGGTGTACAGCCAGAATTAAGAACATGAAATACAAATATTAAAAAACAATTAAAATATATATAAATTTGGCCCAAAAATTAAAAATCACAAAGCAATTAAAACATTTAAAAATTTCTTCTTAAGCCAGCCCGGCTTGCTGGAAAAAGTGGGTTTTAAGGGCACGGCGGAAGGCACTGAGGTCTTGGATTCTCCTTATCTCCTTATCTCCTTATACTAGAATAAACAATATATTTCTTTTATTTAATCAGGTAATCTGCAAAACAGTACTGTTTGGTTATACCTTAGCCTGGTTTAGTAGAAATCTTAAAGAAAACTTTAAAGAAAACTTTAAAAAATCTTTTTATATATTGGAGAGATTAAGACCCTTTGAAAGATTTTACTGTATTCATCAGGTGAATTTTTATGGCCTTTAAAGATGATATATAAATTTGATTTTAAACGTTTTTCAACTATATGAAGGTGCTTAGTATATGAATTTTGAAAATGGATTAAGGAGCAAAAAATGACCCAGATGGATGCCAGCAGACTCCCTAAAATATGTCTAGAGGAACAGCAGATTTCAAATCCTCAAAGGTATTCCTGGCTAACCCGGCTGTCAGAAATATTGAACCGATATGGCGTAGGGTTCCCGTTGTGTGACACACTGAACCAAGTTAAACAACGGATTAAAGATATACATGGGCAAATGGACATGGCAACCCTTTCAACTAATCATTCCCTTAAACTGCTGACAGCAGTTAAAACAACTTTTACTCTGGAAAAGTATTTACATTTAGAAATGCCATCAGTGGAGAGACAGTTATTTGTTAAGTTTAGATTCGAACTTCTAGATACCAACGTTAGATTCGGCCGCTATCGGAAAATCCCGTATGACAAAAGAATATGCATATGTGGGGTAAACGTCGTGGAGGACACGGCGCATATAATATTCGAATGTAGTCTCTATCAAGAAGTAAGAAAACAATATCTGTCCCCAATTATAAATAAATTTCCCCACTGGAATATAAGCCAAAAATTAGCATTTCTGTTGAGGGCTGACTCTCCTCCCCTGGTAAGAGCGATCACTCGATACCTTAAAAGAATGACGGCAATACGAGCCAGTTATATCAAAAAACATTTCATCGATTGTAAGGAAGATGAGCTCAGTTAGAGAGGAGCTAGCCTATTTGGGTTATCTAGTCTTGGCAACGTAGCTATTGAAATTTGATATTGTAAAATTTTAATGTCATCTATCATATATTTTTAGATTGCTATTTTTGTAACTGTTTTATCTTTTTCCCTTTTTCTTTTCTGTTTTGTTTGAAAAGGCCTTCGGGCTATTCAATAAACTATACTAAGGAGCCAGAAGAATTTGGAATTCTAGTTTTGAATTATTTAATTAATTAATTTGTCACCCATTTATCTCCTAGATGGGTGAGGGGGTGTGGCAGAGGGAGTAGCAGCCACCAGGGCCACGGGGGGGGGACCAGACAGGCAAGAGTGTGTTGGTGGGACCAGGAAGAGAAGGAGGGGTGCCTCAAGGGGGCTTCACAAAGACAGCTTGACTCAGTAAGCTCCAATGAAAGATGGAAGCAGGAACAAGGCCAGCGCTGCTTCTGGTGTTGGGGGGAGGGAGGCTGTGGGGATGCAGCAGATGAACCACAAGGCCAGCATGGCTCCTGGTGTTGTGGGTGTGTGTGGCAGGCAATGACAAGGCTTGCACAGCTTCTGTAATTGCAGCAGGCATGGGGGGAGGGCACAGGCAAACAGCAAGGCCAGCACAGCTTCTACAGTTGCAGGCAGCATGAGAGGGTGCAGGCAAACAGCAACACCAGCATGGCTTCTGCGATAGCAGGGGGCTGGGGTGGATGCAGCAGGCGAACGAAGGTGGCGCACGGCTTGGGGAGCCCTGCCATTGCTACTCTGGCCGGTTAATAGGCAGTATTGCTGCCTCTAAGCCATGCACTACACCTGTTCACCTGCTGCACCCCTCAGTCATTCTGCAATGCCAAGAGCCACTCTGGCCTTGCTGTTTGCCTGAGCTCTCCCACCATGCCCTTGCAATCACAGAAGCCGCCCTGGTCTTGACATTCACTTGCTACACATCCCCCACTGAGCCCCACCATTGCCACTCCAGCCTGACACCCAACAGGCAGTTTGCCTGTCCCCGAGCCACGTGCCATTTCTGTTCACCTGCCACACTCCCCCCAAACCTGCTGCAATGCCAGGAGCCAAGCTACTGTTCACCTGAACCCTGTTCCCCATGCCCCTTGCAATCACAGAAGCTGAGCTAGCCTTGTAGTTCGCTTGCCTTACCCTCCCAACCACCCATCTGCAATGCCAGATGCCATGTTGGCCTTGATCCTCCCCTCTCTTTCATTGGAGCTGACTGAGTGGTGAGCCAAGCTGTCTTTGTGAAGCCCCATTGAGGTTCCCCTCCCTCCCTTCCTCTTGGCAACACACTCTTGCCTATCTGCCCTTCCAGTGACCCCAGCGACTGCTACTCCCACTGCCACTCTCCCTCCCTCTAGTCTTGGTGGCAGATCTGCAAGGTCCCAAAACTTGCGGATCAGCTGCAGTACTTTTTTAAGAAAACTTGCATCACACGCTGCCCCCCCAACAGCCCCTGTAATCACCCAGCACCCATCACATGCTGCTCCCGCAGCACCATTGCTTCTGCCTGCCGGATTGGCTGAAGGCCATTTGTCCTATCGTAGGGTTGCCAGGTCTGCTTCCAAAAAATAGCGGACAAGCGGGGGGGGGGGGGGGTGGCGGTTAAGTAGTAAAAAAAATAATAAAATAAAAATTACAATTAAATTATATATTTTCTTACAAACATTTTAACACGTATTAAAATAATCACTTCAAAACTTTACTTAAAATTCAAAACATCAAATATATTATAATAATATGTAAAATATTAAATTACATTTTACTTTGCTGTCGTGTGTATTTTTTATTTGACTGCGCAGCTTTGACCAATTCTTTGTGTTTAAGGAATAATTCTTTAATTTCAGTACAATGTTGAGAAATATTAAAAAATATACAAAGTTCAATTCGTACTGATGGTACAAGCAGTTGGTTACGTTCGTCAGTCCACAAATTTCCCATGACACTGAAAATTCGTTCAACGTTTGCATTTGATACCGGAATTGATGCACAATACTGGAACAGTTTCAGTAAACTCAGAGCTGGCTCTTTCTTGAAAAAGTACGTCCACTTATCAAGGGATGAATCGCCCTGCAGATGAACATAAACTTCTTCTAAGGCAGAAATTTCATCGAGAGTGTTGGGTGGAAGTTCTTCTCGCCATGGTGATAATAACCAGATGTTCGTCATTTCTTCTAAAGTTGGAGGATTATCGCGATCAATTAGATTGAAACAACTTAGCGTCTCATATACTGAATCGGTGAAATTATACCACTTTTCTAGGTACGCAATGGCTCTTTGATACACGTTGATGGCTTCTTGAACTTTTGCATGGCATTCTCAGGCAAATGTTTTTTACATAAGGCAAATAAAACTTTCATTCCAAAAAACTGCTCATCGTATTTTTTTTTGCAAAGAATCACGCAGCTTACACATGATAATGTGAAGATCACATGCAAGAATTTTCTTGCTTTCTAACTTCAGTAGGGTGTCTTGCATTATTGACATGAAGAAGTGCATGAAATATAAATACAATTCTGAAATTGTTGGTTCATCGTCCTTTGCGAGTTCATTTTCCTGATCCGAAATAAGGTTCCAGATAACCTTATGGCACTCATCAGAGAGAAATAAAATACGATTTTAGAGGTATCCAGTTTAAAAGAAGTCTTTAGACTGCTTTAAACAAACTTAACCAATGTGTTGGAACATGGCGCAAAACTTCATGGAATTCTGACTTGCAAAACTTACGTACCATTTCATCATAAAGCTTTTGAATAAAAAAAATGTTCACTATTTTGTGAAAAAAAAATAGTGAACATAATGTGAAAAAAGTGGACTGTCCATTCAAATAGTGGACACCTGGCAACCCTATGCAGCCAAAGGCCCTGGGCAAATTATGTTTAGGCAAATGGACAGGAACAAAGGGCAAGGGGCAGGGGGCCAGGTGCCCTTTGGCCATGGAGAATGGCTGGGGGAGGACCAGCAGAGGATGAAAGCTGGCTGTAAATGGGCTGAGGCAGATAGCTGGGGATGAAGGAGGCACGGCCAAGGGTCTGTGCCTAAACATCCATTCCAGCACATTTCCTCCTGATGCCTTGATAATGAACACTTTAGCTGTTTGCAATAAAACAATTAGCATATTTGTAACTTATCTTCTTTGAAGAAGAAAAATCATTCAGCTTGTTTGGGAGAAAAAAAATCACGCTAGACCTTGACATAAAAAAAGTTTGATAGGAGACATCAAGGAAAAAAACTAAGAATAAGGATGTAAAGGAATTAAGAAATCAGAAGCTGGATGATCACATGATGATGATGAGGATTTCATGAAATCAAAGGTAGGTTTCAGCAGGTTCTGACCAGTTCTGGAGAACCGGTAGTGGAAATTTTGAATAGTTCGGAGAACCGGTAATAAAAATTCAGACTGGCCCCACCCCATCTATTCTCTGCCTCCCAAGTCCCAGCTGATTGGGAGGAAATGGGGATTTTGCAGTAACCTTCCCCTGGAGTGGGGTGGGAATGGAGATTTTATAATATCCTTCCCCTGGAGTGGGGTGGGAATGGAGATTTTACAGTATCCTTCCCCCTGCCACGCCCACCAAGCCACGCCCACAGAACTGGTAGTAAAAATTTTTGAAACCCATCACTGCATGGAATGATATGAGAAGGAGATAATGTGGCCATTAAGAAGCTGGTAAATCACAGGAATGATGAAATGCATTAAAAATAGTGTTGCTTGAACATTATCGTGATAAAATCATAGCTGTGTAGAAAGGAATTTTGTTAATTGTAACTTCTATTTCTACTGCACAGAGAAAAATAGCAATGAAGACATTTGAATTGATTATCTAATACACAGCACATTACTACTATGTTCTAGAACCCTAGCACAAAAGTAAAATATCTGTTTGATTTATGAAAAATTATAGATTAACTCTTGGTGTATATTGTTAAAAAAGAATTCAAATAGTTTGTGAGACTAAATATATCAGACTGAAGCTCTAAAACTAACGAAACAAAATAAACAGTAATGGATAAATAGATTAATCATATTTTAATTAGTCACTAACAATTTGTAGTTCAAGGATATTCTGGATCCTAGTGTTATCTGAGAGTTGATTCTGAGTTTAAATCCAAGGATGTGTAGCTAAATCATTTAAACTGATAAAAGAATGCTAAGCAGATTTATATTTCTCATACTTTGCCAGCAACATGAGCTCAGAAAGCAGTGGTGTCACACTGACCCACATCTTTCTTTATTTGGACTCTAGTTTTGTTCATTGTTGTGGCATAAACCCACTCAATAATAACAATCTTACTTTATCTATTTAGTTACTTATTTCTAAGTATATGATTCCCCAAATAAACCAGCTCCAGCATATAAAGTATACTGTATTCAAAATTGGCTTCATTCTTTGCTCCAAGATATCAATTGATTGTTAAATATGCTCTCCATTTTGAGTTTACATGAAACTTCAATGCAATGGACTTATTTTATGCAAAGAATTGTAAGGCAACTGAATAAATGACCAGAAATATCACTTGTAAAAATCAATCTTAAAGCTAGTCACACATCCACACCCCCATTAACACACTCCAAAGTAAAAGAATAAAAGCCAAGGTCTGTGAGAATTGGAAATGGTAGCTACATAGCCTGCAGGCAAATTGTAAAGGTTTCCAGAGTTCTGGGCTATAATATGACAGGAAGATGCACATTCATCAATCAAATGCCATAAGTGAGTAAATTGGGAAATAGGGTATCAGGAATAAACAGAGCTCTATAAAAGGAGAAATGCAATTTCAGGCAGCTTTTGTAGAGCAATTTTGTTTCTAAACATAGAAGTGATTTCAAGGCCTCTCTGAATGCAGAGGAGACAATTATTGCCTAAACAAATAAACTAGTGTCTTTGAACCCCGGGCACTGGCCAACATGTCCACTAGAGATTGTGTAGCCTTAATAGCAAAGAGGCATTCTATGTCAATATTCTTGCTTGTTTTGCTGTCAGTAAGAGATTGATTAGATGGACCAAGCTGAATAAAAAGGAGTATTTGAAACTGAGCTCAGTTTTGTATGATGTTAGTGTAGTGTCTTAAAAATATAGAGAAAGAAAGAATGAAAAGGAAAGAGGAAGGAAAGAGAAGGAGGAGGAGGATAAAGATAAGGGGGGGGAGAGAGAGAGAAAATACTTGATAGAAATGAGGAAATTAACAAGAGTACAATTTACCTATCTACCTACTTACACACACACACAATATGTGTGTGTAGATTAAAATTAATGTACCAAACATGAATATTTCCCTATCTATACAGCGCTGAATCTTCATCAGCTTGAAGTGTTGAATGAATATGGAATGTTGAACTCTGCTAGCTGTGCCTGACCACACTTGTAAGTGGAACATAAGCTTTCTAACAGATAAACAGGTGAAGCTAGGCAAAATCACATCAGATACCTGTAAAATTAGTACAGGTAGCCCCCCCCCCGGTGCCCCCCTTCTCTCCATTACTCTTTTCTCTATATACCAACAACTGTACCTCAAAGGATCCCTTGTTAAAGTACTGAAGTTTGCAGGTGATACAACAGTGATTGGACTCATTTGAGACGGTGACGATCTGCATACAGACAGAAAGTTGAACAACTGGTCCTGTGGTGCAGTCAGAACAATCTTGAATTGAACACACTCAAAACTGTAGAGATGATAGTAGATTTTAGGAGAAGGCTTTCTATTCTATCACTTCTTTCAATACTGGACAAGACAGTATCAACTGTAGGTTCTATAATATTTCAGGACTTAAAATGGACACCTAACACCAAAAACATCATTAAAAACACATATTGTTGGCACAGGAAGAACATTCTTCCTGTGCCAAGTCAGAAAGCTCAGACTGCCCAAGGAGCTGCTGATACTGTTCTGCAAAAGAATTATTGAGTCTCTGATTCGCACCTCTACAACTGTCTGGTTTGGCACAGCAACTAAACAAGACAGACACAGACTTCTAGGGATAATTAAAACTGCAGAAAAAATATTTGCAACTAGCTTGCGTTCATACTGCATGAGTCAAATAGAGGGCTGTAAAATTGCTACAGACCCCTCACATCATGGACATAACTATTTCAACTTCTTCCCTCAAGACAACACTATAGGGCATTGCCCGCCCAAACAACCAGATACAAAGACAGTTATTTTCCCCCATGCCATCATTCTGCTAAAGAACTAATTCCCACAATATTGTCTTATGCCCTGGGATGTCAAATCACCTAGTAGAAATCACCTTCTAATCTTTCCTATAACCAATTTTCTTAGCTTCTCATGACTATAATTTTGTTGTTTGTATCTCATGATTTACATTGATTGCTTTTATTTAGTATTCTATTATGATTCATGTTGATTGACTATTTAGTATCTTATGACTATCACTGAATGTTGTATTTTATGATTTCTGATTATTGTATTTTATTATGATGATCATGATCTATCTCTTGTTGCTTGATGTATGCTGAGAGTTTATGCACTGAAGACAAATTCCTTGTGTGTCCAATCACACTTGGCCAATAAAGAATTCTGTTCTGTTTTAATATGGAATATCATATATTGAGGCCAGAAAGAATAAATGAAATCATGCAGGAATATATTTATATATATTTATCATATTTAAAAACCATCCATTTACCTCACAGAGGAAAAAAAATAAAATAAAAACAATATATAAAATTTAAGGGAGGCAAGCGTTTTAAAATGAATGAATTAATTTTATCCTGGATGAAAATTACCCAATCATATAGGAGGATACTTTATGGGATGAAGTAATTATGCTTACTATTGTGAAGCAGAATTAATATTTAAACTGAAGACCAAGGACACGTGAAAAACAGTAGGCTGCTCATTTCTGCTTTACAGCTTCAAACACTGTTTAAATTCAGTAGAAAAAATCAAGCAATGTAGGTTACCAAAATGATTTGCAACTTAAAAGTCTTTGCTCTCACAATAATAAACTCAAAACACCACCCAAATATTTTTTTTTTAAACAAATCTAAGGTATCATATTACTAAAGGAGTACACAATGATTGAACTCCATCAAAGCCAACACCAGCTGGAGCATAAAACAATTGAAGGAAGCTACATATGATTGGAAAACGAGGAGACAGCTTGTCCATATAATAATTGAGAATGGAACGGGCAGTATCATTGTGAAGATATCATATGAATGAGATGAAAATAAAGTTATTTAGCACATAAACAAATCTTTTTTGAAAGCAAAAAAATAATGTTATCATATTTTGGGTCTGAAAAACAAATCAAATTCCAAATCAGAATTAAATTAATAAGCCCCATATTGTTTATACCAGTAAAAAACATCTATTTTAAGTCTTTGTACTCTTAATAGTTAATGATATTGAATGGTATTTTTCCTGGAATTTATCTGTTTTTGGAAATGTATCAGGTTATGTAAGTTTCATGTTCTCATAGTGATCTTGATCTCCTTTAGGATCTCTTTTTCCTTTATAAAAATTATGTCTGGGTCTGACATTGCTTTGCACCTCTTAGATAGTTTTATTTTAATAGTACTTGGCCTGTTATTTCAGGATAAATCTCAGGTTCTTGTGCTGATTGTTTGCGTCTATCACATTTTTAATGTTTATGCTTTGCGCAATCCGTATTTGATTTATTTGTTGATCATTATCTTCATTTCAAAATGCCAGACTTTATAGTTCTATATATTTTTGCTGGATTTTCCAGCACACAAGAGAATTAATAGTGGCTTATAAAAATACAGTCTAAACTCCAACATGGACATTGAACAAAAACTATAATAAAACTCTCTATACATCAAAAATCAATATTGAAATGATTAATAGTTGCACAAGTTACAATTGTCTCTATTTTATAGGCTAGAATCAACAACTATTATAATCATTACCATCATCATTGGAATAATAGAAGTTGGAATTTGGGAAAGGATATTATAGTATCTGGAATAGAAGGAAAGCATAAAATTGCATTTTTGGATTGCTTTGATTCCGTAATGTTGCTCAAAAGATGAAATGGAGAGAACATTGCAATTAGATACTTCTGGTGTAATCTAATATGATGTCTTTGTAGCAGTGGTGGGTTTCAATTTTTTTTACTACCGGTTCTGTGGGTGTGGCTTGGGGGGCATGGCATGGTTTGGTGGGCGTGGCTTGGTGAGCATGGCAGGGGAAAGATACTGTAAAATCTCCATTCCCACCCCACTCCAGGGGAAGGTTACTGCAAAATCCCCATTTCTTTCCGATCAGCTGGGACTTGAGAGGCAAAGAATAGATGGGGCGGCCAGCCAGAATTTCTGCTACCGGTTCTCAAGAACTGGTCACAACTTGCTGAAACCCACCTCTGCTTTGTAGCCATCGGAGTATTTAATTTCATCCTAAAACCAAAGTAGATATGCAGCCTTAGAAGAGGAGATCTGAACTAGATTTTTTCCCCCTCATTGACCTGCTGTTCCAGATGTGGTGGTTTGGAAGTGATTCCACTAAAGAGTGGGCAGTAGTTTTAGAAGCCTGTCTACTAACACTTCTTCCCACCTTAGAATTATACAAACTTTATTCCATATTTTTCTTCCTTTTGAAAGAACTTTAAGTCATTTTTAAAATTTTATTTATACTTCAGCGCAAAATATTATTTTTTCATTCTTGTTTAGGTTCTTAGTTCATAAGTGGGAGATCAGAAGGAAATCCAAGACTGTGGCTTAGATTGGGAAGTAAATAAATATTCCAGAAGAAGGAAGTGACCAACAACTTTCTGATCGTTGCCAGAAAATGTCATGGAACTTCATGATGTACCAGATTTCTAATGTTGTATCCAATAGGGTAACTGCATTTCAAGGCAATATGGTAACTTGAAAGATACAAGGTAAAGGTGAGTTTGGAGTGTATGAAATAATACCATGTTTTCCCAAAAATAAGACCCTGTCTTATATTTTTTTGAAACCTGAAATAAGCACTTGGCCTTATTTTTGGGGAGGTCTTATTATTTTGGGGTGCATGGAGCAAGATGGGGCTCCTCTTGCTGTCTTATCTGATTTCCAGCTCTGCGTTTAAATATTTTTGGGGAGGGCTTATTTTTGGGGGGAGGTTTATTTTAGCGCATGTGCTTAAAAGCCCGATTGGGCTTATTATCAGGAGATGTCTTATTTTCAGGGAAACAGGGTAAAGAAAGAATTTGGGATTCCATCCTTTCCAAAAAATATTTAGAATTCAAGGTCATCTTTGAAGATAAATGATGGAAGGTTCAAGATAGATAAACTACCCAATCTTTTGAAATGGGGGCCATAATAATTGTAATTGCTACTAATAAATAAAATCAATCTGTTTTTCCCTTTTTTATTGTTCATCCATTTTTCATCCATTTTCCAATACATTAATTCCAGGCAAAAACCTCAAGACATGTAATCAAACAATGAGGTAGAGAATTATGAGAAGGAAGAAAAACCAGATACAAAACATATCCAGGATCACTCATAAATGACTCAAATGCCAATACATTAATGCTCAAAGTTTACGGAACAAACAGGGTGAACTTGAAGTATTAGTACTCAAGGGCAGGTATGATATAGTTGCCATTACTGAAACTTTGTGGGATGAAACTCAAACTGAAATGTACTGATGGAAGGATAGAAACTATTCAAAAGAAACAGATCTAACAAAAGAGGAGGTGGAATTGCATTATTTATAAAAGATCACTACATCCCTACAGAAATGCACAAAACCAATAATGAAAAACTCCTAGAATGCATATGGGGCAATATAAAAGGAAAAAAGAATGACATATGTACACTATACCCAATTAAGCAAAAGAAATAGATGGACTTTTTCCTAACCAATTAACGAGTGTATGCAAGAAACATACCACAGTAGTAATGGGGGACTTTATCTATCCTGATATCAATGGGGAGACAAACTCTGTATCAAGTGGGAGATCGAACATATCTCTAACAAACCTAGCTGTCAACTTTCATCCAAAGGTAGAAGAGGGAACTAGGAGAAAAGCTATATTGGACTTAATTCTTACTAATAGAGAAGCGATAGAGGTGATTCAACTTTCTGGAACTTTGGACAAGAGTGATCATATCATATTGGAATTCAATATAATGCAAACACAAACAATAGAACATAATCAAACCAGTGTCTTTAACTTTAAAAAGAGCTCTCTTTAAAGAGAGACCTTGGGAAAGATTCCATGGATGAAAATCTTAAAAAGGAAAACAACTCAAGAAGCTTGGAAAATATGATCCTAAAAGTCCAGCCCAGCACAATATCACTGAAACAGAAAAACAAGAAATCCAAAAAGAAACCATCATGGTTGCACAAAATTCTATCTGATAAACTGAAAAACAAAAAGAAAATTATAAAAAATGGAAATAGGGACACATAACTAAGGCAGAGTGCCAACAAGTAGCCCAAACTTGCAAAGATAAAATCAAGAAACCTAAGGCTCAGAATGGAGCAAGGTTTGCAACATTCAAATAAAAAACAATTTTAAAACTCCTTTCAATACACGAAAAACAAGAAAAAAGTCAAGGAAACAATTGGTCCACTAATGGGAGAAGATGGCAAGGAAGTAAAGGGCAGTAGAGAGAAAGCAGAGCTGCTTAACTCATTCTTTGCATCAGTCTTCACACAAAAAGAAAATACAGCCCAACCTACAAAAACATAATAATAAAAGACAGACTAGAAATAAAAATTAAAATAAGCAAGAAAATGGTAAGAGAACACCTATCTAATCTAGAAAAGTTCAAATCAATAGAACCTGATAGATTATATCCCAGAATTCTAAAGGAATTGGCAGATGTTGTCTCAGAACCTTTGAAGCATATCTTTCAAAGAACCTGGAGCACCAGAGAACTACCAGAAGACTGAAAAAGAGCCTTTGTGGGTCCCATCTTCAAAAGAGGGGGGAAAAACAGATCCAGGAAACTACAGACTAATACAAAAAGATCTGCGAACACCTAAAAGCAAGTAATATTATAACCAGAAGCCAACACAGGTTTATCAAAAATAGATGATGCCAAACAAATCTTATTTCATTATTTGACAAGGTGACTAAATTAATGGACTAGCAAAATGCTGTAGACACAATAAACTTGCATTTCAGTAAGGCATTTGACAAAATAAACCACAGCCTACTTATTGGTAAGCTAGAAAAATGGTACATTAACATAGTTAAACAACCATGGCTGGTTGTTTACATCTACATCTACTACATCTACATGGAGGGAAGTAAGCAGTGGAATATCCCAAGGTTCCATCTGAGGCCCAGTCCTATTCAATACCTTCATAAATGACTTAGATGAGGGAATAGAAGAGGAAGTCATCAAATTTCAATTGATGCTAAGCTGGCAGGAATAGTCAACACCGCAGATAATAGGCTGAGGAGCCAAATGGATCTTGACATGTTTAAACACTGGGCACTATTCAAAAAATGAAATTTAATGTAGAGAAAAGTATGATTTTACAGTTAAGCAGGAAAAATCAAATGTACAAGAACAGATTAGGTGAAATCTGGCTCAAAATCAGTAATTGTGAGAGCAACCTTGGAGTTCTAGTGAATGATCACTTAACTGTGAAACAGCAATGTGCGGTGGCAGCTCAAAATGCTAATAAATCCTTGGTTGTATAAACAGAGGCATAGTCTCCAAATCACATGAAGTATTAGTACCACTTTATAAAAGCTTTGTAAGACCACACCATCCAGTTTTGGTTATTACAATATAAAATGATGTTGACTGCAGAGAAAAGCAACTAAGAAGAGTAAGGGCCTGGAGACTAAAACATATGAAGAATGGTTGAAGCAATTGGGTATGGCTAGCCTAAAAAAAAGAAGGACTAGAGAGGGACAAGAATAGCAGTGTTCCAATATTTGAAGGGATGCAACAAAGAAGAGGGGGTCAACTTATTTTCCAAAGCACCAGAAGGCAGGACAAGAAACAATGAATGGAAACTAATCAAGAAGAGATGCAACCTAGAACTAAGGAAAAGTTTCCTAAGAATAATTAACCAGTGGAACAGCTTCCCTTCAGAAGTTGTGAGTTCTTCATTACTAGAGGCTTTCAAGAAAAGACTGGACAGCCACTTGTTTGAAATGGTATAGGATCTCCTGCTTGAACAAGATGTTGGACTAGACAATCTCCAAGGTCCCTTCCAATTCTATTATTCTGAATTCATTTTTTCATACAATATATATTTTAATTAAATAATTGCTAAGATAAAATGTTTTGATATTTATAATCTGTATGTCCTTTAAAGGTGAATTGGGCAAATTCATTAAAAATTAGGCTAATGATAACTAAAGCTATGTAGACGGCTATAAAATAAATTCCCCAAATATCAGAAATGGTACAGCTTGGAATAGCAATTGTGGCAGGACATAAATGGGATAATATAATTGTGCTCATTGTTTGGCTAATGTGTCGTCTGAAGGTGTCACACTGGCCATTAAATGATAGGAACAGCATGCTAGCCTAGTTAGCATTTGGATGGCTATGATACTGTAGATCATAGTTGAACTGGAAAGGCAGAATATACATCCTATACATATTGATCTTGGGAAAAAATAGCAAGATCAGGGAAACTTACTTCTAGGTAGGAATGCACTGTTAGGATGAAGTTCAATACATTCAGCTCTGCAAGCTCTAATTTACGTATGTTATGTTTCAACAAATGACTTAGCCTTTAAGAATCCAGATGACTGTTTGTTGTTGTACTTTAGAATATTTTCAACATCTACACTCACACTGCACATGTGTAAAATTTTGGCTGGACTTTGAAGGAAAATGATCTCACTTTAAAAAAGAAAGAGAGAGTAAAAACATTATCTGCAGTTTAAAGATCCATTTTCTGAGTCACCTGATGATGTTGATCTACAGGAACAGATGGAATTAATAGAGCAGTACCATTAATAAATGTTGATGAACAAAGGGAATCTTTATTGTTGCAATTCTTGTGGCCTCAAGATAGTCTTACACTCTAATTCATAAATGCTTTTACCTAGAATGAAGGCCCAGTAGGTTAAACTTTCTGCTGCTATGTAGAAGCATCTTTAGAGTACTCCAAGTACAAACAGTACATAGGGCAAAATCAGTAGTGTCCATAGCCAGCTGCAAGAATGCAAAAATGATGACCACACATAATTACCAAAATGCTGACCTTGTACATTTGTGTGTTAAAATCTGATATAGCTACATCAGTGATGGCATTGGCATGATGACATAATCATGCATGTTTCATCATATGATCCATCTAGTCCCTTGTTCACAGATTCCACAGATATTTATGGGTGTAATCATTTTGATTGAAGTGGCTCTTTCTTTGACAATGTTTGAGAAGATATGGTCCAGCATGAAGTAACAGCTACAATGTGCTGCAACTTTTACAAAGTGGTCACATTGGGCACTGTTGTGATATATGGCACAACAGAATTTATATGCATATGTTTTAAGAGAATATAATAGGTAAGATGTTTCTCAAAATAATGTTTTGACTGGGTTTACATGCACTGCATTAAGCCATGGTTGTTTAACTATGATTTATTAATAATTGTTAATTAAATGTACCATCTTGTAGTTAGTGGAACAAGTCTCTTTTAAGGATGGTCTATAAATGCTAATTCTACAAACTCTGAAAAAGTATAACTGCAAAACTACAGTACAAAAGGAATTTGAAAGAGTAGGATTGAGGGAACAAGTTCACAAAAGTTATTAATCTTATTTTATTATGATTATTTTATTATAAGTATCTGTAATAAATAAGATTTTAGAAGCACGGAGCCAGTAAAAATGTTTGTCACAAACAAATTAAGCATACAAATCATGTCTATATAACACTGTTTACCACTCTTTTAATTTCTGCAGATCCAGGCTCCTACTTGTCTACCTAAAGCTTTTACAAATAAGTAGCCAACAATGTAAAGTCTATAGGTACCATGGCATATAACATTTCTTAGATGGGGTATGCAGGGCTCCAAAATTGAACATTTATTTTAACTGCTAAAAGATTATCATATTTGAAATTTATGAAACATTATTCATTTTTCATTTTAAAAATAGTTTAATTTTTATATTGGCATCTATATAAAAAGCACAGGAGTTCAGATGTATGGGAATTGTCTGAGTTTGTAAAACACATATGATATAATTAATTGCCTAACATATTTTCAGTATTTTGTGCAATCACATATTAACTAAATGGGTTGATTTCCAAAACATGCTAAACCTCCAAAAAAGCCAACTAAACTATTGAAGAGTGCATGCAGCAGCCACTAAGGTTTTAAAAAATCTCTTTAAGGAAATTACATCACTTGGTATATATTTCTACTTGCAGCATACATGATAGGATGCTGAGAATTTTGCAAATAGAAAGTTATAATGTCTGTGTTGAATGAGTGTTGAATGAACACTAATTTTCACCTCTATAACTTTGTATTTTAAGAAATGAAACAGGAAAATAATCCTTGACATTAGCTCTTTTTCCCCTGTATTTTCTTCTCTGCATAATTAAAATCACATTATTTATTCCACCTTCTGCCAATGATGGACAAGCTTCTTATATCTTTTCAACCAGTATTGCTCTTCTTCTGAGTCCAACAGATCCCCATGAAAAAATTAAGAGACAAATTCCAGGAACAAGATAAAAGACCTTGGGATTGTGGGAAACTAATGATTATCTGACTCAGCAGCTGGGAGAGGGTGGCAGGGGCAAGGAGGAAAATGGACCATTCCAAGGTTACAAAGCTACAGTAATTTAAAAAATAGTAATAGTTTGATCTTCTTTACAATAAATTGAAATAGAATAAAAATGAGTAAATTGATTTGGTTCCTCAAAGCAGACAACTTTATGGAATCAGTCAGGTCGACTGATGATTGGTCCAGTAGTGGAAGACTGATTGTAAAGTAGTGCAGTCATGTTGAAATGCCTTAAATGAAAGAAATGTCTTCCAGACTGGGAATGACTATCACATTGTAAGCCGCTCAGAGTTACCTCACACTGCGAGATGGGCAGAAAATAAATTTAATAATAAATAAAAAATAAATAAACAAAATGACTAGTGAGTAGACAATAACAGAATTTAAAGAACAAATTCACAAGAAAAGTTATATTTTGCTATGTATGGTGCCAAGAACATAGCTTTCTTTTAGTGCAAGTTAACTGAGATATTCAAAATTTTATATTGAGATCAGTGTGAAATCTAAAAAATTTTTCCTACCGGTTCTGTGGGCATGGCTTGGTGGGAGTGGGGGTGGGGTCATGTGACTGTGTGGGTGTGGCTATGTAGTCATGTGACTGAGGGGTCAAAAGACAGTAACTCACTTTAACAATGTCCTGCAGGAGCAGGGGGTTGGACTACATGACCTTCCCTTCCTTCCCTTCCTTCCCTTTCTTTCTCCCATACCTCCCTCATTCTTTCTTTCTTTCGCAGCAACACCCCCCCCCCCCCGGTTTTGGCCTAGCAGGCCTCAGAGAAGCCTCCTGGGAGCAAAAACGGACCACCCAAAAATCCTTTAAAAAATAAAAAAATAGTTCCGAGGATCACGCTGCACAGCTGATTGTCACAGCTGATTGTTGGAACTGTTTTTTTACTTTTTTAAAGCATTTTTTTACTACCTATTGCCTGAATGGGTATAAAAAAATGCTAAAAGTAAAAAAAAACTTCAGACGATCAGCTGTGCCGCGCGATCGTCGGAACTTTTTTTTTTACTTTTTAAAGCGTTTTCAGGCGAACCAGTAGCATTTTCACTACCGGTTCAGGAGAACTACCCCAAACTGGCAGCATTTCATCCCTGATTGAGATACTAATAATGATATAATTTCTAATTCTGGAAATCCAATGGTGAGTCTGGATATATGTTGCTTACTTCTTCAATGTTAAGAGTTTGTTTTACCTGTTGCACCTTTGAGTTTAATTCTGTAAGGTTACAAGTAGTCCTCAACTTACAACAGTTCATTTAGTGACCATTCAAAGTTACAACGGCACTGAAAAAAGGTACTTATGACCGTTTTTTACACTTATGACCATTGCAGCATCTCCATAGTCACACGATCAAAATTCGGATGCTTGTTAACTGATTTATATTTATGATGGTTGCAGTGTTCCAGAGTCATGTGATCCCCTTTTGTGACTGTCTGATGAACAATGGGGAAGTCAATGGCGAATGCAGATTCACTTAACAACCATGTTGCTAGCAAATGCAATGATTCACTTAACATCTGTGAAAAGAAAAGTCATAAAAAGGGTCATTCATTTAACAAATGTTTCACTTAGCAACATAAATTTTGGGCTGAATTGTGGTTGTAACTTGAGGACTACCTGTATTTTCTCTTTGGTTATTCAAAATGTCAATGTGCTAACTGATGGACACCACAGAGCTTAGCAGACTCATGCAGAACTTTGGTACAGAAAGCACAATGGTTTCTCGCTGCTGTTAAAAATGTTATTTTTAAAAAAATTAACAGCAAAGACGACACACTGTGCTTTCTTTTATGTATTATGCTAAACAATGTAGAAATCATGCTTATGCTCCCTTCCCTTCAATGTGGTTTCATTACAAAGCCAAATCTCAGAAAAATGATTTAAGGCTACATTATCCTGTTTCTAATTCCTTTCCTTTGTTCCTGAGGAAATGTAATTGTGAGAAGCTGGGAGAAGGGATTTGAGCATGAGTTTCTATGTCAGACTTGCAGAGAGCCATAAAATATTTTTTTATGGGCTTCTCCTAAGTCTAGCCTTACTTTTTTAAATTAAAGGAGACAACATAACAATTTTAGCCAGTTCTGATCTTATATCTTCATTTCCAATTCAGCAACAAAATCAGGCTTTAACTTGACAAAATTTAACAATGACAAAATATTCTTGCATATAAACCACTTTTTTACTGAACTTCAGTAAAAAAAAAAAAAGACACTACTGTATGGGAAAAACAAAAGAATAAAAAAAAATTCTTGAGTGCAAAAGGAAAAAGGAATAGTGTAGTCAATTTGTACTCCTTAATGAATTCTAAATGTATTGATAAGATATAACTATAGATTATGTTAGATTATGACAATTCAGGAATTATAAACCAGGTAGAATATTAGAATCTTTGCAATAATAAGCTGAAATGATATAGATTTGAGTAAACACCAACACCTTCGGAATGTAAATGTCAAATTTCTGCCAGATTGTGTGATATAAACTGCCGTGGGAAAAGAAAAAAAAAAGCAGGTACAAAGAGCATCTAATCTCTTCTTTCCTGAACTAGATGCGTGAGTTTTAAGATTTGCAAAAAATAAGATGGTGACTCTGTGTGCTGGCTCTTCTAGGTATTGATCAGTCAAATCTTAAGTTAGAAACTAGACAACACTTAGATCCATCTACTTTTCCCAATGGTTGTGGAAGTGCTATGTCTCTTCATTGTGTCTCTTTTTCTCTCTCTTCAGACTGATGGCTCATTGCCATCAGACTTTTGTATAAAATGTCTGGGATCTTTATAACTCAGATTTAGTTCTTTAAAAGACCAAATGCTGAAGAAAAGGACTTGTATATTCATCATTTCATGGACAGAAAAAATGTTTTTAAAATGCTATTGAATTCACCTGGTTACCTGGCAATATGTTTTTGGTGTTCTTTGGTGTTTTGAGAATCTGTCATAATTTGAAATAGTCATTAAGCAAGGATGTCCTTTATGTGCATAATGTGTATAATCTTAACATGTTTTAGTATGACAATAGCTGGCATGTACATTCTACTATACCAGAAAATGTTTTGTAAGGTTCTGGTTTAGCACATTGTAGAATATGTCTAATCTTGTTTAGGAAACAGCAAGTTGAGTGAACCAAAGTAATTGTGGTCAATCTGTATTTGAATAATGATGGTTAGATGACCAGGAATTAGTACATTATTTGAATGAACCAAGAGATGCCCTGGTCTGAAGGGATTCAGTGAGTTTGAAATCATAGACAGAAAAACTTCAACTGAAATATTGGTCACTGCAATGCTCCTATTTATGTAAAAGATCCTCCTCATCTCCCTTCAGTGTTCCCTGGTTATAATTTACAAGAACCATGCATTACTAGATGATAATGTAATTGTTACTTTATGTTTTATGATTTCAACCTCTTTTTTAAAGACTTAGGTCAACTGCCCTTTTATGCATGATATATATTGTAACAGTTTGTTTCAAAACAATCATTGCTACTACATAATCAAATGAAAACAGCCAAATGGCTTTCAAATAAAATCCACAAAAGCCAAAATATTCTTTGCAATATCAAAAACAAAACGATGCAAAGAAATTACTGATCATAAATAATTTTGCAGAAGTCAGTACTCATTCCAACAGAAATGTTGAGGCAATTATACAAAGCAGGTTCTGTTAGGCTGCAAATAATCCATCATATATATAAAGAAAGCAGCATGCTGTTTTCAAGTTTGATCATCTAAAATACATTTGTTGGCCTGTGTTATAGAGTTGCTATCTCGTAACAGCCTTAAATCATTGCTTGAGAACACTGCCAAAAAATCTCTTCATTTCCTTTTAGTGACTTCTTATTGCCCTGTTTAATAGAAAAGGAAGGACATGATGTTGTTTTAATGACAGGAAACCAAACCGATGCCTTCCAAATGAATAAATTCCATCAGTGGCTGCCACAAAGTGTGCTAATTATTTCCTTTGATAAATTAAACATTGTAAAAGTCTCTAAAGCATCAAGCATGTTTCTTGAAATCATTGTCTGTTCTCATTTTGAAAGTTAACTCAGACCCAGCTATTTCAATTTAACAGACAATATTTGCTCTTAATGTTGTCATTTATGTCAAATTTCTCAACATATCTGTTCAGTTGATAATTTTATAAGCTAATATTTAACAATAGGCCATACTTTTGTTCTGAATACATAGATCAGAGCAAATAATTGCTCAGTCTGTCCCGTGCCCTAGCTTCTTAATTACTAGGCTCAATTCAGGGAACATAGTATAGCATTTGAAGCCAGTGATTTAGGAACAATTTATCTTAGTATAGATGTAGAGCTCATTGATCAAGTGGACATGGAAAGTAAGCAGGCATTTGACAGTGGAATTCAGAGAAGGAATTTAAAGGGAGCTCTTAACAAATTTACCTCCAAAGTGAACATGAAATTGACTCCATATTAGTAACAGAGTGCAGCAGTGCTATATATTTTTAAATAAATATTACAAGAAGTTGGATTGGAAGAAGATGAACGTGGTTTTAAAATTTGAGGGTAGAAACATCAACAATCTGCACTACAACACTACCTTAAGAGTGAAAATTCAAAGGATCTCCAAGCTGTAGTAATAAAGTTAGGGAACATATGAAAAAGGGACTAAAATTACCAATAAAGAAACTAAAATTTAAAGGATTAAAATTAACTATAAAGAAAACCAACTAATGACAACACAAATTTTAGAATTGTCCATGACAATGTTAAACTGGATAGTTACTGCCTTTTAGGATCAACCACCAACAGGAAAGTAACAAGCAGTAAAGAAATACTAGCACTTGACAGAGCAGCCATGAAAAGTTATTCAAATGCTGTGATGTGTTTACAAAGATCAGAATCATGCAAGCCATGGTGTTCCTTGTGACACTCTATGGGAATGAAAGTTGGACTTCGAAGAAGCAGGTAGGAAGAGTTATTGACATTTTTGAAGTTTTATGTTGGAAAAGACTCCTAAGAATACTGCGGACAGCCACAGAAACAAACACATGGATCATTGAACAAATCAACCCAGAGTTCCCAATCAAGGCACAAACAATTGATTTGTTTGGTTCAAACTTCTCTACTTCAAGACATTAGGTGCAAATCTTGTTCCCTAGTAGATAAGGCTCTTAAAGATGGAAAGAAAGAGAAGAGAAGGATGACCAACATCAAAGTGGCTGAACATAGTTGTGACGAATTGGACAATCTGGAAAACAAGGTTATCTAGAGAAATAGATTTATGTGGTCTCTGGAAGTCAAAAATAAGTTTATGGCACATAATAATTTGAATAATTTATACTTGGCTAACTGAGAGCATGAGAAAGGAAAAAGAACCAACAAAAAGTCTATTATTGGTGGAAATTTAGGGAACAAAAAAAGTGATAACTGTAAGCATTTTGAAGACAATGTGTTAATTATCAAAAGTAGACACTGATTTTATAAGATAATTTTGGTCAGGCATCTTTTCTACTATTTCTTGGGAATGGTACGGTTCTAATATATTTTGAATTTACCAAGCATTTAACAAAGTACCCCTGATTTTTTGATTAGCAACTTTCAATATAGGCTGTTAGAGATCTCACACACCCACTTTACAGTCTGCTTCTGTTGCTCCCCTCTGGGAGAAGGTTTTGAAGTATTTCTAGCAGGACTACCAGATTCTGTAACAGCTTTGTTCCCTATGCCATCAGTTTGGTTAGCTCAACAAGATTCGTTTTTCTTGCTATGTACATTTATACATCTGAACTAGACTCTGTTGTTTCTCTGTTTCATATAATATATGTGGGTATGTGGGTATATGCATATTTATTTATTTATTTATTTATTTATTTATTTATTTATTTATTTATATTTTTGTTGTGTTTATGTGTATATTGGAGTTGGTGATCCCTTGAGAGCTGTATGCGATGAAATTTCATTTTAAAGTATGCCGATTAGTGTACATTTAAAGTGACAATAAGGTTACTCTAAGTCTGAATGGCATGGTAATTACAGTATGTGAGATTGGTTAAAAGCTATTCTCAAAAAATGCTTATCAAGACTGCTTCATCAATTTGTAGAAAAATATGGAGTAGGATGTTATAGAGTTCAGTCCTCTATGTTTTCTGGTTTTTAATTTTTTTTATTAAGAACTAGAATGAAGAGTTGGAGAGAATGCTTATCAGATTTGCAGAGGACACAAAATTGGATAAGGCAAGCAATAAATACATATGAAATATGAAAAGCAGCATTATTAACTTAGAAGCCTGTCCTGAAAATGACAATGAAATTTAAGAAATATATGTAACATTATTTACTAAAAAATGGAAATGCATAAATATAGAATGAAGATCTAGTTTTATTATTATAGTTGTGGAAAAGATTTTAGGATAAGAATGACAATTTGCATTAGAACAGAATTACATAGCAGAAAAAGGAAATATCATTTCTCTAGGAATAAGAACTGTACCTAAGTAAATGTCTATGGAAATTCTCATCATCCAGGTCATAATTGTTCCAAAGATGCTTTTTCAAGAGGCAATTGAACTTTCTGGTTTTTCTTTGAAGATATTTCACTTCTCATCCAAGAAACCAGAAAGTCCAGTTCCATCTTGAAAAGGCACTTTTGTGCCTGAGTAGTTTTGAGCGACTTGATCTCACAAAAAAAAAAAAAAGCTGGCAAGTGGTAAAGCTTGTTTTTCAATGACTCCTACTGTCAATAGTATTGACCAAACAATGTTAAAGACAAATGAATCCCCATAGAGGGCCATTACAGAAGGCCATCCCCATCCTGAAAAGCCGCATTTAGGTTATGGCTGATGCACACCTGTGATCCTTCTAAAGCTACCTAGATTTAGTATGCTTGATTATAAACTGGCTTGACTTTAGCAATGCCATATATGTGGAGCTGCTTTTGAAAAATGTCCGGTAACTTTAACAGTCCAAAATATAGAGGCTAATCTGCTGACTGATGTGAAGTACAAGAATCATACAATGTCTACATTAATAGAATAGAATAGAATAGAATAGAATAGAATAGAATAGAATAGAATAGAATAGAATAGAATAGAATAGAATAGAATAGAATAGAAAATTTTATTGGCCAAGTGTGATTGGAGACACAAGGAATTTGTCTTGGTGCATATGCTCTCAGTGTACATAAAAGAAAAGATACGTTCATCAAGAATCATAAGGTACAACACTTAATGATAGTCATAGGGAACAAATAAGCAATCAGGAAACAATATCAATATAAATCGTAAGGATACAAGTAACAAAATTACAGTCATACAGTCATAAGTGAAAGGAGATGGGTGGTGGGAACGATGAGAAGATTAATAGTAGTGCAGTCTTAGTAAATAGTTTGACAGTGTTGAGGGAATTATTTGTTTAGCAGAGTGAGGGCATTCCGGAAAAAACTGTTCTTGTGTCTAGTGGTTCTGATGTGCAGTGCTCTATAGCATCGTTTTGAGGGTAGGAGTTGAAACAGTTTATGTCCAGGATGTGAGGGGTCTGTAAATATTTTTCAGCCCTCTTTGTGACTCGTGCAGTATACAGGCCCTGTAAGGTTGGTAGCAATTGTTTTTTCTGCAGTTCTAATTATCCTCTGAAGTCTGTGTCTTTCTTGTTGGGTTGCAGAGCCAAACCAGACTGTTATAGAGGTGCAGATGACAGACTCAATAATTCCTCAGTAGAACTGTATCAGCAGCTCCTTGGGCAGTTTGAGCTTTCTGAGTTGGCTCAGAAAGAACATTCTTTGTTGTGCTTTTTTGATGATGTTTTTGATGTTAGATCTTGCGAGATGGTAGAACCGAGAAATTTGAAGGTCTCTACTGTTGATACTGTGTTGTCTAGTATTGTGAGAGGTGGAAGTATGGAAGGGTTTCTCCTAAAGTCTACCACCATTTCTACGGTTTTGAGTGTGTTCAGTTCCAGATTGTTCCGGTCACACCATGAGGCTAGTTGTTCAACCTCCCATCTGTATGCGGATTCATCATTGTCTCGAATGAGATCGATCACTGTTGTGTCATCTGTGAGCTTCAGTAGTTTAACAGATGGATCATTAGATATGCAGTCATTGGTATACAGAGAGAAGAGTAGTGGAGAGAGCACACAGCCTGGGGGGGGGCTGTGCTAATTGTACAGGTATGATGCAATTCTGCTTAGCTTCACCTGCTGCTTCCTGTTTGATAGGAAGCTTATGATCTATTTGCAAGTGTGTTCAGGTACCTGTAGCTGGTTTAGCTTAGTTAGAAGTGTGTCTGGAATGATGGTATTGAATGCTGAACTAAAGTCTACAAAGAGGATCCTTGCATAGGTCTTTGGAGATTCAAGATGTTATAGGATGTAGTGCAGAGCCATATTATCACATCATCTGTCGATCTATTTGCTTGGTATGCAAATTGCAAGGAGTCTAACAGTGGATCCGTGATGGTTTTCAAGTGTGACAGCACTAGCCTTTCAAAGGTTTTCATGACTACAGATGTTAGAGCATCTGGACTCTAGTCGTTCAATTCTTGATGGTAGGCTTCTTTGGCACTGGGATGATAGGAGAGCGTTTGAAGCAAGAAGGAATATAGCACATCTCTACTGATTTATTGAAGATACAGGTGAAGATGGGGGCCAATTGGTCAGCACAGACTTTTAAGCAAGAAGGAGTTATCTTGTCTGGGTCTGGCGCTTTTCCTGGCTTTTGTCTGTGAAATAGGTCTTGCACTTCCTTTTCTGTGATCACTAGGGGTTGTGAACCCAATGGGATGGGGTCAGTTGTAGGAGGTTTGGCTGTTGTTGTTGTGTCTGAGATGGAGATAAATGGCTGTAGTTTCCTTTCAAACCTGCAGTAAAATACGTTCAGGTCATCTGCCAGTTGTTGATTTCCTTCAGCCTGGGAAGGAGGTTTGCCATAGCCGGTAATATTTTTAAGAGTTTTTCATGTTTGCTGATTCATTTGTTGTGAACTGATTCCTTAGCTTTTCAGATTAGCTTCTTTTTGCTGCTCCTGTTAATATATTTCTGGCCTGATTGTACAGCATTTTATCACCTTTTCTGTAGGCTTCCTCTTTGGAACGATGTTGCTGCTTAAGTTTAGCTGTGAACCAAGGTTTATCGTTATTGTATATTCGCAAGTTCCTGGTGGGCACACATAGGTCTTCACAGAAGCTGACATATGATGTTACAGTCTCTGTGAGTTCATCTAAGTCTGCAGAGGTACTTTCAAAAACTTTCCAATCAGTGCAGTCAAGGCAGGCCTGAAGCTTTAACTTTGCCTCTTCCATCCAGGTCTTCAGTGATTTAATTGTTGGTTTTGTAGTTTTAAGTCTTTGCCTGTAAGCAGGTACAAGGTGAATCATGCAATGATCAGAGTGTCCCACAGCTGCTCGTGGTAAGGACCGATAAGCATCTTTAAGTGTTGTGTAGCAATGGTCTAAAGTATTCTTACCTATAGTGGGACAATTGACATGCTGAAAGTATTTTGGTAGCTCTTTCCTTAAATTTGCCTTATTTAGATCTCCCAAAATAATGGCCAGTGAATCAGGGTATTTGGCTTCAACCTCCATACTTTGGTCAGCTAGAGTTCATAATGCCTTGTTTACACAGGCTTGTGGTGGGACATAAACAGCAATTAGAAGAAATGAGGAAAATTCATGAGGCAAATAGTATGGTTTGCAGTTGATAATTAATGTCTCTAGGTTTTCATCACAGAATTTATATATTATAGTTATATCCTGAGACCAGCTGTTGTTGATATATAAGCATAAGGCTCTTCCCTTCTTTTTACCAGATGTTTCTGCAATTCTGTCTGATCGTTGAATCTGAAACCCTGGGATATGCAGGCTGCTATCTTCAATTGATTCATTTAACCAGGTTTCAGAGAAGCATAGGGCTGCTGAATTGTAAAAGTCAGAATTGTATCTGTTTAAAAGGAGTATTTCATCCATCTTATTAGCAAATGAACATACATTGGTTAGGAAAATTGAAGGCAGAGGAGTTTTATTTCTCCTATTCCTTAATCTGTTTAAAATCCCCACCCTTTTACCTCTCTTTCTTCGCTTCTTCTATTTGGTTTGTTTGTTTGTTTCGGGTTTTTTTGGTAATCCATGGCTCCAGGCAGATTGCTTCTTCCTGTGTTAGAATCTCCTCTGTGTTTGTAAAGGGGGGGGAGGGGAGAGATCACAGAAAACTGCTCCTTAAAGAAACCGTGCTTAATTTTTAGCAGATGATCTCGTGAGTAAGAAATCCGTAGTGAGTTGCAGAGAATAATTAAAAATAAAGAAACCATTAGAGAGTTTCACCGAGGTAGCCTTTGTTGGTGCCATCTTGGATCAGTATTGGATCAGTATAAAAGATCAGTATTGGCTACTAATAGGATTCTGATCACAATTCAAGGTGTTTTTATTGATATTTAAGACCATTCCTTGCCTGGAGCCTCACTCTGAAGAATTGCCTCTCCTGTTATGAACTGGCATATCATATGATACAGTGTTTATTTCACCAAGTTCTGGTTCTACATGTGCCTTCTCACAACTCCCATTTACATCAACAGTATTAATATTATAGTGTGTGTGTGACTCTGAGTCATTGTTGACTCCTGGCAACTGCCTGGACTAGTCCTTGCAAGTTTCTTGGCAAGGTTTCAGAAGTGATTTGTCATTGCCTACTTCGTAGGACTGAGAGAATGATTGACCCAAGCTCACCCAGCTGACTTTTTGCCTAAAGCAAGACAAGAACTCACGGTCTCCTGGTTTCTAGCCCAGTGCCTTATGCACTATACCAAACTGACTGTATTAATACTATAGATAGTGGAAATTAATTATGCTTACTTTCTCACTTCATTCACTGAATGTAACAAGAGCTTAACTATTTGGGTCATAGATTAATTTTGCCTTTAGCACATCAACTAAATAACTGCATCTGCTGTCTGGAATTATATGCCCATCACAATAAATATAACTCTCAACTTGATGATGTTCTGGTAGACTTTAAAAACTTATTATGGGCCTTGGGGTAAGATAGCTGTATTATCATGTGTATGATACTGTATGTAAAGCATACAGTAGCTATTTTCTCTCTTACTTTTTCAGCATAAGCCATCCAGTGCCTTTATATTATTATCATCATCATCATCATCACCACCACCACCATTATCATCATTATTATCCATATAGAGTTCCCTGCAGGTTTGAGGTCTTTTGTTATAGAGGACAGTCGTTGAATTGGTATGGTTTAGGACCATCTCCCAAAAACTTCAGAATGTTGGCTTCTCTAGGGAACCCCTCTTAATGATTGGAGATGACTGTGCACACAGTGCAAACAACAGGAAGCCCAACAATATTAGTCTGTTCTTCCTAATAACTTTTCCTTGAGCAGTCAAACTCATCTTTTCAAAGCAGCAATATATTTATACTGTATAGCTGTCTCCAAATTCTGAAGGCCATTAACTTTAGCATGCTGCAATGTACTTCCCACAGCAGTCTTGGGTGGCTAATACAAGAAAATTACATAACAGCTGCAACTGTGCCCCTGCGGACTTTGGACCATTGAAATTACAGCTCATTTCCTACTTTACTGTGAGGACTCACTGATTTATCTCATAAACTTCACTTAATAAAATATCTGGGAAACATCTATCTTCTTTTGTACAATTGTTGTCATTGGATTTGTGGAATGTAGCCATTTTGAATGTAGCTAAATTTTGTTATATTGTCTTCAAAATTAGGCAAATTTTGACTGCCTACTAACAATCCACCACCAATTGTTAAATATTATCTTTTTATTTTATTTTATTTTATTTTATTTTATTTTATTTTATTTTATTTTATTTTTAATGCCTCTTATTTGTAACATTAGTGTGTGATATAATAAAAGTTATTACTATTACTATATCAATATAGACATTATCTTATTTATAAGGAAGAAAGGAAGTAGAAAGCAAGTGAACCTGATTCACAGATTCAGTTTTTCATCTGGCAATAAGAGATACTTCAGTATTTTATTCACTGCAGTTTCAAATATTGGATAGTGAGCAGGACAGAGGACATAAATCTGGAAAGGGAAATTGTGAGTATATTTATTTAAAGCTTTGTAAATCAATAACAGAGGAACAGAAATATTTTGGGAACAGAATGCATAGAAAATAGAATTTCAGTACTAGTACACAGAATTTAATTTCTCTACAAGTTCAAATTTCAAGTCATCAGCATGCATTATTTGTTTAGTGCAATGAATAAAATTGTGGAATGTGGTTCCAGACACATTCATCCCCAAAAAAACTGCTTAGTGTATAATGGATTTGTGGTAAATTGAAAGCCTGTGACTTGTGTTTCTTTTCTTTTTTCAGCAATATTCCAATGGTGGTTTCAACTGTAGAGCATAATACTGCATTGCCAAGAAGTGGTTTCAAATATGACTTCATAAATACTTTAATTTCCTGTTTACTATGGATATAATCATGCTTTAATTTTTGATTTATAAGCAAAACTTTAGGCGCATCTTGAAGAGACTCTAAATCATGAATAGACAATCTAATTCTCTCCAGACATTCTACAATTTTTTCGTATCTTCTGAGCTGACTGGAATAATACAAATAAAAATCCAAAACGTCAGGAAAACAGCAAGTTGCTTTACCACACTATATATGTCAATCTATTATAATGCTCCAGAGTAAACATTTAAAGGGCATGATCTTTAGGATAACAAGTCTGTAATTATAATGATTTGCTGTACAAATGAAACCAACAGCACATCTTTGGCACCTAGAAAATGCCATTCATGGTAGGAGCTCCCTTCTTTAGGATCAGCTTGCCCTGAGATCGTCCTTTTAAAAGGATTTTCATCCTTTAGAAAGGATGATTTTAAAGAACTATCTTCTGCAGTAAAACTTTTAGTTAGAAAGTGTTTAGATAATAGTTAAGGAAGTTAGTTTTAATGTGAGAGTGATTTTAAGTATATTTTATTTTATGCATACCAAATGCATAAAAATCCTCACAGTTTTTATAAGTAGATTATTTTGAAATTAGTTATTAATTCCAACATGTTTGTGCTATTAGTTTATTCTTCTCAAAGATCAAAACAAAAATATTGCAATGTACAGCATCGCCTTCAAATTCTGCAATGGTGCCTCCTCATGGCAAAGGATGTTCCTGATAGAGATGAGTGAAGAATTTTAGGAATATACACAAAGATTTAATAGTCCTAGCAAGGGCAGCCAAGATATGAAGTTCATTCAGTTGCCCAGCTAAGCAAGGATGCACTTATGTTGGGCAGATGTAATATAGGAAGATTATGGAAGCAGACCATCCCTTTACTTAACTTATCATTTTACACTTAATAAGAGAAAGTAAATCATTCCCATATTTTATTTAAAAAAGCTATGTTATAATGTTGGATGATGTTTGACAGTGAGATTAGCAGCATATAAATTAAATAAATAAACAAATAGGCCTCTCTGATCCGATGGCAGTCAATATATTCTTAAGGAAGAACTAATAGTGCTTATAATATGGATAGATTAAAACTTGCCAAATGTCTAGTTGCTGATACTGCAATGCAAATAGCGAAAATACAAATCTGCAAATCCACAATTATAGTGTGAACAGGTAACATAAGCAGCAGATACATGGAAAAGCTCAACTCAACTCAATGAATGAATTGACTACACATTGATATTTTAAGCATCAGTGAATTGAACAACTGCAATCATACTAATTACTGTTCAGCATATATATAAAATATAATTTAAAAAGTGCTTGAGTATAATGAAATCGATTACCAAAATATCAAGTAGACTTCACAGACAGTCTTTTAATGTGATACTTATTCAAGTTCATGCTGCAAAACTGATAGAGATGTTTTATGATCAATTTCAATCTGAAATCACCAAAAATACAAACAAAATGTGCTGCTTCTGTCTGGAGAGTGGAATGCACAAGTTAGAAATCTCAATGTGGACTGTATGGCATAGGAAACAGGAGAATAACCTATCAATTTTGGTCAATCCAAAGATTTCTTTTCTACTAACACAATATTCCAGCAACCAAAACAATGCCTACATATATATGTATGAGCATCAACAGATGGAATACATATAAACCAAATTTACTATTGTAGAAAGTTTGCACTCCCTCTAGAAGAACGAAATATTTTGAGAAATATTAAAAAGGCAGAATATTATATTTCCCTAAATGAGAAATGGGAAACATGTTGTTTTTAGAGGCAGGAAATAGACTCAGTCTTTCTTAATAGCTCCAAAGATACTGTGGAAGCTATCTTTTAAAAATGCAGATTTGGTAATCCATTCAAGACAGGATTAAAACCTCAAGGAAGCAAGCATCTAGGATTAATTACATTTGTTAAACAAGATTAAAAACTCATTGCCAGCCTTTGTGAGATAAACTAATTAAAATCAAATAACAAAATACACAAAACAAGCTTCTAAATTACAAAATGCTGTAGAACAAACAGTATAAAAATCCATGTACTGACCAAACCAATTGTTCAGCTGCCCAGGACCTCATCCCCACATGGTCCTGTCCATCAATAAACCATCTTTCCAATCAGCCCAGGGGTGAAATCCAGTAGGTTCTGACAGGTTCTGGAGAACTGTTAGCGGAAATTTTGAGTAGTTTGGAGAATCGGTAAATACCACCTCTAGCTGGTCCCAGAGTGGGGTGGGAATGGAGATTTTGCAATATCTTTCCCCCAGGAGTGGGGAGGTAAGGGGGTTTTGCAGTATCCTTCCCCTGCCATGCCCACCAAGCCACGCCCACAGAACCGGTAGTAAAAAAATTTGGATTTAACCATTGAATCAACCTCCATGTTTTCAGTGACTTTCTCCCCACTTAGAACTGAACCAGATGGATATTTCCAACACTATATTATTGGTACAAGGATGTTGAAGAACTCAGTTATAGCAACAAGACCATGGCAAGGGGATGACTATGGAATAGATCACAAAATATTCATGTAGAAACAAAGATTTTGGAAGGTCTCTAAACTCAGGTGATTCCAAACTTGAATTGGTATGCTAGAGGATACAAATGCGCTGATAGTACCTGATTCCAAGAAGATTAAGCAACATCCAAAATCCCTTAGAATATGCTTCTTTTTATGATGGTGACCTTGACGAGGTGAAAGGGATTATGTGAGTAAATGAATTTGTGGTCGTCAGACATGTATATGTCCAGAAGGGTGTCCCAAGGCGAACAGGCCATGATGGATATCCCAGACTAACACCAATCACATCTGCAACTCACATTCGACCAGTGTTGCAGATTATGGTGTATTCCTTCCACATGACAATGCAACCTCGAAAATGGCCCTCATTCTTTGGAGGACCTAGGGAAATTACCCACAGCAGTGGGAAGATCTTCCCAAAGGCAGAGGGTGCTAAGAATCACTAGGTTAAATCAGGCTGCCTTTGGATTTTTAACAATGAAAATGGTTGCTCGACTAAAAGAACTGTTAATTGAACTCAATAATATGCATTGGGATACCATTGGATTTTCTGAAACATGATGAAAAGGTAAAAATTTAATTGAACTTGATAGGTCTGGGCATTTATTCTACACTAGAGGTACTGAAGATGGACAATGTGACAGAGTTGGTTTTCTCAACAACCAAAAGCTGAAAGACTCTATAGTAAAATTTGAAAGTATATCAGAAAGAGTAGCTCAATTCATCATTCCTTTGAACAAACAATACAAACTTCAAATCATTCAAGCTTATGTGCCAACAATAAGCTATTGTGATGATGAGGCCAAAGAGGTCTGTGACAATGTGACCCATCTTCAAGACAGTCAGGAAATGACTGTGTTACAGTTGAAATGCTGAAAGCTGGTGGTCACAGGATACTAGCAAGATGCTTCAGAGAAGAAAAAATATCTGATTCATGGAAAAATGCTGAAGTGATTTTTATACAATATAAAGGGGCCCAAGATGATTTAAAGAAATATCGCCCAATAAGACTTCTTTTTATTATATTATAATATTTTTTATTAAACAGTTTTTTTAAAAACAAAAAAGAAATTTTTACAATTTTCTTCTTTGCAACATTTTTGCATCTGTAATCATTTCTTACATATCCATTTTTCTCCCTTACTTCAATTTACTGTTTATACATATGATTCTGATATTGATTTATATACATAAAAATAACAATGTACTCAATTTCAGTCATACATTCTGTGTCAGTTCCATTTCCACTTGTTTGTTGCTACATTTCAACTCCTATATCTTCCTCATTTAATTTTTCCTTGCCCTTTATTCCTCTCCTCTAACCATTCATACCATTTCTCCCATACCATGTAGTATTCTGTTTCCTCCTTATCTTGTATTTCTTTTGTGAGTTTGTCCATCTCTGCGCTACAATCAATATATGAAAAAACAATGGTGACAATTTGCCTTAATGTTCTTAAAGTGAAAATCAACATAGAAAAAAGTATACAACAAGATGATGCAATATCACATATCCTTTTCTCATTCTGCCTTGAAGAAGTATTTCACAAACTAGACTAGGAAAAAGATGGAATAAAAATCAGTGGTGCCTATTTAAATCACTTAAATTTTGCAGATGATGTTGTTTTTCTTCTCATAAAACCAGTGGTGGGTTGCTCCTGGTTCGCCCCGGTTCGGGTGAACCAGTAGTGGCGATGGTGGGAGGCTCCGCCCACCCACCCAGATGTCATCAAAAACACCCTGCGCATGTGCAGAAGCTTCTGAACATGCACAAAAGCACCGTGCGCGCTACTGATAGCAAACCGGTAGTGCCAGGATTTGAATCCCACTACTGCATAAGACCCAGAATAGTTACAAAGATACATACAAGAGTTGCACAAAGTAGGAATACCATTTGGCTTAAAAATAAACCTGAAAAAGAGCCAGGTTGTGTTTAATAAATTCACCAAAGAAAGAAAAAAATTGTATCTAGAGAAGAACTAGACATAATAGACCATTACATATACCTTGGCCAATGGATCACAATGATAGATGACATAATAAAGGAAACAGAATGGCATGTTAAATGTAGTTGGCAGGCATTTTTCAAGTTAAGCATAATTTTCAAGAACAACTTCCCCCTGTGCCTGAAGAGAAAAGTTTTTGATCAGTGTGTGCTACCTGCTCTAATATTTGCCGGTGAAACATGGACACTAACCTCACAATCGATACAAAAGCTGCAAGTGGCAAAAGGAATCATGGAAAGATACATGTGCGGCTTTATAAGATAAAGATAGAAAGACCTGCATATGGATTAGAGAACAAAATGAAAGTATACAATATCATCAAGAGAATAAAAAAATTGAAATGGAAATGGGCTAGTAGAAGAACCAATGGCACATGGACCAAGGCAGTCATAGAATGGATCCCACTTGATAAAAAGCACCCATGAATAAGATCTAAAACAAGATGGATCAATGACATCAGCAAGTATTATGGGCCCAATTGGCAAAAGAAAGCTTAGGACCGTATTGGTTGGAAACATGCAGAAAAGGCCTTTATCCTGCAGTGGATAGACAATAGCTAAAATGATGATAATGATGCTTCCTAAGTTACAAAACATCTAATACTATATCAGCATTTCAATCATACCAAATCAGAAGGCTACAGTAATTGAAGCAATATCTATCAGAAATAACTATGAAAATTCTTACCAAAATATGCCGGGAAACCTAGATAACAGCACAATTGCTAATAGAGTGAAAGATATGTCTGCATACCAATACCAAAGAAAAGAAATGTAGTGGTGTGTGTATACTATCTTACAATATAGAAGACCTTACAATATAAAGGAAGAAGAAAACCAACCAGTTTCAACGTGATCCTGAATATTTACCCAACTTTTTAAAGAAGAACTTCAAGAATCACTTTGAATTAATTGATTAATTTTTTTAGTTGTTTTAAATGATACAACTTTGCTTTTGCAGTTTTAATTTGTGAGCTCCAGAGTCATGCAAATGAGATGGGAAGCTATAAAAACTGAAATAAATAAACAAACAAATCCTAAATCTCATTGATAGAGTATCAGAATATTTAGAGAATGAACTTAAGACGCTGTTAAGGATGAATGTGAAAAGAAACTGCCAAAAATGAAAAAATGAAAGAAAGAAAGCTGGCTATTATAACAATCTGTGGATATTGCCAAGAAGAGAAGAGAAGGAAAAGCCAAGAAAGACAAAAAGGAATTTAACAAGTGTTTCACAGATATCCACAGAAATAAAGAAGCAGTATTACAATAAAGACATCAGAGGTGGAAACAAACTTTGAGAAGCAAGGAAAGTCTTTTGAAGAATCTCTAACTCAGGTGGTTCTAAGCAGATTTCACTATAGGATAAGTTTTAAATGGAGCATTTCATGAATCACTGATAAATAATTTGTTCACACTTGTTCACAATGCTACACTATAGTATGAAGCCACTCATTTAGAATTTCCAATTGAACTTTTGATATTTGACCTCCAAATTTGGATTCATGTTTCAATCTAATCCACTTCTGGTTAACTGAATGAATGAAATTAGTGTCTATGTTTATGAATTGTTAGTTCAAGTCATCTGCTAAATATGTCACATGTTGATAATAATATGACAAATGCTGTCATGTCTTCATTGCTATTGCTAAATAATAAAAGCTAATAGAAATATTTGCAAAAAATCAAGGAGAATTAAGAGAACCCTTACTATCATATTTTACATCAGTACTATAAAGCCTTCTTTCTTAAACAATTTGCTAAGATGGGGGAAGCTGGCATGTGTGTATCCATTACTTTAATTGTAAAGTAATGCATCCATTACTTTAATTGTATGGAAATCATTTGGAGAAAAAATCTACACAGTTGCTTTGCTTATAATTGCTGCCTCCTGTAGTGCTCATCATATGTGGAGTAAAATTTAATTATATAACTTTAAAAAAAAACTTTTTAGGTGTTTACTAGAAACTGAGTTATAGTTACAGTATATCTGGATTAGACTAAATTGAATTAGATAATATTAGAAATATTAAATTAGATATCCCATCATGTTGATGTAACAGTATAATTGATTATTTCCTTTCCTTTTCCTTTCCTCTTTCCTTTCTTTTCCCCTTTCTTTTCCCCTTTCCTTTTCCCTTTCCCCTTTCCTTGCCTCTCTCTTTTTCTGCTTTCCTCCTTTCCCCTTTCTCCCTTTCCTCCTTTCCTTTCCCCTTTCCCCTTCCTCCTTTCTCTCTCTCTTCCTTTCCTTATGTGTTGTATAAGTCTTATGAAAAAGGCTTTGAAGAAATCATATATATTTCTACAAATAGAATGTCTTGGCATTTCAGTATAGGTTTGCTGAGAATCTAATGAGAAAAAAAAAATAAAATACCTTGTGAGAATAATGAAACCTTTATAAAACTATTTTCATAATTAAGAATGGACGAAAAAGGGTATTGAATGAGAATAGTCTGTTTATTGATAAAACTGCATTGAAGATGCAAGATGAAATGAAACCAAGTTTACATAAAAGTACACAAATTCACATACTGAACTCAGTATGTCAACATAATCTGAATCTTTTCTAATGTTTTTGCAGAACAAAAAATCCATAAGAAATATTAAAGGTCGTATGAACAAAGCTTTAATCTGTGACATTTTAAAAAATATATCCTTGAAGCAAGGTAATACAAAAAACTCCAGGTATTGAAATTTCCCTCAGATAATAAAAATATAGATAAATGATACCAATTAAAGCTTAGCAATTCAGTTTTATTAGCTGGAACCTGACACGGTGGTCTAGGATTTTGTGAATGCAACAAACACATGTCTTTAATTAAAGATATAATTATTGCACATCAGGTTTCTCGGAGGCACACTTATTTCCAAGGCACATCTATTTTGCCCTTTCTAGAAAGGAAGAAAGGACTTGGGGATACTTGTTGATTAAAGGAGAATTTCCCAAGAGATACTTTTGGTTATATTACAACTTTCTTTGTGTTGGTCATATCTGTTATATTTAGAATTATATTTCAGTATTAATCATTGCCCTCATAATATAATGAAATAACTTACTCAGTGGAGCTTCTTAGGCCTTTGAGGATTCTTACTTTTTAAATATTTTTCAAAATAATTAGTATTATTAAGTACTATTAATATGCTTTCTTTAAGTCACTCTGTGAGTGAGATAGATGATTTTTAAATTTGATATATAAATAAATAATATCTAAACCTGCTTTGCTTTTTTTCCAATTTTTTTTTTATTTTTCAAAACACAAAACATAAAATACATCTTTTTAGAGCAGGTGCTTGTTCCGTCATATAATAAGTACAATTAAGATTCCCACAATCAATTTTGTTCCCATTTTATCCAATTACATCTTTTTTTTAAAAAAAAAGAAAAAAGAAAAAAAATCTTATTCTAAATATTTATCATTCAATTATTTCGCCCAACATTCTAGACGATAAACACCATTCTAAATCTCTATCATTTTAACAATCAATATTTCATATACATTTCTCAATTTAAGACCCATTACACCAAATCTATATTTCACCTCTTCTTGATCATAACTAATAACCAAATCTTATCAAAAATTTATTTCCCTTTTCTCTTAGTAGTTTATATAACTCCAATCTGATTATTTAACTGGTTCACAGTTATATTATTATTCTCCTGTAAAGTTTCTTCCACTTCCTCCTAATTTTATTTTTTAGCTGGTTCACATCTTGATCTGCTGCTTTCCAGCAAGGCTTACCTCCACTCCTGACCTTAAATTATTTTGGCTGGTTCACAGTATGATTTTAACTATACACCAACCTTATCTCCTTTACTCCTCCTATATTTATTTTATAACTGGTTTGCAACTTAAATAGTTGTTTTCCAGCAGTGCTTTCCTCCGCTCCCACCTTTATTTTTAACTGGTTCACAACTATATTGCTTTGCTTTTTTGACTTAGTTTTAAAGAGATATATTAATATATTCTTTACTTATCTCTGGTCTACTACGTGCCTCAACAACTCCTAACTGTAACGCATATTTTTTAAATATATGTTGAAGATCTAATTGTTTGGGTTAGTCTATTTATTTCTGAATATGAATATGATGTATAAAATTCTATGAACAAAGACTATTTCCCACAAAAATAGACAGATTTTAACTGAAAATATATCTTTTGAGTTATACATAAACTTATCTTTAATTTCTTAAAATTATATTTTCAGCTTTTTGGAAATTATACCATAATCACACCTGGTTTTTGTACTGTGCACTAAATGAGGTTTCCATAGATTCTGTGAAAGTTCTGTGGAAGTTATTTTAAAATTTGATTTTTGAATGTAAAAAACTGTTTGCAAAAGAAGTAAAATCAAGGGCTGGACCAAGAAAACCAAGGCAATGGATAAACGAATACAGCACAGACAATAAAATTGCAAGCTGTTTAGTTGGAAAAAGACTGTAAGGTTCTAATCTTGAATATTGTTCTGGGCATTCATGGGAGAATTAAGATCAGTTTTGGGATATGAAAACATATTATTTTCTTTTTCATTGCTTCAATGAGTCTCTTATGCTGAGCCAAATACATTGCACACAGTACAATGCCAATATAACATCCGCCTGAATAAAATATTGTACTTTGGGTTTTGTTCATTCAACTTTTCAAAACATCTGAGTTTCGATCGAGGAAAAAAGTACAGCTGTATAGAAAATTCACTTTTTCTATGTAGGGTATTCAGTAAGAGTTCTTAGCTAGAATTAGGTTTGAGATTATAATTTTGTTTGTTAATATTCCAAACTAAAGCATTCGCTGTTGCCAAGATTACTAACTGCAAATTCTAAAAAAATCTAGTTTTATATCTAGAGCTGAGGTGGCGCAGTGGTTAGAGTGCAGCACTACAGGCTACTTCAGCTGACTGCTAGTTGCAGTTCAGCAGTTCAAGGTTGCTTGCTGCAGTTACTGGCTCAAGGTTGACTCAGCCTTCCATCCTTCTGAGGTGAGTAAAATGAGGACCCAGACTGTTGAGGACAATATGCTGACTCTGTAAACTGCTTAGAGAGGGCTGTAAAAGCACTATGAAGCGGTATATAAGTCTAAGTTTTGCTATTAAGTATTGCTATTGCTATTTTATTAGGCCAATTCAAAAGTCACATAATAGTGTTGAAGCTTTCAGACTATGAAATATGGTTCATCAAACAAAAGGGAAGTTGATTCACAGATGACTCTCTCATTTTGAGAAGTAGAATCTAGAGAACTTTTTGGGCTTGCCCAACAGAAACCAATGAAACAGGATCAGGAAGAAAAGATGCATTTCTCTCTGAAATCTGAATGGCATAAAGAAAAACATTCTCTTCAGGAAGACTGAAGACAAAGAGCCTTGGTACTACAGTGGTTTAAAGCACCCTGTTATTAACACAGCTGCCTGCAATTTACTGCTGGTTCGAATCTCTCCAAGGCTCAAGGTTGACTCAGCCTTCCATCCTTTCTAAGGTAGGTTAAATGAGGACCCAGTTTGTGGGGGCAATAAGCTGACTTTGTATAAATATACAAAAGAATGAAGGCTATTGCTTAACGCACTGTAAGCTGCCCTGAGTCTCCGGAGAAGGGTGGCATATAAATCAAATTAAAAAAAAAAAAAGACTCCAGAGTCGAAGTCTCATAACAATTTTATGCTAATTTCAGAAATTAAAAAATATATCAAATGTGCAAGAAAAGAGTGGGAAAGAACAGATAGTCACAAGATTGGAAAAGAGCAAAGGAGGTATGATAAATAGATAAATAGAATCATGGGTGTGTGCTTTCTGGATTTGATTTCTACTGCAAACTCTGATAGTGAACATGTCTATGCACAGTCTCTCAAAAAATTTTGGGCACAATTTTATCTTTTACATGAGTTGACATGAAGGTCTAAGATTGTTCACATAGTGCACATAGTGCTGGAAAGGACAATCTTCTAATCCAAGTGTTGGCCAAAGGTACAAGACCTTAATTTTGTTCACATACCTGAATTACATTACATCTTCTTACGCTTTTCTGAACACTTTACTGTTAGTCTCATTTTTTATGTAGTACATTCTAATTTATCTTACGAGGGAGTGTTATTATCTTTTCAAAAAGAACTCAAGTCTTATGGTTTGCTTGTATTGATTTCCAAAAGCTTATTAAGCAAAGCATGTAGCTAAGGTGGTCTTGCTGGAGTATGCCATGTACAGTGGAGTTCTATTTTTATAAGCCACACCATTTCTGTTGAAACTAAGTTTTTATAGGCTTTTTAAACAATCCTTTGTATTTTTATATTAAGTTTCAAACATTTAAAACTAGTTCACACATGAATGGTTATAATTTGATTATTACTTAAGTTTAGTGTGTGGCTCACATATACATGAACTGAATCTATCAATGTATTGTATTAATGTGAAATTGCTACTTATTATATTATCCTTATGATAATTGCTTCACAAAGGCAAGTCATCATAACAATAACATGACATATTTTGATTATTTTGTATATTAATTTATGGTTATATAATGGTTTACAAAGAGTATTTCTTGCAATTCAGATAAGATATATTAAGGATAACAATAGATTATTTCATTCCACCTTCCTTCAACTGACTTTATACCTGATTTGAATTCTATGGCCCAATTTTAATTCTCTGATTATATTTTTGTAGAAATGAATGATTTGTATTAGATTTTGCTACTGCAAATCATTCTGCTCCCAAACAACCTTTATAAGAATGGTATAATTATTTCCTGCACACAGAGAATCAGTTATTTCAGAAATGAGGAAATATCCCATATTTAAATTAACAGGAGCTTGTTCCTGCTACTTTTAGTAGCATGGAGCACAGCATTGTTAAAGTAGCTGCCAAAAAATGAGCAAGGGCTGTATATCCACTGGCCAGTTCTGATGTACAAGCTGCTAATGGATAACATTCATAACAAAGACAATGGATGCAATCTGGAAATACTGGGTATTAGCCAGAAAAAGTTTAAAATTGGTTGGATCATAATGCTTCACTGTGCCAGATGCATTCAAAATATTATGTACATCCATCAAGTAGATCAGACTTGGAACAGACTTGGAACAGAAAGGGCCATAACTCCCTATACGAAAGGCTAGACAACAATAAGGCTTTAGATCTACGTGGCTGCTATAAGAGTGTTACCCATGAAATGGCTTTTGTAGAATGGAGGTGTCCTCTTAGCACAAATTAGTTATGGATTTTAATGGTGTAACCAAAATCTTCAGATCTCTTCACTAATGCAATGATTATGCACATAGAAAAAAGAAGTTTACTAATTTAGAGAATTACTGTAGCCATACAGTATTTTTGACACTATGAAAGGCAGAAGTTGAAATATTCCATAGCAAGTAATCTTAACTGAATCTAATCTAATAATAATGTTTTGCTTTACACAGTAACATGAGGTCAAGAAATTAAGGCAATTAAGTAATCCACCCTTTCTTTAAAAAACTTGTGATTTCATCAATATTAAACCAATAATGTTTTTAGCATATTTACGGTATGTGCCAGAGGAGGTTCCTTTGTTAGGTACTGTTAACATACATCCCCAGCTTTACACAAGCCAAATTAGCTTTAAGAAGTAAATCATTATTTGAAATAATGAGATTTGTTTATGTGATTTATTCTTCTGCACTATGGGCCAAGCACTTTACTGAGCTGAATCTTGCTTGTGACTATTGCTAATTTAAAGAGATGCCTCTGAGAAACTTCATTATATTTCTAGATTCAATTAGTAAGGATGAGTTTCTAAAGCCATCTGAAAAGACTCTACCAAAACTAAGGAACATTATATATCCTTATCAGTAGTCAAAATTACGTAAAATAATCTTCTGGAAAGGGTTGTGATTATGGACTTTATTGTTTCACTTAGATTTTAAGAGTTATTGGTGTTTAGCCTCTGGTCAGGAGTGTTTTAAAGTCTCCAGATGGTACATTATCTGGTATTTAACATTGTGGGAGAAAAATAATTGCATAAAGTATATTCCCTATAATCATATTCCCATTTTCTAAACAGTATTGTTAATCTAATGTTTTGAGTTTAATCTTTGTTGACTATGGCACTACATGAAATCTGACATGCAATATTAAAATGTTGTTTTGATTATTATACATATTTTACATAGATTTTTCACACAAAAAAGTCCTTGGGCCTAAAATATATGTGACCAAATATGCACAGAAGTTAGTTTTCATTTCATTTCATTTCATTTCATTTCATTTCATTTGATCTTTATATAATACATGCAAAAAATATCTGAATGCAAAGTAGTTATTTAAACAATTTTAAATTTAAAATGTTTAAGTATCCCCTTAGGTTCTTGGAAGTTGTCAATAAAGTGCCTATGAACCATTTCTGAATTTCCTTGGGAATTTATCTTGTAACATGGCAGCACAATCTGGAGACACATCCTCCAAGAGACTACTAATTCATTTTTGTCACAATGTTGTGATGTTTTGTAAAGGTGCCATCTACTTCTAATGTGGAACTTGAACTCTCATACATACAAAAAGTATGGAGGGCATTAGATTATCAATCTATCTTCTTCGGCAATATGATAAAAATAAACCAGGAATTTGCCAATGGATGGGAAAGGTCCATGCAGGTTTTTATTTGCAGCATTTTGCCATATAGATATGTACCTTGTAAATTTCACTGCAGAGAGCATGTATTAATTGGGCTACTGAAGTCAGCTGATCATTGTTACACCACAGATGATGAAGAAACCTGGAAAAGGCAGCCTGATAAATCTGTTAGTATATGAACATAGTGACTGAGACAAAGATTTAAACCACATGTTCCCTTTTTTTATATATCATTGGTCTAATTCAGGGGTGGGCAACTATGGCCCTTTTATGACTTGTGGACTTCAACTCCCAGAATTCCTGAGCCAGCCATGTTAGCTCAGGAATTCTGGGAATTGAAGTCCACAAGTCATAAAAGGGCCATAGTTGCCCACCTCTCCTCTAATTAGTTCTATGGGGCAATGTTGTATATGGTTCCTGCAGTGTTCTTGCAATGTTTTTGGAAGTAGCATGCCTCTGCACTTTTCTTTTTCGTAGCACTATGAAAGAGTAGGTAGCCTCAGGTCACCCAGACACTTTTGTGCCTAAGACATGAGAGTTTTCCAGTTTGTAGTCTGGTGCTTTAACCACTACATAAAACTGGGTCTCTGCTAGATTTTATACTGTATCTGATTTTAATGATATAACCTCCATTAATTAGCTTTAAAAATGACAAACCAGTTTAAAGCCAAATTAATCATTTTTTACTGTTCTTTACTGTTATTTCATGGCTATTCTATGCCTATTGACTGAAAATGCAGTGAATAATATTTGTTTATAATTGTATTAAGTTTTTTTTAATCAGTTAGCAACTACTTCAAAAGTAGTACCGTTCCGAACCAGTAGTAAAAGTAAGTAGAATCCACACCTGCACTGAGGGGTCCCTGGTGCTCTCCCAGCTTGGTGGTTTTCTTGCAGATGTTTAATTACACAAACTAGTTAACATCATCAGTGCTAGTAACTGTTTGACTAGCACTGATGATGGCTCCCAGTTTGGATAATAAATATGTCTGCAAGAAAACTACCATGCTTGAAGAGCGTCAGGGACCCCATTTCAACACTGAGCTACAAATGCTCTCCTTTACTGGCACTATATGAAACTATTATATATTTTTTTTATTTTATGCAATAATAATAATAAGAAGAAACTATAAAAAATACAGAAAGTTTACAAATGGAAAATTATTCTGTTTTAAGAAAAATCTCGAAGAAGAAAGACTTCAAAGGTTAGGTCTCATCTGAAACAAGCCAAGCAGAGACTTTATCTATCTAACCTAGTTTGTCTTTGCCAAGTAACAGTATTTCCTTCCAAGCAGCTATTCTTACTTAATTTAACTTAATTAATTTAATTAATTTAATTTAAAATTCTTACGGGAATTTTCTTTTTCTTTTTTTTAATATCGATGCCAGATGGATGGGATTTTGTTCCGCACAAAGCAAATGTGATTTGCTTGACCCCTTTGTAGGTTGTATGTATGTAGCAATCATGGATTTGACTTGTGGTTTTTGTATTCATTTATTTGTTTGTTGGTTCGAATTATAGAGCTTCATAACGCACTTTAAGTATTCTGGACAGCTAACAAAGTGAAAAAAATAGAAAACAAATAGAAAAAGGAAAAAACCTCATAAACAGTAAACAATTCAGTAAAACAGTTAAACAGATTCTCAGTAACAATTAACATCCCCTATGCTTGATCTCAACCCTACCTCCTGGTCTTTATTCTTCTAGATCAGCATTACTTATATTTTTTGTATAATATGTTAATCATTTACTTTTTCCCCTCTGGACTTAAAAACTGGAATAAATGTTGTCTGCTAAAGGAGGGATACAATAATCTTGTTCCCTAAAAAACAGAAGAGAAGCCCTTAGGCTTATTTAAGACTACTTAGGTTCAAGCGGACCATCACTCTGTCCTGCCAGCTCTAAAATGGGATTATGGGATGGGTATGGTTGTATTTACAGATGATACTTTGAGCATTATAATTCATGTCCAATCACAAATCCTTTTTGTTTTTATGACAAATTGAATAGATATTGATCAATGTGGCAGTATGTAAAGTTATTAAACTGAATTGTGTCATTGTTACTGTGCCATTATAGTAACAAGGATCCTATGCAATAAACACAGTGCCATTTAGCAGTAATTAACCAACCAAGTAAAATGTCATAGTAAGGTCAAAGGAGGCAGAGGGGGGGTAAAATGGGGGGGGTATGAAAACTGACCTAATATAGAAAATGTGAATACAGTGCCAAAGGAAGTTTGAAGACATTAGCCTTCGTGAAACATTTAATCCAAACTTCATTTTAACATTTCAGTTGAGAAATAATCACATTCCCTTGGTTCAAATTAAGGTCACTTTTGTAACTTTCAAATGCTATTTCCTCTGAATAGCCTGCAGAGATACTTAGATTGGATGGTGCATTTTACAGATGTAGCTCTGTTTGCTTCACTGTCTGGTTCCTTTTCCTCTTAATTTTAACATTAGCCCTAACTTGGCTGATGTTATTTCTAATGTTTTTTTATATGAGGAAGAGATAAAGCAATGAAAAAGCACCGATTTCAGAGAATCTCTCCACTCCCTTCCTAAAATACTCCTTATTCATACTATTTCTATTACAATAAGCATAATTTTTGGCTACAGTTTAGTAAATTGCATGTTCTCAATTGGATTGTTACTTTCTTTGCTTTGTATTTTGCAATAACAATGATCCGCTGCTATCACATGTTCAGTTTAGTGAGATGGATCACATTTAAGTAACTGGCAGTTCAAGGAAGTCCTACCTTTGATTGTTTACATGAACATGTTTTAGAACAGCTATTTAGCTTCCATTTATTTCCATCCTCTGCCCAGCTCAAGTGTGAAGGCCGGGACTGAGCACATAGGTCACTGATAAACGAATCCCCATTTGGCAGGCAGGAAAATTAGATTGATAAGGTCATTGATTTATGGCTTTATCTGTCACTAGTTGGGCAGCCAGCCTGAACAGAGTAGGATTTGTTATCACCTCTTTTTTTTTCCTTTAAGTAAACCAGATTCTTTTGTTCCTCCCTTAAGAACAATAAAGATATATATCTGATAAATACAACATTTCCCAAATCTCTTATTCTTCACTTTCCCAAACCTGAATCATCCTTTCTTAAAGCAAACGTGATTTTCAGACAATTATTTAAATTGACTTTGTGTTCAGATGTGTGCATTGCTGTTCAGAATTCATTACATTGTAATGAATGCATTATTCTCACCTTAAAATCATTCATTGTTCAAAGTTACAACAGCGCTGAAAAAAGTGACTTATGAACATTTTTCACGCTTACAACCATCGCAGCATCCTCATGGCCATGAGATCAAACTTTGGACACTTAGCAGCTGCCATCTGTTTATGACAGTTGCCATATCCTGGGGTCATGTGACCACCTTTTGCAATCTTCTGACAAGCAAAGTCTATGCGGAAGTCAGATTTACTTAGAACTGTGTTACCAACTTAACAATTGCAGCGATTCACTTAATAACTATGGCAAGAAAAGTCATAAAATGGGGCAAAACTCACTTAATGACTTGCTTAGCAATGAAAATTTTGGGCTTAATTGTGTTTCTTAGAACTATCTGTAATTGCTATTCTAAAAAGATTTAGACCCAAGGTGATTTATATAGACAGTTTAGTTCACAAGTTAAACAGTTGTAGAACAGTAAACAGCAACCAATGCTGAATTCTCAAGAAAATATAAGGTGCCAGTAATTCCTAAAACATATTTTTGTTTCAATAATATAGCCACCTTGGGCCTATGTAAAACTGTTAACAAAAATATAGGCTTGAACTTCAAATCTATCTTTTTGATTTGAGAGTATTTCTCTGTCCTGCTAGATCACATTAGGTATGTGTGCTCTAGATTCCTTCTATGAAATCTTGCCACCTGGTGGGACTTTGGAAATAGGCCTTTTCTGTGGCTGCCCCTATCTTATGGAACAACTCCCTGACCTTTGTGTTTCACAGGTGCCCACTCTTATTAGCCTTTTGGTAGGCCATTAGACTGGCTTTTTACCCAAGAGTAGGATAGAATCCATATATTTGGAGTTGACTAGGGCACCACAAGAAGAGAATGAGGCATTGGGTTTTACTTTGGTTTTATGATTTTATGGTCATTGGGTTTTATTGTTATTGTGAGCCACTCAAAGTGGGTAGACACAGTCTTAAAAGTTTTAATACTAGTTATTTGAGAAACTAATGCATTCAAGTGAACTTTTCTGTATTCTGTTTAGAGATTATATTCAGTGTTTTATCATCATGATCAGATCAGAAATAACAAAGAAACAACTTTCTCAATGGTACCCTGCTTGATGAAATTATTTCGATCTGCAGCTGCTCTCTTTCTCCTGTCAAAAAAATCTTTAACAAGAAGCTAACTTCAACAATGCTAAATTGTTCTGTTTTCTGCTAATATATATATATATATATATATATATATATATATATATATATATATATATATATATATGTGTGTATGTGTATGTGTATGTGTATGTGTATGTGTATGTGTATGTGTATGTGTATGTGTATGTGTATATGTATATGTATATGTATATGTATATGTATATGTATATATATATATATTGTAGATATTTTTTATTTATTTTTTCAAATTTAAAATAAAAACATAACTTTCAAGAGCAAAAATCTCGATCCGGTCATAGATGGTTACCACGCTTACATTCCTTTCACAAGCTCAATTCACAATTTTCATTACATCTTTTATAAATAAACAAAAAAAAAAAGAAGAAGAAGAAGATAAAAAAGAAATCCAAAACTTAAGAAAAAACCAATTTTACCTCAAATTTCACATTTTCATCTATATAAATCCATTATATCTATCCAAAATTAGTTTCAAATTCAGTTTCACTCATTTTTACATCTGCTTAACAATTCTAAACATATCTTTATTCTTCTTTACCTTATATCTTATACAAATCATATCAAAATAATTTTTACAATATTCTAACCTCTTGTTAAGTGTTTACCTTACAATTTTATCACCATTTATTCTTAGTTTCAATTCAATACCACTCCATTTTTATTATATTTTATAAAACAACATTTTATCTAATTTTAATCCTTTGACCCTTATCCTCAAATCAGTTTACCTTAGATTTTTTTTTCTCCCAGTTTATATATTACACAGATTTCTCTCAAAGGCATATTTTATTTACTCCAATTTCTAATATATTTTCCACTATATCTCCCTCTAATATTTAACTATCTTCCAGCTTGTTCTATTTGATTAATTCTCAGCTTGTTCCCCTCCAGAACACCAACTATTTATTTCCTCAATCTCCTCCAACTCTCCTCCTATTTGTTTGACTGTTCAAAGTAAAGAATTTCTGTATGTCTCTTTAAAACTTTTAAAATGTCTGATCCAAGCGTAGTGCATCAGCTTCCTGTCTTTGTTAACTACGCCACACCTAGTTTTGTCAGTCTCCATTGTTAAAATCCAAAATGTTCTTTTTTTCTTCTTTCTTCTTTCTTAAAATCATCTGGGACAGAGTAAGAATCTCCAAAATCCTTATATCCAATATTAATTTCAAGTAATCCAAGGTAAAAAGCCAATTAACATGTTTCTTTTCCACCCAGAAAGGGAAATTTCTTTAATCCACTTCTCTGTTTAATCACTGCAAATTCCATGACTATTTTGTAGCCATCCATCTCTATCTTCATTAGCTTCATTTTCTTTTAAAGGCATTAATTCTCAGGAATATCCATTTCTCCTCTCCACTCCAGTTAAAGGCACAGTCAAATTTCAGAAATTTATTAATACCAAATCATCCAGTTTAAGTTTACTGCAACAAAAATTCAATTTGGGTCTTTTACCCATTTTTTTTTTCCTTTTCAATCTTTAAGCCCCGCAGTCCAACAGCCGCTTTTAATTTCTTATTTTCCAATAATTCCAGATAGGTACATTTGCCTGGGTTGGTGTCACTCACCCGGCTTTTTGATTTTTGCTCTTTCTTCATCTTCCTCCAGCACAATCCTTGTTCCCGGTTGCCGCAGTTTCAGGGCAGCCAGCATGGCTGCCGTCCCGCTGCCGCCGGCGTGAAGGAGAAGCCTCCAGCTCCAAGGAACCCACCCGTTCCTCTCGGCTGCCCAAGGCGTTCCTTCTTGTCCCCCTGTCCCTACAAGACAGGGGAGGTCCGCAGACCTATCAGCGGCAGCTTAACAGAGGGGATTTGGCAGGGCTCAGCGGAGCTCGTTATTTCCCCGTCTGTGTCCCCGTGGAGCCAACCGGAAGTCATGCTAACAAATATTTAAAGTAGTAGTTTATTTTAACTACTTGATTTAAGATCTTTTTATTGTATAATATTGAATTTTATTTCATTTTAAAAATTTAGTAGACTATATTATCTTGGCAATACCGACATATTTAAAATATACACACTAAAGTTGTTGATAAAATCATAGGATTTTATTTGATACCCTGTTGATTATTCCCAATAAAATTGTACATGAATGCATCAGCCAAACCTGTACAAAGACAGCCTTTGAAGAAGAACAATGATTGTTCCATCACTCTTCCTAGCTGAACAGAATGAATCAGGAATCTGTATTGTAAGCCTAGAAACCCCTCAGAGAAGCTCCTGTTTTACAGAGTTTAATAAAATATTAAAGAAAGTAATGGGAAATCTGTAACATCTATTTCACTACTGATTCATACTGTGGACTTACAATCTGATGTCATGGTGCTCTTTTCTTTTATGCCCCTATACTCTACCTTTTTACGTTGTTCTTTGTAAATTCCTTGTATTGGCAGATAAAATTCCTTACATTTTGATAGTGGAAGAGAACTGATTTGGTGTAGTAAGTTAAGGCACCAGGATATAAACCATGAAACCATGAGATTCAGTGTTCCCTTTGACACAAAATTGGTTGGGTGACCTTGACCAGTCATTCTGTCTCAGTCCCTGAAAAATGCAATGCTAAACAACTACTGAAATATTGCAAGAAAACTGCACGGAGTCACCTAGGTAATTTCCAGGAGTCAATAATAATGTATTTACATATATTAGGGGGTGGGAAGAGGGAAACAACTTGTTCACAGATTTTGAAGTCTAATGGATGGATGAAGAAACAAAGTCATGTGGCTTTTCTATGAAAGAGAGCATTTCCACACAATATGTCTTCCTCAGAACCAATCTGAAAATGATTCCTGGTTGCCTTCTCTTCTGCTGACTTGAATGCAAATACAAGGAATAAAAATCAGTGCTCAACATTGGCTGCTGCAGAACAACAAAATCACTTACAAATTTATACAATTGTATAAATAAATAAAAATAAAAACTCCCCATTTCACATAAAGCAGGGGGGATTTGAGCCTGATATTCATTCTATATGTAAGAAGAGGGGAAAATTGATTAAACATTTGTTAATTTTAACCTTACTCACTTTGCTAATTTCTTGAAGCTACAGAGCCCTCAAACTAGTATTTTCTCTTTAGGTTCCACAGTTTAAGAACTGTGAGGAAAATTAAACAATAGTTGGCTCCAATCAGAGCCAACTATTTGCGGCCTCTGACCCGGTGCTGATCCCAAGGGGTTCCATGGTTTACCGAGGAGCTGAGGGAGATGAAGCGCCGGAAAAGATGCCTAGAGAGCAGTTGGAGGGCCAGTTTGGCTGAATCTAACCGAACACTGGTAAGGTCGCATATTAAGACCTACCTAGTGGCGATAAAGGCAGCAAAGTTAAATTACTTTTCCGCCCTTATTGCGTCATCAGATAATCATCCATCTGCCCTGTTTAGGGTGACCCGCTCCCTGTTACATCTGGGAGTGTGGGAGGACCCCCTGAAAGGCAGGACTGAGGAATTTGGACAATATCTGCATGACAAAATCGCACAGATTCGGGGGGATTTGGACTCTAACTGGGTAGATTCAGGCAGGGTGGCGAGGAATAGTCTGGAGAATGTTATCTGGGAAGAGTTTGACTCTGTGAGTCCTGATGACGTGGACAGGATTTTGGGGAGACTTAGTGCGGCCACATGTTTATTGGACCCGTGTCCCTCCTGGTTAGTACTGGCTTCCCAGGAGGTGACACGAGGCTGGCTCCAGGGAATTATCAATGCTTCACTGAGTGAGGGTTACCTCCTCGCGGCCTTGAAAGAGGCGGTGGTGAGGCCTCTCCTCAAGAAGCCTTCCCTGGACCCAGCAGTTTTAGCCAACTATCGTCCTGTTTCCAACCTTCGCTTTGTTGAGAGTGTGGTCGCATGACAGTTTCCACAATACCTGGAGGAAACTTCTTATCTAGATCCATTCCAGTCGGGCTTTAGGCCCGGATACAGCACGGAAACGGCATTGGTCACATTGGTAGATGATCTCTGGAGGGCTCGGGACAGGGGTTGCTCCTCTGTTCTGGTCCTGTTAGACCTCTCAGCGGCTTTTGATACCATTGACCATGGTATCATGCTGCACCGGTTGGAAGAGTTGGGGATGGGGGGCACCGTATTACGGTGGTTCTCCTCCTTTCTATCGGACCGGTCGCAGTTCATGTTGGCAGGGGGGCAGAGGTCGACCTCGAGATGCCTCATATGTGGGGTGCCTCAGGGGTCGGTTCTCTCGCCCCTTTTGTTCAACATTTATGTGAAGCCGGTGGGTGAGATCATCCATGGCTTCGGGGTGAAGTACCACCAGTACGCTGACCACACCCAGCTGTACACCTCCACCCCGGGCCATCCCAATGATGCCCTTGAAGTGATGTCCCGGTGTCTGGAGGCCGTGCAGATCTGGATGGGGAGGAACAGGCTCAGGCTCAACCCATCCAAGACTGAGTGGCTGTGGTTCCCGGCATCCCAATATAGTCAGTTGACTCCATCACTGACTATTGGAGGTGAGTCATTGGCCCCCACAGAGAGGGCGTGCAACTTGGGCATCCTCCTGGATATGCAGCTGTCCTTGGAGGAACATCTGACGGCTGTGGCCAGGGGGACTTTTTATCAGGTTCGCCTGATCCGCCAGTTGCGGCCCTTCCTAGATCGGGATTCCTTGTGCACAGTCACTCATGCCCTCATCACCTCTCGCCTGGACTATCGCAATGCTCTCTACATGGGGCTCCCCTTGAAGAGCACCCAGAGACTTCAGCTGGTCCAGAATGCGGCCGCGCGGGTAGTGACGGGAGCTGCATGGCGCTCCCACATAACACCCCTTCTGCGTGAGCTGCACTGGCTCCCAGTAGTCTTTCGGGTGCGCTTCAAGGTGTTGGTCATCACCTTTAAAGCGCTCCATGGCATAGGACCTGGATACCTTCGAGACCGTCTGCTGCCACCAATGACTTCCCGACCGGTGTGCTCCCACAGAGAGGGCCTCCTCAGGGTGCCATCGGCTAAGCAATGTAGACTGGTGGCCCCCAGGGGGAGGGCCTTCTCTGTGGGGGCACCTGCTCTCTGGAATCAACTGCCCCCAGAGATACGAAGAATTCAAGACCTCGGTGCCTTCTGCCGTGCCCTGAAGACCTTCCTTTTTCAGCAAGCCGGGCTGACTTAACACTTTTTAAAATGTTTTTAATATATTTTGTTATTGTTTTTTAACTTTGGGGCCAAATTTATATATATCTTTTTAAATTGTTTTTAATGTTTGTATTTATGTTTTTTACTTTGGCTGTACACCGCCCAGAGTCCTTTGGGAGAAGGGCGGTCTATAAATTTAATAATAAATAAATAAATAAATAAATGTAGAGGTATAACATATTAAAAGAAAAACCAAACAAATCACAAATTTCAATCAGCATTTCAACTTCCATTAAGCTAAAGTTTCAAAAAAAATTATTGTAGACATTGTAGACACAAAAGAAAATGATTTTAAATTGATATAGAATGTTAGTGTGGGACTGAAGCAGTCACAATAGCATCTCTTTGGAGCACTAAGGAGGACTGTTGAGAAGGGATGAAAACACAAAAAGCAAGGGAAAAAAATCCTTCATCCAGGCTTATTATACAAAGGAAAGTTGACAAACTAGGAGTTTTTAGTTATCTTGAATGACAAATAGAAGTGTAGTAGAAAATCTTAAAGTTATGTTAAAAGGGTAGGCCTGATGGAAAAAGACTGAACCTGTGCAGAAACATAATTGCAAATTATTATTTTTAAAAATAACTATTATGATGATCTGCATATTTTCACACAAACAGATGTTTAAAAGTGACAGCAATTTAAATCTGCATTTGCCATGCCACATGTTAAAAATATGTGATCTTTCTGGAGCCTTCTGGTCCTCCCCAGTAATGACACTCATCATGTTTTATACAAAATGGATATTGTGCTGTATGCATGGGTCTAAGCAGCACTTACACTCTAGAAAGCTACTGTTACTGTAGTGGATCACATAAGAAAGAAGTTCCAGTATAGGTCTATCAATTTTTTGGGATTTTCCATGGCTCTAAAAAATAACTATAGCTAAATTATAATATTTAGTTTGCTGTGGATTTTTTTTTTTTTTTTTTTTTTACTATTTTGTACTCCAACAAACTGTCCTTGAAGTCCTAGATCTGATCTATTAAAATAAAGTCATCTCTACTACGTGGTAATTCATTGCTCAGGAATTATGTTCTGGAATTCACCATAATTAAATTCCACTGGAGAGTTGTTTGCACATTTACTGTTTATCAGTGCATCCATAACTGCTGTCATTCCTTTGAACAGCTGCTGCTTCTCCACTCCTGCTTCTCTTGTCCTATGGTAAACTATAAAATTGTTTATATTCATTGCAGAAATATTTATGTGTGTTTAAGGACTATAAACCTCAAATATTTCTTTACCACTAATGGGCACAGAAAGAAAATATTTTAATCCTTTGTTTACTGGTAATAGAGAGCATACCTAGTATTTTACACCAGTATGAATGCATCAGTCAAAACCTTGCCACTGCCATCATTCTGCTTTAAGCCCAGAGCTTAAAGCAGAATGAATTTAACTCTGTACAGCTAAAGGAAGAGCCACAAAAACAGAGATCCTTAGGCTATCTTTGCCCATTTTACTTTCATTATTTTGAAACGGGATGCATAGAATTGGAAATTTTTATTTAGTCCAAATAACCATTTTCACTGTTTTTGCATAGAAGATTGATCCAAAAAAAAGAAAAAAAATAGTACCTGCATCATTTATGTATTACAAGGTTTGATTTAATTAATTATTTAATTTATTTAATTAATTATTAAATAGACTATCCTTTTTCCATATACAATTAAAAATATTGATGCTAATCTATTTAGTGGTTTAGAATTATGATTTGCAACTTTTTTCAATATAAACACTGAATTTGGATTTTGACTAGCATGTTCAGGACTGTTGTCTGAAAAATGAGTGCTTTTTCAGAGCTTAGAATTGTATCCAAAGGTTTTGGAATGAGGCTTAGAATTTGAATACATAAAAGGAAACCATTTATAATATTCTTTTCCAACTGTGTGCTCTTCAGGTTATTTGGGCTTGACGTTCAAGGCAACCTAATCTCTGGGCATGAAAGCATAAGGTTAAAGAAAGCTAGCATTTATAGCCTGACATCGGTTTCCTATTATCTGAAGCTAGATAATACCTGCAAGTATTCATAGTCATAGTATTACGCTATGAAATATTTATCCCATGTAAACTGTGGTCTTTTAAGTATCAAAATGTCTTACCAGGGAAATCATTACATTATTAAGTTTCAGCATAGAATACAAATTACTGACTAGGTTCTATTTTTATGCAGTTTTACTGTTTGATTTAATTTTGGTGGGATGGTTCTTTACTGTGTATGCTATTTAAACTTCAGTTTAATTTTTTTCAATAAAGAACTTTGTGCTCCAAAGCTCCAACATATTTGTTGCAGATTTTTTTCCTGACTACATCCTATGCCTTGTAAAAAAACAACCATCAGATTGAAATTGTTTTGAAATTATATTTAGTATCCAGAAAGATTGAACATGTGACACTGATGCAGTTAAACATCCTGATCAATCATAGATATTCTTTGGGTAGTTTTTTTATTTTTGGATATGCATTAATATCATTATATGTAGAGAAAAAAAGTTTGATGTGTCTTGGATCCTATCAGAATTTTGTAATTCCTTATGGTTTAGGGAGTTCACATTTTTCTTTACAATTTTACTGTTCAGTGCAGAAGTTCTTTCTATATATGTAGATATCTCTATAATAAAGCATTTATCCAATAATTAATCAGAATGCATACGGAACAGAAAATGAATGGCCTTGCATTTAGTTCCCATTAGATTTTCTGGAATGTTACCACCTTCTATGTTTGTTGAAGATTAGGAACTTGAGAAGCACGTACACTTTGCCAATAGCAAGGAAAATCTCAGTCCGGCAAAATCCAAGCTGTTTATTATTTATGCATTGCTGAGATTTTCAAACAGTAGCCACAAAATATTTTCTGTCATGAACTCAGGAGGTAAAGAACATTTTTATCTGAATACACAGAGTCTGTGGCTTGTAGCCAAAGCTATTCAAAAATGCAAATACTCATGTTTTATGGTCAGAAAAACCTTAGTTTGTGCAATTTTTGAAAATGTCTTGGAATATAAATCATTCAGAATAGTCTTTTGCTTTTAAGGAGCTGATTCATAGCTTCAGGGGCAAAAATTAAATTTCATTTGAAGTCATGTGTTCAAACATATGGCTTAAATTAGTTTCATTTTCATTTTGTAAGTTTTATGACTATTTAAAAATAATTTTCCTGTTTTTTGAACAAATTACAGAAGACATCTGCCATATATTCAATCTATAAAACTCATAAAGAAAAGAGGCAGACATTTTATGAGTGATATTATAAAAATTAGATGATTATCTTGTTTATTTTAGCTGTTCTCTTTAATGGTTACAGTAGTTTTCCCATTAAAGTCTTTAAAGTTCCAGGTTGCAGTGGACCAGAGAAATACTGAGATATAATACTACAATATTTATAGCTCAAGTAAGTGGGACAGTTACAGACAGCTATATCATTGAAACCAAAGTAAACTTGACAGTGTCAAACTCTTTGTTAATGTCCAGAGGAATAGATAATAGAAGAACATTGGCGGGACTGTGGAAAAAAGCTTTTCACAGACAAGAAGTTAATCTTCCCATAACATCTAACTCAAATATTTTTCTGTCCCACTGAAGAGAATTGTAGTCTGCACAATGGCAAGAAGAAAGATTTTACAAATTCACTTACTTGGGCTTGAACAGTTTTGTCATGATGTCAGCAAAAATTGTCCATTTGTACTTTCTGAACCTGATCCTTTGAGAGAATAGATAGAATAGAATAGAATAGAATTTTTTATTGCCCAAGTAAGTGTGATTGGACACACAAGGAATTTGTCTTGGTGCATATGCTCTCAGTGTACATAAAAGAAAAAATACGTTCATCAAGAATCATAAGGTACAACACTTAATGATAGTCATAGGGTACAAAATAAGCAATCAGGAAACAATATTAATATAAATCGCAAGGATACAAGCAACAAGGTTACAGTCATACAGTCATAAATGGAAGGAGATGGGTGGTGGGAACGATGAGAAGATTAATAGTAGTGCAGGCTTAGTAAATAGTTTGACAGTGTTGAGGGAATTATTTGTTTAGCAGAGTGATGGCATTCGGGAAAAAACTGTTCTTGAGTCTAGTTGTTCTGATGTGCAGTGCTCTATGCTGTCGTTTTGAGGGTAGAAGTTGAAACAGTTTATGTCCAGGATGTGAAGGGTCTGTAAATATTTTCACAGCCCTCTTTTTGACTGGTACAGTATACAGGTCCTCAATGAAAGGCAAGTTGGTAGTAATTGTTTCTTCTGCAGTTCTAATTATCCTCTGAAGTCTGTTTCTTTCTTGTTGGGTTGCAGAGCCAAACCAGGCAGTTATAGAGGTGCAGATGACAGACTCAATAATTCCTCTGTAGAACTGTATCAGCAGCTCCTTGGGCAGTTTGAGCTTTCTAAGTTGGCTCAGAAAGAACATTCTTTGTTGTGCTTTTTTGATGACATTTTTGATGTTAGGTGTCCATTTTAGATCTTGCGATATGGTAGAACCTACAAATTTGAAGGTCTCTACTATTGATACTGTGTTGTCTGGTATTGTGAGAGGTGAAAGTATGGAAGAGTTTCTCCTAAAGTCTACCACCATTTCTATGGTTTTGAGTGTGTTCAGTTCCAGATTGTTCTGGTCACACCACAAGGCTAGTTGTTCAACCTCCCGTCTGTATGCGGATTCATCATTGTCTTGAATGAGACCGATCACTGTTGTGTTATCTGTGAACTTCAGTAGTTTAACAGATGGATCGTTAGAGATGTAGTCCTTGGTATACAGAGAGAAGAGAAGTGGGGAGAGCACACAGCCTTGGGGGGCCCCTGTGCTAATTGTACAGGTATCTGATGCGATTCTGCTTAGCTTCACCTGCTGCTTTCTGTTTGTTAGGAAGCTTATGTACAATATAAGTATTTCTAAGAGTGCAAAATCCAAAAGTAAGGGGCTGAGAATTTATGCACACTGATTTGCATGCTAGTCCATATCTTAATATACTGCACTCCACATATAATTTACATATATCTTATCCTCATCTTTCTTCTCCTAATAATTCAGAAACGAGTTCATAGATGAAACAAAAGTAATGAATCCTGCTTCTTTACTACTCAGTAATCTGCTGCAGACGTGTTGGTTTCCTGAACCAGTCATTTAGCTGATTAATCATGCTAATAAAACAGCTGGTAAAAAACATGAGTTATAACAGGGGTGTCAAACTCATGTTGTCATGGCGATGTCACTTGACATATTGGGACTTTTCCACCCTTTGCTAAATCGGGCATGGGGGTGGCCAGGGCTTGACACATCTGGCTCACAAGCCAAGAGTTTCACAGCCCTGAGTTATAACATATCTCAGGCTGAAAGTTCTTCATCCCTGCTGTGGCTAATCAGCATGGTTTGGATCGGGGTGAAATGCTACCAATTTGCACCCATTTGGGTGAACCGGTAGTAATAAAAGCTACCGGTTTGGGCGAACTGGTAGTAAAAAAATGCTACCGGTTCATCCAAACCAGTATTTCCAATGATCAGCTGTGCCATGCAATTTATATTCACTAGAAAGCAGGAAATCCTGCTTTCTAGAAAAGCTAAATTGCGTGGCACAGCTTTTCCCTCCTTGCTATTCTACTTACCTTCTTAAACCTCCTTTTTCTGTGCTGTGTGGTAGTGCCTGTGGTGCACATGCATGCAAAGCGTGTGTTTGGCATGTGCTGTGCATGTGCGTCTGTGTGCAGTGTGTGTTTGGCATGTACTGTGCATGCACATGCATGTGCAGAATGCATTTGGCATGCATTGCACATGCACGCAGAGCGTATGTTTGGCATGCACCGTGCATGCGTACACAGCGAACCGGTGGCAAGCCTCGGATGATTTCACCACTGGTTTGGAGAAATTCATACCTGGAATAGTTATTTCTGGCTTACATCAGGGGTCTCCAACCTCCAGGCTAGGCCTTGAGCCTTGAGCCTTGAGCCTTTCAGAACTGGGCCACGGAAATGGTGGGTGAACATGCATGCGTGCATCTTCATTTGTGGGTGTGCATGCTCCATTTTCACCAGTGGCATGTGCAGGTGCCCACCACTCACACAAATGGATCTACATGTGATTGTTTCTTAGCCGCAAATGATTATAAGGGGCTTCCCGGTGAGAGGAAATTAGCTGTGTTTCTCACATCTGTGGGCACGATATGTTTGAGACAGAGATATGTTTGAGACGGGCACTGCTAGCGCCACAAAAAGTACAAGATGTACCTTGGGAGACATTATTAGCAAAATTGAGGGCACATTATGCCCCCTTACCCTCGAGGGTAGCCAGGTGTTATGCGTTTAGGCACAGATATCAAAGAGAGGGAGAAAACATAAGCCACTACATGGCTGCCTTAAGGGCTGCTGCCTTGTACTGTAATTTCAGAGAATATCTAGACGATATTCTGTTGGATCAATTGATTTATGGGGTCAGTGATTTACATCTACAGCGCCGGTTGTTATCTAAGACTGACATCACATTGCAGACTGCCCTAGATGAGGCTAGAGCCTCAGAATTATCTAATAAGTCGGCGTCTGAGATCAGGAAAGGGTTAAGCCCCGTGGTGGCTGATAAAACTGCTGCTGTTCATCAGGATGAGGTCATTCCTGACACGATGTCAGGGGACAAAGAAGCCTCCTTAAGACAAATTTGCATAAAGGCAGGTTCTCGGAAGGGAAGTCAGGGAAGCCTCAGACTCCGTGTGTCGGGTGCGGAGGCAATCATCACCGTTTTGATTGTACATTTAAAAATGCCGAGTGTAGATGTTGTGGAAAGAAAGGGCACTTAGCGCAGGTTTGTTGGGCTGCACAGCCAGCAATCAGCAACCCTATTAGACCTCCCCAAGAGTTCAAATGGCAGAATAGGACTGACCAAACAGAGGAGGATTGTTTTACCATTTATAAGGAACCAACCTGAGACCATAATAGGGCAGGCCACTGATAACTTGAAGAAAAAAAAAATTCTCTCCATTTTAATAGAAGATAGACCTTGTCAAATGGAAATTGACACTGGGACACTCTTACTAAACTAGTGCCTTCGATAGTTAAGAATAGGTTAACAGCCTCTCGGTTAAGGCTCAGGGATTACCAGGGTAATCATATACCAATTTTGGGCTGTGGTAGATTCAAGGTCGCTTATAAAAATTTCAGCGGCCGCCTTAAGATTGTCGTTGTAAAGCGTTCCCTGCCTAGCCTGCTTGGCCTGGATTGGTTTGATGCCTTAGGTTTAGCCGTGGCTGGAATCCACACCACCACAGTCGACTGCTATTCGGATATCTTACAAGAGTTCTCCGATGTATTCAGTGGCGAACTGGGAAAATATACAGGTAGCCCTATCTCCTTTAATCTGGATCCCTCTGTAACTCCTTTGCGGCTCAAGCCATGTAGGGTCCCACTCACCCTCCATCCAAAAGTGGACCAAGAACTTGATAGATTGTTGGCTCAAGGCATATTGGAACCAGTGGACCACGCACACTGGGAGACGCCTATCGTTATACCCATTAAGTCTGATGGCTCTATACATATTTGCGCAGACTATAAAGCGACAATTAATCATGCCCTTCAGACAAATCCCTATCCTGTTCCAGTTGTCCAGCATCTTCTTCATTCACTAGGCCGCGGATGTATCTTCCCGAAGCTGGATATGGCGCAAGCCTATCAACAACTTGAAGTAGATGATGCAACCGTCGAAGCGCAAACGATCGTGACCCATCACGGTGCCTTCCGTTGTCGCCGACTACAATTTGGAGTCTGCGTCACCACCGGCATATTCCAAAGTCTGATAAAGAGATTGTTGCAAGGTTTGCCGGGGGTAGTACCCTACTTCGACGACATATTTGTCTCTGCTACAGTTAATCTGAACTTATCAGCCAGCTCCGAGCCATTTTCCTCTGTTTCTGACAACATGGACTGAAATTGAAATGCTCTAAATGCTTGCAAGGGACGTGTCAGGTTGAATTTCTTGGTTACTTCATCGACGCTGATGGCCTCCACTCTATGCCATCGAAGGTGAAGGCCATTCAAGGGGCCCCAGCCCCAACTTCTCGATGGGAACTGCAAGCCTTTCTGGGTATCCTGAACTTCTATAATATGTTCCTGCCTCACAAGGCCACTATCGCGGACCTACTCCATCGCCTCCTGGACACCCGAACACTGTGGCGCTGGGGTATGAAGGAAGCAGCCGCCTTCAAGGCTGTCAAGGCACTGCTGACATCTGACAGCGTCTTGATGCAATATCATACTGACCTCCCATTGACTCTAGCTTGTGATGCATCACCCTACAGGGTGGGGGCTGTCCTGAGTCACCAACTATCTAATGGAACTAAGCCCCCATCACGTATTTTTCATGAACCTTGTCATCTGCCAAGAGAAATTACGGGCAGATCGACAAGGAAGCATTGATGGCGGTGGCCAGCATCAAACATTTTCACGATTACCTATATGGCCGTTCTTTTACCCTAATCACCGATCACAAACCATTGTTGGGTATTATGGCAGGAAATCGCCAGATCCCTGTCATTTTGTCACCTAGAATAACACTATGGATCGTGTTCTTGGCAGCCTATAATTACGACTTGATATATCAGCCTGGTAAGGCATTGGGTCATGCCGACGCACTGAGCCGTTGCCCCTCTTCCTGCTCCTGTAGAGGACCCTGCGCCGGCATCGTCTATCCTCCTCATAAATGACCATATCTCTCCTGTGTCAGCTTCCGATGTCGCACGGTATACCGCTAGAGATTGTATTCTCCGCCAAATGGCAGACTGTGTGAAAAAGGGGTGGCCTTTGGGGCAAGTGGCTCCTGAACTGCATCCCTGTAAAATCAGGCAGCATGAAATATCGGTTTTGAGGGGCTGCCTGCTTTGGGGGTCCCGTGTCATTATCCCAGCAGAGTTGTGGGGCCAGGACTACTAACCTTGCATGACCCAATCCCGGCATCGCCCGTATGAAGGCCCTGGCCCGCAGCTATTTATGGTGGCCGAAGCTAGACAAGGAAATTGGAGATTGGGTTGCTGGCTGCCAGCGATGCCAAGAGACCATAGCCACCCCGCCGACAACTTCCGCGAGGGAATGGGAGACCCCGAAGGCCCCATGGTCCAGAGTACATATGGCCGTTCCAGGGGCATTCATTCATGATTGTGGTAGATGCCCTCGATCACTTCGGAAACTGTTATTAAGGCTTTACACAGGAACTTTGCTACCCATGGGCTTCCATATGTCATGGTGTCAGATAATGGCCCGCAGCTGATGTCCGCCCCCTTCCAAAGCTACCTGGCAGGTCTGGGCATTTGCCATGCCACAATTGCTCCTTATCATCCTGTGGCTAATGGCCTTGTTGAACGAGCCGTCTGCTCAGCCAAAGACGTGCTAACCAAATTGGGCACAGAAGACTAGCAGAGTAAACTGGATACCTATTTGTTAGCATAGCACACCATGCCATGCCCTACGACAAACCGCAGCCCAGCAGAACTACTGATGGGCCGTAGACTCCGAACTGTGTTAGACCATTTGCACCCTGAGTACTCGCCGGAGAAACCTCTAGACTTGACAGCAGGGTCACAGCAATTCCAAGAAAATGATTGGGTGTACGCTCAAAATTATGGAGGGGATCCTAAGTGGTTCCCCAGCCGCATAATCGAAGTAACTGGGCCCTGTTCGTACAGGGTTCAGTTAGAAGACGGCCATCTGTGGCGGCGATATATAGATCAGCTGAGACGGCACCACCTGCCTGAAATAGACCCAATCTCCAGCGGTCCTCTGTCTGCTACTAAAATAATGGAGCCCATCAATAGTGACCCACACCGGTACAAACCATCCGGTGCCAATAACCAAGCCGCAAACTTACCTTTGATGATGCCTCACAGCGGGACCAAAAGTCCCCCCATTGACATCAACGAGCAGTCTCCCAGAGTTCCAGAGGCTTCGCCACTAACTTCACCAGAACCACCTGTTACAACTGAACTGTGCAGGTCCAGCATGAGCTGGAGACACCCAGCATACCTATCGGACTACACGTGCGCGATCCAGGAGGGAAGGAGTGTTGCATCCTGCCGACGGTCACATGAATCAGGCGAGCAGTTAATTGGTCCGCCTGCTGGCAATCCGCAGGTGGGAAATGCGAGCCCTTGGATTGGTTAAGCCGCTGACAGCTTGAGTATAAAAGAGCTGTCAGCTCGGCAAATTCCATTCGCTCCTTAGCCGTTCATACTGAGAGATGGTTAATAGTTTTGGTTGAGCTTAATAAAGAGTTGTTAATAGTTAACCTGTCTCGCCTCTGTCCTTGCCTTTGGTTCGAAAATAGAACACCAACGTTAGATAAAAAGTGGACAATTTTATCCCCAAAGTTTCCATTTGAAATTATAACAGCTTCCATATTAACTTTTTTATCTGATTCATAACTGCTCCAGCTGTAACAATTCCCTGACCAATAAAAAAGCTTTGCAGGAGAGACACAAGGTGCAATGAAGTCTAAAAAATGAAATTGCTTTCATTGCTATCACTTTTACTTCTCTCCGATCACACTTCCAGTGGATCTTATAACATTTGTATAATATCCTTTGTATAAGTCAATATCCTCACTGAAAAAAGAGATTTGGAGCCAAACAAAATTTCCAATATAAGTTAAAAATATAGGAGTGATGCAGAATGGAAAATTTTACTAGTCTAAAACTACAAACTTTCATAATACAACCTTAAAAATAAAAATAAAAGAACAATTCTATTATTTTATTTTAATTTATTTGTTCAAAGAAAAAACTAGAGTAGCACTTAAGTGGTAATTTTGTATCATCAATTTATATGCTTTTTGTTCACAAAGTCAGTACTGATTTAAGCACAATCTAAATGACAAACCTTTGATATAATAATGCTGAAATTAAAAAAAACATGTTAATAGTTGATTAAAAACTATAAATTTAGAGATAGAATACTTACAAGGTAAGCTACAAACAAGTCAAAGTTACTTCTCAAAGTTATTTCACTCAGTGACTCACCAATAAAAAGACAGAGTTGCAAAACTTTCATACAATTCAAGGAAAGTATTTGAAAAAGCACTTACCAATTTATACAGATTATGTGAAAAAATTTTCACCACAAATTATTCTTCTATGTTCTTCCATTATGAAGAACACGCTAACATTCAATTGTGAAAGATAAGTATTGAGACAAAGACTCAGATTTAACTTCAGCTACTCATATATGAATAGTTAAATGATCGTTCCATTTTTTTCTGTCTAAAGATAGGAAAACTATATTCTAAAAATCCTAGAACTGTGAAAATTTGGGGATAGCAGCTTATACATTTGTTGAGTGTATAAAACCATTTTTCAGACATGTCATAAAATACTTTAGAACAAACATTACATTTTTAGGTGTGTTTTTTAAAGATGAGTTATTTAAGATGAGTTATTTCTATGTTAACAGCTATTTATCTGACATCATTACTGACATACCTTCCATTAGTCTCGTATCTGATTAAGACTTCCAGCCACATTGGAGCCAGACATAAGTAGTCAAGGAAAGGTAGTTGAGAAAAATTAATGTGTCAGTATTACCAAGAAGTGGGCGTGTTTGTGTTGACTTCACTTTGGTAAAAAAAGAATTGAAATAGTTGGCACTCTTGACTAGAAAAATTTTGAAAATATTTGAACATATTGAAAGTCATAGTCTTGGTAAACCAAAAGTATCAGAAAGTGTTTAAACAAAAGAAACTAGATGTATTTGAGCTGATCTTTTGGCCTGTGTAAAAAAATCACTCTACTGCAACCAAATGCAGTCAAACAGCACTTGGTTAACAGAGAATGGTAACAACATAGAAGAAAACTTAGGGAATTTGGCAGTGGTGAAATTCAAATTTTTTTACTACCGGTTCTGTGGGCGTGGCTTGGTGGGGGTGGCAGGGGAAGGATACTGCAAAATCTCAATTTCCACTCCACTTCAGGAGAAGGATATTGCAAAATCCCCATTCCCTCCCCACTCCTGGGGGAAAGATATTGCGAAATCTCCATTCCCACCTTACTCTGGGACCAGCCAGAGGTGGTATTTGCCCGTTCTTCAAACTACTCAAAATTTCCACTACCAGTTCTCTGAACTACTCAAAATTTCTGCTACCAGTTCTCCAGAACCAGTCAGAATCTGCTGGATTTTACCCTGGAATTTGGGCATCAAAGTGAAATGGTACATTGGTTGGCCAATGCAAACTTTTTTAAATTTAACCAGGGAGACTTTAATTATACCACAGTCAAATCCATCCATATACCAATTTTTTCTTCATGTAACTCATCATCTTTGTTTATTTCACAAGTCAAATACCTTAATTTATTTCACACTCACAACAAGCACAAAAAATGTGCATTTCCTCTCTCCAATTTCCTGTTACAATGGGCATATAGCTCTTTGTAAAATGTATCTTTTAATGGATACTGGCTTTTAATGCAATTGGGATCTTTGTAGCATGTTTCTGTTGCTTTTAACCCTTTATCACCGTTACCTAAATATTACAAAGCGATATGTATGTGTGTGTGTTCTAATAGCCTTTTTATTTCACCATCCTTCCTATTTTTGTTGTTTCCTTTTTCTATTTGGTTTATAGTGAAAGTTAAAATTCAGCATTTTTTAAATGTTTTTATATTCATGGAAACATAATTTTATGTAACTATCAATGGCACAATTCACATTCTAAGTGTAAAAGTGCCCAGCTGGAGTCAGGCAACATGCACATTTATTATTATTATATACTTTATTCATTAAACATGAAACTTAGTCATCTGAACATTCAAAAATGCATCACAAATACCATTGACTTGTGCTAATGGTTGATACTGGTTGCTGCCAGCATTCTAGGTATCAACCAAGTACCTTCTTAAGATGTACGATGTTCCAAGTAGCACAGTTTTTTGCAGTTCCGCTGGTGTTATTGCAGGAAGCTGCAATTTGTTGATGTATCTTATAAAATTCTTGGACATGGTACCAAGTGCCCCGATGACAATGGGTATCACTGTTACGTTTCATCCATAATCACATAGTTTCATTATTATTATTATTATTATTTGTACACAATGAAACTATTAAGGAGTACTACTATTTTCCTTTTTAAAAAATTTTATTTACATTTTCAATTTAGCAATGAATTTATTGTGAACTTTCGTACACATTTTTGTTTGTTTTCATTTCATTGTGTCATTTAAATATCTTTTTTATAGGGAAAGGGAAATTGGAAGATCTTTGAGCATGCTAAGTTGTTTGTGTTCTTTCTATAATATAGTGTTAACATATAGTACAAATTATTCTTGAATATATGACTTCTTCTGTTCTTCTCTATGGTGGGAATCTAGAGTTAGAGAGTTGTTTAAAACAAGACTCAGTGACACACTGCTTGGATGAAAATGTTCTTCGTAAGTACAGTGGGTTAGGCCAAAAAAGTTCAGCTGATAAGACACTGACTTTTCACTCACAGGATAAACAGTTCAAGATTCTTCCAATTTCATAAGTTAATTTAGTTATGCCAGCTATGCTGCCTTTCAATGATAATGCAATAGACATGCCATACATTGTTTGTCCTTTTATGGCTATGAAGAACTGTAATAACTTTAAAAGATTTGGGTGTCTTGATTTGCCTTTAAGGTAAGCTTTAAAAAGCTAATTTATGTTAGCGAATGTCAGTGTTCTGCAGACAAGACAAATTACAGCGTTAAAACTAGCAATACCTTAATCCTCATTTGTGGATGTCATTCCTTCACTTCAGTTGGATATGGCATATATTTCTTGACTCTATTGGAGCAATGTATATTCCCATATTCCTCACTTATAGGAAGCCTGCAATCGGGCTAACACAAAAAGACTTTAATCCTACTGTTGGAAAATGCAAGTGAGAGTCTATCTCTCTGTAATGAAATGTCAGGACATTGAAGGAACGTTGGACAAAGTGTTGTAAGAAAATATGTCTCTACAAAAGAACAGAACTGAAAGAACATGTTCTATGTACAACACTGGCAATCTGGAGCCTCACTTTGTGATCCTTTTCAGCATGTAAGACTGTAAATTATCTGAAAGTTTAAGAAATTTCCTACTAAATATATTTGCTTAATATTAGGCTGTTCAGAAATAGTTTTTATATTTCTCAGTGATCTAAATATTTTAATCATCTACTTTTTCTTTTAATCTAATGTATAATTTAATGTAATGTATAATTTTATATAAACTGAAGGGAACTTTTTAGCATAAGATCAAATGGATTCATCTATATTCATGTCAGTATAGTCCTTTTCTCCTTACTGTGTTCTTAGGAGAGAGAAATACAGAATAATATTGTGAATACTGTGAATGGAATACTGTGCTTCTCTCAAGGGAATACAGCTCAGCAAGAATTCCAGATATTATCTAAGTAAATAGATAGACTCAATAAATGAAACAATGATTTATTTATTTGTAAATCACCTTTATTATTTTAACACATAACTCATGTTTTGAATTGATATCTATCTATCTATCTATCTATCTATCTATCTATCTATCTATCTATCTATCTATCTATCCATTTTCACCACTTATATTATTTCTGAGGACTTAAATATGAATACTATAGCTGTTGCCCTACTGGCCAAAATTCCTGAACCCAGTAAGATGCACCACAGTGTCATCTATGGAGGCTAATGCTATTTTGTCCACTGATTTCCACCAGTCCCATAGTGAAGGCCATTGTTATTTAGACTAATCACAATTGCATTTTTCATGATTACTTCCTGTGTGCTGCCAGCTATAAGATCAACAGGGTTATTGTATTTCTTAATAAATCTATGCAAATACTGTACTTATTTTCTATTGCAGTACTAGTATTTACTTGTCAGTTGCTCATTGTAAATAGGTGGATTGTCTTGTCTTTCACTGTCCAAACTTCTCTTTAGTTTGCAGTGTTCCTGGCTTCTCATGCTTTCACTAAATTCCATAAGAGGACATCAGCATGCCTCCCACTTGACTTATTCAGATGAGATTTGATGGATGGATCAGATTGCTTCAACATTATGGAAGGCTGTGTAACAGAAATTAATGGCATTATCAAGAGAATTAAAAAAATAAAATAAAATCATGAAAAATCATGCAATAATGTTAAAAACAGGCATCTTTTATAAAGATAGAAGTTTTTTTCAGAAAAAGCTAATTTTGAAGTAGCATAACCTAGAACTGTTAACTTATAGAGAAAACTTCCCTGCAGTTTTTTAACTCAGGGGAAGTTAACACGTACCTATAGGTTCCTGTGTGAACCATAGGATCTCCTAATATGATATGGTTGAACATTCAAAATGAAAAAAATGTAGTTGGGAGGATACAATTTTTGTTGCATTAAATCCTAAAATAGATTCTTCCTTTCGAAGGGAAGGGAAGGGAAGGGAAGGGAAGGGAAGGGAAGGGAAGGGAAGGGAAGGGAAGGGAGAGTAATTTCACAAAATTTGTCTAGATTCATATTATTAATGAAATCCAATAAAAAAAATAGAACGAGGAAGTCAGGAGATGAATTCCTTTTCCATTTTATGTTCATTTTGTTTTGAATGAGCAAAAATAATATTAATGGTTAACATGAAATTCAGGTTTTCTAAAACAGAAAGAATTCATTGAATTGTTCATAATAAACTTGTCTCATTGATTTCAATGTGTCTATTCTAAACAAGATTATGTTAAATCCAATTCAGTACAAATTTATTTATTTTATTTTATTTGTTTCAATTTGTATACCGCCCTTCTCCAACAGGACTCAGGGCGGTGAACAGCCAGAATAAAAACAGAACATACAAAATTTAAAAACAATTTAAAATAATTAAATATTTTTGGCCACAGTTTAAAACAAACCCAATTTAAAATCAATTAAATTTAACCCAAAACTATGGGATCAAGCCAGCCCGGCTAGTTGAAATAAATAAGTTTTCAGGGGCCGACGAAAAATAAAGTTCTGTCCTTCTCTTTCTTTTTCCTTTTTTCTGAGAATTAATGATATACATATTAGTACCTGTTATTTATTTTATTTATATATTAAACATATGTGTATGGCTACCAAATGCAGACAAGATGATTAATTAGCTTTCCAGAAAAGTTACTTCATCCATACTTTAACCAAAATACATGTTTGTGCAAAATGCAAACATCTAAATAGCACTAGAGTCAATTAGTATATTTTACTAAATTTCTTTGAGAAGATTTTTTTAAAACTGTGTACTGGCCATGCCATGACTCTTCCTCTGCAAGAGGAAGACTAGGATCTACTGTAGGATATCAAAACCATCTTATTCATAAAGTTTCAACTTGATGTCAGATGAAAGAAGGCACTCCACATTTACAATTCAGGCCAATTAAATTTGTGCTTTAATTATATATTGGATGTTCATCAATGTAATGGAAGGACAAATAAATATTATAATCTGTAGTCAAGTTTTAAGGCTTTATAAACTGAGCTATGCATTGTTATATGTGTCTTTTTTCTTTTGATTATTTTGCTTTTTCTGCCTTCTTTCTCTAAATTAAAGCAATAAAAATGTTTAAAAGTCTGGTAAAAGATGAAACTCATCTGTGCTTTTCTCAGGCCAAGATTTGCTGTTATTCAACTTTATTAAACTTTCATCTTCTTATGTCTTTTTGAAGGTATTTGGCTGCCTTCTACAAGCTGATGTTGTAAAAAATGTTGCATTTCTTCAGAAGATTCATGGCTGTAATGTTCATAAGCCTGAAGATTCTAATAACTCCTTTACTTATATCTATTAATCACATTTAATTGCCAGCAGAATTGACAAAGAGAGCTTGCTGGCACAGAGTATATTACAGTGAACCTTCTTTCATCCCTTAATTTATTTTTAAAATAATGATCTCCAGCTTTATTACCATACGGAAACCTGTGTGTTGGAAAATCTTAAAGGAACTTGTTACATATGACTTTTACATTCCTAACTTTCTTTAAACATACAGTTGCATAGACACACATAATATATAAACCTATTTTCAGTTTAATCATAGCAACAACACATTTTGTCACAATTATAATCACAAGAGCTAGTGCCAACCAGATTGATAAGGACTCATGTTTAGCCTCCTCTTCTACTATATTGAATGAGATAAAAAATGAATTTGATTCAGCATACATAAGACTTCAAGTTCAAGTCTATGGTGCTGCAATAACTGAAGCAGTTATTATTTTTTCATAAGCTAGAAGTATCAGTTTATGGACATGCTTAGGATGGCAGGGAGTGGAAAGCAGACAGGTCTCACATATTCCCTCATGGTTGACTCTGTTGTAGCAACTGTGGGTGTGGTATCATCATGCATAGACCTCTTTTTGTGGAGATTGTTAGGCTGCTTTGCTGAAGTGAATGCTTCTAGTCAACAGTGGTATGGAAAAAGAGATCAGCAAGTAATTGTCCTCTTGGAAAGTTGCAGGACTCAATTGTTTCCTCCATGCTTTTTAACATATACACTTGGGATAATAGTCCACCAGTTTGCAGTACAGTATCTTCAATATAGTAATGGTATCAATCATACATTACTATCTTGGCTGTATAGGAGATGCTCTTAACTTAGTGTCTTGTGGATTACAAATGTCTGGATGGAATAACAGGTTAAAAATTGAACCCAAGAAAGACAATTGAACCCAAGAAAGAACCCAAGAAAGTTTCTTCAGTGAAGTTCATGGCACAATATTGTCACAATTTTTTTTTTAAAAAAAATAGTGAACTAGAACAATAAGAAAATAATATATCATTGATAATACAATAATAAACAACATATAAGAGTGATTAAAATAAACCAAACATATAGGAGATCAGGGGCAAAAAAGGCTGTCCTGAAATAATTGGTCTATGCTTGGAGACACCCTTTTTGACTGTATCTACTAGTCAGCAGATGGGTAGAAGCTGTAGTCAGTGGGCCATTTGCTCAACTTTGGTTGGTGTGCCTTTTGCTTTGGTATCTGAAGCAAAAAGACCTAACAACAGTAATTTATACTGTCATCACCACTTGTCTGCATTACTTCAAGCTGCCTTTGAAGATTTTGTAGAAACTTCAATTGGTTCAGAATGCAACAGCTTAATTATTGGTTGGTGTGAGAAAACATGGGATGTGAAGGATTGGTTTTAATTTTTAAAGGCCTATAAAGCTTCTCACCAATGTATTTGTAGCAGCAACTTCTTGGACCAATTTTGATTTCTCTTATTTGTTCATCTCAGTAGAACTTGCTAGTGGTCCCTCACTTTGGTAGAATGAGAGGATAGAGGCATGAAATTGCTAATTTTTGTTGCTGTACCTGCAGTGAATAGCCTCCTTCCTAAACTTTGATCAGCTTCGATATAATAGCCCATTCTTCATTATGATATAAACAAAAATTCTTTGTCAAAAGCTTATATTCAGAGCTCTGTAAATATTAAAGTGAAATGGAACATACAACTTTCAGTCAACTAAATGTTTTATATTACTACTCAAATTGGCCTGAGGATGAAGGGAGCTGAAGTTCAAAACATCTGGAGAGTGTCAGATAACCTATACTCTGCAATAAAATAAAGGGGGATAAAGTAATCCAAACCAAACTCTAGGCAAAGAAAAGCAAAATGGTCCCTTTTGATCAATAAATATAAATGAATGAAGTTCCCATCCCCTAATGTGGCACACGCCATACCTATTAGATTAGAGCTCTCAACATCCTGATTATGACATGAGTGGAGTTGATGTGCAGCAGATAAGGAAAGGCCTAAGTTGCAGGAAAACCAGTCATGTATTTAATTGCTGCAAAGCAAAAAAAGTTGGGAATGATATTGGGGTCCTATTGGTGGAAGCCTATTGGTAAAGTAGAGTAAGCTACTTCAAAAATTTCAATTGTTCAAGCCACTTGAATAGTAGATGTTTCTTTTCATTTTAATTTAATGAAAGCTAAGATTCTTAGAATGCTTTCTTCTCAAACCCATGCCAAATAGCATGCTTATGTGGTGCTGTCACATAATTTATGTATTCACTGTTTATACTAGACTTTATATCAGTCTACTTATCTCCAGTAAGTCATAGGTTATTTTTCATATACTAAAATGATGTCATTTGAACTTTTACTTGCATAATTTGACCTGGGGCTATTAAGCATCTTGTAGATGCAGGGAAGACACAATTAATAAGACATATGAAATGTAAAATCATCCCTTATCCATCCACAGTTCAGACAATTAATAAACATATACTTAGGGAGAGCAAGATTAAATAATCACTCAGACAGAAAACCTTAATATATTTTTACTTTGAGATAAAGTTTTCAACAATTTCACAATATTGGAAAGGAAGACTTGATTATCCTAAGGGCCCAATCCACTTTACCTAATTCTACTAGCTGACACTGTCTGGACTCAGGACAATTAAATTGAAAATATCCTTATAAGAAAAGTGAGGTAGTGACTAAACAGAGTTATCTATTTCATTCCTATACAACTAGTCAGCATGATTTAAAAAGTCTATGTGATTTTCTTTTACCAGATTACTACCTTAGCTGCTAAATTATATATCAATGCAAGGCATACATAATTTTGTTTAATTCATCAGTGTCCCAAATCAATTTTAGAAGAATGCTTCTGTACATACGCCTCCTAACTGGATTGCGATATCATATGGTTTACATATTTTTATATGATCTATTTAGATGCATCTGCTACATATTTTAGAAAACATCTGAGCTTTATAGCAACAGTCAAATCTAAGATAAATAACAAAAAAATGATTAAATCTCCCACATTTGGTATAATATTATTAGTAAACATGCCTATTATAAAAGGTTCTTTCCAACTGCTAATCTAACATTACAGTGTTCATTTCAATAAAAAGGAAATTGCTAAAATAGTTTAATTGTGTACCAGTTTACAATTTTTCATATAAACTGGATATCAAATATGCTTTTTTTGAATCAGAAACAAGCCCTATCACCATATAGACTATATAAATTCATTCATTTCTAAACCAAATGATTATAGTAATTAGAAGTTGTCATATTAGAAAAAAATATTTTAATCAATACACTCAATATTAGAAGAAAATGCATGGTTCCTGAAATGAAAGTCATTGGAATCACACAAAAAAATATTTCTTAAAGTTCTTATAGCTATTTGTATTCATACTGAAAAATTCTGAACTAAACAAAATTTGCAGTTCAAATCTGTTTTAATATAACAGATTAGATATTTAGGACAGAGATATTTTTCTGTTTAGGATTTTTAGATAATGTTACCAAATCTGAGTGACAAAAATGAATAACCAGATGATGGCAAGAAAGAGCAGGTTTATATCTTTCTTTTCTTTTTTCTTTTTAAAAGTTTTTTATTAAATAAACATTAAAAACATTGGACACAGTGTGACCATTCTGGTTTTGTCATATTGATACAGACTGTATCAGAAAAGATTGAGGGTTTGAAAATGGACAATATTTAGACAAATATATAAATGAGGACAAGGGATATGTTTATAAGATCAAAGTAGTAATGTATAATAAATAGTAACTGTATTTGTTGTTATGAAAAAAATATGTATGGAAATGACAAAACCAGAGTGGTTTACATCTTTCTTTGTTGACATCTAGTGATCATCCACATTTTTGCAGCCCAGATTTAATAGCCACAACTAATGTTGTCCCTGTAAGTATAGAACCTCAATAGAAGACACCCATTAGAGAGCAAAATACATCTAAGAGTTACAACAGCTAGTATTTAGGATTGTGGAAAGGAGGAAACCATGTTTCCCCCCCTCTCAGCATATTATGGCTAAGATACATCCATTTAGTTATAACTAGAATCTGCTTCAGTCACCCAGAAGGTTATGCTAAAACATAGCATGGTTAAATCTGGATTTTATCAGCATAACAGAACTAATTCTGCCTGGACTTGGGGGGTTAACATGTATTTTAACACGCTTTTATTTGGATATTTTATTGTTGTGAGCTGCCCTGAGTCCTACGGAGATAGGGCAGCATATAAATAAAATAAAATAAAATAAAATAAAATAAAATAAAATAAAATAAATTAAAATAAAATAAAATAAAATAAAATAAAATAAAATAATAAAATAAAATAAAATAAAATAAAATAAAATAAAATAAATAAATAAATAAATATTGGTTTGGAGCTTGCTAAAACTGGTGTCTTAAAAAGAGAATCTTATTGAAATCATTCAATCATTCCAGGAAAAAATTATTTTCTGTCAAAACCTGCAAATGTATATAGCTTGCATTAAGAGTTGGCCTACATAAATCTGGATTCACTACAGATCATCCATAATGGAATAAGCTGAATCATACCTGAAATCTCAGGCTGGGGAATATGGCAAAAATATTGAGAATGGGCACATAGCCCATTCTACTTTGATTGTGAACCTTAGAGTTCTTATTAACAAATAGCAAATATTTATATCCACTTTTATTCAGGTTTGTGAAGGAGATATTTTCTTGGCTTTTTAGAGGCATTTAATACCTTTTATTGTTTCATATATCCAGTCATATAAAGCTGCTATGCCTGTTAACTTTAGCAAGCAGTAGAAGGTCTAGACATTTTTGGCTGCTTGTATTAGCAGGATACTTCATTTGGCTAGTGATGCCAATTTGTATTCTACAATGTTGCTTTACAAATTGTGCAGTGGAGGCACAACGTGTCTGATTTCTCTCATTAGAAGCATATGATGAACACACATTAAATGCCTGTGTGAAATATATTTTTATAGTGCTGATAAAACTTTATTGCTCAACAGTCTGACAGTGACTCTTCCGTTAGTGGCCCTTTTTCCCCTTTTCTCTCTTTTTTCAAAGGCTATACAGTGCATCCATGTTTGGGACAAAATATAATTTATAGAATGGAATTATAATAATGCCTAAAATATGAAGCATTTTAGTTTGTTGTTAAGAGATATAATTTGCCATTTCTAAAAAAATTAAAATCAACTCCAGAATTCACTGGAGTTTTCAAGGAAATCAAAGCTACAATAGTTTAAATATTATGTGTATTACTTATTCTAGCAATAGAAACCAAAGTTCAGTCTAATCATTAATCCTAATTCATAAATATATAAAAATAACTGCAATGGCTTGATTATCTTATCTACAGCTATACTTAAATATTATGATTTAATCAGCCCTTCTCCTGACACAATTCTACACTTGTAAAGTATTTCATAAAGAAAGAACCCATGAACTTAACTTAATCACATTTGCAAGTGTTATACAACAATTTCCTTTAACAGGAAATAATTTCAGTTCACAACTGGATCAGATTTGCTGTTTTAAACCTTTCAGTGTAATGTGAGTTTTTCATCAACAGCAGTTTGAATTTGTGACACTGGAGCCAGAGTGAGTTAAATGGATGAAAAACTCAGTCTAAACAAATAGAGGTTCTCATTCTTAAACAGAAGTCTGACCAACGAAATAGTATGGGTTATGGTAATATATAAACATTTGCTATTTGTACAGATATATCTTTGTGATACAAAAATTTGTGATCTGCATGGTCTATGTAGTTAGATCCAAGGATTCTTCTTTTTAAAGGTTAGGCATAATTAAAACTCATATATTCCATCATCATTCTGCAGCATAAATTTAATGGGCACAGTGGTATTAGCAAAGAAAATAGTATTGATTACATTTTAGATACACAATGTAAGGAAGGAAAAACCGGAAGTTTCCATCAAATGCACTGAGCCTCCCAAGGCAAGATGGTGGAGTGGCCATCGGCTTTGGGAAATGATCAGACGGGGCTAAGGCTCAGCAACTGGAGGGTACTCGCTGTTTGCTGGGATACCTCAATATGTAGCTCCTCACAAGCCATTGGTAGAGTCCCTAGAGCACTCCCAGGCTTGCTTCAATTTCATCTGACATCTTCTGAAGCTTAGACCATCCTTTACTGCTGCTTGATATATTAATTTTATCTTGGAAGAGTGCGTGTGTCTGTATGTGTGAGTGGGTTTGGGATAGATTGAAATTTAAATTATTAGAATGGAAGGAGTGGGTTTGGAATGGCTGGAATTAGAGAGAATGATGGAGCTGGGGGCAGGGAGTGGACTCTCCTCTGCTGAGTGTGCTAGCAGAAGCAGATGGGGGCTTAGATATGACCCCCGGTTCGGTATGAGTGGGGTGCCTTGCCTGCCAGGGAGGTGGGGGGTCTCTGAGGTGGGGAAGGGAATCTCTGGGGGGATGGAGAGTCAGAACATTACGGTTATGACTGGGAGAGGTAGATATGGCGGGAGCCAAGGGGTAGGCCGCTCTTGGGGAACTAGGATTTGCTGCCTCAAAGCAATTACTTGTTCCGACCCCTTTGGTTTTGGTTCACCGGGCTCACCTCGTATACCTGGTGACTTGGGATGTCAGGGCCCTGGTCTCAGGCTGCTGCTGTTTAATGCCAGGTCTGTTGTTAACAAGGTTCCCCTTGTTCGGGACTTAATCCTGGAGGAGGGGGCTGACCTGGCATGTATAACTGAGACGTGGCTGGGCCAGGGGTGTGTGTGCCCCTCTCAGAGATGTGCCCAGATGGGTTTCAGATATTGCATCAGCCACGACTCCAGGGAAGGGGTGGAGGAGTGGCAGCTATTGTCCGGAAGAGTCTTTGTCCTCACAGGTTCCCTGCCCCAGAGATTGTTGGGTGTGAGTCTCTCCTCTTGAGGATGGACTCATGGGTTCAGTTGGGCTTGTTGTTGACGTACCTGCATCCCAGCTGCATGACAACAGCCTTTGCCTGTGCTGCTAGTGGCAACAGCCGGGTTGGCGGTAGAGTTCCCCAGGCTTATGGTACTGGGGAACTTCAACCTGCTGTCACTTGGTGAATCCTCAGATGTGGCTCAGGAGTTCATGGCTTCCATGACAACCATGGACCTGACCAAGTATTTCAGGGTCCGACCCATGAGGAGGACACATGCTGGACCTGGTGTTTCTCTCGGGGCAGTGGAGACAGGATCTGGAATTAAGGGGTATAGAGGTTTTTCCCTTGTCATGGTCAGATCATTTCCTGTTGAGGTTGGACTTTAAGACGCCACTCCTCCATCACAGGGAGGCGGAGCTGATTAAGTGGTTCCACCCCAGATGCCTAATGGACCCTGAGGGGTTTCAGAAGGAGCTTGGGGAGATACCTGACTCCCTTGCCCACAGTCCGGCCGAGACCCTAGTGGCTGCCTGGAATAGGGAGGCATCTGGGGTATTGGACCGGATTGTACCTTTGCAGCCTCTCAATGGCAGTGGATCCCAGGAAAGCTCCCTGGTTTACTGAGGAGCTCCGGGAGATGAAGCACCAGAAGAGACATCTAGAGCAATGCTGGAGGGCCAGTAAATCCAAATCTGACCGAACACTCTTGAGAGCCTTTATTAGGACTTACTTAGTGGTGATACGGGCAGCAAAGTGCTCACATTTTTTCGCACTTATTGCATCTGCTGATTCTCACCCAGCCACCCTATTTAGAGTGACTCACTCCCTCCTTAATGTAGGGGGAGCGGAGGAGCCCTTGCAGGATAGAGCTGAGGAGTTTGTGCAGTTTCTGTCAGATAAAGTCGCTCAGATTCAGATGGACCTGGACTTTGATTGGGCAATACCGACTGAGATGACGGGCGTGGGTCTTAGTCCTATTGTGTGGGAGGAGTTTGAGTCGGTGACTCCTGAGGAAGTGGACAAGGCTGTAGGTGTGATGAGTTCCTCCACTTGTTTGTTGGACCTGTGCCCCTCCTGGCTGGTTTCAGCCAGCAGGGAGGTGACATGAGGCTGGCTCCAGGTTTTAGTTAACACGTCCTTGAGGGAGGGGTCCTTCCCACAACCATTAAAGGAAGCAGTTGTAAGGCCCCTCCTCAAGAAGCCTTCTCTGGACCCAGCAGAATTAAAGAACTTTCGGCCAGTCTCCAACCTACCCTTTGTGGGAAAGGTTGTAGAGAAAGTGGTGGCACTTCAGCTCCTGCGGTCATTGATTGAAACGGATTATCTGTACCCTTTTCAGTCTGGCTTCAGGCCTGGCTAAAGCATGGAAACTGCCTTGGTCACGCTGATGGATGATTTCTGGCGAGCCCAAGATGGGGGGTCATTCCTCTATCTTGGTGCTACTTGACCTCTCAGCAGCTTTCGATACCATTGACCATGGTATCCTTCTGGGATGACTAAGGGAGTTGGGAGTGGGAGGCACTGTGTTGCAGTGGTTCTCCTCCTATCTCTCTGGTTGGCCACAGTTGGTGTTGGTAGGAGGACAGAGGTCGACCCCTAGGCCCCTCGTTTGCGGGGTGCCTCAGGGCTCGGTCCTCTCTCCCCTCCTATTTAATATCTACATGAAACCACTGGGTGAAATCATCCGACGATACGGGGTGGGATATCAGCAATATGCTGATGATACCCAGCTATATATCTCCATTCCCGTCAGTCCAGTGAGGCAGTGGATGTTATGTGCCGGTGCCTGGAGGCTGTGAGGGCCTGGATGGGAGTCAACAGGCTCAGACTTAACCCAGACAAGACCGAATGGCTGTGGGTACTGCCTCCTAAAGACTATGTCAATTGTCCATCCTTAGTCCTGGTGGGGGGGAGAAATTGTCCCCCTCAGAACGGGCTCACAATCTGGGTCCTAGATTCTAGGACCTAGATCCGTTCTAGCCCCTCTTAGACTCACAGCTAAAATTGGAACAACATCTGACAGCTGTGGCTAGGGAGACCTTTGCACAGGTTCGCCTGGTGCACCAATTGCGACCCTACTTGGATCAGGAGGCTCTCCTCACAGTAACTCATGCCCTTGTCACCTCACGGTTGGATTATTGCAATGCGCTCTACATGGGGCTACCCTTGAAAAGTGTTCGGAGACTACAGTTGGTCCAGAATGCAGCCATGCGAGCTATTGTGGGTGCACCTAGATACACCCACATTACACCAATTCTCTGCGAGCTGCACTGGCTCCCTATCGGTCTCCGGACAAAATTCAAGGTGTTGGTTATTACCTTTAAAGCCCTACATGGCTCAGGGCCAGGTTATCTTCGAGACCGCCTTCTACCGCATAGCTCCCAGCAACGGTAAGAACCCACAGAGCTGGTCTCCTCCGGGTCCCGTCAGCTAAACAATGTCATTTGGTGGGCCCGTGGGGGAGGGCCTTCTCTGTGGCTGCCCTGGCTCTCTGGAACCAATTACCTCCTGAAATCCAGACCGCCCCCACCCTTTTGGCCTTCCGAAAGTGGTGAAGACCTGGCTTTTCTGGCAGGTCTGGGGCTGTTCATCTTGCTACGGTGATCTTGCGAGACCAGGCCATGGAATGGAGTGTATGGGTTTTTAATGGTTTCTTTTAAAAAAAATTTTACGGGAGTCCCTAGGGAGTTGGGCGGCATAGAAATGCGACTAATAAATAAATAAAATAAATAAATGTAGATAAAAATAAAGTTTTACACTTAAATAAGAAAAAGCAACTGTACAGGCTGGATGAAAGTTGGCTTAATGTTAGTAACTGTGAGAGGGATCTAGGAGTTCTAGTAGACAAACCTTTTCAATCAATCAATCAATTCAGTTTTTTACAGTCATAGACCAGAGATCAGAACAACAACAACAAAAAAAAACAACAACCAGTCAGTAAATATACAATTAAAAATTCTACTATAAAATAATAAATAACAACTAAAATCTATGATAAAATCCAGTCCATTTAAATATGAGTCAACAGTGTTTGACAGCAGCCAAAAAAGACAATGCAATCCTAGGCTGCATTAATAGAGGGATAGAATCAAGATGATGTGATGTTCTAGTATCACTTTACAAAGCCTTAGTAAAACCAGACTTGGAATACTGCATCCACTTCTGGTCACCACAATAAAAAAAAAGATGTTGAGAGTCTGGAAAGAGTGCAGAGAAGAGCAACAAAAATTATTAGAACTGGAGGCTAAAATGGAATTGAGTATGTCTAGTCCAGTAGTAGGTTTCAAATCCTGGCGCTATCGGTTTGCTATCTGTAGTATGTGGGCTCGCTTTGCGAGTGCGTGGCACTTCTGCTCATGTGCAGAGAGTTTTTGATGGCCTCTGGGCAGGTGGGCGGAGCCTCCCACCACCACGACTACCAGTTCACCCGAACCAGGGCGAACCAGGAGCAACCCACCACTGATCTAGTCTAATGAAAAGAAGGACTAGAGAAGACATGATACTAGTGTTCTAAAATTTGAGGGCTCCTACAAAGATGACGGGGTCAAACTATTTTCCAAAGCACCAAAAGGCTAGACGAAAAACAATGGATAGAAACTAACCAAGGAAAGAAGCAACATAGAATTAAGGAGAAATTTCCTAACTGTGAAAGCAATCAATGGAATAACTCGCTTTCAGAAGTTCTGGGTGCTCCATCACTAGAAGCTGTCAAAAAGAGACTGTACAACATTTATCTGAAATGGTATAGAGCCATGATGGCAAACCTATGGCACGCAAGCCATCATCACAGTTCAGTTCCGCCATGCATGCGTGGGCACCTCCCGATGGCCAGCTGGTTTTCAGGTCTCTGTGGCGCATGTGCAGGGGGGATGGGGCATGTGCGGGTGCATATGGAGACAGGGCACATGTGGGGGCACGTGCACATGTGGGGGGGCACATGTGGGGGGGCGCACATACACAGGGTGCATGCACGGGGGCTCATGCGTGGGTCCATGCATGCATTGCATTGGGGGGATTCGGGCATGCGCACATTCACGCACATGCGCATATTGGGCACTCGGTCCGGAAAAGATTAGCCATCACTGGTATAGAGCCTCCTGCTCAAGCAGGAGCTTAGACTAGAAGATCCCCAAGGTCCCCTTCCAACTCTAATATTCTATGTTCTATGTTCCATGTTCAATGTTCTATGTTCTGCTCACATTTAAGGGGTGTGGGTGTGTATACATGTTGACCCCAGAGAAGCAGTTGATTAAATAAAGTGGTGTGGATAGAGTGTTTTCATTTGAACTCTGAGCATTACAATTATGTTTACATTGTGTTAATTAAGTTTGGTGTGTTTGCTTTTGTGTATCTACAATTTGAAACAATGTTTAATTAATTCTTATGTTTGCTGTGAAGCTGTTAATAAATAACTTTGTGGAGACTTGGATTATTTAATATATGTTTTCCTATACAATATTTCTAACACATTTATATAAATTTAAAAATTCATAGATAGATAGATAGATAGATAGATAGATAGATAGATAGATAGATAGATAGATAGAGCAATATCAGTTAAATATGATGGAATTAGTGTTCCATAGAGCACAAATTCAAATTTGAAAGATTATTTGACTGTTTTATATGTAAAGCAAAAATATTGAAAAAGCTAAAAACCAAGTTCAGAGTAAGCCTCCCCATTTTTGACAGTTCCAGATTGAATCTGGAACAGCATAAATTCATTGAATTAATAGGTCTTAAATTAGCAAAACTAAATATCTTTTAATTCCTACATTTATTCTTTGGATTAATTATTGTTATTGTTGCATTAAAGTCAGTTGACTTCAGGGGATTGCTTGGACTAGTCTCACAAAATAGCAAGATTTTCAGAAGTGGCTTACCAGCACCTGCTTCCTAGAGCTGAGAGAAAATAACTGGATTTAAATCTCTTCTCCATATATGCTGTGGTTCTAATGAAAATTAATTATGCTATTAAATGAAAAAGACAAAAACATGCAGGATTGTGTTTGTCAAGAAAAATGTTTGTGTTTGATATGTTTAAATACTTATTCTCATATTTCTGATAGCCCTAATATATGGTTAGTTTTTATATAATCACTTTATGGTGTAGACTAAAATATAACAATTTGCCCAATGGCCTTGAAAATCAGAATTAGTTAAATTATTCCTAGACTATTTGACTTACAAAGCTTTGACAGTGCTTTGCAATATAATTGCAACAAAAGTAGACCTTTTTAAAAACTCTTTCAGTTATTTGATATTTTAGTGAGAAAGCAAAACTTGAGTTGAAGTGAAACAGAATAGGAGCTCCTGAGATGAATGCACATATGAATAATGGTTTCCAATTAACCTCTCAAACATCCCTTTTAAACAAATGCAGTAAATGTTTCATCACTGATAGTCATTCTTTTGAAAATCAGGCACAGCCATTCTAAAAGAGATGAATGTTCATCATCCCATGCATTGATGAAGTCACAATAAAATATAGTGAAATATGTAAGATTTCTGATCTAGTGAATATATTTTAATACCATTGGCTGCATCCAAATATAGTCATACATAGAGTAGAATATTTGAAAATCACTGGATACTCTAACATGACTGGATTTGGGTGCTTACTTTCCAGCAAACTGTCCTCTATACCTCGTAAATTCAAGGTATATAGTATTTGCATGTGATAGGAAAGAGCTACAACTCTGATCTCACATTGATCAAAGGAGCTCTGGTGGCTCAGCAGACTAAAGCACTGTTATTAACATTCACTTACATCTGCTGCCTGCAATTACTGCAAGTTCAAATCTTACCAGGCTCAAGGTTGACTCAGCCTTCCATCCTTTCTAAGGTAGGTAAAATGAGGACCCAGATTATGGGGGCAATAAACTGACTTTGTATAAATATACAAAAGTATGAAGGCTATTGCTTAACGCATGTAAGCCGCCCTGAGTCTCCGGAGAAGGGCGGCATATAAATCAAATTTTTTAAAAAAGGCTTTTCTGATAGTCATGAAGCTGTATAATTTAGAAATAGAAATAGAATAACAGAGTTGGAAAGGACCTTGGAGGTCTTCTAGTCCAACCCCCTGCCCAAGCAGGAAACCCTACACCACTTCAGACAAATGATTATTTATTTTATTTTATTTTATTTTATTTTATTTTATTTTATTTTATTTTATTTTATTTTATTTTATTATTTTATTTTATTATTTTATTTTATTTTATTTTATTTTATTTTATTTTATTTTATTATTTTATTTTATTTTATTTTATTTTATTTTATTTTATTTTATTATTTTATTTTATTTTATTTTATTTTATTTTATTTTATTTTATTTTATTTTATTTTATTTTATTTCTATACCGCCCTTCTCCTGCGGGACTCAGGGCGGTGTACAGCCAAGATAAAACATAGTATATAAAATTTAAAAAACAATTTAAAAAACAATTAAATAATTTTGGCCCAAGTTTAAAACAACCCAAATAAAACCGAATTCAATTAGCCTGGCTAGATGGAATAAGTGTGTTTTCAGGGCCCGATGAAAAGTCCGGAGGTCTGATATCATGCGTATCTCAGGGGGCAGGTCATTCCAGAGGGCAGGTGCTGCCACAGAGAAGGCTCTCCCCCTGGGGGTCACCAGCCGGCACTGTCTGGCTGACGGCACCCTGAGGAAGCCCTCTCTGTGCGAGCGAACCGGTCGGTGGGAGGCTATTGGTGGAAGAAGGCGGTCTCGCAAATACCCCGGCCCTAAGCTATGGAGCGCTTTAAAGGTGGTCACCAACACCTTGAAGCGCACCCGGAAGACCACAGGAAGCCAGTGCAGCTCGTGCAGGAGAGGTGTTATATGTGAGCGCCCCGTCGCTCCCATAATCCCCCGCGTGACCGCATTCTGGACCAACTGCAGCCTCCGGGTGCATCCCAAGGGGAGCCCCATGTAGAGAGCATTGCAGTAGTCCAGGCGGGAAGTGACGAGTGCTTGAGTGACCATGCGTAGGGAGTCCCGATCCAGAAAGGGACGCAACTGGCATATCAGGCGAACCTGATAAAAAGCTCCCCTGGCCATGGCCGTCATATGCTCTTCTAAAGACAGCCGTGCATCCAGGAGGACGCCTAAGTTGCAAGCCCTCTCCATGGGGGCCAGTGATTTGCCCCAATAGCCAGCGATGGCGCCAGCTGGCTATATCGGGACGCCGGAAGCCACACCACTCGGTCTTGGAAGGGTTGAGTCGGAGCCTGTTTTTCCCCATCCAGGCCCGCACGGCCTCCAGGCACTGGGACATCACTTCAAGGGCATCGTTGGGGTGGCCTGGGGTGGAGATGTACAGCTGAGTGTCGTCAGCATACTGATGGAACTCCACCCCAAAGCCACGGATGGTCTCACCCAGCGGCTTTACATAAATGTTGAACAGAAGGGGCGAGAGGACCAACTCTTGTGGCACCCCACAAACAAGGCGCCTCGGGGTCGACCGCTGCCCCTCTGTCAACACAGATTGCGACCGGTCAGAGAGGTAGGAGGAGAATCACCGCAGAATGGTGCCCCCCACCCCCAGCCCCTTCAACCAGTGCAACATGATACCATGGTCGATGGTATCAAAAGCCGCTGAGAGATCTAACAGGACCAGGATAGAGGAACAACCCCTATCCCGAGCCCTCCAGAGATCATCCACCAATGCGACCAATGCCGTTTCCGTGCTGTGCCCAGGCCGGAAGCTGGACTGGAGCGGGTCTAGATAGAAAGCTTCATCCAGGTACTGGGGAAGCTGCCGCACCAACACACTCTCAACAACCTTCGCAACGAAGCGAAGGTTGGAGACTGGACGATAGTTAGCCAAAATAGCTGGATCCAGAGAGGGTTTCTTGAGGAGGGGCCTCACCACCGCTTCTTTCAAAGCGACCGGCAGGGCCCCCTCACTCAGAGAAGCATTAACAATTCTCTGGAGCCAGCCTCATGTAACCTCCCGGGAAGCCAGTACCAACCAGGAGGGGCACGGGTCCAATAAACATGTGGTCACGTTTAGCCATCCCAGGATCCTGTCCACGTCCTCCGGAGCCACAGGATCAAACTCCTCCCAGATAACACTCTCAAGACCTGCCTCAGTCATCCCGTCCGGACTTACCCAGTCAGAGACCAGGCCTTCCCGAATCTGAGCGATCTTGTCATACAGATATTGCACAAAATCCTCAGCTCGACCCTGCGAGGGATCATCCCGCGCTTCCAGATGGAGAAGGGAGCGGGTCACCCTAAACAGGGCGGCTGGGCGATTATCTGATGATGCGATAAGAGTGGCAAAATAGCTAGATTTTGCCGCTTTTATCACCTCTAGGTAGGTCTTAATATGAGACTTCACCAGTGTTCAGTTGGATTTGGAGCGGCTGGTCCTCCAACTACTCTCCAGGCGTCTTTTCCGACACTTCATCTCCAAGATGTTATCCAACATCTTAAAAATTTCCAGTGTTGGAGCATTGACAACTTCTGCAGGCAAAAAAGTTGTTCCACTTTTAATTTAATTTAAATTAAATTAAAAACTTTTTTTTTCCATCAAGCAGGGCTGGCGTGAAAACCCCCCGCCCGTTTTTGAGACATTAGATTTTTTAATTGTTTAATGGGTTTTAGTCGTAAGGTTCTTAATTTTCGGCCAAAGGGTATAATTCTTTTAAATTTTCAAATTTTGTATTGGATGTTTTTTACTTGGCTGTGCACTGCCCTGAGTCCACCAGGAGAAGGGCGGTATACAAATTTAAATAAAATAAATAAAATTAATTAATTAATTAATTAATTAATTAAAATAAAATGTGTATGTGTATCAAATAGGAATAACTTGCAATTATTGTAAACATACCTAGATTTCTTAATTAAAACATATGAGGGTAAGAATAGCTTTGCTGATCATTTTCATCCAGTAGTTTGTTTTTCACAGGTATCAACAGTTGTCTCTAATGTGCTACAAGCAAGAGATGGAGATTTAATTAGTAATTCAAAATCTACCAAATAATTTCAATGTCTAAATTATACTGTAAATCAATTTGTCTTAATATTCATGTATATACAGTTTGCTTATACATAATCACTAGGGAACTTAGCTATTGAGAAGTTGATGAATGAAATCCAAGCAATTAAATATTGATAAATTTTTAATAAGGCTTCTCTTTAGAGAAATAGGTACCGTAAAATGTAGGTACAATGCAAGCAACTGGATTCAAACTTAGTTGTATTTTAGTAATTCTGAACTCACTGAGATTTTAGTTAAGTTATGATATAATTATGTAATTATATATTATATATAATTAAAGTAAGCATAAAAATAAATTAAAATAGAAATATATACAGTGAGAACCTAAATACAAAATAAGTAGTATTGAGATTCTGGTGAGCATAACAATTAACAAATACAGATAAATCTAAACTTCACCACAGAATGCTAAAGGAAATGGAGTCTGGCTTCCCAGGATGTACTTGTTTTTGGAATGAGGGGTGATGGGAAGATGGAGGTTTTAAAAGGCCAGATCAATTTCCAAACAATAAAGATTGGTATTTGTCCCAAGACACTAGATGTCACCAAAGAACAACAACAGTATATGCATAAATTATATGCTAGGTCATGATGTCTCCATTGTGTGTATTTCAGAGTTTTTCTGTTTTGCATACATATAATGTTTCCCTGAAAATAAGACCCAGTCTTATTATCTATTGGGCCCCAAAATAAGAACTAGGTGTTATTTTCAGGGGATGTATTACCCGCTTACCTTAGGACCATCGTAGCCAGGCCTCCCATTCCCTGACACCTGTTGCACTACTGCTTGACTTCCTCTGTGGGCACTTGCGGCTCTTGCAGCTAGGTGCCATGTGGTGCACCGCGCCATTGCTTCCGCTTGCGGCAGGATGCCACATGGCACATCGTGTTGGTGCCGCTACTCACAGGACATCACATGGCGCATCAATTTGGTGCTGCCGCTTACGACAGGACACCACATGGCACATTATACTGGTGCTGCTACTCGTGGCAGGAGGCTGTGTAGCATGTGAGTGCGAGCACTAGAACTAGCATGATGTGCTACACGGTCTCCTGCCATGAATGGCAACACCAGTGCAACACACCACATGGCATCCTGTTGCAAGTGGCAGCACTGCCACAATGAACCACACGGCATCTTTCTGAGACAGTGCCAGCAGTGTGGTGTGCTATACTGGCGCAATGTACCATGTGGTGTCCAGCCGTAAAAGAACTCGGGCAGTGGGGCAACAGGTGTCAGGGTGTGGAGGCTTGGCTGCGGTAGTCGTAAGGTAAGTGGGTGCAAGGCGTGTGGGGTAGCTCCACCCCACCTAGCTTGATTTGTATGCATGCACCTTGCCTCAGCTCATACAACCAGATGGTGGGACAGAATGGGTGGGGTCTTAAGTAAGGCTTATTTTTGGGGTAGGCCTTATTTTCAGGATAGGGTTTATTTTTGGAAAAACATGGTAGTAGTCTTGCAGCCATAATCATATGTAAAAATTAATCTTCTATGACTCTTTTATAATTGGCTGCCAATTAATTCCAGCAGGAAAAGTTTGGTTTAAATCAAATATTGATCTTTTAAAATCTTTGTATCATTATGTGTATTTGATTCCATAAATTTCTGGCTGTTTTACAAGTCTACCAGAGATGATAAAATGACATTCCTGTTGATCACATTTGAAGTACCTTTATGAATTCTAAATATTTTTTCTGGAGTCATACACCAATGGTAAATCATTCAATAAAAATTCTCTTTTAGACTATAATATAATGTAAATTTCAATTCTTTTTCCCATGTTCCATCAGTATATTGTGTTCAAAGTTCTTATCCTAGTTTATCATGCAGTTTTTCACTTATTCTTCTGTTTTAAATTTCAATAAAATTTATACATTTTAGCAATTTTTGTACTTATTCTTTCTTTCCTGCAAAATGCTTCTTGTGCTGAGACCCATAAAGGCATTTTCAGGTTTATGGCAGTAGATTTAAAAGGAAGTCTGGGTTTATATCTGTTCCATATTCACAATGTGGCACTTATAAAGATTCTTAAAATCTACATTAATCTTAATTTTATTGTACCAGAGAAAACCATGCCATCTGAACCTCAGATAGTGCTCTTCCAATTCTAGAATTCTTTTATCGAAGCAAAACCCATTGTTTTATTCAAGCTAAGCAATAATCTGCAAAACATAATTTTGCAGGTAATCCCAATAATCTCATTCCTTTGCATCTTGAAGTATTTCATATTTAAATATTGCTTTTTGTATTTGCCATATACTCTGATATATACAAATTTCTGCTATTATTTAAATGTTACATCAGTTGTCAAAGTAGGTTTTGTTTGAAAAATCATGCTTGGCAAAAATATTAGGAATAAATATAACCTGAGTAATTATTAGAACAAAATATAAAAATAAAGATATTTTCTTTTTTAACATTCTTATAGCAAATTTATTGCATAAAATTGCAGCAGGTCATTTCATCAGCATTTAAAAAGTTTCAAGATAAGTTACCTGAATCATTCTAAGAATAAGTTTAATTAGCCTTTGTAATGAAATGTATTAATAAAAAACATGTTTACTTCAGCAAAATTCTTTGTGCTTGGTTTTCAGCCATTTAAAAGCTTCAGTGCCCTCTATTGGCTGTTATAACTTCTACTTTGGGCCATTAAATACAAGTTATGTAAAACCCTTAAGTGAAATAAGCAAGTAATTTACTGACTGCTTTTTTTCTAAAAAGTACTATGATGTGCCAAATTAAAACAGAGATGATTGCAGTTTATTATATTTGATTGATATAATTAATATGCTAATAAACTTAATGATAATGTTTGGAAGCAATATAATATATTGGATAATGTTTGGTTGTAAAAAGAAATGAAAGACAAATGCCTGAGTGTGTGGAAATCATTCCTTAAATATCACTGATATTTATCACTGAAAAAATAGGGAATAGAAAACTCAAAATATTAAATATGGATTCTTCTTATTTTTTTATATGAAATACATAGAATCCTAAAGATCACAATAAGCTAAAACAATAAATGAATTCCTGAAAATTAACTCATATTTTTGCTGAACGTTTTCAAATATTCAGAAAGAGTCAACAGAATATCCTGAATTCTTGTTTATTCCATAAGAATATATTCTCCAACATATCCTTCTTTATGTACATCTCTATAGTCCACCAAGGGCCCAACTAAAGTAAGCAGCTGCATTCTGTCATCTCTGAAGGAGGGCAATCTTGTTAGTGTAATGTGACCTCTGGAGCACTAACACAGATAATACTGGCACCTCTCTCCCTTCTAATCTCCTACCAGTCTGAGCAATTCAACAGGAGATGAGGGCATTAAGGCCACATTATTCTAAACAAAACTCAGCAATGGTAGCAAAGTATTATGACATAGTTAAGATAGATTTTACCAGCCAATTCTTTCTTTCCCAAGACTTATTTCTTTCTAAGGATTTGTGCCTGCTCGCGGGGACACACAAACACATTTTGTGTGTGTGTGTGTGTGTGTGTGTGTGTGTGTGTGTGTGTGTGTGTGTGTTTGCATTCAATCATGTTGAATTCTTGGAGATTGCCTGGACAAGTCCCTGCAGTTTTCTTACCTGAAGGTTTTTCAGAAGTGGTTTGCATTTTTCCTTTGGCTGAAATAGAGAGTGACTGCCAAAGGTCACCAAGCTGGCTTTGTGGCTTGGGTGGGACTAGATTAGAACACATCATTTCCCAGTTTCCAGCCTGATCCACTATATCATATTCTCTCTCTCTGTCACATAATCAAAATTACAGTTTTAATTTGAATAAGAAGGACTTGGGGGAAATGGCTTCATTTATCTGTAAGAGCAATCTTCAGAATATACCTTATTATAAATCAAGACAGGTTGATATGAAAAATGTTCCTATATTTAAAAATAACAGAAGCAAGGAGACAGAAATGTCTTCTGCCTTTTTGTAAGTCCTTTGCTAGTATACTATATGCCTATCTATCTACAGTGTATTGAGAAAGTATTCAGAACCCTTCACTTTTATCAATTTTGTTATCCTACCGGCTGATTCTACAGTTGTTGAAATTCATTTTTTCTCAATAATCTACATTCAGTACTCCATAATGACAAAGTGAAAACAGAATTTTAGAAATGTCTGTAAATTTATTAAAAAGAAAAAATTGAAAGATTACATTGGCATAAGTATTTAGACCCTTTGCAACAACATGTGAAATTTAGCTCTAGTGTCTCCCATTTCTCTTGATCGTTGCTGACATGTTTCTACACCTTGAATGGAGTTGATCTATGGTAAATTAAACTGATTGGACATGATTTGGAAAGGCACACACCTCTCTAGAGAAGGCATCACAGCTGACAATGCATAATGTAGCAGACCAAAAGCCATGAGGTCAAAGGAACTGCCTGCACAGTTCAAAGACAGGATTATTGCAAGGCACAGATCTAGAGAAGGCTACAATAAAATTTCTGCTGCACAAAGGTTCCTAAGAGCACGGTGGCCCCCATAATTCTCAAATGGAAGAAGTTTGGTGCAACCAGGACTCTTCCAAGAACTGGTCACCCAGTCAAACTGAGCAATTGGGGTAGAAGTGCCTTAGTAAAAGAAGTGACCAAGAACCCAATGGTCACTCTGACTGAGCTCCAGACATGCTGTGTGGAAATGGGACAGAGTTCCAGAAAGACAAACATCACTGCAACCATCCACCAATCTGGGCTTTATGGAAGAGTAGCTAGATTGAAGCCTCTCCTTAGAGCAAAACACATGAAATCTAATCTCCATACATGTGTGGGAGTAAATGGACAGTTTCCAGGGATGTAACTGAGGACACATTGGATTGCTTCGTTATGCATATATATATATATATATATATATATATATATATATATATATATATATATATATATATATATAAATGATTAGATCAAATAGCTACTGCAGTCCAAAATGATTTATTGGATGACTTATTTTTAACATACTGTATGATCAAATGTCATTTATTAATTCATGGATTAGTAAAATTTTCTGATAGCTCTCATACAGAGATACAGATTGGAAGAGGTTAGCGTTTGGCAGGCAAATGGCAATGGAAAAACGCATGCCAAGGAAAACTTTAGTGCAGGTCAAAATAGTGCAGTAAATGGTCAAAAATGAGTTCCAACGTTTGCAGGACAGTGAGCCATTTGGAATTTGGATGATGTCTAAAATAACCCTCAGGAAAGAGACCCTTTCCCAAATACTGTAAAAAAATTAATGTTCATTTATTCAGTTTTGAGGTATCTTTTTAGAGTGCTTGCCTGCTTGAGGTTTTGTTTAATTATTTTCTGTTTTTAATCATCTCAAATATTTTGATGTTATTTGCAGCTTGACTGTATTTTTACCTGGCTTTCTATCTTTTATGAATAAATTAAATGACACTTGTCTCAGTAGAAATCTACTTCCTGTTTTAAAATCAGTTATCAACCTTTGTTCCAGAAAAAGACTAAAACAAATATAAGCTGGCCAGTTACCGCAACATATATGGCTGCATTGATCTCTGCTTTTGTAAATGGCCATGGTTTTTTATATTGTTTTGCCCAACATACAGTTTGACTGTTGCCTCCAAAATATACAGGATAGCAAAGTTAATTTTCAAAGTTAATGTCACTGTCAACAATTGCTATCCTCCACATCTCAGATATACCAACAATAGCCAATTTTCCTACATCTATCTCCATCTCTCTGGGCCCCCACCTCTGGTAATCTTATAAAAAGATGTGAGATAGTATAGTCTAATTGATATATCAATCATGCTCCTTGGAAGTAAATGTTAAACCATTCAAGTTATAATCTACTAAACAGTTCCTCAAAAGTAAGTCTCATTGACTCCAATAAGAGCCTTGGTGGTGCAGCAGACTAAAGCACTGTTAAGTAACACCAGCTGCCTGCAATTACTGCAAGTTCAAATCTCACCAGGCTCAAGGTTGACTCAGCCTTCCATCCTTTCGAGGTAGGTAAAATGAGGACCCGGTTGTGGGGGCAATAAGCTGACTGTATAAAAAAGAACACCGCTTAGGTGGGGGGGGGGCGAAAGCCCTACTAAGCAGGTATTTACAAAAGTATGAAGGCTATTGTTTAATGCATTGTAAGCCGCCCTGAGTCTCCAGAAAAGGGCGGCATATAAATCGAACCAATAAATAAATAAATAAATAAGTCTTTCCCCCAAATAGCTCAATATTGGCTTGCAATCTGAGAATTCAAGTCTATATCTATTTACTGTATTTCATAGACAAAAGTACAGGCCCAGTCAGAGGAATTTCTTCTGGCTTAAAAGCCTGTGCTCATCAACTAACCTACATCTTTAATAAATTACTGGAGATGTGTTGTGTTCCTTCTTGCTTCAAACGCTCTACTATTATCCTGGTTCATCAAGGAGCTAAATGAGTACAGACCAGTCACTGTGACCATCTGTAATTATGAAGATCTTTGAAAGGTTAGTGTTGGGCAACTTGAAAATCAATACAGATCCACTGTTAGATCCCTTGCAGTTTGCCTACCATGCAAATAGATCAGCAGATGATGCTGTCAATATGGCACTGCACTACATCTTGCAGCATCTTGAATCCACAGGAACCTATGCATGGGTCCTTTTTGTAGACTTCAGCTTAGCACTCAATACAATCATTCCAGAAATTCTTCATTCCAGACTGATTCAGCTAGCTATACTTGTCCATTCTAATAGGTGGATTGTACCTTTTTTGACAGATAGAAAACAATAGAAGAAGCTGGGGAAAATCACATTGAGTATCCGGACAATTAGCACAGGCACCCCTTAGGGCTGTGTGCTCTCTCCATTACCCTAGAGTAGATGGTAACTGGCTCAACAGCCGTAACTGTGAGAGGAGTTTAGGGGCCCAGGGGACAATCACTTCAGTATGAATTAATGTGCGGCAGCCACCAAAAAAGCCAATGCAGTCCTAGGCTACATCATGTGAATTATCAGTACCATCATATAATATGAAGTGTTAGTACCACTATATGCTGCCTTGGTAAGAACACACCTGGAATACTGCATCCCATTCTGGTCACCTTGATACAGAAAATGAGACTCTAGAAAGGGTGCAGAAAAGAGCAACAAAGAGGATTAGGAGTCTAAAGGCTAAAGCATATGATGAATGGTTGCAGGAACTGGGTATGTCAACAAAAAGAAGGACTAGGGATAACACACAGAGGTGGGCTTCACATAATTTAACAACCAGTTTGCCCCAGCACTGAAAATGTGAGCACGTGCCCACTGGCTTCGCTCGCGTACATGCCTTCTGCGCATGCGCTTTGCTCACACGCACACATGCACACATGCACACAGCTTTAAAAACGCAACCAAACAGGATGGCATAGTGCCAGGGTGGGTGGGCAGGCCACCTGCAGGTCACAACCACCGGTTCACCCGAACCAGTCCGATCTGACTGAATCCCACCCCTGATAACATGATAACAGTCCTCCAATATTTGTCACAAAGAAGGGAACAACCTATTTTCCTAAGCAGCTGAGGGTAACAAAAGAAAAATAAGGTTTAAAGTTATCAAAGCGATATCCAACCTAGTACCAAGGAGAAATTTCCTGACAGTGAGAGCAATTAATCAGTGGAAAGGCTTGCCTTAGAAATTTTGGATATTCCATTACTGGAGAAGAGATTGGATCACCATTTGCCTGTAATGGTATAGTGCAGGAGTGTCAAACTCAAGGTCCATGGGCCGGATCTGGCCTTTGGGGTGCTTAAATCTGGCCCGGGGGCTGCCCTGGAAACAGTGAAGGACAAGCCTGCGGTGCCTCTGCCAGCAAAAATAGAGCTCAGGTGGCTGTGAGCCCCCCCTCCCCCGAGCTCCATTTTTGTTGACAGAGAGCTGCAGGAGGCTATCGCGGGTGAAAACGGATGTTGAATTTGACACACCCTGGCCATGGCCACTCCTGGCCCCCCGAGGTCAAACACAACCCTGATGCGGCCCTCATTGAAATCAAGTTTGACACTCTGGGGTATAGGGTTTCCTACTTGAGCAGGGTATTGGACTAGAAGACTTTCAAAGCCCCTTCCTACTTCTGTTGTTCTGTATTATTTTGTATTCTGGGAGACTGAGTTCTAGTTCCACCTTAGGCATAAAGCCAGCTAAGTGGTAATCACTTTCTTTCAGTCCTAGGAAGGAAGCTATAGCAAACCACTTCTGAAAAGCCTTGCCAAGAAAATGGTAGGGACTAATTCAGGCCAGTAGTAAAAAACTGATTTGAGAAAAGAAAGAAAAAAAGGAAGGAAGGAAGGAAGGAAGTACTTTAATATAGATTGACCTCATTTGCCACTGCTTGTTTTTTAGCTTTTTTGGTATAGCTTGGTTAGAATCTTTAGTGATTCTTTTTTTATTGCTTGCTATATTTCTGTGGATAGTCCCTCAGTTCCTGTATCTTTCTGACTAGATAATGATCAAAATGCTAATTTAATTCATTTTCTAGAATTAGACTCTTGCAAGTACAGAATATCTTCTAAGATATCTTGGACGTTGCCATATCTTCTAAACAATATTTTGGTATGCATCTTTGAATCTGTTACATGTGCATTGCCATCCTTTAGCAAACTGGGAGACTTAGTTCAGCAACATCTAGAGAGTCAAAAGTCTTTGCCTTTAATCATTTTCATATTCAGTAATTTAAAATATCAATTAACTATAGAGCCATCTGTATTGAAACTCTTACTAGATGTGCAATATCCCACAATATTTTGTATATTTTCTTTCTTAACTTCTACTAGAAACCTAACTAGTAGATTTGTGAGTTGATATCACTCTTATCTAATCTTGAGTGTTGATTCCCAAATGATTTCAATTTTTAGCAAGTATTTAGTGCTGCAAAAGATTATGACATTGCAGAGGTTTTGCAAGAATACGATTGATGGAGCTAACCATGGACTTAATATTAATGATAAAGAGGGTTATATGCAAAAGTGGCCTTTCTGTCAAATAGAATGGATGAGAAAGCTAATTTCTTTTGCACTTTTAAAGAGCAAGTTAAAAGACCTTATTTATCTTGATAAGGGCATGCTTGTATTTGTAACAAATTAGAATATAATATTTCAAAACTATATATGAGTCTATTATTAAATTTAAATTATCAATTTATAAATCAGTTATTCAAATAAATTTCTCATTTTCATACTGATAAATCATAGTGAATCCAATTAATGCTTTCTGAATCATAAAGCATGACTTTTCACATCCTATCAAATCTGTAATATGGATTATTGATGAAATATACATTTTTATTAATATAATTTAGATTCTAAAATTTTAAATTATCTGTATGATTACTGAAGATAAGAAATCTAGAATTAAATAAAATAGCACAGAAGTAGTAAAATATGGAACTTAACAATCAGAATATAAGTATTTACTTTGAATCTCATGGAAATCAATTGAAATTAAGGATGTTCAATTCTGAATGGCAACTGCTGTTTTCATTTTCAAGAGATGACTTTATACTTTCTCGATAACCAGGAGCAAGATCTATACATTTCTAGGCAATGTTGGCTTGTAGACTGAAACTGAAATTCCTATTGTTCAGTCACATTAATCATATTTCTTTCATTTAACATACAAAATTGGAACCATAAAGCATTTTATATATGAAGGAGATATTCAGAAATAACAATAAATATTTGACTATACTGTGATGATAAAAACTCTGATTTTGGTATTCCTCTGGGTGATTCAGAACTTTCTTTTTAATTTGAATTGAATTGGACAATAGTGTAACAAGTAGAGTTACACTACTTGTGTAGTGTAACACACAAGTTAGGGTGTGTGTTCAGCTGTTGAACACACAGAGTTAGGGTTGGCTTCAGCTGTTGTCATGTTAGAGTAATGTTTCTAATAAGTCCTAACTAATTGAAATAGGCCTTTGATTAGATTCCATTATTGGGAGCAATATGGTCCAAAAGACAATATAGGCTTTCTCCATTTGAGGTTTTTTAAAAAAAAATATTTTTAATAACTTAGTCCTCTTTCCTAAACAACGTCTTTAATCCACACACTGGATCCTGTTACTAAAACCACTGAGTGACTCTTGAAAGGTCAGCATAAATATTTCTTTTGATTTTGAATGTGGCAGACTGGCACTCCAACTGCAGGTATGTCTTCTTTGTGGAATTCATTTTTGGATATTATATGTTGGGCAGGAAATTTAGACCCCAAAGACCTCACGCTGAACAGCTTAATTCACACTAATGTAAGAAAAGGCAGTGTGAGACTAGGCTGTAGCTCCCATACTTAAAGAGGAAGTAGACATGTAAGCAGAGTGGTCAAAGAGCCAGGATTCTTGTCTAAAAGTTCCCTTTGGAAATTGATAAGAAGGGATAAAAAGGAACCAAGGAAATAAAGGAAAAATTGTCATCTGAATCAGACAAAGGTGATTGTGCCTGAGCATAAGGACCCATCCCCAGCACCCTCAACAGCTACCAGACTTGAAAATCAACAAGGCAAGAACATCACGGATATTTTTTAAGATGAACTTTGTTGGTGGGAAATGCCTCAGTGTCAAGTGACATAAAAACTGCTATTATACTTTCATTGTTTCAGGCACAGACTCCGGTCAGTAAAAGCTTGAGTATCCAGTGATTCCTATAACTTATCCTTTAGTTTATAGGAAATTTTTAGAGGTCAGGGTAACATCCTTTAAGTGTCTTTCATTTTGTTTTGATTTCTATGGACCTTCTACATTATCCTCACTTTGTCTTTGAAAAAAAGAAAATAATCTTTGAGAATTCCACCATTGCTGCTATTTTCTCAGGCTTCACTTTGGCATCACTGCAAAATTCTTGCTTATTCTCACCATTGTTATTTGACAATTTTAACTAAATTTGGCTTGTCTGGCCCTTCTCAGTTCAGACTCTATTCATTCCAACCCCATGGAATGTTGGGCAGAAATTATGTAAAGCAGCTTAGGACTCTACCTACATGTCCTCGTCTTTCTGCCATGAAAATATTTCAAAAACAGAATACAACAAAACATAATAGTATGTAAGGAGAAGCAGGAAAATGACTGGATCTGGTCATATATAGATAAATATATGGCCATTTTCAGCCCTATTGTTACCTTCCAAGGGATCCTTTCCAGAAATTTCCAGTGTACTCCCTTTGATCTGCTGATAGTGAGCCATTAGATTTCATCCTGTTTACATCTGCCTCAACAGTATTCCTTAGTGATTAAAAAGTTAAGGAGAATCGTAAAAAGCATAGTTTTCTGGCAAGCCTCAGAATGCTCTCTAAGCTTTCCTCATTATGGTTTGCTATTTAAACCATCAGTAGAATTCTAAGAGGAGATCAGACATGTGTCCACCAGATGCCTGCAAACAGATCTGCTCTAGGGACCTGACTCAACAATAATCTATAGACAGCAGTTGTGAACTTGAGCTGGGCCAACACCTCATCAGGCTTCATGGCTAATTGATTTCAAAATTAGACTTGGTATTTCTGAACGATGATCTTAAAAGGCAGCAATAAAATACATCAAAATCCTTTGAGCCAGCCATGCTTTCATCCAAATGGCTTATTATAAAGAGCTGGCACACCTGAATTTTGGCATGGACAAATAAATTCCCATATAGCAAATGGAAAACACATTCGGCATGGAAGGTTTGTCAAGTGAAGTTCATAGCATCAGTAAGCAAGATCCTGATTCCCCATCTCCCCCTGCTTTTAGCGACAGGACATTCATTGGAAGTGTTTTGCTGCTATTTTAGTGGCCATTATAATCAAAATTTAGATAAAAACTATTAAGTAATCGAGATATGAGCATTTCATACATCATGACACAAGAAATTCATGAAGATATAGCTCTTTAAACTCTGAAAATCTGGCACTATAAAATACTATGCAAAAGGATTTAGGTTCTCTTTTGCCTGTTTCTTATAACTGGTATCAGATTCCATGAATTATCTGAACACAAAGATTATCTGAACGCAAACTAAAATGACACTTTCAATATTTCTCAGTATAAATCAAGCAAGTATTCCCAAGTTAGCATTCAGACTCAGCAAACTTAAATTTAATTTGTATTTTTTTAATCTCTATGTATATTTCTAGACAGGGTGACCTTTTTAATAACTGACTATTAGGTAAAGTGAATGTAAAAATTAAAAACAAATGATAGTCAGATGAGCAATGAAATACATAAATATATGTATGTGTATATATATAAACAATATAAAATATCACTGACTAAAATACTTTAGTCAGTGCCATATGACTTTCTGCCATATAGGTAGACTAGTTCTGACATGATTAACTATATGTTTAAATAAAAGATGCAACTGAAATTTTCAGTTTCAAAATATAAATGTAGTTTCTCTTTTTTTTTTCTTGTTTGAATGACAACATTCATTTAACAGAATTGTGGGGTATGGTATTTCTGCATAGTCTAATTGAATTGATCTAATTTTATATGGCCAGCATAGATATTACATTCTGCATTAAGACTCATCCATAAGCAAAGAAACTTAACTAGGTCAGTTAAAATCAAAATATGATTTTCATCTCTAACTAGCAGGTTTAACATGTAGTTTGTATAAATTGCTAGATACTTAGCTACAGCAGTCTCTCGCATTTTACACAGACTAAAAAAGCTTAAGGTATTTTAATTGTTATGCTGTCACCGTGTTGAGTATATATGTCTATCTGCAGAGGACGAGAGAGGAATAAAGAAAGAAATGTGCAGTATTAAAAACAATACCAATTGTCTAAACAATAGAAATAAAATGTGTTAGCAGTAATAAAAATAATACAGTGTAGGACAAATATAAGAAAATGGGAATGAAACTACTAAAGTATTATTAGACTTACATCAATGTATTTCAAAGTTGAGAAAGGCATCATACTATTGACTGAGCAGCAGTCATACAATCCAGTAAAGCCTCAGCCAACAATGACTATCTTAAGGTGACCAGATTTTAACATTGGTAAAGAGGGACATTGTGGGCGTGGCTTATTTTGTGGGCATGGCTAGCTGGTCATGTGACTGAGTGGGCGTGGCTAGCTGGTCATGTGACTGGGTGGGCGTGGCTAGCTGGTCATGTGACCGGGTGGCCATGGCTATGCGTATAGGGTAAGGTGAACAGATTTTAACATTGGTAAGAAGGACACCATTGTGGGCGTGACTTGTTGTGTGGGCGTGGCTTGGAGGCCATGTGACTGGGTGGGCGTGGCTAGCTGGTCATGTGACCGGGTGGCCATGGCTATGTGTATAGGGACTACTCAGAGGGCTGAAAAGTCATTTCTGACAGGTCCTCACACTTTTGACTGGTCCTCACACTTATGACCATCCTCACATTTATGCCCGTGCAGTATTCTTAACAACCATGTCACTCATTTCACAACTGCTTCTCTTCACCATGGTGACAAGATAGGGCAAAAACGTAAAATGTGAGGACAGTCGTAAGTTCGAGGACTGGTCAAAAGTGTGAGGACCAGTCAAAAATAACTTTTTCAGCCCTCTGAGTAGTCCATATGCACAAAAGGACTAACCAGAGGGCTGAAAAAAGTCATTTCTGACAGGTCCTCGCACTTTTGACTGGTCCTCACACTTATGACCATCCTCACATTTATGCCCGTGCAGCATTCTTAACAACCATGTCACTCATTTCACAACTGCTTCTCTTCACCATGATGACAAGATAGGGCAAAAATGTAAAATGTGAGGACAGTCATAAGTTCGAGGACTGGTCAAAAGTGTGAGGACCAGTCAAAAATAACTTTTTCAGCCCTCTGAGTAGTCCATATGCATTAAAGGATACAGCAATAGAGAGGGATGAAGGAATGGAAATTAGAGTAGGAGTGAGGGTAAGAGAGGGAGGAAGAGAGGAGGAGAAGGAGAAAGGAAGAGGAAGTAGGGAGGAGAAAAAGAGGGTGGGGGGAAGAGAAAGTAAGAAGGAAAGAAAAGAGAGTGGTGGTAGGTTTGAGGAGAAAGATTGCTGTACAATAAAAAAGATGAAAGGGAAGAAAGCCAACCCCAAGCAAATATAAAGATATTAAGATTAAGAATGAATTGTTAAACTTTAAAGAATAAAAGAGAACAAATATGAATAAATAGCAATAATTAGAATTTAGAAACACACATACAAACATGCAATGTATTTTCTTTGAACAGAATATTTGGCTGGTTCACAAATTTAAACAGCGTTTAGTCATTTCAATTAAATTTACAATTTCTATATTTCCTTTTTGCCATATTTATTCCTCATCTATTTTTTTAAAAAAACAATATTACCCTTCATCCTCATCTCTAATCTTAATCAAATTCAATTTTTCCCTTCTATTCTATATTATACCCCTTCCCATTGTCATCTATTTTTATATCCATCCTCACATTGGTTAATTATGTAATTATGTAATACAGTTGTTTAATACAAATTCAACATTTTAATATAAATCAATTAGTTATATAACTATATTTTTTTGTATATTAATCAATATGAACATGAATATTCCAATTATTTCCATGCAATCCAATTTCTTACAAATCAATTAATTATATTTACCAATAATAATAAACCAAATAATTTCCCCCATATATTCCTCCAAACCACAACTTAACCATTTCTGCTTTCAACACAATATACAATTATTAATTGTATCTCAATTATTACAATTCCCTAGTTAAATAGAGCTTTTTTTCTTTTGTGTTTTAAAATCCAAAATTTCCCATTGTTTGCAGTTTTGTACCTACCTTTTTTGGTGAGGAAAAAGAAAAAGAAAGAAATCTGTCTCTGCCTCATTTTGTCACGTTGCAGGTTTAGTTTCGCTTTCGCCTGTTTTCAGTATAGCTAGGGGGGGGGAAATCTGCTCCAGGAACTTTTTGCAGCTTTTCGCAGCTAATTAACCTAGCGGAAGCTGTTAACAGGGGCTGTTTTTCTATTTTTGCAGGCATGGGTCTATTCATTTTTTTTTAACACTGATCAGCTGTAGGTCGGCCCTTTGAAGCCCCGCGGCAAGAGTTTAAAGAGTTTTTTTCCCCTCTAGCCATCAGCGGGGATTCAGGAGGCAGAATGAAAAATCGGGACTTTTTTAAAACGCCGCGGGACGCGGGACAAATTGCTCAAAAGCGGGACTGTCCCGCCAAAAGCGGGACGTCTGGTCACCTTAGACTATCTTCACCATATCCTTTCTGTGACTTTCCAAGGATGATTTTTCTCATATTTGGCAGAAACAGGTACCGAGGGCAACAGATATTGTTATAGAATATTGTTATTCATAACTCTTTTTGTTAACTCAGATTTAAAAGAAATAAGAGTCCTTAATTCTCTTAAACCCTGTTCGAGAATTATGACACAAGGATGGATTTAAATTAATGCCATGTATCATTATCATATTTTTACAGGAATATAGTGTGTTAAGGTGGGTAACCTGAAGCCACAAGATTGCAAGCAGCCTTCAAACCATCTTTCTACACATATTACCAAAACCACAAATTGTCCTCTCAGACCACAAATGCTCAAAATTGATGATACTGCTTCCTGTCATTTTAAAATAGACACCCAATACCTGGAAAAGCCCAATTTTCCTAGAGACTCTAACACTATTATCGCTTTATCCATATATCAGATTAGATTTTTTAAAATTAATAAATCCAGTTCCTGCCAAAAATTTGATAAAAAGAAAGTATTTCAGAAACTGGTTTACAAACGTATTTCTAATCTATTTCTCCTAAAATATACAAATTCTAATGAGTAGTTTATACAAATTTTAATAGTTATACATGGAATAAAATATAGGTTTATTCAAGCTCATTTCAGAATTATCAGAATCCTGCCTCTATTTTAGCAACCTTTTCCATCGTATCCAGTTGTATTGGTGCTAGTACCAATGTGCATGTTTTAGAGGACTTATTGAGCAAATGAATAAAAAGAACAGGGGTAGAGATAAGGACAGTATAAGATAAATTTGAGCTATATGATACCTTTGGAATCCCACTTATTTCTGACAGAGATTGCCAAGGTGTAAATGAAGGTGAGCCTTGGTAGTACAGTGGTCTAAGGCACCCTGTTATTAAGCTGGTTATTAAGACCAGCTGCCTGCAATTACTGCAGGTTCGAATCTCGCCAAGGCTCAAGGTTGACTCAGCTTTCCATCCTTTCTAAGGCAGGTAAATTGAGGACCCAGTTGTGGGGGCAATAAGCTGACTTTGTATAAATATACAAAAGGATGAAGGCTATTACTGAGCACATTGTAAGCCGCCCTGAGTCTCCGGAGAAGGGCGGCATATAAATCAAATTAAAAAAAAAAATGTCAAGGTATCACAATAACATTTCTTCTCATTGTACTGCTTTGAAACCTATTGTTAACTATGCTAATAAAGCATATAATGTAACACTTTAAAGTATTGTGCTTTACTGTTCTCCATATGACTTTATATGTTTGCTTTATGAAGAATACATATGCAGGACACATGAAAGCTTTGAAGTGGAACAAATAACCTAATAAAACCTTCCCAGAAAATTGTGGGCCAGCTGCTGCTATTTTTGACGTGTTTTTGATTAAAGTCCTTAAGTCTAACAAGACTGAATTGCCACAGCAAAAAGTTATGGGACACTCTAAATACTCTGATGTAGAGTTATAGAAATATATGTGAGGAATTTATCTACCTCTGAAAAATCAGAGTTTTGTAACTCTCTTACCTGTGAAAGTATGGGCAATGTTTGTATTCTGCACCAAATTCCTGTAACATCAAAGGATGAGAATGTTACACAGAATCAGAATAAACTAAAATTTGGAAAGGAGTGCATGTATGGGGGTGGGGAGGTGAGAGGAAGAAAGAGGGAGAGATTCTTAGAAAAATAATGTAATTATATAAATTAATTAATTAATTAATTAGAATTATATAATTAGAATTATATTATGCCATAGAAAGCTTCCAAATTTGGAATAATTCCTATTATATTTTATAAATAAATTGAATCAGTTATTTACCAATATTTAAAAATATCTCTATGAAAACCTGTAATTGAAATGAACAAATGATAATTATAAATTATATAAAACAAACATTTGCCTGTTCCTATTGATTAATACTATTTAAGAAATAATGTTAGTTATTACATTAGTACTGTTTAGCAGATTAAGTAATTTATAAAACAAGAGCTTTCTATGAGATACCTTTATCATTATCACTTTTAAAAGTAAACTCTTTTAGTCATAGTCAACTCCTGATGACTTCATGAATTATATATTATATTTGCTCTTGTCTTCTTTCATTTCTGTAGACAGTCTATCTTTCAAGGTACTCTCCTATCAAGTACTAATAGTTTCAATCTCTCCTTTTTTTTAGATCAAACTAGTCAGTTAGTTGTTACTACCTAATCTTGCCTCTGCATGAATCCATACAGCTAAACATAGAGCACATACAGTATTTGGGATAGGCATCTTCTAGCCTAATATAAAGTGGGATCCCCAAAACCAAAATTTTGTTGAGAGCTCAACATTATGAATTATTTCAATAGATGTGTCACGTTCCATGTATCCAGCACTAAGAAACTGCAAATCACACAGTTTTAGTGTGAAGTGTTTTATCCCGGAAAAATTGGAAACCCGGTACTGAGTGACATACAAACAAAGTCAGTGTTATCCACGTCTTAAATCCCCTTGCACACACCTAGTCCACTCCCTTGGCTTCTGGATACCACAAACAGCCTAGAATCTTTGGCCGCGTCTAGGCCAACACTCAGCTGCTGGTCTGCTCTCTGCACTGCATCTGATTGCCGCTTCACTTCCAGATGATCAGCTCTGACGCCCAGCTGATCCATTCACCATTGGCCTCCCAGCTGATCAGTGAGGCCGAGCCATTTGCCGCCTCCCAGCTGATCAGCGCAACTCCCAGTCACTTCCCTGCAGCCCTGAATGGCAACCCCAAGATGGCTTGCTAGTGTGCATTGTAGAAGTTCAAAAATAAAAATGAAATTAATAAAAAAAATGGTACAATATATTAAATATTACTTGAATCTAGTGATGTACAGTGATATACTATTAAATAATAAGCAGTAATCTGTGGGAAATCTAATTCATAAATCTTTAATGAGAAAAAGATGAAGCAGAAATTCAAAGAAAGATAGCAAATGGTAAATGGTAAGTTTAAAGAAATGATTAAATTTATTCAGCTATAAAACAAGACAGGTGTGGGGGACACCTATTCAAAATAGATACTACCAAAAGAAGAAAAGACTGAATTGTAGAAACTTCTTGTCACAGCAAATTAAAAATAAATAAAAACTTTAGCAGTCTTACGCATAGCATATGCCTGACAGTGGTCGGTTTCTACCGGTTCGTCCCGTTTCAGGCGAATCAGTAGCAGAAGTGGGGGAGGCTCCGCCCACCCATCTGGATGTCATCACAGATGCTCTACGCATGTACAGAAGGTTCTGTGCATGTGCAGAAGCGCCGCATGCGCGCTCACAGTTCTGAACTGGTAGTGAAGGTAAGTGAAAACCACTACTGATGCTTGAGGTTTGGCCAGATACCTTTGGCTAATTATCTTCTTTCCATCCTCATTTTCACTGTCCTTCAACTATAAGAGTATCCAATTAAAACTGGTCTTTAAAGGACAAAAGTGCATGCACAAACAGCCCAATGTTTCAATAGTTTTGATTGGTCCACAGTAGTTCTCTCTAAGTGTCAACAAGTGAAGGAAAATCTTTGACCTGGCTGATCTCTCTGATGTTCTTTGATTATGACTTCAGCTAAGGATAGAGAGCAAAAATAGATCCAAGGAAGGCATTCCTTCTCTCTTTGTAGAGATTTCTGTCCTAAACTTCTTTAAACTTTAAACAGTATTTTATCTTACATACAGAATGATTTACATTATATAAGAAAACCAGTACAGTTGCTTCTTTACATATCTATTTATCAGTGAATTTGTCTAATTTCTATTAAACTTATTTATTCCAGCTAAATGGACACTGTAGGTAGTGCAGCCTTAGAAGGGAAAATCCAAAATGATATTTTTAAGAGAATAAAACATGCAGAACAAGAAAGTGATATAACTGTAAAATCAAAAGAGCAATAGAAATTGCATTAATCAGACTTCTGATTGATGTTGCAATGGGAACGGACTGGAAAATAGCGTGTTCTAATAAGCCCAGCAAAACCCAGTCTGATGAACCACTACCGGGAGGCTTTCGAGCCATAGCCATCTTGGAGGGTGGTGAAGAAAGGAGAGGCATTTCGTGGACTGCAAGGAATTGGCAATTTCCTCGCTGGAACAGAAACAGCCCTCCTGAAGTGTCAGCGGGGATGGCGGCCATCTTATGGTGCCCGTCTTGAAGCTGGGACAACCGGACTGAAGAATTGTGCAGGAGTGGCGATTCGATGGAGTACCAGAACTGGGTGAGATAAATGCCAACTAATATTTAAAAAGTGGAAATTGAAGTTTTAAAGCTTTCCCGAGCTTGGACTAGTGGCTACTGGGCTCTTAGGGGAAAAAAACACACACACACATGGAACAAAGAGAAGACACGGATTGTGATATAAGGAAGGTAAGAGAGTTTTTGGATTTGGAAAATTGGGAAAAGCAAAGACTGTTAAAAGGAAAGAATATGATTTTTGGAAGAAAATAATAATTGATAAGAGAACTTTGAAAAAATTATTGGACATTTTGACAAATAAATGGATAAGTCTGCTTTGTAACGGAGTAGAAACGGAGAGTGCCATCTGCTGGAGGAAAGAAAAAAGCTTTGTAATATTCTATTCAAATAGACAAAACAGAAGAAATAGCAGCTGGAAATTTCAATCTTGGCTGTATAGAATTGGATACTGTGTGAAAAATTGAGGATTGACAGTGTTTTACATCTGGGTGGTTGTTTTATTTTCCTTCTCTACTGGAAGATAGTCTCATATTTGGATTTGACTGTTGCTGCATTGGGATAATAAATAACAATTGAGAAGAACATTTTAACTGTAAAGAATAAAGGAATAATTGAAGCAAAAAAGAAGAAAAGAAGAGGAGAAATAAGAAAATTATATAGACCTAAAAATTTTGACTAAGTGAATAGAGATATATTTGGGAGAGGTATTAAATGGTTTTAAAATGGAGTTGAAGATGTATGAAGAGTTACTTTCGATGCTCAAAAGCATGCATAAATCTCTAATAGGCTAATATGAAATGGAAAATCCATTTAAATATATAGAAAAAGAAAATGAAGAGAAGCTGGAAGAGGGAAATTTGAATGAGAAACAAGAAACTAATAATGGTGAAGAGAAAATATTAAAAAATAGAAATCAGATTGAGAGCATTATAGAAATAGTTGGGAATGTAAAAACAGGAGAGAGGAAAGGAGGAAAACTCCTAAAAAAGAAACAGGCATAAGGAAAGAAGGGGAAAATCTGGAAGAGACAAGGGAAAGCTTTGAGGAGGGAGGTTCAAACAACACAACAAAAAAAGAGAAATGGAAGTCAGAAAATGAATTGTAAGATATATTAAAAAAATAAAAAAGAGAATTGAGAAGGTAGAGCGAGAATAAAAGGTCATGCAAAAAATTATTAGAAAAGAAGATGCTAAAAAGATTTAGAGATGTTGATTAAAGATGAAGAATGATGGGGTAAAAATAGGCAAATATAAATGAGATAGATAAATAGATGGGAAGGGGAAAGTAGAAAATATACAGTAATAATAGTATTTTTGTTAGTTTTTAAAATTAGAATGGAATTTTAATTGTTATAGTAGTGGTAAAAGAGAAGAACTTTAGGATACCCTGTGATATTAGCAAATATGTACAAATAATATGGTAGCAGTGGAAAAAAGATATGGTGGAAAAGGATTATAAGTGAATATATGTTAAAAAGGAATGAATAGAGTTTGTCTACAGCAAATCTCAATAGATAGAAATGTGAACATAAGTAATTTGACAATATTATTAATTTTGATATCAATGCAAAAAATGTTAATTGTAAAGAGAAAAACAAGGCTGAAATCATGAAAGTGCAAAAAAGGAATAGAACATGTTTGTGACAAACCACAGCAGATGGAAAAGTGAAAATAAGTAATAGAAGAATATTATTAATTTTGATAACAATGTAAATTGAGATGAATATTTTATTGCTTATGATTGGGCAGGAAATTAGAAAGACATTTCCGGAAATGGACGTAGAATGTAAACAACTGGAGTGATTGTAATAGAGAAGAAGCATAAGGCGTAAAGTGATGTTATTTAAAAATAAAATTGAACAGTATAAAAAATGATGGAAAGAAGATAATATGACAGAAGTTGAAATAAGTAGAGATGGAGAAAAAATGATAAATTTGTGATAAAGGATTTATAAAAGAGAAATAATGGAAAAAATGAGAAGATTAAGATATATTATAATGATGATTTGGATTATATATAAGATGTATGAGAGGTGATGTGGTCAGCACTCTGTTCATAAAATATGTATGATGAAAAGAAATTTTTTTCAATAAAACTTGTCTATTAAAAAAAAAAAGGAAATTGCATTAATCATTGTTTTTCCCTCAGCTCCCAAAATGAGAAAATAGAAACCATTTGGATTTAAGACAGAAGAGGACTAAAACAGAAATTTTCCCTGGGGAATTGATCCCATAATTGGGGCTTTATTACAGATAAGTCTGAATTTATAATGAGGACTTGAAGAGTTAGGCCTACAACTCACCATAAGCAATAGAGTAGGACTGTAGGGCACAAATCCAGGGTTTCAGTTATAGAATCACCAGAACATTCTTCTTTCTTCATAATCTGGCAGGACTGTTTTACCAACAGTTTTCCCAAACCAGCGTCCTTCAGTTATATTGAAACAAGTGACTGGAAAAACAACTGGGAGTAGCTTCCCAGTTGGTTACATGAATGAATAATAGACCTTACCATCTAAAGATATGGAGCCATTCTGAAAGGTCATTAAATGTTGAATTTAAAATTATATAATTGTCCCTTGGAAATCAATCCTTTTACCTTGTGTGTCTACAAAGGCAATTTGTGTCTATAGAGGCAATTTAGAAAGAGTGAGGTGCCATTTTAGTTATACTTGGATGTTATGAAAGTATAACAATTCTTAATTAATGCATTAGGACTGCACTTTTATTGTCAAAGGCTGTACTTGTGGGATTAATTCTAAACTGAGCCATGCTTCCAATAAATTGATAAAAGTTTTTGCCATTGTGTCCTTCCAAGGGCTGAGAGAAAATGACTAGCCCAGAGTCACCAGCTGGCTTTGTGTCTAAGGCAGGACTAGAATTCACAATTTCCCAATTTATAGCCCAATGCCTTAACCAGTACACCAAACTGGTTCTTCTGCTGGTTATCTCCTGCTGGTTATCCAGTACCAAATTAATCAAAAGAAATGAAAATGATCAACACCAAGAAGAATATAAATTACGAGACTTCCGGTTTGCTGCTTGTCGCTGCCAGACGTTCCTTTGGGATCATCAGCTTCCATCGCCTGTCAGAGCCGCCTTCACAACGGAATGGCGGCTCGAAAAAACTCCGTTTCCATGAGGAAACGGAGATAGAGTCGGCAGGGGTGGGTAGAACTCTCTGCGGAGTCCCAAAAGTTTTTTCTTTACTTTTGGGATGGAGCGGATGAGATGCCCCGTATCCCCAGCCGCTGCTCCGGGCTTTGGGAGACCTCTGCTGATGCAGAGCCAGGCGTCAAAAGCAAGCCTGCAAATTTAACAGACTACTTAAAGAAAATGTGAGCTGGACCTGTAAGACTGAACCGCAAGTATCTTACTGATTTTTTAAAAGAAATTACTTAAGAGAGAGGAGGAAAAGAAAGAGGAAAAAAAAAGCCTTTTAAAATGGCGTCGGCTGGAGGAGAGGCAGAAAGGGAAAGTCCTTCCGTTTTTTATTACTACAACGTAGCGGAATAAATACCACTGGCTACATTTGTAGACAAAACTTCGCTCCTGTGTTTTTTTCTCTTTTTCTCTCCCTTGGAGACCTGATATTGTTGTTGATTGGAAAGAAGTCTTTCTTGCTTTTTTTTTAACAAAGTCTGCCTGGGCGGAAACATGGCACTGAGACTCATAAAGTCAGATAAACAAGAAGGGGGGGGGATTCCCCCACCAACAACTTAAAGGAACAAGTCTTAACTCTTCAGTCTGAGAAACCTGATTTTAATATAATAGAAATTTTTATAGAAGAGATTGAAAGAAGGGAGGAGATTGTGAATCAGCAATTTGAAAAATTTAAGCAGGAAATTAAAGAATTGGTGAAATCTAAGTTTGATTCTTTGGAGAAAAAATTCTCAAAAATGGCTAATGGTTTTACAGAATTTATGATGCAGTTGGACACAAATACTAATGTACTAGAGTCTAAAATGGAAGGAATTCAAGATAAATTGGACAATAGAATCCAAAAAATTGAAAATGACTTGATAAACATTCAGGATAATAGCTTAGAAGAAAAATCTAAAATGAATGCTGATCAAAAGTATGGTAATGCAGAAAATCTGCAACAGAAGATTGAAAAAGAGATTTTAATGGTACAATATAATTTCACAGAATATGCGATAAGATTAAGAGGTTTGCAGGAAAATAATAGAGATGATTTAAGGAAAATATCTTCTGAATTTCTAGCTGGGATTCTAAAGGTTCAACCTGATGAAGTGTTTTGTAGGATTGACAGAGTTTATCGAATTAACTCCTGGATTGCCAAGCAAAGGCAATTGCCTAGAGATGTGGTGATTTATTTTACAGACAAAGAAATTAGGAATAACATCGTGCAAAATTCCTTCAATTCTAAGTTGCAATTGCATGGAAGAAAGATTTGGATTTACAAGGAACTCCCACCTAAAATATTGATGGAAAGGAAGAAATTTGGTTTTCTGGTGAATGAGTTAAAAAAGAGAAATATCTCATTCAGGTGGGACGCCCCAGTTGGTATTATATTTAGATATCAAGGAGAAAGATATCAGCTAAACACTGTTGAAAGAGCGGAAGAATTTTATCAAAATAGGTTGAAAATGAACTTAACATCTTCAGGTATAATACAGGATAAGCAGAAGGAGCCGGAAATAAAGGTAAAATGTCGAAATATAGAGACTGTACCAGATGAATTGCCTTTGGACTCATTGGATATCCCAGCTGGACTATCTACAAATCTGAGAGAAGTGGCATCTAACCTTAAGGTGATGACTTATCAAGGCAAGGATAAGCATGGAAACCAATTAGGTGAAATACAAGGGATAAAAAAGAAATATGAGATACAAAAACAAAACCAACAAGACCAATCTACAAAGCAGAACAAAATCCGACCAGATGATACACAATTTGTAGAAAAGAAACCAGGATGGAAACCAAACCCACAAAAAGTAAAGAAAAAAAGAAATAGGTTGCATAAAAATAGAAATTTCTAAATCAGGCAACAGTGAAGCCAGTGACTTTAAAATATGAATGATTATGTGTAAACACAGAAGAGGCGACGTATTGGTTAATATCATCCTGAAGATTGTGGCAGATCTCTGCATGGCCGTAATTTGGGGACGTGAAATGAGCCTTAAACTGATGGATTTGAATTATCCATTTTGGAATTTTTTTTTTTTGTGTTGATAAATATATTATATTATCTTGAATTACAAGGCAAGAGAATTATGCTGGGGCATGCAGAAGATCGGGTTGTTACCCACTACGATGACGGGAATTAATAATCCTGATGAAACCCACAATTATTACTATATGGAATATAATTATAATGTCACTCGGGTGGTTGTTTTTACTTTTATATATATAAGAAGATATTTACTACTGATGGGGGCAGATATGATTGAAGATCTTGAATAAACTGTTGCACCAGCAAGTTATGTTACCCGATTATGGATGTTGGTTCTACCAATCCAGTGGAAAGACCTTAAAGAAGATATTATATGGATTATAAATTTAAAGTCATTGTCTTTTCTTTTTTTTATTTAGATATAATGGAAAATATAGACATATATTTTTAAGTAGTGTGGGCAGTGAATCAAAGATATTAAGAAATGTTGTGTATGGTAATTTTGCTTGATAGTGGGTGAATAAGCTAGTTACTAGATTGATTAGTTTAAGAAAAGGGATTTTTAAGTGATATATTTAGGGGAGTGGAGGAAATGGATAGAGTGGAATAAATGTTAAACTAGATTTGATGGGGAAGGCTGCTTTGAAATGTTATAGTAATATACATAGAAGATTAAATGTTAAAGTAGGACTTATTGTATAGTTTTAAAGTGGAGAAGTTATTTTATAATGTCATAGTATAATGTCTTTTTTTTTCCTTTTTTTTCCTTTCTTTTCTCTTTTCTCTTTTCTGAAATGTATGGATAAAGGGGGATGTTATAATATTAATAATATTTTTAGTAAGTAAAGGTCAATATCTAGAGGAGGGAGTAAGTAATCTGTTATGAATTAGGTTTTTTTTGTTATGAAGAAGTCACAGGGGGGGATGGGTGGGGTGGGGAGGGGGGGTTAGGGAGGGGGGTTAGGGAGGGGGAGGGAGAGGGGGGGAAAAAAGGGGGAAAAATCTGTATTTGAAAACTTTTTCAATAAAAAAAAAAGAATATAAATTACAAGCCTTCGCTGACGATGTGGTATTTATATTGGAGCAACCGGAAATAACAGGAATCAAATTTTTAGCGAAGATAGAGGAATATGGAAGAGTGGCGGGGCTCAAAATCAATAAACAAAAAACTAAAGCATTAACAAAGAATTTGACAAAGGTACAGGAGACAAAATTAGAAGACAAACTAGAATACAAATTGTAAAGAAAGTAAAGTATCTAGGAATCTGGCTCACCACTAAAGCAACAACAATTAGAGAAGACAACTATAACAAACTAATGAAACAAATTAGAAAGGACTTGGAAACATGGAATAAACTACAACTGTCATTCTTGGGGAAAATCACATCTATAAAAATGAACATACTACCTAGATTACTCTACCTTTTCCAAGTAACTCCAATTTGGCCAGGAAAGGATTTCTTTAAGGACCTTAATAAAATAATAACAAAATACATTTGGAACGGTAAAAAGGCCAGATTTAAAATAAAATGTTTGCAAGATACCCGGAAAAAGGGAGGTTTAGGCCTATTGGACTGGGAGTTATACTACAAAGCAGCATCTTTAAATTGGATAAGGGACTGGATAGACCTCAAGAATAAAAGAACGCTACTCTTAGAGGGATTTGAACTACAACGCGGCTGGCATGCTTTCCTGTGGGAGGGAAAGGACAAACAACATGGATACTTCCAACAACATATTATCAGAAGATCACTGTACAAAACATGGCAAGAGATTAGAAAGCACCACATCAAAATTCCACTATGGCTATCGACTGTGGAAGCACTGATTTACCCCAACGCCATGGACATAGAGAAAATGAGAAGTTATTATATTGAATAATGAAGGAGAGTTACAAACAAGACAAGAATTAAAAAATCAGGATATAGACATTGATTGGTGGCCATATTTGCAAATAGAATCAAGACATAAAACAGATCGGGCACAATTCGGATTCCAAAATGAACCAAATGAATTAGATAAAATATTACAAAGTACAGATGGGAAAATGATAACCAAAATTTATAGGTATCTAATAGAATACAAATTAGAAGAGGAAGTGGTTAAAGAAAACATGATAATTTAGGGCAAAAACATAGGATATAACATTGAATTGGATAACTGGGAAAAATTGTGGAAGATAAATTATAAACTGACAATGTCTATACCCTATAAGGAAAACCTTTACAAAATGTTCTACCGATGGCACCTCCCACCGGCGCGTTTGGCCAAGAAGTTCCCAAATATGTCTCCAATGTGTTGGAAATGTTAATCACAGAAAGGGACATACTATCATCTCTGGTGGTCATGCCGAAAGGCAAAACAATGCTGGCAAGAAATTAAGAAAATGATTGAAGAAATTACAAAACAAAAGTTGGAAATGAGGCCGGAAATTTTTCTATTGGGAATAATCACAGTACAATATACCAAAGAAATAAAATATCTGATTATTCATATCCTTACAGCAGCACATATACTCTTTGCCCAAAATTGGAAATCTGAGCAGTTACCGACAGAAGATAAAATAATTGCAAAAATTACAGAATGCGCAAAAATGGACAGGCTCACAAAGGAATTACAAAAGAAAGACGATACTGATTACTATTTAGTGTGGCAAAGATGGTACAGCTGGCTGGAGGGGAAAATAGGAATATAAAAATAATTTTTGACTATTTAATAGGAAATGTATAGAATTAAATAAAGAGTGAACTATAATGTTCTATATGCAAATATGTAAATATGTAAATATAGATATAGATACGAATAGAGAAAGATAAAAGAATAGAAAAATAACCCATGGATGTGATAACTTTAAGAGTCAGTCATAAGACTGAATTGATGTTTGTTTGTTTTGTATGCTGTCTTAATGTATTTATGTTTGTTTGTATATCTTTTATTAATAAAAACTTTATAAAAAAAGAAAAGAAAAGAAAATGATCAACACCAACAGGTAACAATTAGTGGTGGGTTTCAAAAATTTTTACTACCGGTTCTGTGGGTGTGGTTTAGTGGGTGTGGCATGGTTTGATGGGCATGGCTTGCTGGGCATGGCTGGGGAAGGATACTGTAAAATCTCCATTTCCACCCCATTCCAGGGGAAGGTTACTGCGAAATCCTCCTGATCAACTGGGACTTGGGAGGCAGAGAATAGATGGAGTGGGGCCAGTCAGAATTTTTACTACCGGTTCTCTGACTACTCAAAATTTCTGCTAACGGTTCTCCAGAACTGTTCAGAACCTGCTGAAACCATCTCTGGTAACAATGTATGAATCTGTCCTCTTTTGGTCTTCCTCAAGAGATATCTTCTCTGGAATTCCTTTGGTTGGATCAAATGTTGACCTCATGGTAAATTAAATTAATCTAGATACTGTACACTTGGATTTTTTTCAGGGAGTTCTCTTTGCTGCTCTACTTCCTGAAATACAGGATACTACCTCATATGGGTACATATATTGATTTTCCTACTTCTGTATTATGTACTGCATATCGTCTTTCTTCAACTGGTGTTCTACAAATATGGAAGTACTGTAGTTCTCAAATTTCCTACATAGTTATATTGGAAATCCCCATATTGGGAAGGAACCAGGTTTCAGATGGATGCCTACACTGATCAGCAGCACCATTACAAGTTTGCATTAAAAAAAAAAAACATTTTGGAGATGCCAGGGATTAACTATGTGACTTGAATATTCACTGAACTATGGCTGTTTCCTGATACATTATCCCTATAAAAAGCATACAATTCTTTTAAATCATTGTTTGATTGTTCTCTCAGACATCTTAATTCCAGTATTGTATTGTACTGCTCTGCTGCTACTGTTTGGCTGCAATCACCAGCCAATACTTTACTAATGAAGCACATACAATCATTAGTTTTTACTCCAACAGTAGATTAAATAGTTATATTCTCACCATGAAAAATATAGAACAATGGACAAATGATTCACTTAGGTCAGTATGCTTACTCTAACTGGCAGTTAATCATAGATTTCTCAGTTGAAGGAACCTAGGAACCTTATTTGAACATGAAAACTATGAAATGCATATGTATTATTTTAGTGCAGTTTCCTAAATAAAATAATCTGTTTAAACTGTCATCTCAATGATTGTGCTTTGAAATAAAGATACAGAAAAAGGCAAATAGTTTAACAATTTATTATGTGCACTATTTAAAAAAACCATTTGGTAGGGAATCATTCCTTTCTCTCTGCTTCTCTTCAGTTGTATGTCTTTATTAACAACTGTGGAAACTGTCAGGAGTTGTAAGATTATCCCATTTCATTCTTCCATTCTTTTTATTCCACACACACCCACATCTCTTTCTCCCTGACTCTCTCCCTTCCTCCTCCTCCTCTTTCTATGCATAACTTTCTTTGCTTTCTTTTCATCTAGATCTATTTTCCCAATCTAAAATCTAATCCACAGATTTTTCAAATCAATTCTACTTCCCCTAATTCTTATCTACTCAAATTCACTTATTTCAATAAAATCCCTATCCTTAGATTTCCAACACACAAATTATGCCAATAAAATATAGTCTTCCCCAAATGTTTATATTTTCAAATATTATTTGATTCCCTTGAACTGCCCAAGTTATTATCCTACTCAGAAAAAATCCATCTAAACTATTGTCCATTTAGATTTTATGACCTCTTCTGCATATGGTTCAAAACCTGTCATATTTTCCTTTTATGAATTCTGGAGAGTTCAATCCTTCATCTTGACTTGATTGAAGACTTATCCAGATCAGATGCAATAAGTCATGATTTCCAAATCTCTATGCCCTTGGCAAAAAGCAAACTAAAGCAAACCCAAATTCAAATATACCAGACAACCCATTAGGATAAATGAATTAAAAGAACATCTGAGCAGGTATCTGGTGTGTGTCTTGATTTGTTCTTTTATAATAAACTATACTCTCCTCACTCATTTGTTTGCCAGTCATAGGAACTAAAGATTATTATTTGCTCTATGTATGTGACAACAGCAATTTGCAAAGCCCATTGGCAAGAAAATCAGGTTAGAATGACAGAGCAAGAAATTAAGCAGAAGTCTGATGTAATTAGTTACAACAATCAGTGTTCTAATTTCTGATTTATTGTTTCCTGTTTTCCTGCTTCATTTAGCTTATGCTTACTATATGTATTTCATATAGGTCAAACACTTTGCTTATCAGTTCCCAGTAAAATCACAAAGTCATAGTTAACAATATTTATTTAAACATGCAGGATGCTTCCCACCACTGTTAGGAAATGGCTATTGCTAATAGCTTGTTGGCACTCTTTCCGCACTTCTGAAATGTTTTTATAAAGACCAAAAATCCTTAATATAAAGAAAATAGACTGGAGAGGAAGTCAGCTTTTGCATGTTTTATTAATACTGAAGGTATATTTTGGTTGTTACCATATTACCATATGGTAATCTGTCAATTGATGTAGTAATTTAAACAAAATTAAATAAAAGAATAATGTTTCCAAAAATTAAATAAAAGACCTTCACCAATACCTACTTATAAAAGAAAGAGAATGTGGAACCTTTTCTGCAACATTTTCAGTTGCGGGCTACAGTTTGATTAGAAGTAAGAAGATTAGCAAGAGGTTTATCAATGATTTCAATAGAATTTAAGATCTGGTTCTATAATTCTAGTTTGGCTGCTGTTTTCACATTATACTGAATAACAGTGATGAAGATGCACTGAAGCTAGTACATTATGAAGGCTTACTAAATACCAGAAAGACTAAATTAGCATACAAGAAAGATCAAATGAAAAATAGAAGAGACATGGCAAGGCAAAGTATTACTAAGATGGCAGCTAAATAATAATATTAATAAGAACCTAGTAGTAGAGCAGATAACAACAAGACCTTGCAATGGTTAAGAGCAGAAAAGTTGAACCAAGAGACAGAGAAGCTTATTCTGGCTGCAGAAAACAAAGCCTTAAGAATAACACATACGAAGCCAGAATTGAGAAGGCAGCAACAGAGAGCAAGTGCTACCTCCACAAAGAGGCTGAAGAAATAGTGGCCCATCTGGTTAGCTGATGCAAGAAGATTGCACAAACTACAAACTAAAGCATAGCAACATAGCAACAATGATGCATTGGAATATTGGCAAGAAATACCATTTCCCTGCAAAAGGAACTGGTGGGACCACAAAATAGACAAAGTAATAGAGCATGAAGAAGCTAGAGTGGTCTGGGACTTCAAAATTCAAAAAAATAAAAACCTGCTCTAACATCCCAGACTTAACATATGTTGATAAGAAAGAAAAAAAGTCTGGTTAGTGGACATGATAATACCAGCAAAAGAAAAGAGAAAGAACTGGAGAAATGCACATAATAAAAAAGACCTGCAAATAGAAATAAAATGATTGTGGCAAAAGAAAGCAAAGATTGTACCCATAGTAACAGGTACGTTGGGTGAAATACCAAAACATATGGAGCACCACTTGGACACCATCGGCATTGATCAAATTGCTATTAGAAAATTGCAAAAGGCAGCTTTGCATTGAGCAGTTCACATCCTGCGACGATACCTTTAATATCATCAAACAACAGGACCCATCTCTCCTAGGTTTTTGGAAAAGATTCAATAGTAGATAAAAGTGTCAAATCCAGTCTAAACATCTGGCTTTGTGAATACCCATAATAGTAATAATTTCCAGTTACAATGTACAGAACTGTTCTTTTTGGTATGTCACTTTTATAGCAATGTGCTATTGACAATTTAAAAAAGTTTAACTGGACTTATATTCCCTAAAAAAAAGTCAAAAAGCAGTTCTAGCTACTAAATTAAGTAGCACGTGGACATTTCTGTCACTGTTAATAACTGACTAGGATGGTAAGCTTTTATTAATATTTCTATAACTGGAAAATATTTTTAGAAATGTGATACTACTGGAACCTACAACAGAATGTTGAACCAAAAACAGATTCTACTCAAAATTTCCCATTTTATTGTTTTTGTCCCTCAATTTTCTGGAATTTTTTTCCTTCAACCACTCTCTGTGCATTCTGTACTAACTAAATCTACAATATTTAGCTGGTTTATTCTTGCTGTTTACAGGTTTGGAAAATAATCCTTTTCCTTTTAAGTAATTTTCCAAATTTTGAGAGTTTCTATAAATTCCTCTTGGATGTGAATACATCTACAGAAGGACTTCTACTTGAATAAATTATATTATTAAGCTAATTCTTCAATATGATGGGATCTACAGATCCTCGACTTACAATTGAGGCCATTTTTTTTGTTGATAAGTGAGACATTTATTAAGTGAGTTTTGCCCCAATTTATGACTTTTCTTGCCACAGCTGTTAAGTGAATCCCTGCAGTTGATAAGTTAGTAAACTGGCTGTTATGTAAATCTGGCTTCCCCATTGACTTTGCTTGTCAGAGGTTGCAAAAGGTGATCACATGACCCTAGGGCACAACAAAGGTCATCAATATGAACTAGCTGCCATACATCTGAATTTTGATCGTGTAATCATGGGGATGTTGCAAAGGTCGTAACTATGAAAAATAGTTATAAGTCACATTTTTTGGTTCTGTTGTAACTTTGAACAGTCACTAAACAAACCTGTAAATCAAGGGCTAACTGTACATGTTAAATATATAGTAATATTAAAATGTCAGCTTCCCCACAGTATTTTTAAAGATATGTTTACGTCTATGAACCATTAAGGTTGTATAAACTGATTGAATTGATTGAAGGATGAATCAGTTCAAAGCAAATTTGACTAAATCATGCCTTTGAATCAAATCTTCCTACTGAAATTTTGAATAACTTCAAGGCAGGGGTGAAATGGTCCCGGTTCAGACCGGATCTCCCGATCTGGTAGCGATAGCGGTGGGGGGTTCGGAAAACCGGTAGCAAAAATCCCTGTTCCCCCCCCCTCCCACCATGCCCAGCTGAGCCGTGCGATCATCAGAGGCTGTTTTTTTTACTTTTAAAAGCATTTTTTCTACAATCTCTTTGACTGAAAAAATGCTTTTAAAAGTAAAAAAAAAGCCTCTGATGATCCCGCAGCTCAGCTGGAATCGTCAGAGGCTTTTAAAAGCATTTTTTCTACAACCTCTTCGGCAGCCAGACTTTTATCATTTCTGTAAATCCTGACTGTCAGAGCATATAGATGAATGCTGGTGGGTTGTTTTCTATCACTCTTCTTCAAGAAGATTAACTTGGAAGAGAGAAAGAGAGGCTCAGGTATATTCTTGCTACTATTTTTTAAATTGGTTTGCTTCTTCTTTTTGCCAAACTAATTTTCTATCTCTCTGTTTGAACTGTTTTCAGTTTTTTCACTTACCCATTTATTTTCCTCATCTCCAAAAAATCATTGATTGAATTAACGAGTTAATCTTTTGTACATAACTGAGTCAGATACAGTGTTAGTATTAATATGCATAATATAGGATTTTTTTTTAAAAAAAAAGTTACACAAAAGATATCAAGTGGATTCCATAATGGAATGAGGATATGAACCTGAGTCTATTTAAGACTAGTGCAACACTTTAATATCCAGAATATTAGCTCTAAATATCCTGTCACTTTTAAACAAAAATTATCTTTATCCTTAAAGATGCAATTTTTTTTGTCTCAGAGGTGGATTTTAATTTTAATTTGCCTGTAACAAAGTACTATTTAAAATACTACTTAATTTGTTATCTCTCAATAAATTATCTCTCAATGAGACAAATGAAACATTCCTATTATACTTTTTCATTTAATAATTGAATACAAATATTCCTTGCCTTATTAGTTTAACTGGCAAATCACGGACTAAACTGGTAGAATACAACTAGAACCTGAGGCCAAGAACTTTCTTCTTTCTGTCACTTTTTGACAGTTTATGCTGTTAATTACCTCAATCGACCAGAGAACAAGCAATTCTCTGTCTGCCAGCTGGTAAATTTGATCTCCAAAAGCTGCCAGCCTTGAAGATTTAAAACCTATAACAAAGGGCTGTTAAGGTAAACAGTTTATGGAATAACCCACAGAGAGTTGGTGGAACCTCTTTGGTAATTAAAGACACTCCCACTATCTTTCCTTCCTTTCCTTTCCTTTCCTTTCCTTTCCTTTCCTTTCCTTTCCTTTCCTTTCCTTTCCTTTCCTTTCCTTTCCTTTCCTTTCTCCTTTCTCCTTTCTCCTTTCTCCTTTCCTTTTCTTTCTCCTTTCCTTTTCTTTCCCTGAAATCATTTTTAAAAAGAGTATGAAAAAAGAGAAGAGAACCTGAATGTTGTTCTGATCAAGACAAGGCCACATTTTCCATTTTATAAGGCCATGTTTGATAAATAAGTTAAGATTTAAGTCAAAGAAAAAGTGGTGGGATGTTTTTTTTTTCCCCAGCACTCTTTTATAAGAATTGTAACATACCGCTGTGCCAATAAAATGACATTTGTAACTTCACATTTTTCATGGTCTGTCAAAAATGATGGCTCTCCTCATAATTTTATAAGATAATTCATTTGACGATTACTGACTTTTCCAGTTTTAGCTCCACAGAGTAGCAGCTCTGATCATTATGTATCCGCCCTGAGTCTTCGAAGAGGGGCGGCATAAAAATTTAATTAATTAAATTAAATTAATTAAATTAAATTGTTTCTAGGGAAAATTTAAAACAAAACAAAAAGGTCACATTGTTACATTTTATTTTGCAATGTCCATGTGTAGTACATGCCTAGAATTCTCATACAGCTATGTATGAGCTAAAGCCAGAGTAAGATATGAAGAAATACAAATTGTCTCCCTGGACATATTCCACTTTCTTTTGCCTTAGAGTTGCTTTGCTTTGTCTCTATTATGCAAACTGCATAATCAAAGCAAATCAAAAACACTTCAGAGAGGCTTATTACCACAAGCCTCTGGTTGGCAATGTGAACTCAGTGTTCCTTCTGAATCCGAGATTATGAAAGACATTAAACACAAGCCTGTGATTTGTTTAGCACTGTACTTATCAGACATTGTTGAGATATGATAACAGTTCATGAAAGAGAATGTAATTATAACAGTAGCATCATGGAACATATCCAGATGTTGCTTCCAATTTGTTTGCAAAGTGGATTTGATGTCATGCTGATCAGTGGTTAATCACTTTCCAATTTTTCTTTTTTCTTTTTTTCCAAGTTTTTTATTTTTTTACAAACATCAATACGTGAACAGTGTGGCACCCGAGTGTCATACATTTTAGTACAAATAAAATAATATTCATCATATTTACTAGATTTGACAAGCTTATATAGTTCTGGTAATAGTACACCTATTTATGTTGAGTTATAATCTTCCATTAGTTAGTTATTCAATATGTTATTTTTATGCCAATAACCATATTCTGTCATTCCTTTTAATACAAATAAAATATTATTAATCATATTTGTTACATTTAGCAAGATTATATGGTTCTAATAATAGTATATATATTTATGTTAAGTTATAATCTTCCATTATTTAGTTATTCAATATTTCAATGTTATTTTTTGCCAATTCAAGCATACTTAATAATACCATTGTTCAAATTATGATTTCCCCTTGTTATTACTTCACCTTATTATATAAAAATGTGTATTCCATTAATCCTTTTGTGCATGCTCGAAGATGGCGGCTCGCGGGTGAAGCTCCGATGTCTGGGGGCAATGTAGGTGTTCCCATGGATTCCTGGAGGGCCGAATTTCCAACCAACGGCCCTGGCCCAGCAAGTCGAACATGAGGACAGCCTGCTGCGAGCTTTTGGATTCTTTTGAGCCGCTTGTGAGGCTGTCTGGAGCCGTGGAGCGCTGCGAGGCTATGGCGGCGCAGACGGGAGGCTTGAAATTGATCGGGGCGGCGCCTCTTGACTCGGCGTCCCCCCAGTGGTGGCCAGATGGGGTAGGGGTGTGTGAGGGTGATGGCGGCATGCAAGAGCGCCGCTGGATGCCCCCCTCCCCGGAAAAAGCTCGGGACTGCCAGCAGCGGCGGCAACATTGGGCGCGGCGGCTGCGGCGGCGGGAGTGAAATTGCGGTTGCTGGGGCGACGTCGAGGGGAGTGGCATGACCCTGGTGGAACTTTTCAAACTTAGACCTTTTCCAACTGGTCTATTGCCAGCTGTGGAAGAGGAGTCCTGGCGAACTGATTTGGAGCTACCTGATTGGTAGCTCTCTTGAAGACTTTCTGAAGACCTTGGGACTTGGGGAGGGGGGGAATTAGAAGATCTTGTGGAGATTGGAGGGGTTGGGAAGAGCTAGGCTGTGATTGGCCTATTGCCCCGGTCCGTCTCCCCCCTTCCCCCCTCCCCCCTTTTCCCACCGCGGCCCGGTTGTGGGCGTTGGTTGGGATCATTATCATCCGGACTGGATTCTTTCCGCATTTGGACTCATTGCCCCTTAAAATAACTACAGCTGACCCCCGCCTCCAGCTATACCATCAGTACTATTGTCATCTGTACTACCTTGCTGTCATGAGATGTTTAAACCTGGGCATGGGCACTGAGGGAGTCACTTTGTTGCAGCTGTCATCGAAGAAGATCTGCTGTTACCAGCCGCCGTGAGAGGGTGGCTTGGTCACTGCTTTCCCGGGGCAGCGGCCTGAGACTCCTCTCCACTGTAGTGAGAGGACAGTGGAGTCTGGTTGACCCGTGCCAGAATGGTGAACTTTCTCTCCTGGACCTTTTTTAATCAGCACCATTGAATCCTTGGACTCGTTCATCTTCCCCAGACAGACTATAGGATGTATTCACCGGCTGAGCTCTTCGTGCTGTGAGACTCCCCCCTCTCGCAGGCCTGGCCCTCCATGTTATCGAGGGCCTATCTTGATGACGGATTTTGGAATCCCGAGAGATGGCATGCAGCGAAGAGGGGGTTGAGGGGGTTTTTATTTAAATTTTTAATGAAAATTTTAAGGGGACCCGGGAAGAAGGGAGGGGGTTGTAAAAGTGGACCTGGGGGGGGGGGTCCAGATAGCTACTGAGCAGGGCGATAGGTTGATTGGTTGCCACAGAGGGGTCGGGAAAGGAAATTTATCTGGGGAACAGGGGGGCAACAGGAAGGGCAATGAAATTGAAATAATGAGTGGGAGGGGCAGGTATGACGGGCGCAGGGGGCCATATCATGTGTCGGGGGTGCGCACACACTGTTTACGAGCAATTGCGCACTCCGGCCCCCAATGTGCGACTCGTGGCCTGGGTTGTGCAGAGTCTCAGGCCCAGGGTCCGCGGCTGATGTTGTGTAATGCCAGGTCGGTTGTTAATAAAGCCCCCCTCATTTGTGATCTTATTTTGGAGGGGGGTGCGGACCTGGCAGGTATTACGGAGACCTGGTTGGGCCAAGAGGGGGGGTCCCCCTAGTCGAAATGTGCCCACCAGGTTTCCGTGCATTTCATCAGCCAAGGGCCCAGGGGAGGGTTGGGGGAGTGGCAGTGATTATTAGGGAAAGTCTTTGTCCGAGGGAGACCACTGTTCCTCAGATAGCCAGATGTGAGTCCCTTTTTGTGAAGTGGGGCCGTGGGGTGCAGATGGGTTTGCTGACTACGTACCTGGCTCCCTGCCACGTAGCAGCGACCCTGCCCGAGCTACTTGATGTCATTGCCGGGGTGGCGGTTGATACCCCCAGACTTATTGTCATGGGGGATTTCAACCTTCCATCCGCGGGTGAGGCGTCAGAGGTGGCTTGGGAGTTCATGGCTTCCATGATGGCCATGGACCTGACCCAGTTAGTTCAAGGCCCCACTCACATAGGGGGACACATTCTGGACTTGATTTTCATCTCTGGTCAGTGGTTGAATGATCTTGGTAGAGGGGACTTAGATATTAAACCCTTGTCATGGATAGATCATTCGCTCCTTCACTTGGACTTTCCTACCGCTTCCCCCTGCCGCAGGGAGACGGAACCAACCAAATGGTTCCGTCCCAGGCGCCTGATGGATCCCAAAAGATTCCTGACGGAGCTTGGGCCTTTTCCTGAGACTCTGACACACGACTCGACTGAAGAGCTGGTGGCCGCCTGGGAGAGTGCGGCCGCCAGAGCTTTAGATCGTGTCGTGCCTCTGCGGCCTCTGACCCAATGCCGATCTCAATTGGCTCCTTGGTTCTCTGAGGAGCTGAGAGAGATGAAGCATCAGAAAAGATGCCTAGAGAGCATTTGGAGGACTAGTCATTCTGATTCCGACCGGACACAGGTGAGGTCTTATATCAAGACCTACCTAGTGGCGATAAAAGCAGCGAAATCTAACCATTTTTCCGCTCTTATTGCATCTGCAGAGAACCGCCCAGCCGCCCTGTTTAGGGTGACCCACTCCCTTCTTCAGGGGGGAGTGTGGGAAGATCCCTTGCAGGGTCGAGCTGAGGATTTTGTGCAATTCCTGCACGATAAAGTCGCTCAGATTCGGGAAGGCTTGGACTCCGACTGGGTGAGTCCGGGGGAGGAGACGAGGGTAGGTCTTGAGAATATTACCTGGGAGGAGTTTGATCCTGTGGCTCCCGAGGATGTGGACAGGGTTCTGGATAGGATTAGTGCTGCCACATGTTTATTGGACCCGTGTCCCTCCTGGTTGGTACTGGCCTCCCGGGAGGTTACACAAGGCTGCTTCTCTGAGTGAGGGTGCCTTTCCCGCCGCCTTGAAAGAGGCGGTGGTGAGGCCCCTCCTCAAGAAGCCTTCCCTGGACCCGGCTGAATTAGATAACTACCGTCCGATCTCCAACCTTCGTTTTGTGGCGAAGGTTGTTGAGAGTGTGGTGGCACGACAACTGCCCAGGCACCTGGATGAAGCTATCTATCTAGACCCGTACCAGTCGGGCTTCAGGCAGGGGCACAGCACAGAAACGGCATTGGTTGCGTTGGTGGATGATCTCTGGAGGGCTCGGGACAGGGGTTGCTCCTCTGTCCTAGTCCTATTAGATCTCTCAGCGGCTTTTGATACCATTGACCATGGTATCATGCTGCAGCGGTTGAGAGGGTTAGGAATAGGGGGCACCGTTTTGCAGTGGTTCTCCTCCTTCCTCTCCGACCGCTCGCAGTTCGTGTTGGCAGGGGGGCAGAGGTCGGCCTCGAGGCGTCTCGCATGGGGAGTGCCACAAGGGTCGGTCCTCTCGCCTCTTCTGTTCAACATTTATGTGAAGCCGCTGGGTGAGATCATCCGTGGTTTTGGGGTGAAGTATCATCTGTATGCTGATGATACTCAGCTGTACATCTCCACCCCAGACCACCCCAACAATGCCCTTGATGTGATGTCTCGCTGCCTGGAGGCCGTGCGGGTCTGGATGGGGAGGAACAGGCTCAGACTCAACCCGTCCAAGACTGAGTGGCTGTGGCTGCCGGCATCCCAATATAGTCAGCCATCGCTGACTATTGGGGGTGAATCTTTGCCCCCCACAGAGAGGGCTCGCAATCTGGGTGTCCTCCTGGACACACGGCTGTCTTTAGAAGAGCATATGACGGCCGTGGCCAGGGGGGCCTTTTATCAGGTTCGCCTGATCCGTCAGTTGCAGCCCTTTCTGGACTGGGACGCCTTGCGCACGGTCACTCATGCCCTTGTCACCACCCGGCTGGACTATTGTAATGCTCTCTACATGGGGCTCCCCTTGAAGAGCACTCGGAGGCTCCAACTGGTCCAGAATGCGACCGCGCGGGTGGTTATGGGTGCAACTCGTTGTGCCCGTGTGACAGCCCTCCTGCGCGAGCTGCACTGGCTCCCAGTGGTCTTCCGGGTGTGATTCAAGGTGTTGGTTACCACCTTCAAAGCGCTCCATGGCATAGGACCCGGGTACCTTCGAGACCGTCTTCTGCCACCAATAGCCTCCCACCGACCAGTCCGTTCCCACAGAGAGGGTTTCCTCAGGGTGCCATCAGCCAAATTATGTCGGCTGGCGACACCCAGGGGGAGGGCCTTCTCTGTGGGAGCCCCAGCCCTGTGGAATGAACTGCCCCCAGAAATATGTAAGATCTCCGACCTCTGGGTGTTTCGCGCACTGAAGACCCTGTTGTTCCGCCAGGCAGGTCTATCAACATAATAATTTTAAATTGGGGTATTTTAAATTTTTGGGGTTTTAAATCGGCCAAATTTATTTAATTATTTTAATTCTTAATTATTGTTGTGTCCTGTGTTTTTAAATTGGCTGTACACTGCCCTGAGTCCTTCGGGAGAAGGGCGGTATAGAAATAGAAAAAAAAAATCCCCCTCTCTCTAGTTTCCATCCCTATTCTAACTTTTAATTATGTCACTATATTTAAAAATATTCCCTTTCTATTCATCATCTCTTGCCTGCTTTAAAGCTTTAATTGTTCATTTCATAGCTTGCCTCCCATATTCCTCTCTTGTATCTTTATCTTTATCTGCTTCCACATCTTGACCAATCATTTTAAACATTTCTCCCTTCTCTGCCCTTTTCAATTTTCTAATTTTCAAAATATCTACTCTTGCCCCTATCTCTCTTCCAAAAAAGTCTTCCTGCAACCCCAGTTCCTTTTTTAATTCCCTTGAAATATTCTCCCCTCAACTTATTTCATCAGTCATTATTTTTGTTACCTCCTTCTTGTCATCTTGTTTTATTTGTTGGTTTATCTTTTCTGTTTTTTTCATCTACTCTTTCAATTGGCTCCTCCTCTTCCTGGGTGTCTTGGTCACTCCTTGTCCTTTGTATCATGTTTTCCAGAGCTGTATTTTATTCATAATCTCCTTGTAGCTTCTTGTCAAAGTATCCTAATTAACGATGCCGTTTCTTCCCAAATTCCACTCATTTCTTGTTGGTGGAGCATGTCGTTTAGTTTTATTTTGTCCCTCTTTTGTCCAATAATCCAAAAACCATATATTCAAAACTAAAGTCAGTTCTCAAAAAGTTCAATATTCTTACATCTTTATATCCCAAAGCTGATCGACCTGTTCCTCTGGATAGCCCCATTTTTTTTCCCAGAACCTTCAGAAGTCCCTCTATAAATTGTGTTGTAGCCTTCAGGGATCACTTTAATAATAATATCCTTTTTATTCTCACATTTAAACCTCCAATAGCCAAGTATTTCCAGGATTTTGGGAATGTGTTATGCCTTCCTTTTGTCAGCAAGTGGCATTCTTAAGTCAAATTTCAATATTAACTAGTTTTATCCAATTTTAATGGTAATAATCCAAAATATAAAGATGATGTTAGCTTTTTAAGTAAATAGTTCCAGCATTTTGAAATGCCTATCCAAAACAATGTCTGTCCAATTTAAAAATCCAATTTTTTGTATTTTTAAAGGTTTTCACCTTTCTCCATTTGATTCTTTTTCCTTCAATTTTGAAATTCTTCTCAAAATATTAAATTGCTGCTTTTAAAAATAGTAGTGAGACTCTCTTTTCCTGGATATTCTTTTTGGGGTTGGGGTTAAGTTTTAAATAAAAAGGATTCTTCTCACCCAGTTCCAGACACTGTCCAACTGTACTCCGCTCCAGTACAGTTCTTAGGTGTTCCTTGGCTGTCCCAGCTTCTTGGCTGCCATCTTTAGGCTGCCTCTTCTCCTCGCTGTGGCATAGAGGGAAAAAAGCCTGGGGTTCAGCAGGAGAGTTGCAATCTCTCCCACGACCTCTCAGGGTGCCCCTCTTTAGCTTCGCTGTCCCTACAAGGTGGATTTGGCTCCTCTCGGAGCCCACAAACAGGGGAATTCAGTACAGAGAACATGGAAACCCATTCCTTATGTCTGATATCACCACAATGGAAGCTGGATGCTCACTTTCTGATTTTTCTTGACCCTACATCTCTCCTTTTGCCTTGAGCTGATGGGAAACTTCCATGTTCAAGGAGAAATTGTTGTTGCAGAAGCAAGTGTAATTCACAATGTTGCTTTTTACAGGTATCTCTGCAGCCATAGGAGAAGTGGTATGTATGACCCATCTTTTTTAATTCCTGGACTCTGAATACTAACGGGAGAAAGGTGGAAGCAGCTGAACAGAGAGTAATTAATATATCTGTGCTCATTTACTGCTAGGAAAAGAACCTCTTCATTAACTATTTATGTTTAATTTTGTTTTTGCAAACAGTGTAAACTGATACACAAACAAAACTGTCATATATAGATGCTCAGAACCATCTTTTCAAGCTTTCCTTCATTTTAATTGTGAAATAAAACAATTTTGGTGATAGAAAGGTTGGTTGTCTGAAAATGTCTGTAGTCATATATAATTCCATCTTAAAAAATTTAAACAGCAGATAGTACTTTGATTCTGAGAAATAGGCCACACGTTTAACTGATAAATCTGCTGTCTACCTTTCAGCCTATCTACCTTTCCTGAAAAACTAGTCCTGCAGTTATAAAACTACTTTTGAACTGTATGGATGGGATTCAGAAAACCACAATAAGTAAAAAAAACTATGTAAAACTGGGTGCTTTAAGTGTAACAAAGTGTGTGTGTGTGTGTGTGTGTGTGTGTGTGTGTTTATCTATGTGTATACACTGTATATAAAAGACCCTATACTTTCCACTACAAAAACAACACTGAGATAAATCAGTATATTGTCAGTTTAATTTGTCTTTTTTAATCTAAACTACAGGTTATCTGAGGCAGTCTTCTCTAATCCAGTACATTTTTGGGATGTCAGATAACTTTTCTCAAAATTCCCAGTCATAAAGGCTAGAGGCATCAGGTTGATTTAACTACAATTTTAAGAATACCAACACATTTGAACACATTTTTTTTCTTGGAAAAAAAGTAGAACTTTATACAGTTGTACCTGATAAGATCTACTTCATCGATTAATTCACTGTTGTGGAAAATAAATTGTGACATATTTTTGTTTTTACATTTTGACATGCTATACCTTATATTTACACATGCCTTCTTGAGATGAAATCTTCTTCTCTATGAAACAGAATAATAGCTTTTTCTGATAGGTTTTTACAATGTAGCATGTGCTCAACCATAAATTGGTAAATTACATTCTACGGCAGCAGCAAATAGGGGGGGAAAGTTTTACTTTGTATATTTGTTTGTTAAATATTTATATAAAGTACCATCAAGTACCTCAGCACAAATACAAACAAAAATATAAATTAATATTGTTAATTTAAAAAAAAAATTAAAAAGCACGAAGCTAAAAACAGAATATAAGATTAAGTAGCGTTTATTAGCCATGAATCATCTCAACATTTCAGCACTCCTAAGCAGTCTTCTGGTCTGCTGATACAACCAGATCTTGAGGACCTCTTGAAAGCTAAAATGGATGAGACCAGCAAAACTTTGGGAGGAAGGCACATTTACTATGTCAATAGAGTCCACAGCATGCCCTCTCTACTGGATCTGATGAGACAAGCAGATGTCCCACCAGGTGTAAAATTCATGTATATCTGTACTCATTTATAGATAAAATTTCATTATAAACCAAATTATGGATAGTAATAAAAATGATTAAAAATCAGAAAAGTAAATAATGAACTTTCCCCAAAATAGAGAAATCAAATTAAATTACATGAAATTAATAAACAATTATCCCCTAAAATTATTAATTCTTAGTTAAAATAAAAGGAAAACTCTGTGATTCTAAGGGAAATTAAAAATAATCCAGATCTCAAAGCAGCCTATCTACATGTGTGATGGCTAACTTTGACCTGGAATTAGATTATAGAATTAAAGACTTTATGCTAGAGATCAAAGTTTAAAAAAAGAATTTAAAACTGCACAACTTTTGATTCATGTTGGTTTTTTATTTGCTTGCCTAGTTGGGTATGAATTAAATCTATGTAATATTTCATTTTATATATATATATATAAAATATATTTGCAATAGTGCTCATTCTCCCACCTATTTTTCCCCCTCTTCTTTCCTTCTGGCTCTTATACACACATACACATACAAACACCACAGTCTTTCTACATGCTGACAAATGAAAATAATTAGTATTTCAAAAGAGATCTAAAGGGCAAGAGAGGCTGAATTTGTGAAAAGACATTGGGTAGGAGGTGAAATAAGGAGGGGGAGATTGTTAAAGTCTGACAGCAGTGAAATTAAACAGATAAATTTCTGAATTCTTTTATCTTGTAAACATCCTAATTATGAACTTCAAAGGAAGGAGGATGTTCCTTCTTCTCTGCCAAACTGGAAGAAACTAGTTTCCTTCAAGTCTCATATGGGAGATATGAAGGCCTTTGAATGGATCATTGATTTTTATTAGTAGCAATCAAGTGAGAAATATTCTGGTGTGTGGCACAAAAAGTGTAAAATGGAATGGTTTATAGTTCAAAGGAGCTATTTGTGTCAGGGTTATTTTGCTAAAATCTGTTGTAAGCTTACCAGGTCAATGGAGTGCATTTTCTCAGCCGCCTTTGCATGGGAGTCATTTCTCTGCTTGGAGTTTTTTCTAGAGACCTTAGTAATTGTTGACTAACTAGTTGACAATATAATGCTCACCCTCCATCAGCGAGCATGCTAAAAGTCATTCTAAAGAGGAGGTGAAAGTTGCTGAAATAGTTTTCTCCTTCAATCTTTTTGGTCATTAAATCACCTTACAATTGTATTATCCCACCCAATGAAGGGATTGCTCTTTAAAAAATGGTCCATATTGAATTGAGTTACAGAATAACAAATATCATTTCAGTCCCTTTACTCCAATAAAAAATGTACATAAAATTGGTAAAGGAATTTGGCACCCTATGCAGAAAATTCCCCAAGCATTTTTTCTAGAAAAATAATTACAGTAAACATTGATAATAATGACTGGCAATTCGATAGCTTTTCAAATTTTCAAAAATTATTATATGATTATTGCCATGCTCTGTTTAGTAGTATTATTTGCCTGCTGAATGACATATCATATACCCAGAGGTTTGCAAATTGGAGTCGATACACTAATAATATATATTATTTATGATGCCAGACCAATAAAATTCTTATATACCAATCAACTCATGCAACCTGTAGCAAAGGAACAAAGGAACCTACATACATTTACAGAATATGCCATGAACTCTTAATAATGACCTTAATTCCAATAGGAAGGAAGGATGTTTAGATGGGAGGGGAGAGAGAGAGAGAGAGAGAGAGAGAGAGAGAGAGAGAGAGAGAGAGAGAGAGAGAGAGAGAGAGAGAGAGAGAACAATTACAATCAAATCTCTGTCCTTTTCTGTATTAATTTCTATTAACATTAACAGATTGTTGTTTACCAATGTCGTGTAGCTCAGTTTTCCAATTGTAATAGTCATTTCAACAGTATATATCTACTAATGATTTATGGCAGTATTTATAAAATAGAAAGTCTACAGTAAAATTTAACAAATTATACACATAATTTATTTTTATTTATTTATTACATTTATATGCCACACACATCTCACTGTCATGAAACTCTAGGTGGATTACAATATGAATAGTGATATAAATGAGATCGATCTCTTTTCTTTTTCTTTATCCAATGCCTTAAAATTCTTTGGCTTACTGTTTTTTTGTTGGAGAGAGATTGGTTGAGCTAAGAGGAAGAATTAAGACAGGGATTAAGCTAGTCTTTACGTAAGCACAAGAAGACAAAGTCCAATGCTCCCCCCAACACACACACAAATGCTGTTGAACTTTATCTAGTCCAGCCCAGGTGCAAACCACTAGTCTGAAAAGATTCCTGTGTAAAATAGGCATGAGCAATAAAGCAAAAAAAACAAAAACAAAAAAAACCCAACAACTTAATATGTCTTCATATATGTGCATTTTGATACTTTAACTATCTCTCTATAAAATAAATTGAATTTGATATCTCTATTTGTATCATCATCATCATCATCATCATCATCATCATCATCATCATATCCACTGGAGAATGAAGGCCTCTTTGTTGCAGGTTATAACCTATTACCTCCCATGCTAGTCCAATGTGTGTTGGTAAACATAGAGATTTTTTTTTAATCTTCCAATCTAGAACTAAGAAAGAATGACTGGCTCAGAATCACACAGCTGTTTTCAATACAGAAGGGAGGATGATTCCCTGGGCCTCCCTGTCTCTAGTACAGCACTTTAACCATTACACTACCTCTTGGATTTATAAGATTGTGTGTATATACACCTAAACCTAAAAGCAGATATGCCTAGGAAACCTGCTCCAAGAAAGAAAGCAATTGACAGTTTGTTCCCTGGAACAGAAAAGTGAAAAGGAACACCAATATGGAATTTGGCCAACGGAGGATATTATAGCCTTGTAGCCTGGAGTGAATCTCCTGCAAGCTGTTGCCAAATTTTGTCAGTTAAGGAAAGACTTTCTTAAACCAGTTTAAGGTCATGTTTTCATGAACACAGGGAAAAAAAATTAACTGAAAGAAATAGGCAGCAAATGTAGACTAAAAATATCTTCAATCTATTTAGGCCTAAATTTAAATCAACATTTTATTCTCTATTCAACCCAAAACACCCAAATACTATTATGAGGTCTTTAGTTAAGCCTCTGTGGAGCAGCATCTGTGGCAAAGAATGTTATAGCCACCAGTTAATAAAGCACTGGGTAAATGCAACCCCTAAATCATTTTAAAAAATTATAACAAAGCAACAAAATTTGAGAAAATTGTATACTTTGTATAAATCAAATCAAATATCTTTATTATGGTTCTTGACCAGCCTTTATAATAAGAGTACAGTAGAAAGGGAAACAGCAATTTGGTATTAGGAAGGGAAAAAACAGAACAATAAAACAACATATCTAATTAAAAGTGTTGCACAGTTGTATAACTTGGTAAAGATATTAAGCCACCTAATATGTGAATGGGGGGATTAGCATCGCACAGAGTGTGGGGTTAGCATTACAATAATAAACAAAAGAATTATCTGAATTGGCTTCATATCTGGAGATGATCAGAGCACATCTTGGGGGATTCATAGAAATGGCACAACATGAGAACATGGATGAGATTTTCTATCTCCCTGGATCCACAAGGGAAAGTCTCTGTGAATACCATGAAATTTACCACCAGTTGAGCTGAGACCATTAAAGCAGGTTTTGGAAAAGGCCTATCTGTATATCTTTTAAGGGGTGATGTTCATCTCCATTTCCTAGCTGAGGGAAACAGCGTTGCCTGAAGATGCTTCCGTAGTCATGTGGTTGGCATGACTACACGCTGGGCACATGGAACACTGCTACCTTCCCACTGAAATGATACCTATTTATATTTGTTTAGTGTTAAATTGTATAGAGACCCTGCAGTAGAGGGCTTGCAACTTTCTAACATTTGACAACAGAATTCAGGGACACTGGTAGTAGCATTCTGGCAATCAATGTCCCTGATTCTTCTTTTACTGTTGATTTGACCTTCTTCAGGGTTAATTGGCTTAAATATTGAACTCAGGAAAGAGTCCAAACCTGCAGAATTATGCTATGCAAGTGCTGTGCCAATGGGTCGGTAATTGTCCGACAGCAGCAGAGGCTGGCCTGTAGGATCAAACATAATTATCAAGAATTCCAAAAGAAAGAAGACTGAATTCAATTGTGCTGTATTGTGCAATGGAAACACTAATTGGAAGGAAGCCTGATGTAAAGAATATTTTAATAATATTTGCAACTTTCATAATGTTAGAAGACGGGTGTCAAACTCATGGCATCATGTTGCCATGCCATGCCTTTTTGTGATGTTTTTTCTCTTCATGGAGCTGGACTGGGTGTGGCCTGCACGTGATGCATCCGGCCCAGGGGCAGCAACTTTGTCAACTCTGTGTTAGAACATTAATAATGAGAGTAATAAGGCACTAAACACAAACATTTATCTGAATATAATTCATTCTATAATAAACACATTAGAATATTGAGCCTCATATAGCCTGATTAATTTGATTCTATAGCCATCCATTTCAGTAACTACAGTATTGTAAAGTATATTTGTAAATATCTACCTAACCTGAAATTAATGTAAACTGAATTTCATGGAACTTGCAACATAATGACAGGGCATTATACAGTATGTTGTGCATCTGTGAGAGCAGTTTCAGTTAAAATAATTGGCTTTACCTCTGAGAAACACATATAGAATTGTGTTATAAATAGCATATTTGTATGCAAAAGCCATATATTTGAGATATCTTAATGAATTCCAGTGGTGTTGTGTGAAAAGTGCAGGAGAATGGATTGAAGCTATTATGTAATTCAAAACAAAGTAATGGTATTTGTCACTTGGCAGATTTCTAAGCTTCTAGAACTCCACTGAGTCATTTTATTCTGCTGAAAGAATCAATCTTGTCCTAAACTGCATAGGCAAACTTTTTTTTTAATGAGCTTGTTAAATGCATCTATATATCCTTGTTAACTCTGGGGTAGGAGAGTTGTGTAGGAAATTGGAGAGAAGACAGTTTTAATGTTTGGTCATTCAATCAAGTATACTACAATATGAAATATAAATGATAATTTTAGCCTTATGTTTCTATGAAGTGGTCTATTTCCTTTCTTCTTGTAATTAAGTTTTAATAGACACATGGGCAGAAGAACTTCAATAACTGTATAAGGAAAATTCTAGATTGAAAAAGGAGAGCTAGAGGTGCAACATCCAAGGAGGTGTAACTTGATAAATGCTGTCTGTAGCATTACTCAGTGATGATTTTATCAGAGTTCTCCAACCACAGTGCATTATGACATAGATATTGAAATCCAGGTTCAGAAGTAAAGGACATCAGCCCTGGTTATTACTTGGATGGGACATTATCAGAGAATTCTAAGGCCACTTCTGTTTATTGCTAAAAAACCAAAATGACATAAACATGGGTATGAAATCACAAGAATAAAGTTGATTCTGGCAGGGTTTACTTTTTAAAAAAAAAATTTAGTATTTTCAAAGTCTTCCATCTGAAAAAGTTTTTTAAAAATCACTCAGCATCATGTAGGTGTAATTGTTTGGTAAATGAAGAAGTTGTTATGCTTCAGCTTTATGTTCCTCAATCACTCTTTACATATTACACTTTTTGTAAATTTCAGTGGAACTGAAAGCATAAAGCAAATTATTAATCATTTATGATAATTTCCTAGCTTGTATATTTTTTGTCTTGCCTAGTAATACATACATACATACATATACCATTTTATATCAATTCTGACCTTCCCAGAAATGTGAAATCTCGTCTTTCTCAAGAAAAATGGGGTCACTTATTTTCATAACAATTATCAGTGAACATAACAGGAACAAATAGAGAGATATACATGTTTTTTGCAGAGCACTTCCCTCCAAAAACAATTGCTGTTCTTAAAACATCATTTAATCTTAAATCTAATGTTCTTTCCATTAAAAATATTCATCCTGCCTTTTTTACCACCAAGTAATTAAATATTGTTAAATTATTAAATCATTGACAACTTCCTATAAGAAATAAAATCAAAATTTAAAAACGTATAAAAAAGAAATGTACTACAACCGATAACAATTTTTCCTTTAGATATCATCTAATAGAACTATTTAAAAAAGTTAAAATGTATGGCTGTTTATTGTTTTCTAGTATACACCAATAGGACAGTTGAGTTTCTAGATCAGGATTAAAATTTATCTTGCAAGTGCACAAAGTAGTCTAGAATTAATCATGTTTTTTCCAAATCATTAAACTGAGTTCAACTCTTAAATAGATACTGAATAGCCTTCAAGGGCTATTTTTTTTTCATAACTGTGGTAAAGATCTGTTGATAATTTTGCTATTTTCTCCTATATGACCAGAATACTAATGGATAACTTATAAAATACCTACAAGGAATATCTATATAGTTTATATTATAAATTCATACAGTATTTTTCCTACCCCACACATCTCTAAATCATCATCATCCAAAAGGAGTTATACTTACTATTCACTTGCTATGGTCTATTATTATCTTGACAATTATGTATACATACAAATATGAGTTTCTTGAAGGCATTTGCATATTTCTAAGGTGTCTTGAAGGAAGGAAGGAAGGAAGGAAGGAAGGAAGGAAGGAAGGAAGGAAGGAAGGAAGGAAGGAAGGAAGGAAGGAAGGAAGGAAGGATCAAATATTAATTCTACTACTAAAACATCTGCTCCAAAACAAGCTTTGATTTTACTTTATTGCAGAATGCATGCTCAGTTGCTAGGCTGACTCACACCAAAAGGCAAATAACAGTGGACCTTTCCCCCTTTCTGTAGTTAACCAGTGTAAAAGCTGGATCTGTTTATTCTCAAGCATCAGCACTGCTAAAAGAATAAGACATCAGAGGCCTGTGAATGAGAAGCTCTCTTCAAGCCCACAAAGCCTTTGCTCCCAAATCTACCTTAACCAGTTTAAGGAAAGAGCTTTTGGCACCAAGTCTGCCTTCGGTGAAAGACTGATAATGATCGTGAAAGACATTCTGTGGACTCCTGCTTTGCTCACTTCAAAGGCCTTCAGTCTTAATCAACATTAAATCATCATTTTCCCTTGCATATAGGGACAGCTGTACACAATCTATTTGTTTTAAAACAGATTATGGTTCATTTCCCTGCTAGAATGCTTGTGTGTTGGGGTTTTTTTTAAGGCACTTAATTAGTTTAACTAGTAATTCACCCAGTAAGTTATATATTCCCAATGTTTTTCAGGATCTTACACATATTTCTTTGGCTATTAAAATGAAATAATTTTCAATATCATCTTGTCAGTCTAATGGATAAAGCTTATCCCAAGAACTGCATTTAGAAGTTCTACAAATTCAGCAGGCTTTGCTACTATTTCTGAATTAAACATTTGTGAAGATAGGTCACTATGTCTCCTTGAAAAACTGGGAATGGTTGGAGGCTGCAATTCTCAATCCACTTCATCCAACACTGAAGGGTAATGTTAATTTAGATTAATTGCCTTATTCCATTCAGCTAAAACATATATTAGATTTGAACTCAAAGCATTATATGAATTTAGCTAAGGGCAACAACTTTCCAATTAAAGAAAAAGTATTTATATTTTGAATTTAGATGCAATTGCAAAAAGGTGTGCCTAAAATACTAGGACACCTGGTTTTGACCCATAGTAGCTAGGAGCTTGTATCCATGTTTTGTTATTCCTGTGGTCTTGATGTAACAGAGATATACTACTGCTATCTGCTGACTGGAGTTTTTCATATTCTCTTCTATTTATTATTGAAAAGAAAGAATTGAAACATTACCAAATTCATTTTTGTGGATATTACAAAATATTCTGGTCAGTGACTACATCCTTGAATTAACTATGAATAAGGCCAAAGAACATAGCATTCTATTAGTAAATCTAGCTCTTGGGAAGAGGAGGAAAGTTCTGAATTTAGTCATCCTTGGTGGGCTTTGAAATTGTTCCCAATCTCTTCTTGATATACTATCATCTCCTACTTTGAATAAATATTTTTCCTTGACCATACTTCATGTCTATTGGAAGATATTCTAAAAGGTTAGGTTCTAAAACAGAAAAGGCCATAGAAACAGGTGTTTTTTTTCCCCCAGAAAAATTTCCAGTTGAACCGCTTGAGATTCAAGATTATTGAACTTTCTACATTATGATTCTTGTCTGCAGAATCTTTTAAATCCTATAGTTTTTTTTTTAAATGTAAAATGTAAAAAAATGCCCAGTGGCACTGATTGTATAAAATCACATTTTATAGCACTTTGCAGCAAGTAAACAGATGTTTTCTTCTCCTTCATTCATGTATTTTATTATTAATCCTCTAGTCACTTTTCCCTGTAGATTTTTTATATATATACAAAGAGAGTATATAGTTAGAAGTTAGAACTTATGAACACTATTCCCACTCACACTAAAAAAAATTATCAATGAATTGTTGCAGGATCCAATCTGGGTCGGTCACTGGGATTAGAGGTTTAGTCTTCAAAGTTTTCAGACTTGTGGAGGTGGAGCCCATCCTCAGGGAACTTCTCTTTGTGTGCTTTGGGCTTCTATGTGTAGTATTTATGAATGAATTGTATACCAAAGTATATAATTTTGACAAGCATTGCCAAATGGCATAATAGATCAAGGAAGATACCTTTTTCATTCATCATGACAGAATGAAAAGGTTGATCATATGACTATGAGCTTATGACTATGAGTTTATGATGGCACGATAGCTCAGCAGTTAAAGATGTTGAGTTTGTCAACTGGAAAGAAGACAGCTCGGGTTCAAGATTCAAGCACTGCACAACAGAGTGAGTTCCTGTCCTTGCCCTTGCTCCTGCAAATGTAGCAGTCTGAAAGCATACAAATGCAAGTAGATAAGTAGGTACCACTTCAGTGGGAAGATAACAAGGCTCCGTGCTCCTTGGCATGCAGGCTATGTGATCACGGAAATGTTTTTGGACAATGCTGGCTCCCTCAGCTAAGAAACGGAAATGAGCACACCCCGTAGTGTCAGACACAACTGTACAGGGGAAACTTTTACCTTTACCTTTATGAACCTTATACTTAAACATATGCTCACTTGCATAACTTGAATCACTCCATCTGTTTCACTCAAAGACAACCCATCAAAAAGATCTACTGAGGCAACATTCATTAGTTTTTCACTATAATATAAATTGTTGACTTAGGTTGTTGGTGGTTTAAGGGAGGTGAGTTGACAGTCATAGTCTGATCCTGCTTGTATAGAAATATGTCACTAGGCAGTGATGGTTTTCCTCTCTAGACAGAGGGTGCAAAACTAACCATTTGTCAGAAAAAATCCAAAGCTTAACGTATCCAGTGTATGAAAGGATATGATTTCTTTGCCAAATACAACTCTCACTCATCTCTAAATATCAGCTCACACTTTAGTTTGGAGACTATTTTGAGAACCTGCATTTTTAAACAGTTTCTTGTCCAATAATAACATCTTGTAGCTTTGAGAAATATAAATGTTTCCTGTTTTCTTATTGTAGATGGATTTGGTGGGGCTCATCAAAACATCAGTGTCCTGAGTTGTCAGGACTAGCTTGCCAGATACTCAACATGAGAGGAGCATTGCCAAATATTCAATGTAGACCTAATCTAGAGTTAATGCTCATCTTAGCAAATTGTTTTTCTGCAGAAAAATATTTGTTTTCTGGCTTTACAGTAGCTATAGCATAGTCAGAAGCCTGCCAAGTACTGCATTACTGTATGTGTTAAAGGTGAATGATTTGTTCAGTATCTTCAGAATCAGAAGGCAGGTGATTGAAGAAGTCTGTAAACTCACTCTACATAGACAAAAGCTGCTCTCCCCCATTTCAATGCTCTGAGTTTGACTTGGTTTAGAGTTCTGCAATGCATTAAAATAAAAAACAAAGGAGAGAAGAAAGCAACTTAGGAATACAGTCAAAAGAGAAGAAGTTTAAAACATATGTGATTGATCATATGACTTCAACCAATATTATCCATGTAAGGAGTCTGAAACTGGCACATCGTGGGTGGGGTAAAATTTCAAAGCAGGCGTGCATAATTAAGCAAGTCCACCCCTAGTTTAAACACTTTTAAGATGTATCAAGGTAGCCCCTTCACACACACATACATACACAGAGGAAGAGAAAGAGAAAAACTTCTTTGTAGCAATATATTCCTAATATATTCCATTTCCTTACAGTTAATATTGATTTTCCTAATCAATATTACTGATCATTAATGTTACTCTCATTAGTCTCCATTGCTGAGTCTACTTCTTTTTCTTCCTTCCCTAAGGTAAAACACATAACAAAAACAGTATCTTAAGGAAACTGATGTTTTCTTTTGAAATTTGGTGGAAGCACATGTGCTCTGGAAAGATTGCAACATGTTGAAGAGATGAACAATGAAAGTAAGGCCATCCACAGGCCTTCCTGTTCACCCACAATACACTCCACACATACAATTTATTTCCTATTGAATCAAAAGGTTTGAAAAAGAAGATGGGATGGAAGTATAAGAAATAAAACTTAAGAGTTTATGGATTCTGGAGTCAGTTCTCTCCATCAAGATGTTCTCCACTCAGAAGGAAAATCAGCACTAGGCTACTTGCTTCTTTTCAGGCTTATACCTTTTTCTGTGTACATACCAGTATATTCTGGGAGGTCATCTTGCTCAGTCAGAAATGATAGACAGTAAAGGAGCTCTTGCTTGGAATCCTGAGACTGGTAGCATTCTGTGTTTCAGGCGGTATGCACATGCAGGTGTTCACTTTCCTCTTCACTGTCCATGTGTAAGCCAACTTTATATAGAGAAAGGAGAAAAGCAGGCAAAGATGACCAAAGAATCCATAGGACTTATTCATTATTAATTAAATAGGTGGCCAATTATTTGCTGCCAATTTTTTTTAATAATTATTTTTTGGACATGGTCAAGGCTGCAGATGTTTGTACAGTTATTGTAATGATTTCCTAGGAAAGCTAGGGCTGGGCCTTTTGTTTTTGTTGGGAGTGTTTGTGTGTGGTTATGTATGTGTGTGTACTGTTTTTGTTATATCACTTACCAAGCTGGCTATTACCTAGATGTGTTGATTCTAATTCTCAAAATTCTCAACAATATTCATACAGACTGTAGATTTTTTTTTACACGTTGTTGAAATTACATATCTAGAGAGAGTCCACAGGCTGCTGTAATATTTAAGCCTAACAGAGCTTCAGTGTACTTATTTTTTGCAGCTTCCAGATCAAAGTAGCAGTAAATTATACTGTGATTGTTCCAGGGATTGTATCATGATTTTGTAAAGGCCACCCAAAAGTGCTCAGAAGCTGTGTATGCTTACAAGCATGATTTCCCTGCCTCTATAATAATAGCCCACAGTTTTGGAAAACACAGAGATGCAGTTGTCTGCCATATTCAGTTGACTCATACAAATACTGCTACCAGGCATTTTGATGCCATACAAAGAGACAGATAATGATCAACACTTCTACAAGTATTTTGTTTATTAAATTAACACATTGTTGACTATAAAATAACACTCAAGGTAGTTGAAGGTTGAAATACAATAAAACAATTATGGATATTCAAAATGATAAAATGATTATCTCACCAAACTAAAAATAGATTATTTAATTTAACTGAAACGTAAAGAGCAAAGACTAGAATTAATTTAAACTCTGTAAGAATCCTGCATCAGGAACTGGAATTATGCTGTCCAGCAACTTAAAATGTGAACTTTTATTTTTAGGGTTACTTTCCTAGTAGTGTAAAGACATAAGTTTTCTTTGTTTGGGTCATTAAATACTAGATATGTTGATGATGAATCTTGAATGGAGGTTTAGGATATCATTTTTTATGCCTTCATGCCACATAGTGGCAGATGCAATATTGCATATTACGTCATTTCTCCCTGTTATACCATACAGGTTATAAAGAAGAGCAATTGTTGAACACCGGTGAATGAATAAGAATAAAGAAAGTACCATTCCTGCCAGGGTTCAAAGATTGGCTATATTTGAGATATGTACCGGAAACCAGGATACCTGATCTGTTTGTCAGGTCTGTCAATGAACTAGAGCGGACAGGACATACAATCATATATTGACTGCATCCAGTGACAAATGCTACCTAGGCAGTTACACAATTTTAAAAAAAGAATACAATCAAACTATGTCAAACTATAGGACATATATCACAATGGCAAGAATCAACCTGACACAACAGTGGGAAAGAAATATCTTACCATCAATTCAGGATTGGGAGACTAAAGTTAAAGAATATGCAGCAATGGAAAAACTGACTGCATACATGGGATGGTGGTGGGATTCAGCCAGTTCGCACCACTTCAGGAGAACCGGTTATTAACTTTCTGAGCAGTTTGACAAACTGGTTGTTGGAAGAAATCATTAGGGCAGAGAACCGGTTGTTAAATTACTTGAATCCCACCACTGCATACATGCATAAAGTGTAACCAAATTCAAGCATATTACACATCAAGGTAGGCTATATTTTTGAAGGAAAAAACCTGTTTTAATAGCAATCCAATTAAAAGACACAGAAAAGACTAATAATGTCCAAAGTAAACTATAAAAATATTCAAATTAGCAATTAACAGATGGGGGAAGGAAATAAAAAGGTAAACATGCCCTTTATATATATATATTTTTTGAAAAAATATTTGGCTTAATCCCTTAAGCATATTTACATTTTTTTTTCTTTGCATGATTTATTTCGCTAATAATAACTAAAAAAATTCAATAGATTTTTAAATTACTGTATTTTTTGGAGTGTAAGACACACCTTTTTCCCCCTTAAAAGGGGGTGAAAATTTAGGTGCGTCTTATATACTGAATGTAGCCCCACCCACCCACTGACCCCACCTTTTGGCCTGTGCCTAGCAGCAGTTACCTCCTTGCAAGCAAACAGCAAGAAAAAACATCTCCTTTCATCTTCAGCACAGGCTAATTAGCACAAGTTGATTGGATGGGCCTCCCGACTCTCAGCTGATTTGCTCTTAGCTGTTTTGCTCAGGGCTCTGCTGCTTGCAGCAAAGAGGTTAATTGCTGGAGCAGATTCTTTTTTTCCTTGGGCTAATCAAGCTATGCTGAAAACAAAAATGAAAGTAAAGGAGGCTGTTTGCTGTTTGCTGCAATGTCGCAAAATTAGGCAGAGGCAGAGGGAGATTTCTTTTTCTTCTTTTTCCTCACCAAAAAAGGTAGGTGCCAACAATGGGAAATTTAAGGCAAAAGAGGAGAGTTCAAGATTTTAAACACAAAAGAAAAAAAGGAGAAAGAAGAAGGCAAAAATAATAATGGGAAGGGAGAAAAAGAAAAAGAAATGAAAGAGAAAGATGTTATACATATTTAGAATTGAAATATGAGTAGTAGAAATAAATGGGAAATCATGATTGTAAAAATGAAATGAATAATAATTGGAATATTTGCCTTGTATTTTTGAAATCTAGACAATGATAAATTTTTATTTTTTTATTTTTTTTAGAAATATGAATAAGTATAAACTGTAACAATTGAAATACCTTTAATAGTATATGGTGGTGAAAGTAAAAAGGATTAAGTTGTAGCTTGTATAACAGCTAGAAAATTTTTAAATTTAATTAGGGAAATAGGAGCGATTGAAATATTTTTAATTATATATTGTGATGAAAGTAGAAATGATTAAGTTGTGATTTGGAGAATTATATGGGCAAAACTATTTGGGTTATTGGGAGAGTTTAAGATGTGAAAATGAGTAATATAAGGGGAAAGCTCTATTTAACTAGGGAATTGTAATAATTGAGATACTATTAATTGTATATTGTGTTGAAAGCAGAAATGGTTAAGTTGTGGTTTGGAGGAATATATGGGGAAAATTATTTGGTTTATTATTATTGGTAAATATAATTAATTGATTTGTAAGAAATTGGATTGCATGGAAATAATTGGAATATTCATGTTTATATTGATTAATATAAAAAAAGTTATATAACTAATTGATTTATATTAAAATGTTGAATTTGTATTAAACAATTGTAATATTACATAATTAACCAATGTGAGGATGGATATAAAAATAGATGACAATGGGAAGGGGTATAGTATAGAATAGAAGGGAAAAATTGAATTTGATTAAGATTAGAGATGAGGATGAAGTAATATTGTTTTTTTAAAAAAATAGATGAAGAATAAATATGGCAAAAAGGAAATATAGAAATTGTAAACTGAATTGAAATGATTAAATATTGTTTAAATTTGTGAACCGGCCAAAACTCTGTTCAAAGAAAATACATTGTATGTTTGTATGTGTGTTTGTCTAAAAAATAAAAAAAACTTGAAATAAAAAAAAACAAAACAAAAAAGGTAGGTGTGCCTTATACCCCGGTGCGTCTTATACTCCGAAAAATACGATACATCCCTTTCAACAACAACAACCAAAAAAAAAAAAATAGAAATGATCTCACTGCATTTATGTTGTTGGAGAGGGAATGAAAATAATGTTCTATTAAAATATATTGTTTCATGTCAATAAGAAGCAATGATGTATATTAACTCAACTTTGAGATCTAATATGTTTGTAGATAGATGTATATAATCTATTTCTGTCATGTGGGGGTTCTGGACAAAGAAAATGAACCTTCAAAGATTTATTCTTTAATCCACAACAAACATATGGCTTTAACTATTCAGTGCTTTCCAGAATGGATTAAGAAAGACCAATGAGGGATCACTATAATAAATCATGACTTCAATTTCTCGATATATGCATTTTTGTAAATAAAAGCCTTCTTTATTTTCATTTCTTTTTTTAAGGTTCCACTGTCTTTTTACAATTTTGTGTATTTTTTTTTTGCTTTTTATATTTAGTTAATACAAATAAACAAATTACGTCCAAAGTAAAAATATGATAAAATTCAGCAGTGATAAATTACATATAAACTGAACTTTTGAACACATATATTTTAGCACTAATATTTTTTCTATAAATTCTAGATTCCCAAATACCTAAAAGAATACAGCTATCTAAAGCTGAAAAGTTAAAATACTGCTCACGGCCACTTATGAAATTTTATTCACTGAGTCCCACGGATGACTTAAATATTGAAATCATTTTATCTTCATCCCAAGATGTTAAGGTTGTTATTGACAGAGTTTACTAAATCCATATAAGGGACATGGTGGCTCAGTGGCTAAGACACTGAGCTTGTCAATCAAAAGGTCAGTAGTTCAACAGTTTGAATCCCTAGTGCCGCATAACAGGGTGAGCTTCTGTTACTTGTCCCACCTTCTGCCAACCTAGCAGTTCGAAGGAAGGAAAAAAAATGCAAGTAGAAAAATAGGGACCCCCTTTGGTGGAAAAGTAACAGTGTTCCATTTGCCTTTGGCATTTAGTCATGCCGCCACATGACCACTGAGACATCTTCGGACAGCGCTGGCTTTTCGACTTCGAAACGAAGATTAGCACCACCCCCTAGAGTCGGGAATGACTAGCACATATGTGCGAGGGGAACATTTACCTTTACCTTACAAAATCCATGCACTTTTGAATAGTACAGGTAGTCCATGATTTATAATCATTCATTTAGTGACCATTCAAATTTACAATGGCACAGAGAAAAGTTCCAGAGTGCTTTACAGTACACTCTCTGAGCGGTTTACAATGCCAGCATAGTGCCCCCAATAATCTTACCGATCTCAGAAGGATGAAAGCCTGAGTCTTCTCAAGCCCCGTCAGAATTGAACTCCAGACTGTGGGGAGAGTTAGCCTGCAATACTGCATCTAACCACTGTACCACCAGGGCTCCTTTTGAGCATTTTTTCAATTTAACAACCATTGCAGCATTTCGATACTCACGTGATCAAAATTTGAATGCTTGGCAACCAGCATGTATTTATGACAGTTGCAGTGTCCCAAGGTCATATTATCATCTTTTGCAACCTTCTGACAAGCAAAGCCATTGGTGAAACCAGTCTCATTTAACAACTGTGTTACTAATTTAAAAACTGCAGTGTACAACTGTGGCAAAAAAGGTCGTAAAATGGGGCAAAACGCCATCAAAAAAGCTTTTGATGTCTGTGTGAGATGTATGTCTTTAGCTTCTGCTGTCCTATAACAGTGTAAGAAAAAGATCTTCATAATGCAATTTCAGGAAAACTGCAGGGTAGTATTAAGTTTTAAACATAGAATAAACCAAAAAAAAAAAAGAAAGGAAAAATAATTATATGAATTATATGATGTTTAGACTAGACATTTTTATTTACCTGTTGAGTCTTCCCAAAGACCTGGGATAGACCGATGTGGATGTTTGATGATGTTAAAGACATGCTTGCAGGATGTAAGCTGTTCCAAGTAAAGCTGGTTTTACAATTGACTGATGTTGATTCAGTCAATGCTGGTGATTTGGAAGTGGTGCTTCAGATGTTTTGGGATTGAACCCAAGGTGCCTATTATTAGTACCATCTTTGTCTTCCTTTGCCAATATTGTTCTATTTGCAGGTTTTTGTATTTTGTGAGTTTCTACAGTTCTTTCTCTTTTATTCTTATTTATAATAAGCATTTTAATTATTCTATTGTGGAACTAATATAACAATTTTCTTTTCCACACCATTGGGTCTCTAGAATGACCCTGAGATTTTTTTAAAAAAAATTCTGGTTCTAGGCCCATAGAAAGACTAAATGGTCTCTCATTAGTCAGTGTCAATGTGTTTTATCTTCCTGAAGTTTTTCTCCCCCCCCCCTTTAATCAGTATACTTTAGGTTATCCCTAAATCCTACTCAGCAAAGTAGAATATATTACTTTGATAAGCTTTTCTGTTTCTTGACAATCACAAGAATCCTTGCTTGTATCACTGACTTTTATATCTCCTGCTTTTGGAATTCCCAGTTTTTCTTGTACCTTTCCCTCTTCAGTCAGAATTCCACATAGAACCTTTGTAGCAATAGCCAACAAATTCTTCAATATCTGTCTAAAAATACAAGCCAATGGGAGTCAATACAATGCTCAGAAGTGAACCTCTTCAGTTCTTCTGTCTGATATATATAACAAGCATGACTATGCACCCTAACATCACAACAGGTTCTTTGTAACCATTGACAACTGCACCTTGCTAAACTCCTCCCCCCCATTCTACTAAACCTATTACATAGAATTCACAGTAAAATTCCAATAGAGTGGTTCTTTTCACCTTTTTTACTGTTGCCATCGTTTATAAAGTGACTATTACTTTTCAAAACACTAACTTATTTTTATATTAACTCACCTTTAAACATCATTTACTTCAGACTTTGAACCTCACAGACTCTTTTCTAGTATCAAGCTGAGGTGTTACCTCAATTTATATTGGATGTCATCATTTCAATTTTCATAGCAAAGCTGTAGTAGGAATCTTTCCAATAACACTTTTCTTCAAGAAAATAGAAAGCCAACAATCAGAGCTGAGCGCAAACCTCTGGCAGTTGTTCAACCACTTCCCTGAACCAGCTGTGCTAATTCATTTCTTCTTGATCTCATTTTAGGAGGAAATTTCAAGCTTAAGCAGAATCTTTAAATAGATCTTCAGTTTACCAGTTTTTGTTCAATTTGTTCCTTTGTATTTAGAAATAACACTATACTGACTACTTTTTTTATAAACTCTCAATCAACACCAGAGGAAGTGAAAAAGCTGTATTTGACAGCAAGAACAGAAATATACATATTTGACTTCCTTGGATGTTGGTGTGCTTCATATAACAAGCCAGGAAAAATGGAAGGGTGTACATTTACAGAGACTATTAAAAATACATTTCAATATCCTCTTTATATTCTGCATATTCTAATAAATACTCTTTCAAAATGAAAAATGGAAATGATCAGAAATTAATTCACGGGCCTGGTGGCTCAGCAGACTGATAGCATTGTGATTAACACCAGCTGTCTGCAATTGCTGTAAGTTTGAATCTACCAGGCTCAAGGTTGACTCAGCCTTCCATCCTTTCTAAGGTAGGTAAATTGAGGACCCAGTTTGTGGGGGCAATAAGCTGACTTTGTATAAATATACAAAAGTATGAAGGCTATTGCTTAACGCATTGTAAGCCGCCCTGAGTCTCCGGAGAAGGGCGGCATATAAATCAAATTAAAAAAAAAAAAATCTGTTTCTAAAATTTTCTCTCCATTTTCTCAGAATTCTCGTTCATATTTGATTGGGGGGAAATGGCTGAAATTTTCATTGGTGTACTGTGAGTTCTTGTATAACAAGAAGAGGCTGAAAGTTGTATAAGGGTCTATTTCATCCTATAGTCATATCTTCTGCAGTGTACATGGCTTCCTACACTTTAATTACATCTCAGTAAAAAGAAACAACACTCCTCCTTTTCACAGACAAAGAAAAATAGGCAGCCATGTCTCTCTTTTCTCCGTGTGGGAGGGGAGCAAAGTATTATGAGGAATCAGTCTTGTAATTTCTGCTTCTCACACAGAATTATGATGATGATATCCAAAATATTTACTGCTTAGAAAAGTCAGATAATGTGAGGCATGGAATTATTAAAGAGAGAAGGTTGTTTTTATCCCTGAAATATTTTCTTCTGCTAATAGGATGTATTGATTTTTCACCTTTCAACAGTTAGTCAGGTGGTTAGAGTTTGCCACTATTATCTCAGAGCTAGGGAAACAACTTTTAATTATTTTTTGATGATTTCAGCATTTTTAATGTAAAGATAGCATAAACAGATTTAAAGCAAAGGATTGATAAATCAATATCTCATAGGGTCACATAATCCCACACATTAATTGATGGTATAATGTGCCCCCAATTGGACAAGAAAGTAGATACCATTCTGTTTTTTAAAAAATCAAACGTAAGTGCTATAAATGGTAAAAGTAGTTCTGTGTATATACAGATGAAGGCATGCACACATTTATAAGAAGATATAGTGAACCAATTAAGAAAATAACATCCACAAGCGAAATAAATGTTGTGACTCCGACCCCCGAACCTGTCTTATCAGAGGGAGAAGACTCCGAAAGTGAAGGAGAGGAGTTGGCAAGGCCTCCCTCTCCAGGACCCTCCTCTCTGGCAATGCCTCAGATGTCCTCCGAAGGCCAAGAGATAGGCCAGGGGCCAGGCACTTCAGAACAGCTGCAGTTGGACAGCAATGGAGATGAGTCTTGGCTGGACCCCTGACAGCGTTGCAGAGATAAACGTGCGCAGCAGAGGAAGAGGCGTGCCAGAGATTAAGCTGAGTCACTGGACCACACCCCACAGGGGATAAAAGGGGGTGTGGTGGCCAGTCAAGCCTTGTGATGAACAAAACTGAAAGCTAGCAAGTCATTCTGCATAACTTTGTTATATGCTCTGCTTGGATTGATTTTTGGACTGGACTTGACTATTCTTTGGCTTTTGTGGACTTACTTTGATGTTTCAGATGGAGAAGAAAAACCTCCCTTTGTAAGTAAAAACTTTTGGCAAGTAGCCACTGGGTTGCTGCTGCCAATTCTGTTATTAAAGGAAATTCTTGTCTGCTGGTTTATTTTAACTCTTGGTTGACTGCTGGTGTGCGTGTGTGAGACGGGGACAGAACAATAAATACCTTTATTAGATCAATAAAAATGCCATGTAAGAGACAAAACTCTTCCTTGCGCAAGAGAATACAAAAATCAGAACATTGGGGGGAAATTGAAAAATTAAAAAATTAACTAGCTATGAGACAAGTTTAGATTTTGTATCATTTTTTAAGTTTGCTGGTGATACGCATACTGTATGTATTTGCTACTTTTAAAAGTCTGGTTTTGTTTTATGTCTTTTTGTTCAAAAACATTTTGTTCTTGCCTCCATTGAGGATATATACTAAATTCTTTATTTACTACTACCTGGAGAACATAACAGGTTGAGTTCAACTGTGAGTTAACACAAAAGGTATTCCTGTAGAGTGAGGCCACCTCTAGTCCCTAAACCCCTTCTTTGTATCTTGGACAGTCACCTCTAACCATGACATCAAATTTCCATAACAAGATTTACTTTGAGGAAACATAAGTTGTAATGGAATTTCCTAATATCCTTTCAAAATGAAAGAGAAGAGACTATCCCCATGAAGTAGGATGGAAAAGAAAACAGAAATGTGTTTGTATGCATGATGTTTCAGGCTAATTTCTCCTATTCTTTGCAGTTGCACACACACACATATTACAGAATGTTTGTAAAGATTTTAGGCTATACTTTCAGAGTTAAAGGAAAGTGCAGAAAGTATCAGGGATTTGCAAGCACTTTACAGTCCATCTGTTGCCTTTCCATGTAGAAGGAGTTTCTCTTATGTGAGGAGACAAACATGCATACAATCAAACTATAACTATGGCTTGATTTAAAGTTTCTCTTTTAAGCTTAGTTTAAATTCTGGTGGGTTTTTTTTTTTTAGGTTAGCCTTTCCAGTCCTATTCCAGGGGTTTCTACTGCCACCTAGTGCTCATTCTATTTTCTAAATTATTGCTTCAAAGAAAGATTCTTTTCAACAATGAAAGTTCACACCCTTAAATAAAACTTTTTTTTTAACTGTGGCTGGTTTATCCTTACTATTTTTATGAAACAGACTACATTAAAAAAAAAAAAAAGCCAACTCAATTACTGAAGTAATACGGAACTAATACATTTAACCCTTTTTAAAGACTATAAGTACCCTAAGATAATTGCAGAATTATCCTTGAAAATAGCACTGTTGTATAGTGGATGGTTGAATCTAGGAAGTTTCTAGTTTCTGTCTTGAACATGGAACTTACTATGTGACTCCTGAGTAAATGGTGAAATAGTTATTTATTAACACCATGTGTACATCACTGTTTTCCCAGGGACCCTTGGCCCTTTACAAGGGAATCCATGAAAGCCATCAAGCAAAACCTGACTGACTTAGTGTCCATAAAGGCAACTCCCTTATTAATCATGAATTAAAAGCTTTGTGGAAAAATAATGTTGACTGCTTTCCAAAATACTGTTGGAACGTAATCCAGATGCAATATATGGTACTAAACTACTATATGATAAGACAGCATGTGCAGAAAAGTACCTGACCTTGCTCCTTTTTGCAGGATTTCATTGGGTGGCAATCTCAGCCTTGTACTCTGCAAGGAACAAAATTGAATGGTTTGGTTCTAATGGAAATAGGTGGTCCAGGAGATACTGCGCTATAAAAGCAAAACTTAAAAAAGAACAAATTAACCAGTTCTAAACTCAATGTTTGGTGTCTCCATGGATATGTCAAAACAATAGTAATGAAATGATTTGCTATGAAAATGATTTTTTATCTCATCCCCAAATTTCAAATCCTGTATATTATGTCATTTTAGTGGGACTGAATTCTCCATTCCTGACTAATGATTCCTATTAGATTTCACTACATGTTTCATAGAGGTGGGCATATATATAGGTAGGCCTCAACTTATAATCAAAACTGAACCAAAATTTCCATTGCTAAGCGAGCCAGTTGTTAAGTGACTTGCACTTCCAACTTCTCTTCCTTCTAAGAAGAGATTGGAGGAATGGGATAATTATGAGGGCTTTCTCTCCTTCCCCTCTGGTCCATCAATGCTACATCTCTAGACAGTGTTCAGGTAGAAGTGAGAATTGTTAGAAAAGGGTTAATGCAAAAACAGTTTGTCCACATGTCCTCAAAAACGCAAAGCAATTGGTGCTTGCTTTCCTAAGATTGGTAGGAAAGGTAAAGAAACACGGAATCATTCAGGATTTCTGACAACTACCATCCTGACTGGGACATCTTGTTAGCATATTTGCCAATGCTGAAACATAAACATATTTGCCATTGCTGAAACATAAGCAATTTCATAAGACAGCCTCATTTGCAATTGGATTCAGGAAAAAAACCAGGCATCTTAAGGTTGCTGTACAGAATTACCCTTACAGAAATTACAACAGGGGTTCCAATCTTGGAATGGACTCCAATTCCCAGAATTTCCCAGCCAGCTGTGCTAGGAATTGCAGCACTTTGAGATGAATCCAGATTTGGTTTTGTTAGATAAATCTGTTAAGTCATAGAATGGATCCCACTTGATAAAAAGTATCCATGAAAGAGACCTAAAACAAGATGTATCATTGACATCAGCAAGTACTGTGGGCCCAATTGGCAAAAGAAAGCTCTGGACTGTTTTGGTTGGAAACATGCAGAAGAGGCCTTCATTCTGCAGTGGATAGATAATAGCTAAAATGATGATGATGAAACCTGTTAAAATCACCTGAAGTTCACCATAAGTAATATGTTCCATTCATAGGTGTACTTAAACCAGAATCAAGTCTGATTATAATACTATATTTTCCTTAAATACTGGGAAAAATGGAATATTCTCATTTAAATAGTACATTCAGATTTTTATTTCTACTTTTATACTTAAGATTTTAATTTCTATCCTTTTTTGATTTTCATTTATTGCAACAGCTTAGTGTTTCCTAGTTAAATGTACAAGTTTAACATTTATAATAGAATAGAATAACAGAGTTGGAAGGAACCTGGGAGGTCTTCTAGTCCAACCCCCTGCTTAGGCAGGAAAACCTACACCACTTCAGACAAATAGTTATCTAATCTCTTCTTAAAAAGAGATGTTGGAGCATTTACAACTTCTGGAGGAAAGTTGTTCCACTGATTAATTGTTCTAACTGTCAGGAAATTTCTCATTAGTTCTAAGTTGCTTCTCTCCTTGATTAGTTTCCACCCATTGCTTCTTGTCCTACCCTCAGGTGTTTTGGAGAATAGCTTGACTCCGTCTTCTTTGTGGCAGCTCCTGAGATATCCGAACACTGCTATCATGTCACCCCTAGTCCTTCTTTTCATAAGACTATCCAGTTCCAGCAACCATTCTTTTTTTGGTTTATTCTTGAGTCCCCTAATCATCTTTGTTGCTCTTTTGTGCACTCTTTCTACAATCTCCACATCTTTTTTTACATCGTGGTGACAAAAACTGAATGCAGCATTCCAAGTGTGGCCTTACCAAGGCATTATAAAGTGGTATTAACACTTCACGTGATCTTGATTCTATCCCTCTTGTTTATGCAGCCTAGAACTGTGTTGGCTTTTTTGGCAGCTGCAGCACATAGCTGGCTTATATTTAAATGGTTGTCCACTAGGACTCCAAGATCCCTCTCACAGTTACTACTAGTGAGCAAGGTACCACATATATTGTACCTGTGCATTTTGGTTTTTTTTTACCTAAATGTTGAACTTTTCTTCCCTAAATGTAAAAATCTGTCAAGATCCTCCTTTATCTTAAGCCTATCTTCCAGAGTATTGGCTATTTCTGCTAGCTTGGTGTCGTCTGCAAATTTGATGAGTTCCCCATCTATGCCCTGGTCCAAATCATTGATAAATATGTTGAAGAGTACTGGGCCTAAAACAGAGCCCTGGGGTTCCCCACTGCATACTTCCATGTAGATGCAGTTCCATTGAGGATTACACATTTAATTTAAAGAATATTATTAATTTCCTTTATCTACCATTGCAAGAGAAAGATGGGTAGCTAGATAAATCAGTATAATCATTCCATCAAAATACCCTGCCAGGGCATTTATACTGCTGGATGCTGATTTCAATATGGTGGATGCAACCAATTAATCAAAGGCTCCCCCTCCCACCACCCCATGCCTGTTAAAAAGAGGTAAGGTTTTGGTGGCCTAGTCATACCCAACATTTTGAAGCCAGGAACATTTCTGCAGACTCCCTGGCTCTGACAATCCATCCAAAGATGACAAAATTCTGTCTGCATAGGGCATTACAATTTTATTTATTTTATTTATTTATTCAGCTTCTATAGCCATCCAGGTCAATCAATGATTCTGAATCTTATCATATTTCCTTGACAAAAAATTCTGGAAAGCAGTTTACTTAAACAAATCTGTAAAGAAAGAACCATATCAACTTTCACAGTTCACAGAGAAGCAATAAATAAGATTGCATCCAATTTTCCCATCAGAAATGTATGTATGTATAAATTTTAATTAATCTTTAAAACCTTCTAGACTTTAGATGACTTACAGGAATTAAGCATCAAAATGGATATATAAATCAAAATTAAATTACAACAAAAACTAAAAATAATAAAATTAAGAAGTAATACCATGATAATTCTCAATGTTCAAAGTTTCTATGAAAGAACCATCTGGCAAGTTGTTGCAGAAGTTAGGGCTGCTACACAGCATCACTCACCATCAGGCTCTTCATGTGCTGGTAGGACAGGACCTTCAGGGGGTACTCTCTAGTTGTGGGATGGATGGAAATTATTAAGACCTTCATTATAATTTTAGTTCTACAACTGGCCCTAAATCCTGACTGAAATAGTAGCTAATCATCTAGAATTTATGCTAAAATGACATGTTAGTTATCAAGATTTTTTGGATCTTAAAAGTAACTGTTTCAAGTCAACTTGAACCATTTCTTCTCCTATATTGGAGAAGGGCGGTATAGAAATTTAAACAAATAAATAAACAAATAAATAATGAGGTTGATTCCTTATTCATCAATGAGATTTCAATGAGATTTCTTTCAATGAAGTTAAGAAAGTCACAAGAATCTAGAGAAAGAGAAAAGATAAATAATGTATTATTGTCATAACAACTTTGATTAATGTACTTCAAAGCAAAAATTAGCACCACAAACCAAATATGCCTAAAACAATTATTTCAAGTTTTACTGAATTTGTGATTTGTCCATAATTTAGAATTCAATATACCATGGGAAATTATATTACTTTTATACTATTTCATCTGGCCCAATATTATGAAAATTGACAGGATTTTTGGCAGAAATATATCTGGTTTTACCTTGAGATGCAAAAAAGTAAAGCTGATTTTTATGACTAGGGAAGATTAATTAAATCATTTCTAATTATGATACAATTCAGAGTTCTGCATCATCTTAAACACAGGAAATTCTTGGGATAAAGCTAGCTATAAAGTAAACTCATAATATACAGTAAGCCACTTAAAAAAGATCCCTAATTTCAAGAACTAAAGTTATAAATGAAGCATGCAGATAACCATCATTTGAAAGCATCTCTTTTTACATTTAAGTTAATGGGAGCCTTACAGCCTATCATTTTCCTGCAAATGCCAGATATTATTATTATTATTTTCAATGATAGCCTGGAGAGGAAAAGTGTATGTTCATCAATTTCCTGTTCTTTGAGAGATAACCATGACTTTAACCACTGGTTTATCTTTATCCTTAGGCAGGAAATTTATCACAATTTATTCTAGTTGCATTCCAAATTGGCCTTGTTGATTACTGTCATGTAAACAGTGTGGAGCATTTATCTCAGTTGGAGCTGGCACTGATGTGGAGCAAAGATTGGCTGAAGAGCTCCAATTTAGTGAAGTGGTTGTAACATCAGTCTAAACACTAGTGTTATCTAGCAAACGCTGAGAAGGAGTTTTTTTTTTTTCAAAAAAAGACAAAAGGGGAAGCAATGAAAAAGAAAAAAGAAAACTGGATACTTCCTCTGTGTAGTGCTAATGGGCCACTTACTGAAATATATCTGTTTGGAAAGAGAAATCCAGACATAAAAAGGTTAGATCCCATCAGAAAGACATTCCCAACATGTACAGTGGGATAAGTCCCTCATTCAAAGGTTACTATTAAGACATTTTTAAAGGTCAGGATAAAAAGATTCAATTGAAAAATTTGTTTGCCCATAGACAAGCATAAGTCATGCATGAGTATTCTCACAGCTTTATAACAGAGTCAGTCTAAATCTAAATAAGATTTTTTTCATAACAAAAATATGAGTAAAAGCAGACTTCCGTGACTACAGAGGAAAACACCAGCTGATCAACATCAATGCATTAAACAAGTCCAAGCACTAAATCATGAATGAGGGACTTAATACAGGAGGCTTTTGATTAATCCTGAAAATCACATGTTTTTCATGATAATTTTGAAAGTGCTACATAAATCTTATGCCAGAAAATAAATTGGAGGCAAAGTAGTGGAATTTCTCTACATACACCAAAATGAAATTAAAATCCCTGAAGTGGAGTAATTCCATCAACTCAGTGAATCTCCATGCTTAATTCTGTAGAGTTGAATAATCTCTTTTTAAAACAACATTCGATCTGACATCTTCATAAATTTTGGGATTACAATTCCAGAATTTCCATTTAATTTTGAAATTCTAGTCCCATATTTTTGAGAGGGGAGGAAAGGGAATCTTGCAGAAATTCCCACTAAAGGAAAAAAGGCAGAAATTTCCATAAGTGCTTAATTTCCTAAATTTTATGGTTCTATTTAATCCATATTATTTATATCTTTTTATTATTTTTCCTGTTACACTAAAAAGTAATAATATGTGGATGCAGATGCCTAGATTACAAGGAATGGTGCAATGTATATTTCTTGTGGTTCAGTGGATTTCCCACATAAAAGGCTGAATAAGTAGAGCATCAAAAACGATGTTTAAAGTTCATCCAAATTGCAAAGCTCACTCATAGGTTTGTGGCTTACAGTTGGCTAAAAGTGCATTTCAACAGATTTAAGATATTGTTTTCTTTCATATTGTGAGTGATAACAAATGTCCCAAAACAGATGTGTATTTCTAGATTTCTGATTGCAAGATAAATCTATTACATCCTGCACGCACATGTATGTATGTATGTATGTACGTACGTATGTATGTATCAGAGGTGAAATGCTCCCATTTCGGACCGGATCACTAGATCCGGTAGCGATGGCGGCAGGTAGTTCGGAGAACCGGTAGCAAAAATCCCTCCCTCCCCATGCCCAGCTGAGCCACGCAATCATCAGAGGCTTTTTTTTTTAACTTTTAAAAGTATTTTTTCTACAACCCCTTTGGCCGAAAAATGCTTTTAAAAGTTTTTTTAAAAAAAGCCTCTGATGATCGCATGGTTCACCTGGGATCGTCAGAGGCTTTTAAAGCATTTTTTCTACAACCTCTTTGGCTGAAGAGGTTGTAGAAAAAAATGCTTTTAAAAGCCTGTGACGATCCCAGCTGAGTTGCCCAATCGTCAGAAGCTTTTAAAAGCAATTTTTTCTGCAATCTCTTAGAAAAGAAAGCTTAGAAAAAATGCTTTTAAAAGTAAAAAAAAAAAAAAAAGTTGACCATGCCCACCCAGTCACATTACCCCACCACCACCAAGCCATGTCCACAGAACCGGTAGTAACAAATTTTACATTTCACCACTAGTATGTGTGTGTGTGTGTGTGTGTGTGTGTGTGTACACACACACAGACACACACAGACACACAGACACACACAGACACACACAGACACACACAGACACACACACACACACACACACACACACACACACACACACACACACACACACACACACACACATATATATATATATATATATATATATATATATATATATATATATATATATATATATATATGCCATCTGGATATACAATCTGGATCCTCATTTTACCAACCTTGGAAGGATGGAAGGATGAGTCAACCTTGAGCCTGTGAGAATCAAACTGTCGAACTGCTGGCAGCTGGCAGCCAGCAGTCAGCAGAAGTAGAAAAGAGTAAGTTACATTAAAATCTTCTAGTGGTGTGTGTGTGTACATTCATATATACATTGACTAAAGTTCAAATGGCTTGACACAGCAAAAGTTTTCATGATTTTGAGAAAGAAATGCTGATTGGTTTGTTGGCTGGTGGGCACAGAAATGTTATGACCAAGTAATCATGTGTTCTGGACAGATGTATTAACCAGGCTTTGGACTGGAGCCACTGAATATTAAAAGGTTAGTCGTAAGGGCAGAGGGAACAGATCTTTTCAAAGTATAGCCTAACCAGCATTGCTTCAGAGATGCACAATTGGAGAACCTTTTGATAACAACTTCCAAAATTATTCTGCTGATAAAATAAACAATATTTATAATTCTTTCCAGGAAAGAAAGGAAAGGAAAGGAAAGGAAAGGAAAGGAAAGGAAAGGAAAGGAAAGGAAAGGAAAGGAAAGGAAAGGAAAGGAAAGGAAAGGAAAGGTTTCTGCTGACCATTGACTTTATTATATTTTATTGCTGGTTGTTTTACTGCTCTCATTTGCTCCGTGATTTTATGAAATATGAATTTAAATAGAAAAAATGTATACCTAGCAAACATCCTGTCCTGGTGATTAGTTAATGATGAAAACTCCTATGAATTTTCCAGTTCTTGTTTCAGTGTGTTTCTTGAATTAACTAAAGTCATAAAAAAACAATTATAAAGGTTAAAAATTAAACAGTGACAAGTGTTTAAGTCATTTGTGTCATATATACTTATTATGATAGCTAACAGGATTTCCCAAATGTCCCTGTCTACTCAAAAACATTAGTATGTCTGGTATTTCATCAGCCTCTACAAAAAACCACTGGCATTACATTACTATCTTTTCGTCTGTTGACCAGGTAGAAAGCCAGTAGGCTAATAACCTAAGATCCCTGAACAGGCCTGATCCATTTTTCAGTACTCTAAGCAGCCAGTGGCTATCTACATGCTTATAATACTTTGTGGGTCACTTCCTTAACTGCTTGCACTCACTTCTGCTGTCAAAGTTTTAGCTATTAATCAACCATCTGAAGATTTAAAAAAAGCTACTTTCCATATTTATTCCAAACTGGTGAGAAGATCATATGAATTTTTTACATTCTTTTCAAGCCTAGAATACACTTGAATTTTGACCAACATATGAAAATTGTACTTCCCAAAGAATATGTGACCAAGTAAAAATAAATTGGAATTAATTTAAAGTTATAATTGAACATAGTATGTAAAATTAAATGTAATATAATTATTTATCTAATAATTACACCATTCTCCATGGAATGGCAATATTCAGAAATATTGGATGGCCATGTAAAGCTTCTTTATCCCTGCTGTTCAATATAACATCCATTTAGGGCAGCAGAAGAGAGTGATGATCTTTTCAAAGCGTACCTCTGACCTGCAGACTTCTTTCATCTGAGTTAACTTCTTGTCTCAACTCCTTGAATTGCACATATCATCCATGGTCATATGAAATCAATTAGTAGTTGGCCTTGTTGTACCTCTTGGGTGTTGCCCCTAATGGTAGAAGTGTGCAAAGTTGAAGTTAAAAAAAAAAGCCACAATGATATAGAGGTCTGTAAAATAATACACTTTGGGGATTCAGTTTTTTTCCCTCTTAGGTTTTATTGTGAAGGAAGTGTTGGTATAACTTCTTCTTGCATAGAAACTTGCATAGAAATTTCGGAAAGTTAAAATGTAAAGAATGTGATTAAGTTTTTATACAATACATACCTGGAAGATTAAGAGAGTGTTTCTTCATAAAACATGTTTTTAATTTCTTGTTTGAAAGCTATATTAAAGAAGATGACTAATTGGCACAATTCAATTCATCAAGATTAATGTTGCTAAAAGAAGGTGTTAGAAAGAAAATTTATGTCAGTACAAAGGGCAAAACTGCATCAAGCATTTGATCCAGTTCATATATCTTAGCTTAGCAAAGATTTTCTTTTCAATCCAAAAGTGCAGTGAGAGATAGAAAGATATACAACCGATGGTTCAAGCTAAATGACAATACGATAAACTTGGGCTACTCCAGAAGATAAAATACATCATAAATCGATCCAACACTTACCTCATTTTAAATATTGCTGTCTTCTTTTATCATATAACACTATATAACCTCTCTTCACCTTTCTCCTTCCCATATTTTATTTGGGATTTTAATTCTGAGCAATAATCCCAACCAGCATTTTTAAAGAAAAATTATATATATATATATATATATAGGTTATCTGATGAAAGGTGTAATTAAAATGTCCTCTAAATGAAGGATGTTAATCTTATTCCATCATTAACATCTTAGGACAGAATCCTCCTTTTTGAAGCTGAAGACTCAATATCAAGGTGTCAACTGTGCTTTCTTCTTAGAAGTGGACAAATAATTAAACTGGCATGTGGAAATACATTTGTGTGAATAAAATAAAGATACAGGGGCAATTCTTGCCATGATCATATACCCATGTTTTTTAGTGCATCATACATTCTACAACCAGAATACTGTTATAGTTAATTATCTGTTTGGTGTTATCTGTTTATTCATTTAACTGTAGTTATACTTTCCCCAAGTACAATCATCAAGAAAAGGATAATTTGATTTATTGAGTTAAAGGTAGAAGAGAGTATAGAAATTAGAAGTACCATAAGTGACTTACCTTTTACCATTAATCCAAACATATTAAGTCTTTACTAAATAAACTATTTTATATTCATTAATCATTATTTTATACATATAAAGGATATACATTCGCTTTGCTGGAGTTTCCAGTACTAGAAAAACATTTAAAAGCATAACTGAGTAACTTATTGAGTTCTTGTTTATATAAGTGATCAAATGTTTGACAAATTCTCTTGTAATTATTTAAGGGAAAGAAGCACACACACCCCTTTGTCTATATTTCAGCAGGCAATTCTGGTTATACACAATTTGTCTGTGTCTACTACAATGGCACACAGATCATAACAACTTCATTTGGTCTAAGGTTATTTCTAAAGATGAATATGCTTTGTAGTAGAAACTGGATTTACCAAAAGCCACAATTTAATCAATGGTTGAAATAACTACAGTGCTCTATGGGTCCAAGTTATCTTCTCTTCTGTGTGTCTTATATTTTTAATATAAGAAACATTACAATTTCATAATTAAATCACTACAATACAAGAAAGAGTACATTTTCCAACTACCAGTACTTCAGAATGCCACAGTTCCAGCTACCAAACTGTTGAGAAGCTTCACTGTTGAAGGCAAGAACACAGTAGATTAGAAAACCAAGTATCTAGAACTTCCGGTGATGCTGTCAGGGTGGCATCGAGGAAAAAAAATGAGCTCTGTTCTTTGACTCTGTTTATTTCGTGCTTGGTGACCCTTTGAAGGCATGTTGAAGGCTTGGAGAGTTACATAAAGCAGAGGGGAAGCCCGAGGGTTAGCAAGGTGATGTGCAACCGCCTGCTGGAATGAGGAAAACCTTCTTTAACAAGGTGCGAATGTGTCCTGTTATCTCATTTTGACATGGCAGACCTGAGGCCATGACAGCGCACAATAGAATTGGAAGAGAAAACTTAATCAGCAGACTGTGCCCATTGTTACTGGTGAGAGACTCCCATATGTGTAGCGGTTGGAACTGTTGGAACTGTCAAAGTGAGTAAAAACAAAGTATCTGGTAAAATAAAAGAGAGCTCCGGCAGGAAACTAGCGGAAATTTAAAGAGACGAGCCATGATTAAGTGAAAGTAACTGCCGAGAGAGGAATCGGGAGAAATAGAAAGGAAGACCGAAAGCTGACTGTAAAGGGGAGAGTGAGAGCGAGTGAGTACAAGATAACAGAGGAAGAGGAAGAGAAAAGAAAAAAGAAAAAGCCATACTTCGAAAACTGATAAGAAAAAAGGGGGTTGGTGAAAGATGATCAAAGGCAGAAATTAATCGGGTGACTAGGGAAAGTACAAGAGACAAGGAAAGAAGTCTGAAGATGAGCAGAAGATTAGATGGAGTTGTGAATAAACAAACTGAGAATGGTGCTTTGTGGAGGAAAACAGGAATATATAACAAAAAAGTGAAGGTGGAGCAGCGGAAACGACCCGGACTCAAATAGCTGATACAAAGTTAAAGACGTTTGAAAGGGACAATGAGAGGACAGTGAGAGGGCAACGAGGAGAAGAAAGGAGGGAAAAAAACCTGTAAAAATTGAGAAATCCGGATATAATAGAGCATCGAGAAACTTGGAAGAACTAAAAAAGTTAAAATAGAGGGCATGTTTTGAGTGAAATAGCAAATAGATTGTTATACTGTTACATTACAATCTGTGATCAACATTCTGGCAATACAATATTTTCTGAATAGTGATGTTATGATATTGTCCCTGTAATCTTTGTGGTGAAGCCGTATTTATAAATATGCAATAAAATATTGACATAGATAGTAATTTAAGGTTAGTTAGTGTTGAAGGTATTATATTTAACATAGAATTATTATAATTAATATTTATTAGAAATAAGAGATATTTAGGTTAATTTAACCAACGAAATCAACTCAACTGGTTATCATAGAAGATATATTTGGAGTGATTTATAATTATACCGTATTATATTGTATGCTCTTAAAATTGACTTATAGTTATAAACTTTTATAAGTTTTTGGGTAGGTACATAACGATCATAGGAATTGAAACTTAGAGCTTAGAATACATAAAACATGAAAGAAGCAAACACTACAATATTGATAGGTAAAGAGAAAAGATATTGAGAAAGTTAAAAGTAATATATAAGTGGTCAAACTAACATTAGACATAGGAAAAAAGAACATAATTATAGGAAAATAAACCTAGCGAGATAAAAGAAAATATTATTAGTGATAAAAACAGTGAATGGTAATCTGGGAAAAGATTTATAAAATTTTAGGAGACCAAAGTAAAATTTTAAAAGAAATGTCAAGTATCACTACCACAACACTGAGAAGGGAAAAAGGTGGCATCAAACCCAACAGTGGTCATAGCTTCTCCATCAACCCAGAGAACAACAGAAGGAATGCCGCTCACAGAAAAATCAAGCTCCAATTTGACTTTCCAAACGATGCAGTCTACTCTCGTAATGATACAAGAAACTATGATGAAACTTCAGGAGACGATGACAAAAAAATCTGACATACATTAGACAACAAAGTGGATTCAAGAGGCGATACAAAGAAATGAGCAAAAAATTAGATCGGTGGAAATAAAAACTGAAGAAACTGAAAAAAGTTAAGGGCAGATAGTCCAAAAAATGATGGTGGCAAATAAAGATTTGGAAAGCTCGTTAATTCATCTCAAAATGGATTGAGCCTCTTTTTATCTGAGGTTTCAAAATGTGGCAGAAATGAAAGAAGACGATCTAGGAAAGGTAATGGCAGGACTGATTGCAGAAGCCCTCCAGAGAGATAAAAAAGAGATTATAAATTAGATGGGCGAAGTGTACAGAGTTCAAACAAATTATGCAAAGTGCCACAACCTACCCAGGGAAGTACACATCAGGTTTGCACGCAAAAATGCTCGAGATATTATCTATAGAATCACAAGAGATGAACTGATGATGTACCATGAAAGAGAGATTATAAAATTGAAGCAAGTCCCCAGGAAGATTTGAGAACTAAGGAAGAATTACCGGTTCTTAGCATCTCTACTGAACAGAAGGAAAATACTATTTCGGTGGATCATTCCAGAGGGAATGTCGGTAACCTGGCAGGGCAAATGAATTAAAATCGATGATCTAGATAAAGGCAACTGATGGGGATGGAGCAACTGATGGGGATGGAGGAAGATTCAAGCAGTAAAGAGAAATTTAGTTTAGAAGAACAGAGAGTTTAGAAAAACAGAGAGAAGAATCCGGGAACGAAAGTGTGGAAAAAGGAGCCAAGATAAAAAAGGGGAATCAAAATGAAGAAAGGAGTACTAGTACCAGACCACAAAGAATTACAAGAGCAAACAAAAACCAGAGACCAGCAGATGATTAAGAAAATAGAGAAAGAAACTAAATTACTGTCAATAAACGTAAATGGATTGAATGACCAGGTGAAAATGAAAAAAATACTTACAAGATTAATGAAACAGAATGTAGATATCATATGCCTCCAAGAGGCACATATTAAAAAACAGGACCAGAAATATTTGGAATATAATAAATTGGGGAATTAATATGCAGCTCTGGCAGAGAAAAAAAAGAAGGGTTGTGGTATATGTTAGAAAAGAAATAAAAACAAGTGTAATATATGAAGATCCGAAGGGAAGAGTATTATTATTGGGATTAATAATAGGGGAAATTAAAATATTAGTTAATATATGTGCTCCCAATAAAAATCAGAGGGAATTTTACAAAAAAATACATGGAAAAATTATTGAAACAAGATATAAAAATATACGTATAGTGGGAGACTACAACGGGATAATAGATACAAAAAAGGATTATATTAGTGAGAAGAAAAAAGGGGAAAAAAGGAATGTATTACCGAAAACTTCTTTCAATATGGTGGAAGAATTAAACTTGATTGATGTGTGGCGAACATTAAATCCCAAAGAGAAAAAATTTACTTTTTATTCCAACCCACATAAGTCCTTCTCAAGAATAGATATGGTATGGACAAATAGAGAACTAAGTAAAGAAGTAGAAAATGTAGAGATTCTCCCAAACATTTGGGCAGATCATAACCCCTTGAGAATAATATAGAAAGGTCAAAAAAAGAAAATCAGTAGATGGACTTTAAACCTACAGATACTACAAGAGAAGGAATACATACAAAAGATTAACCAGGAATTGACACTATTTCTCAAAGTAAATAATAAACAACACACTTGTTTGCAGAATGGGACACAATAAAAGCATATACAAGAGGAATAACTGTAGCATATATGACAAAAAGAAATAAGGAAAAAATGGATACAGCAGGACATATTAGTGAAAGAATTATAACAGCTAGAAAAAAAATTCAAATAAAGCCAGGTGATGTACAATTAATTGAAGAATTAACATTAGTAAAACATAGATTAAATCTAATAGAACAACATACAAAAAACACTAAATACGTGAAACAATACCAATACGCAAATAAGCCAGGGAGGTGGTTATCGTACATATTAAGAAAAGAAAAATAAAGTAGAGTAACACACCAACTGCAGGACGAGGTAGGGGATTTACAAAATAAAGAAGAAGAAATTAAAAGGATTACATTAAAATACTTTGAGAATTTATATAACCAGGAGGAAACTGAGAAAGAAAAAATAAATGACTATTTAAAAGAGAAAAAGATGCCCATCTTAGAGGAAGAAAAGAGAACGCTGCTAAATAGGGAAATAACACTGACAGAGTTAAAAGAAGCGATCCAAAGACAAAAAAATAGTAACACCTGGGGACCAGATGGTCTACCAAGAGAATTTTACAAAAGCATGGGGGAACTATTAGAACCTATTCTTTTAGAACTGTATAACGAGGTCCTGTTGGAAGCAAAAATGCCTGTTTCATGGAGAGAAGCATATATCACAGTGATCATGAAAGAAGATACTGAATTTGAAATCAAATTCAAAATTACAGGCCAATTTCACTTCTGAGTACAGACTATAAGATCTTTATGGCTATCTTAGCAGGAAGGATGAAAGGAATACTGAATGAGATTATTCACTCTGACCAAAATTTTTCTCCCTTCTAGACAAATTAGAGATAACACAAGAATAGTATTGAACATATTAGAGTATTACGAAGCACAGCGAGAGAAACAAATTGCCCTTGCTTTTCTGGATGCGCAGAAAACATTTGATAATTTAAATTGGAAATATATGATTAGTCAAATTAGAGATTTGTCTCAAAAAGCAAGCATAATAATAAATGGAGAAATTACAAAAACATTCAAAATAAAGAAAGGAGTCCGCCAGGGATGCCCATTGTCACCTCTGCTTTTCATTTTGACTTTAGAGTCGCTATTGATGAAAATTAGAGCAAATTCAGAGATTTCAGAGAACCAAAATTAGAACGGAAGAATATAAATTAATGGCATTTGTGGATGATCTGGTATTCTATTTGGAAGACCCAAAGGAAACAGGAAATAGAAAAATATGGGGAAGTAGCGGGCCTTAAAATTAATAAGACAAAAACAAAAATGATAGTTAAAAATATAACAACACAACAGGAAAAAGAATTAGAAGAAAAATTAGGATTACAGAATGTGAGAAAAATTAAATATCTAGGAATTTTGCTGACAGCGAGGTGTTCTTCAATCAAAGAAGATAACTATGTAAAGCTTATGCAACAAATTAAAAAATAATTTGGAAAGATGGGGACATTAAATCTATCCATACTGGGTCAGATTGCAACAATTAAAATTAATATTCTTCCAAAACTGCTATACTTTTTCCAAACCATTCCCATAAAATTAGATGAGAAATTTTTTATAGAGAAGAACCTCTATGGTAAATTGAGTAAATTGAATATGATAAAAATGGTCCAACTCCTCTTATACATGGAATTTGATTAAAAATTTGGGTTTTTTAAAAAATTCCTTAACCCAGAAGAAATTTAAATGAATTTATATTCACATTACAGTGGAATCCATAGAATTTAGCAAAATTTATCTGATTTCTTCAAGGCTGTATAGCAAGAGGGATCTATATAGAACCCCTATATATATCATCTTTACTGCTTGGATCACACTATTTTTTTAAGAGTCTTTAAAATTTATGTACACCTGCATTAAGCAAACATTATTTTATCTAGTCTGAACATCTAACCTTCAACTGCATTTTTTCTTGGGATCATACAGCTACCCTCTACAATTGCTGTATGATCCTGGGATAAGATACAGCTGCTTTAAAGAGTTGTAGACAAGTATTACATGCATGCAATCACATACTTCAAAGCTCTATTCTGTAATTTAATTTAAAGAATAATTGGTAAAAAAAACAAGACTAGATAGATTGGATGTGGTTTCCAAATCTAAGTTGCAATGAATGGTACACAAAAGTTTTGGGATTATAGATATAATCATCATTATTTTACCCATTGCCTATCCACTGCAGGATGAAGGCCTCTTCCACAACCAATATGGTCCTGAGCTTTCTTTTACCAATTGGGCCTGCAATAGTTGCTGGTGTTGATCTATCTTATTTTAGATGTCTTTTGTGGACACTTTTAATCAAGTGCGCTCCATTCTATGACTGCCTTGGTCCACCTGCCATCAGTTCTTCTTGCTCTTATGTGACCAGCCCATTTCCATTTCAATTCTTTACTCTCTTGATGATATCGTATACTTTTGTTTGTTCTCTCATCCATGTGCAGGTCTTTCTATCTTATTTATTTATTTCTTTATTATTCATATTTCTATGCCGCCCAACTCTCCGAGGACTCTGGGCGGCTTACAACAAAGACAATATGAACAATATACAATAAAAGACGTTAAAAAAACCCATACACACCACTCATGGATGGATCTCGCAGGATCGCAGCGGCGAAATCAACGGCTCCAAGCCTGCCAGAAAAGCCAGGTTTTCACCATTTTCCGGAAGGCCAGTAGGGTGGGAGCGGTCCGGGCCTCAGGAGGTAGCTGATTCCAGAGAACTGGGGCAGCCACAGAGAAGGCCCTCCCCCACGGACCAGCTGACATTGTTTAGCTGACGGGACCCAGAGGAGACCAACTCTGTGGGATCTTACCGGTCGCTGGGAACTATGCGGTAGAAGACAGTCTCGAAGATAGCCTGGCCCTAAGCCATATAGGGCTTTAAAGGTAATAACCAATACCTTGAATTGTGACCGGAGACCGATAGGAAGCCAATGCAGCTCATGGAGGATTCGTGTAATGTGGGAGTACCTAGGTGCACCCACGACCGTTCAAGCGGCTGCATTCTGGACCAACTGTAGTCTCCGAACACTTTTCAGGGGTAGCCCCATGTAGAGTGTGTTGCAATAATCCAAACGTGAGGTGACAAGGGCATGAGTGACTGTGAGAAGAGCCTCCTGATCCAGGTAGGGTCGCAATTGATGTATAAGGCGAACCTGCACAAAGGTCCCTTGGCCACAGCTGCCAGATGTTGCCCTAATCTCAGCTGTGGGTCAAGGAGGACACCCAAATTGTGAACCCATTCTGAGGGGGACAGCTTCTCCCCCCCAGGGCTAAGGATGGACAATCAACATGGTCCTTGGGAGGCAATACCCACAGCCATACCCTCAGACTTGGGTTAAGTCTGAGCCTGTTGACTCCCATCCAGACTCTCACAGCCTCTCGGCACTGGCACATCACATCCACTGCTTCACTGAAATGATGCAGACAAGACAATGATCTTGTCTTGTAATGGAGAGCATGCATCTTTCCATGGCTCTTTGCACTCCTCTTAGCTTTTGTATCAATTGTGAGGTTAGTGTCCATATATTACTGGCATATGTTAGAGCAGGTAGCACATACTGATCAGAAACTTTTCTCTTCAGGCATAGGGGCAGGTTGTTCTTGAAACCATATTGATTGGAAACATGCGGAAGAGGCTTTCATCCTACAATGGATAGACAATGGCTAAAATAATGGTTTTATATACATATTTTTCAAGCCTTAAGGAAAGCTACCCACCTTTTTTTTTAGCAATATTGAATTAAATTAAATGTTGAGAAAAGGACAATAAATGAAATAAATAGGGCACATTCTTTTATTATTATTATTTATTAAATTTATATCCCGCCCTTCTCCCCGAAGGGACTCAAGGCAGTGAACAGCCGAGAATTAAAATAACATACAATATAAAAGTTAAAATAATTAAAAATAAATTAAATTAAACGGCCGCCCCAATTTAAAACCCCTAGCAATACAATTTAAAAAAACCCCTAAAACCTATTCAGGCCAGGCCGGCTTGCTGAAATAAAAACGTCTTCAGGGCCTTACAGAAAGTGCGGAGATCCGGAATCAGCCGTATTCCGGGAGGTAGCTCGTTCCGGAAGGTGGGTGCTCCCACAGAGAAGCTCTCCCCCTGGGGGCCGCCAGCTGACATTGCTTGACCGACGGCACCCTGAGGAGGCCCTCACTGTGAGAGCGTATTGGCCGGTGGGAGGTTATCGGTAGCAGCAGACGGTCTCGTAAATACCCTGGCCCTAAGCCATGGAGCGCTTTAAAGGTGAGAACCAACACCTTGAAGCGCACCTGGAAGACCACAGGGAGCCAGTGCAGCTCGCGCAGGAGAGGTGTTATATGGGAGCTCCCGTGATCACCCCCGCGGCTGTATTCTGGACCAGTTGGAGCCTCCGGGTGCTCCTCAAGGGGAGCCCCATGTAGAGAGCGTTAGCGTAGTCCAGGCGAGAAGTGACGAGAGCATGAGTGACTGTGCATAAGGAATCTTGACTCAGAAAGGGGCGCAACTGGCGTATCAGGCGAACCTGATAAAAAGCCCCCCTGGCCACGGCCGTCATATGCTCTTCAAAAGACAGCCGTGTGTCCAGGAGAACGCCCAAGTTGCGAGCCCCCTCTGTGGGCGTCAATGACTCGCCCCCAATAGCCAGCGATGGCACCAGCTGGCTATATCGGGATGCCGGCATCCACAGCCACTCGGTCTTGGAAGGGTTAAGTCAAAGCCTGTTCCTCCCCATCCAGACCCGCACGGCCTCCAGACACTGGGACATCACTTCAAGGGCATCGTTGGGGTAGTTTGTGGTGGAGATGTACAGCTGAATGTCATCAGCGTACAGATGGCATCGCACCCCAAATCCACGGATGATCTCACCCAGCGGCTTCACATAAATGTTCAACAGGAGTGGCAAGAGGACCGACCCTTGTGGCACCCCACAAACAAGGCACCTCGAGGTCGACCTCTGCCCCCCTGCCAACACAGACTGTGACCGGTCGGAGAGATAGGAGGAGAACCATCGCAACACGGTGCCTCCCACCCCCAATCCCTCCAGCCGGTGCAGCATGATACCATGGTCAATGGTATCAAAATATTTAATAATACAATTATTAATAAAGCAATTTTATAAAACTGAAATTGATAAATTTGAAATAGTTGTTCTCACCTCGTCTGTGTTGTTCTATAGTAAATGAAAGTAAATTGCCACTTTTGAATCTGTTGGAAACGTTTCATTTTGAGAGGGATGATATATGGCTTGGAAATCAATAGTCAAACAATTATGCTACCTTTAACAAGTAGGGTTACTTAAATATAGATTAACCATTGAAACTGAAATAGTAACTGTCAAATTATAAGGAAGCAATTAAACAAACAGAATTTTGTCTCTTTCTAACTGCTGTTTCTGGATTATGAAAAGAGACAAGAGAAATGACAGAGGTCACTAAATAGCATCTTAGACTTGAAAATGGCTTTGCACTGGATTGATGGCTTTTCTTGGTCGAATATAAGTCCAAACCATTCTGCAGTCTTCTATGAGGATCAAAATGGATCTGGGCAACCAAAGCATGAAATATGGTTCTCTCTATAGGATTCTCCCTTGTTCCTTTGTAGCATTTATTTGATTTGTGATTGGTTGGTTGCCATCTGGCATTCTGCCTTGCACTTCAGGTTTACAAATTTTAATTGTTTCTGCAGCTGTTTTCAGAAACCTGAATCATTCTGTCCTACAATGGAAATTGATTTGTTTACACATACAGTACTCAGACATCAGCTAATTCTGAGATCAATAACAACCATCTTGAAGCTCTTTTTAGCCCTCACAATGCTTTTAGCTCTCATATGAATCAAATGTGCAGACAGTGAATTTGTCATTGCATCAGTTGGTACCAATGCAAATCATTACTGAAAAGCACATACCTCCTCATAAGTGGCTAGCAATTTATCCATATCAGATCAATCAATACAATCAGACTCCTCACACATGTACTATTGTATTAAATTAAGTATGTTTCTATATATGGGAGGCAAGGTAAAAAAATAAGGCTTAGAAGACTTATTTTAAAAAATGGATGCTATTGTCATGGCTCTGTCAGATTCCAGTTTGGAGGAGGAGGAACCAGGACCATCTGAAAGGGATGGCACATCTCCCCTGGAATATATGAAGAGTCCAGGGACTGAGGACGGTGCTGTCTCAGGGCCCTCCAGGATTGGGGGAAGAGTTGACCAGACAGGGAAACACCTACCTTCATAAATGCATGGAAGAATTGGCTGCAGATGAACAGTGGTGATGAGAGAGACAACAGTTCCCCTCTGACGAGGAATAGCTGCCTCCCCCACCTGATCCATGGGCACAGAGTGTGGAGCGAAGGGCAGCTAAGGAGGTCAATCAGGCTGCTTGCAAGGAGGCTGCCCTGCTTACAAGGAGCACCTTGTTCAGGATGATTTAATCAGAGGTCGGGGAGAGGGTGCGTTTGTTGGGGACACTCATTTGTCTTGGCATGCTTTCCCGTGACTTTTGGAAACCTTGATTCATGGACTTTGACTTATGTTTCAGCCTTTGGATTTGCATACTTTGTTTTGCAGTCTCCATCTCTGAATTATGGCTTACAGTCCTTGTTGGGAAACTCTGCACCTCGTTTGTGGGCTTAGACTTTCTTCCTGTTTGAAGCTTGGTTCTGGGGACTAATGGACCCAGTTAATGGGACTGTGTTTCATTGACTATGGGTGGTTGTTTTGTGGAGTGGAGATTTACCAACACCCTTGGACAGTCATGGATTGCGGTGCAATAAAAGACTTTATTAGTGCCCACATCTGCCTACATGTAAGAGACCTAGTCAGAACTGCTAGATTCACAACTATTTAGTATATACATTGTGGCTCACTAAGTCTATTTAATGTTTATATTTAATGTTTATATGTTATATTTAATGTAACAAAAATCACTTTAGCTTTTCTTCATGTTTGAGAAAAATGCTTTTGATTTTGTTTTTAATGAGAAATAAAGTATTAATGATCTTCTCAGTTCTTGCACTTACTTCAATGACAAGATGGCAATATCAGGAAATAATTGCATGTTTGTGCAATTAAAAGTCCACCCCTTTTTTACCTGCATTGCATACATCTATTTATTTTTTTATTTATTGGTTCGATTTATATGCCGCCCTTCTCCGGAGACTCAAGGCGGCTTACAATGCGTTAAGCAATAGCCTTCATACTTTTTTTTTTTTTTTAATTTGATTTATATGCCGCCCTTCTCCGGAGACTCAGGGCGGCTTACAATGCTTTAAGCAATAGCCTTCATTCTTTTGTATATTTTATACAAAGTCAGCTTATTGCCCCCACAAACTGGGTCCTCATTTCACCTACCTTAGAAAGGATGGAAGGCTGAGTCAACCTTGAGCCTTGGAGAGATTCGAACCAGCAGAAATTGCAGGCAGCTGTGTTAATAACAGGGTGCACTAAACCCTTGTACTATCAAGGCTCTTTTGTATACAGCTGCTTAGTAGGGCTTTCAGGCCCCCCTAAGCGGTGTTCTTTTTTATACAAAGTCAGCTTATTGCCCCCACAATCCAGGTCCTCATTTTACCTACTTCGAAAGGATGGAAGGCTGAGTCAACCTTGAACCTGGTGAGATTTGAACTTGCAGTAATTGCAGGCAGCTAGTGCTACTTAGCAGCACTTTAGTCTGCTGCGCCACCAAGGCTCTATCTAAAAAGACGTATTGAATAAAAGGTATACTACATGATGCTGATATTAAATGAAAATCTATTAGATGTAATTAAATTGCAGGTGTAATTTGTCTCTAAATTGCCATATCACTTTCTTAGAACCTAATTTTACTTTTTTATATGTATATGTATATGTATATGTATGTTTTTTTTATTTTTGGGTAATTTTTAATCATTGCTATGTTTGTATATCACCCAGAGTCCCATCTTTGTAAGATGGGCAGCTCCTGTATATTTAGCTATATAAATATGCTTAATAAATAAATATTATCTAATCCACAATAAAAGCCCTTCATGGCTTGGGACTGTCTAGTTGTTTCTTCCATTCTGATCCAGGCAGTCATACTCCAGGTCCCATCTCCTAAGGAATCCCAGCTGGTAGGGACTAGGAACTGTGCCTTTTCTGATGCAATGTGTGCCATCTAGAACAGTGGTCCCCAACCCTCCGTCCGTGGATCAGCACCAGTCCACAGCATGGCAGAAACCAGACCACGTAAACAAGCGAAACCCCATCTGCGGGATGCAGGCAGCACATGAAACCAGGCCCCCTCCGATCCACAGAAAACCTTCTCTCCACAGAATGAATCCCTGTTGCCCAAAAGATTGGGGGGCACAGTCTAGAATATTCTCCCTTATTTGAGATGGGTGGTCATATAAATTGAAAAAAATATATAAATAGCCATAACTATAAAAATGCAGTGACATAATGCCGGAGAAGATCTGATGATCACTCAGATACTATTATTCAATTCCTGAGTCAAAATAAATAGATTAGAAATGGCATCTGTACAAATTAAATGTTATTATAACAAAACAAACTCAATATCATTCTTCAGTATAATTAAATAAATAAATAAGCTTGAGCTCTTTTAAAATTGAGCTGAGTTCCTGCTTTTCATTATTCTTCTTTTTGCTTGTCAAGTATAAAGGAATCTAATTATAATTGTAACAAAATAGAAAATTTCCTGTAAATTTGGTCTCTATGATTGGGGCACATTATTTTTGTATCCTTTTCAATTCATTGGTTCCATGATTTCTCATACAAATATTTGAACTCCTACTAAGAGGCATATCGCTTGGGGAGTTGAAATCTCCACATTTGGAGAATGTCCAGATTGAGGAAGACATGACAGTGAGGCTGGTTCTCTTATATATTCCCTGAGTCCTCCAAAACAACTTTAGTTTCCTCCCCTGCTATGTTGATGAAACTGAAAGGGGAAAACATTCAGCACATATGAACATCTTTAAAACAGCTGAGTAAAGAAATTCACACTTAAAAATTAAGCTTTTGCAATCTGCAAAGCAGCTAAACAATGTTTTTCATATTGTGAGAATATAATTTGAAGGATTGTATAAAGCAAAAATGTGGTTTATTTGTTTGTAGCTTATTTTATATATGAAAAGACCAATATGATTTAGTGTTATACATGATGAAGGCCTTTATTTGAAAAATCTTGAGGATATGTCCTTCTCCTGCTCTAAAAACAAAAGCAAACTGAATGGAGGCAGATTCTTGCTTATTTGCCTGAATAGTAAGGTTTATTACAGACACACATTAATAGTTCATTCCTGGACCAGTGGACTTCAGCAAGAGCTGAAATCTTACTTTCTGATAGACATTTTTCCAGAAACATCTTTGTTGCAGCTTGTTGGGAACCTTGAGAAATCAAGCCTGGGAATAGCAATTTTGTCCAAACATGCCCTCAATGCCAACATTTGAATGAGTGCAAGCCAGCATTGGGCTAATTATTCATAGAACGTCAGTCCCTGATGGAAAAGCCATTGTAGGTTCTTATGACAGTGCTTTCAATATGTGAGGAAAAGCAGGGCTGCTCTGCTCCCTTTGAACAGGCCGAGCTCATCCCAGCTGGCTGAGCAAGTGGTCCGGCGCACCCAGACATCCTGTAGCTGCACATGTGCCTATGGACCGCCGGTTGTCTCATGGCATTGGGTTCTGTTTTTCCTCCGTCTGAAGCTCTATTTATACAAACAGCTTTCTTCTTCCTTTCAATTAGGTACTGAAGATTTATTTACTTTTGTGGTTCTATCATCCACAGACAGCATTTTAAGCTGCAGCTCATGTCAGTCTGCGGTCATGTTTGCTATTTATTTTTATTTCTGATGGAGCAAGCTTTAAGTATCAGGATGGAGGATAACATACAGAACTTGTATGTAATCTAGAGCAGCAGCATCAAAATGGAGTTTGATTAAATGTTGCTGAAGTATAGAGATCTTCTATTTCACACCAAATAACTGCTAGTTGCACAGAAAAGCTCTAATGTAAATAATAATTGCTGCATGTCAATGCAGCATGGTACATGAATAACCAAAGAGCATTTACAAATTATTTTTAAATCATTTTATTAATTTGTATGATTATCTTTTAAAGGCTGCAGCTGCTCAAATAGTCTTTGAATACAATTGTCAGTTTTGATATCCTACCATCTTAAAGACCAAATATAGATATTTAGAATAAGAGATCCTTAAGTTTGGGTTAGTTTATCTGAAAGGTCATCTTTTTTTCATTAGAGACCAAGTGTAATCTATCATTGTAATTCTGTTCCACAAGAGAAGATACCTAGGAGAAGGACTTTTCTCTAGCAGCACCCCACAAATATCAGGCTACTTGTACATAAATTGAAGCAGCTGTATTGTACCTTCAGGTTTTGATGTTATGTCATAATTTACTATTCTCTAAATTTAATGTTGTATTTAAAATATATAAATGAGGTGTTATGTGTGCACACTGGGGCAAGCCATCACTGCTACTGTGACCACATTCTGGATCTGTTGAAGCTTGCCTATCTATTTCATAGGAATGATTAAATGAACCTTTTCAAGTTTTTTTTTTTAAATTTGATTTATATGCCGCCCTTCTCTGGAGACTCAGCGCGGCTTACAATGAGTTAAGTGAGCTGGGTTTTAAGATGGAAGGTGAATATAAATTATAAATGTGAGAAAGAAACATTGTTATAGTATCTCTTTTATTACATTCTATTTATGAAAGAATGGCCATAAAATAAATATGAAAGAATGCAAGAAATAGATTAATTTTCTTTTCATATTCTCCCTCCAAAATAAGTTATACAGAAGTGCATAAAAAATACTTTATTTCAAATGGAGTTACTTCTCTCCAAGAATACATGCTTTCTATCTCAACTGGTGTTGAAGATACTCCCAATATCAAAGGGGGTGAATTCAATTAAGATGCAAAGCCACTACTTCTAAGCATGGTTCAGTAGACAAACTACAGTATCCTGACTCCAAGCCATGAACTAAGTTTTATAAACACAATGTTTGGGTTCAAACAGCATCTTAATCCAAAACAAAATAAATCTTGTTGTGATTGGGACAAATAAATCTAACACATTCTGAAAAAATATAGATACATATGCATTGGGAGAAACTGGTTATCATATCTTGATAATTATAATCGAAGCAGGATGTCAGCATAATAAAAAGCCTATTTTAAGATGATTTCTTTCAAAATAACATTTGAAAACCATACTTGGGGATTCACAGTCCATGATTGCAACTGTTCAAATTTATACAAAAACCATAAATGAAACTTGCAGCCTGAAAAGAAGGAATTGAATTAATTGCCAACCAAAATGTTCAGCCTGAAAAAGCATTCAGTTCCTAAAGCAGTTCCATCTGAATGATGCTTCTAAAAAAACCAAACAAATGAAAACCTTGTTATTATAGAACTGGAAATTAACCTAATTCCACATTATTCATTATTTTTAGTCTTACAGTGAAAGCATAGAATCTCTCTTTCTGGGCAAAGAAAAAGGGAAAAAGAAAAGCTACTACTTGGTTTCATTAGCATAGAAAGCTAAAACTGGTTTATCCACCTAAGATTAGCTGTCATTTGCACCCAAAGAGGAATATGTCTAATATAGTAAAGACTTATTGTCAAATCCAATCCCAAATATATTAATCTAGAAGTAATATTAAATCCAAGTAGGTAGCATCTAGTCAACTTTAACTGAACCTGAAAATATAAGTAGATCTGATTAGTACAAGTTGAATATGGATAGAAGATTACAAGGAAATCTCAGAATTGTAATCTAGGCTAGAGGGGGGAAATGATATTGGCAAGCCATTTCCTAGTCCTTGCTGAGAAGCCTATACAAATGTGTGAATAAGGTTGACTTGAAGGAAGATTTATTTTACCTCCCATGTGTTAAATGAGGTGTGATGATTCTATAACCATTCTATATCAGAGAATCAACTCAATGGGATTTTATTTTGATTATGTGTACATCACTTTAATCTATTAGCCACAATTATTTAATCTGGATTGTAATAAACAAAATAGATGCAAATTCTTGATGTCAAGATAGGTAGCAGAAGGAAATGAAATAAAAATGTAATTAAAGAATCCAGAATATAAATCTCCCTCTTTTTTTGTATTGCAGACCCTTTTGCAGAAATCACTATTCACAAAAGTGATCTAAACCATAATGCATGTGTCATCTGAAAGAGCTAGAGTACAGAGAGCAGCAAAATAAATATTTTAAAACAGTATCCTTAAATTTTACTAGATGTGCAGCTTTAACAATAGTAGTATTTTATAAGGGTTAGAGAGAAGACTAATCTTCCAAAAGCCAAGTAGGGGGCTTTGGCCAGTCACTCTCTCTAAGCCCAGCCCACTTCACAGAGTTGTTGTTTTGGGATGGGAGAGAAGAAAGGTGTATTGGATATTTTTGCTGCCTTGAGTTATTTGTAAAAACAATACAAGGAAGGAAGGAAGGAAGGAAGGAAGGAAGGAAGGAAGGAAGGAAGGAAGGAAGGAAGGAAGGAAGGGAGGGAGGGAGGGAGGGAGGGAGGGAGGGAGGGAGCTGTAGGTCTGGAATTTATTATATAATGGATGGTTGAAGTAATTTTGTATTGTTTGCAAGCGAAGGGCCGCAGTATGTGCTTCTCCTCCATCCAGCCCTCTCAGCCTCTCTCTTCAGATGAAGCATTTTCTGTTCCTTGGATCGATCCCTGGCTTTCAGAGAGCAGCAAGGAATGCATGTGGGAAGCACAGGATAGCCTTTTTTCCCAGGACCATCCAAAATCTCGCCCTATGGGGCATTAATGTACTGCATGATGGATTGATTTTTCAAACAAAGACATGCACGATCCCCAGATCGCGATGCTGGTACTGTAATTCATATCTATTCTATTTTGTGCAGAAATACAGTCGGGAAAATCGAGGAAAGACGTTCCCCGGGTAAAAAAAATCCCAGTATGGACTTCCTGCTACAAGGAGCAGGGGTGGGAGGGAGAAGCAGAAGCGGGTTTTTTTGAAGAAACCCCTTCGTCTCTTGCTCTGGAAGTCTTGGCAACAGGACGACGAGGAAAGGAAGCTCCGCGGCGTAGTCTGTTGGTTGTTTTTCCCGTTCTGAAAGAAGACTAAATCGTCTGCTAGACCCGTTAAGGCTCATCACCTCACCTCATGGGAAACGGCTATCTCTGCCGTTTTAGTAGGACTGGCTTCATATATTTGAAGAAAATGAGATCACGTATATTGGCATTTGAAGTCGGAAAGGGGAGGGTAGCATTAGTACAGAATTATTCTTCGGCGCCATGGCATCTCTGCGAATGTTGTCTGCATGAGTCTTGAACAACCTAGAGTCACACCAATGCATGTTATACGTGCAAAAGGAATATCTCTGGATGTAAAATAATAATAATAATAGCGAGGAAGATTAATCAGGAAAAGAATTCCTGCTTTCAATATTGCCAGACAGTAGGTGTTTCTTCTCCATTTGAAAAAAATAATTAAAAAAAATAATTTATTTGATGAAAAACTAGCCTTTTCTTCAGACAAATGCAGTATATTGCAAATTAAACAGCAAAGATATTTATTTATTACAGTTATGCCCTCTCCATAGCTGAAACATAACAAAAGGGACTCTGTTACATCTTTTTTTATTGTCATACAACTCTAGCACAGTTGTTCTAACTGAGATACAATAACTGAGTTATACGCTGTGTGCCCAAAACTGAGTGGGAAAGATAAATTCAGTTCCTCCCCCATCTTATTCTGATAGTTTAATCATGATAAGCATTTTTAATCAAGTTCCAAGCTAATAATTTCTCAGCTTCCAAAATACATGAGACAAATAAACCTGTGGTTAGTTTATAATATTGGCCTTAATCTTTCAGAGTTGAACATCCACATCCCCACTAAGCATCAGCAATGGTTGACTTTGAGTTGGTTACTTTCTGTCAAGGTATTCCATTTTAAATTTTATTGATTGATTGATTTATAAGGCTGCCCACCTCCAATGTATGCTTCTAGATAGCTAACAATATTAAACATGATAAAAATGTATACAAAATTATCATGAGCTTGCTTCTGTAAAACAAAGGAGGGAGAAGGAAGTAAAAATATGCCCACTTGAAAAAAATAGACAATAATAATAATAAATCAAAGGTTAATTAACAGCTCTTAATTTATATAGTCTCATAAATCTATCATTATTCTCTGCTAAACTATTCCATCATAAAATCTTCAAGGAATGTTCATTTCCATAGAAATAGCTGCCATTAAATTTGAGCACTTCCGTATTAGTGATTTAAAGTGGTATCTACCCATATTTATTTAACAAAAAACAAACAAACCCACCCACAATGGCATGATATTTGCTTCCTTATTGCTAATTCCTATCATTTCTCTTCCTGATCTCTGCTGAGCCATCTAACTTGCTGTCAAAGTCATGAGTGGCATGGCATAGCTTAACATATTTTATAACATTGAGGCTATCATTGGATGGGGTTGGGGTAAATGGGAGAGCTTTTACATACAATAATGTTTTTTTAATTACATATAAAAATTCCATTTCTAAATAAACAGTGTGTTGTCTGGGTACAAATAATTTTAGGAAGTAATCATAATGTTTACAATAATGTTCATTACATTGGTATTAGTCATATAATAATAATAGTAATAGTAGTAGTAATAATAACAACAACAACAACAATAATTGCTTATCCATTTTAACAAACCTTGCTTACAACATTAGTCCTTCTTTTATATTTCCATGTTTTAATGTTTTAAACCCATTTTAGGGACTAGAGAAATGCAAAATCATTGAATCAAGGGGAAAGATAATCATTGTCAGGGCATAACTGTGCCATGAATAAGTACAAGTGGAGAGAGATCTAAGGTTGACTCAGCCTTCCATCCTTTCTAAGGTAGGTTAAATGAGGACCCAGTTTGTGGGGGCAATAAGCTGACTTTGTATAAAAATATACAAAAGAATGAAGGCTATTGCTTAACGCACTGTAAGCCGCCCTGAGTCTCCGGAGAAGGGCGGCATATAAATCAAATTAATAATAATAATAATAATAATAATAATAATAATAATAATAATAATAATAATAATAATAATAAATTCTGAAAACTCTAGAGGTAGTCTAGGCTGAGTCATTAAAGTCAGTCTTGGTGCAAACAATGTACTTAGAAATAACTGGATTCTATTGTTTAATTCTGTTTAATAATGGTAACGTGCAAATGCAGGTGTCTTACAAGCAACAGTAAAGATTGTACTTATTTCCAGCCAATGTGTTGTGAAGAGCCCTGTAGATTATTCTGAAGCTTTGGTTGATCCCTGCATGCCATATCTTTGATTTTTCAGCACATACCCTACCCACATCTGCAACAAAGTTCAGGCTCAGCTCTGAACTCTACATGCAACAAAGGGAATCTTAGTGAAACAAAACTGTAGAAGAGTTATGTTAATCCATGTACCCCCCAATCAGAAGGAATCTTGAAGCACCTTTCAGGACAAATTTTAATTTTAAAAAAACATGCACATTTGTAAGCTATAATTCACTATATCATGGTCCAAACCAAATTTCTTAGCTTTCCCTCTAAGTAAGACAATAAATAAAAACTGAAATTCTAGAAAGATTGTGTGCTTGTAACCACAATAAACTATACTGACTTGTTGTATGGACATTTGAATATAAAGTACCTAGTGATGTGGTGGGGGGAGCCAGAGTTTTGATTGAAATACAATATCAGTTGCTCATATGAATTAAAAGACCTCTGGATTTTAAGAAATGAGGCTTTGCAATTTGATGGGGGGGGGAATTTGATGGGAAAATCCCGTATATAATCAAGAAATGGCAATCTGGTTGATAAAAGTGACTTTCCACAGAGCAGCAACAGATAAGATACTCTGACTCATCATGAACACCTGAGCTAGCATGCATGCCAGGAGCCATTAAAACTACCTACTACCGCATCTTTTTTTTTTTTTAATTTGATTTATATGCCGCCCTTCTCCGGAGACTCAGGGCGGCTTACAATGCGCTAAGCAATAGCCTTCATTCTTTTGTATATTTATACAAAGTCAGCTTATTGCTCCCACAACTGGGTCTTCATTTTACCTACCTTAGAAAGGATGGAAGGCTGAGTCAACCTTGAGCCTGGCGAGATTCAAACCTGCAGTAATTGCAGGCAGCTGTTCTTAATAACAGGGTGCTTTAGACCACTGTACTATCTATCAAGGCTCTTGGTAGTACAGTGGTCTAAAGGTCTATCTACCTCCTTCTCCTCTTCTTTTTTACAGTCAAATCACATTTATCTACAAATAAGTGGCCATCTAAATAACAAGCTCTCCCTTCCCTCAAAGATCATTAAGCCCAAAAGGAATACAAATACCTTGCTATAAATCCCTGCATTCAGCCAGAATGTTCAGCCGTGTTTTATTCGAAAAGGATTCAAAACACTGAAAGAAATCGCTTCCCTCCCCAGCTCCTCCCCCCCTCAAATCAAAGGGCGCTCAGGAGCTTACTCCAGCCCGAGTTCCGTCCTGCAGGTCAAGTCTGCTGCTGTTGCCCTGCCGCTTGCGCCTGCAAACTGTAAGGCGTCTTAGAGATGGAATTGAGTCTCTCAGTCAAATTGACTGACTTCCGGAGATTCTGCTTTCCTCCAGTGAATATGGAAGACCGGTGCCAGTCACGGCAAGTTTTTAATCTGGCAGCGGTGGGCTGGCTCCTTTCAAGTTATAGCTGTCCCCCCTCTCAGCTCTGGGAATTTAATTATGAAAGAGATCCCGGGAGAAGCAGCTTGATTTCACAGATTCCCTTCTGGCCTCGGCGCGGTGTATTAAAAACTCGAAGGATGCCTTCCACGTGTGTGCTGAAGCTCTTCTGCCCACTCACCCCCCCACCCGTGAACACCCACGCAAACGCCCACACATCGGCTGTCAATCCTCGTCCAGCCGTGAATGCTGCCCAGAGTACTGTAATCTGAGCCGACTCTTTTCAGGCAAAGCCGCCGCCTCCAAGCTCTCCTAGCACAACGCCGGATGTCAAAAGGGGGAAGAATCGGGATCTCCCGGGGCAAAGGATGCTATTTATGTGTCATTCGTCTGTTTCGCCGTTTTCACAAAAACGAAGCAGTAGGTTAGTTAGGGCGTCATAGGAGAGCTCGACTGTTCCTTCGCCTCCCTGTTCCCGCTCCGTCGCTTTTTTAATTATTATTATTAAATTAAATTGAGAGGCCTGCCCGCCGCGGTTTGTTTCCAGCTATTTAAATTCATTCCCTTCAAGATGCTTAGTCGGCATCTTTACACCCGTAGCCTAAATAGCAGCCGACCCGCTCCTGAGCGCACAAGCGAAGGCAGCCCTGGAAGCAAAAGGGGGGCAACCTCCGAGGAAGTCGGCAGATCTGCTTCTACAATTTGGGCGATCCCGGGCAACGCTTCTTCAGTTTGGGACGGTGGGGTGGGGTTCGCGGCGGGCTCTTTTCAATGGGCCTGGCCCTGAGGCTGGTACGAAAGATTTATGACTTCCAAGCGAAACAGCGAAAGAAATCCCAGGAAATACGAGTCTTATTCCCGGACAAACCTGTGTTCGGACTGAACACAGGTCGAGATTCCAATCTAAAATTTGGCAAGAAAGAAACCAAAATTTTCTGATTGAATAGAAATAAACTGCTAAGAAAACTTGCCGTTCAACCTCGCCACCACATCCCCCACCCCAAGGCTCTTCTGGCGCCATTTAAAGCTAACCAAGCACTCCTGAGAACGCGAAAATGAGATTCTGGATTGTTTGAAAATGCCGCTGAGCTGGAAATTAATCAAGCTATCTGTTTAATTGGTTACAAAGTCAAACGAAGTTTATTTTAAAATGTTGAAAGGCCCAGAAGCATCAAGGCTTATTTGAATACTGTCACCTGTCCTCTTTTATTTATTTATTTTTATTGTTTTTGAGCCACATTTTAAATCAAATCATTTTGATTCATTTTACTCGATTTTATTGAAAGATTATTGAAATCCTGTGCAAGATATGTAGGGAGAGATTAAATATGTGATATTATACACTAGGATTAGTCTGCTGCTTTAATTATTGAATATTTGTCTGATAATTTCAAATATTGAATATACTTATTACATACGTTCATATGTGAAGTACTGGACAATTACTCATGTCTTAAAAATCGCTTTGGGCTTTCAAACCATCCAAAAATCTTGAATTCCTATTGGAGAGACTACACTGAGTCTTTAGGATATTTGTTTTTAAAATTAGAACAGCAGTTCAGTTTATTGAGGGAAGGTTATAAAGAGCTGAATATTCCCGTTTAAACAAATAAAGAATATTACAAGTCCCTTATTTCAAGACTCTCACCAAAGATCAGATACTGAATAATGTAGACTTGACATAAGCTTTTAAAGACCAGAGCTCTGCTCTTTTCCCTTTTTCCTCTTTTCCAACCATACCCAGATTCTGCTTACCAAGAAGCTGTTGGGCACCTTGAGAACTTTGCTATTGAATCAAACTTGATATGATTGTGTCAGACCCCAACCTGATTCAAATAACTAGTATGGGTCAGGCAAAGCTCTAATAGTTGTGACTACTCTAAATGATCAAGCTTGCTAGAAAAAACAAAGACTTTGAAATGGTGGCCATAAATACCTAAAGACAAAAAGGAGCATTATTTGCATAGATATCCACCTGGGGAATTTAAGAGGGTTCTGCTCTGGTCTATTTCAGCAATCCTTCTTTCCTTCTTTGAGAGTCACTAGTAGCCAATCTAATTCTGAACATTAGCCATGGTAATCGGGCAAATTCAGTTCTTTAAGAAAATATATTTGTTATTATTGCAAATATTATCTAGATAATAGCTTCTGCTACAAATAGATAGTTCTTTCTTTGCACTGGCCTGTTTAGCATCCCCTGTGTTTCATGGTCCCAGTCTTTGTATGACTAGGCTTTGTGCTCCCAGTAAGTGAAGAAATGGGCTTTAGTTCACAACTTATGTGCTACACTAACTTTTATTTTTATTTTTATTTTTTTAAATTTGATTTATATGCCGCCCTTCTCCGGAGACTCAGGGCGGCTTACAATGTGTTAAGCAATAGCCTTCATACTTCTGTATATTTATACAAAGTCAGCTTATTGCCCCCACAAACTGGGTCCTCATTTCACCTACCTTAGAAAGGATGGAAGGCTGAGTCAACCTTGAGCCTTGGAGAGATTCGAACCAGCAGTAAATTGCAGGCAGCTGTGTTAATAACAGGGTGAGTAGACCACTGTACTATCAAGGCTCTTTTTAAGTAACATATGGTAATAAAGTGTAGGATTTATTACAAGTTTATATTTGTAACACACTGTAAAGGTTGGATATGACATCTGAGATATAATTTAATCCAATCTCTGCTCATTGCCTCAGGAATCCACTCTCACTTATCAATATTAGTGCATTTAAAATCCAAAAGGCTAATTAATATTAAGGATCAGTTTTAGAGCATAGATTAAAACATACCAGTCATATCATAGGACAGGTGACATTTTCATACTGTCAATTTTATATTGCAAGTTGATGACATGATGACAGGTTTTAACATTGTAAATCTGATGGATGACTGAAATATCTCACCAGATACTAGAGACAAACAATATAGAAAGACTGTCTTTAAACATTTATTGTGGATTGTTGAAAAATATTGCTAAACAGACTTTTGTTTTAGCCAGCAATAATTTACAACATTATTCCCCATCTGCTGTGTTTGAAGAATAAATTTCCTAACCCATAGCTATTCTAAAGAATACATGGGGTGTTTTAGGATGGGTTGATTTTAAATCCATAGGATGCTGCCTGCTGTCCTTCCTTCTGGTTTTAATTCAATGATATCACTGTGTTTAGCCATTTCTCTAATGTATATCTAAGTATAGGTCGATGGCATTAGGCCTTTCTGCAAGATTGCCCAAGACTTAAGCTTCATTGCTATCTAGCGGAAAGAAGATTTGGAGTCAGAGAAGTAATGTAGAATCTTTTTTTTTTCTTGCTAATAGCATACTTTGGTATAACTGTCACTTAAAATCATTAACATGAACGCTCAACTGTTGGGAGTTTATTCAGAGGCAGCCTTGTAAAATTATGTTCTTTACTGAAACAAAATATGAGAAATGTTCAGTTCTCATAAAATTATGCTCTTTACTCAGACAAAATTTGAAAAACGTTTAGAAATATAATGGAAATAATAATTCCAGAGATGATAAATCATTATTTCCAGAAAAGCTTAATGCAGGGTAGAAAAAAGGCCATTATAATCCTGATATAATTTAACAAAGTTAATGTATGACTCATATTTGAATTACAAGATAATACACACAAACACACCCACACACACAGTGAGACAGAGAGACAGAGAGAGACTGCAAACCCATGTATTCTATTTGTCTGGTACACAGGATTCTAGATAACCAAATCACATTTATTATTCAAATTGGGCAAACATATTTATAATTCACATACAAATAGTACTTGAAAGATTAAATAAGAAATGGTTTTTAGAACATACACAGAGTATGGATAATATAAATTGCACACATAAAAACTTTTCTTGGCTGCCTATGAAACTGTAAACTTCTGGGAGTAGGAATTTTGTATAACTTATTCCATGAAACATGATTCTCTCTCCCTCCCTCCCTCCCTCCCCCTCCCCTCAAATCAGTGTTAATTCCACACAACTGGATTAGTCCCTCCAGTTTTCTTGGCAACATTTCAGAAGTTGTTTGCACTCTCTGAAAGAGAGAATGACCCAGCTGGCTTTGTACCTAAGGAAGGACTAGAACTTCCAGTCTCTCAGGCCATAACCACTACAAGTAGTCCTCAGCTTACAATAATTTATTTGGTGACCATTCAAAGTTACAATGGCACTGGAAAAAAGTGATTTATGTTTTTCACACTTAACACTCTTTCAGCACACCCATGATTCAAATTCAGGCACTTGCCAGCTGACTCATGTTTATGATAGTTGCACTGTCCTTAGAGTCATATGACCACCTTTTGCGACCTTCAGACAAGCAAAGTGAATGAGGAAGCCAGATTCACATAATAACCGTGTTACTAAATTAACAACTGCAGTGATTCCCTTAACAACAGCTGTGGCAAGAAAGATCATAAAATGGGGCAAAACTCACTAAACAAAGGTCTCACTTAGCAACAGAAATTTTGGACTCAGTTGTGGTTATAAGTCAAAGATTATGTGCACACAAACCAGTTCTCATATGAATATGTATGTGCTAGTGATATCACATAAATAATTTGTGAGCTGAGCTTATGCAAGGGCCACAGCTATACAACTGGATTAATTAGACATAAAATATTAATTGACTTAATTTTAACATTTCCTCTAACAAGATAGAAAATGTAATATACGTTATAGTACAATTTACAATAATCAAGGCCACACAACTGTGGCACACAATTGGACACAATTAGAAAGGTTTCCAAAATATGAATATACTACTTAAAGTTGGTCAACTTTTACGTAGTTACATAAATTTTCTGTATGCAATTAAAAATTTCACAACTATATAAAACAGTGGTGAAATACAATTTTTTTGGCTACCGGTTCTGTGGGCCTGGCTTCATGGGCATGGTTTGGAGGGGGGGTGTCATGGGACTGGGTGGGCATGGCCAAATTTTTTTTTTTACTTTTTAAAGCATTTTTTAACTACTTATTCACCCAAACCGGTAGTAAAAAATGCTTTTAAAAAGTAAAAAAAAAGGTTCTGACGATTGCACGGCACAGTTGTGATCGTCGGAACCTTTTCTTTTACTTTTTAAAGCATTTTTTTTTTTACTACCGGTTCACCTGAACCAGTAGTTTTTGTCACTACCGGTTTGCCGAACCAGAGCGAACCAGTAGCATTTCACCCCTGATATAAGAGAAAAAGATTGGATGTTCAGAACTACTTCAAATGTTATAGATGTACTTGTGGGGAATTCTAAAACAATTGGATAATTTAGAATTCTGAGTAACTACTGGAAGAGAAAGAAAAGTAAAAAAAAAATTTCTTTCTAGAAAACTCAGACAACTGGTTCATTTGTGGCCATTTTCCTCTGACATAATAACTATGTTGGCATACAGCACATACACACCCTGACCCTAAATTGTACATACCACAGGTAGGGAACTAACTAAATCTAATCTATTTTGGATTAGATTTCTTATGGCCAATGCATGGTTGATGGTTGTATGAATCATTCCTAATTGTGCTGGGGGCCAAAGGCTTCCTCTGCATGTTGGATTGATCAAAGCTTTAAAGTATCTGCTCCTTCCCACTGGTCTCCAGATAAGGAGTTTTCCTTTCTTCACTAGGAAGCTTCTTAACTCAGAAGGCCCTTCCCAGGCTTAGAGTCTGTCGAACAGACAGAATGATTAATTTTTCTTGGGGCAGAGTTGCAATCCCTAGAGGCTGCATTGCTTAACTCTGTTTATGGCAGTAAGTCATGCCCCTGATGCTTCTAGAGATAACTGGCAGCACTCTGAGAAAGGGAAGCAGTCAAATGCTCCTTACCACTTCTTTTATTTTTAATGGAGACTTCAGGGCAAAAGATCAGTCTGAAGACCAAGCATTTAAACCACATGTGAAGGAGGTGGGCAAGATAAGGAAAACTGGATAAATAATTTAATAATTATAAATGAATAAATCCAGCTGTTACTCTTCACAACTTGGCAGACTCATAAGGCTTAAGAAAATGGCATTGATTCCTGTGGAACCACAGAGATTTTGAATTTCAGGATGACATGCCACAGGCAATGCCTCATCTATTCCAACACTAGCTCTGTGTTGGAGTCTCTCCACCTTGAAATTGCAGGTGTACAAGGACATGAAAAGGCCAACAGTCATGCAACAAAGTCTTGCATCTAATAAAGGCTAACTTATTTAGGATGGGACAAGTTTGGAAGTTCCTTAAGATCTGGCTGTCACCAGGAGATCCCAGGGAAACAGAGATAGATGTAGATGGCTCCCCTATGGAAGTGGATATACTCATTCTCTGTCTGGGGTTTTTATTTTTTATAAATATTTAACCTTTAATACTATTTTTACATTTTTATGATTATTTATAAATGTGTTATTTTTATTTGATTCCTGTAAACCACCCAATATAGCTTATGTACCCAATATAGAGATGAATGGCTACATAAGTTTGATAAACAAATTTCTTAGATTCTAGTACATAATTAATTTTACTCTATTGGAATATATAAAGACATGTAAACTGATATTTATTATGAAATACAAGTTTCATTTTTGACATTTATCATAAGACTGTCTTACAATCTGTACATTTTTACTTAGTTCAAATATGTTGTTCTTACGAAATGTACACTTGATTTTAGCCTTAGTGTAAAATACATTGTAGCCCCACCTTTTTATCTCACATCATGTTTGTGGGTTGAATCACTTTCTCCATTGTATGTTGCAAGTTGGGCTCTTTTAAAAATAATTTAAATAATAATAAAGAATACTGTAATGTTGCAGATACTGAACAATGTGTGAAAATTAGCAATGCAGTGCATTTATATTTAGGTATCCATATGAATCTATATTTCATGATACGTTTTAAGAGATTATGTTTAAAAAATACACATGTACTGTTCTGCCTGCTGCTTGTTCATTTGCTTATTATGTCATATATTAAGAGACTGGCTGATTTTGAAGTCATTAAGTTCATTAATGGATAATACCAACTATATGTTCTGTGCAACGGAGCATTGCACACTATAGGTCTTTGTTAAAGGCAAGAATGTCTACATTCTTAAGCATAGGGGTGCTTAAGATGTAAGATGCTAAATTGTGAAATAGAGTAAGTCTGTGCTGGATCCTGATTCAAACCAAGCTTCCCACAGCTTGTTTTTTCTGTTTATGGGCCTTAAGTATACCCAGCTAAGCAGTAAAACATTTTCATTAATATTAACATTAATATTATGAGAAAAGAGACCGATTTGACAATTCTTCCTCCGAGAGCTTATGATCAAATTGCGTACGAAAGGATAGTGTAATAGAACTCTGAGGAAATCAATTTTACAAAGTTCAATGTAATTGTATGTTAAAATTTACATTTGTTTACATGTGTTGTTTCAGAAGAATAAAATGAAGCAAATTAAAGATTCATAGTGCTTTAGGGAGCAATTTGGAAGGAACATGGCCAATCTGGAAGTTATGAAATTAATCCATTTTCAAGAAGGGCTGAGGGAGACCATGAAAGAAGAAAATTAATGCATTTATGGTAGGCATATTGTTAGTCTAAATTATTTTGAAATTCTGGGGGGAAATTATATATGTGATTATATTAGTTCACTGTTGTAAAGTACAGATAGTTCTCAGTTTACAACCACAATTGAGCCCAAAATGTCTATCACTAAGCAAGGCAGTTATTAAGTGAGTCATGCCCAATTTTATGCAATTATTAAGTGAACCATTGAGTCATTAAGTGAATTTGGCTTCCCCCATTGACTTTGCTTGTCAAAAGCAAGGCAGGAAAGGTCGCAAATGTCGATCACATGATCCCAGGACACTACAACTGTCATAAATACATGCTGGTTGCAAAGCATCCAAATTTTAATCATATGACCATGGGGAAGCTGTGGCGGTCATAAATGAAAAAGAGTAAGTCAGTTTTTATAGTGCCATTGTTACTTTGAACAGCCACTGAACAAATGATTGTAAATCGAGGACTACCTGTATTCATTTATTTCATTGAACACAAAAAATACAGGCTGTCCAGGTTGCTGGCTGGAAATAGATTGCAGGGATTTGCAACTATGTTGCAGGATATCTTTTTATCTTCTCTTCCTTGAAATGCTTCCATTTCTCAATTTCTGTATTGACTGGGAAAAAAAGATCTTCCTCCTTAGCTAGAACCACACACTGCAGGACAAAAGAGTTAATTTCTTTGTGCTCTAGGTCAGGTCCCTACAGGTGATATTTTCTGGGGATGGGGGGGGCAGTATGGAAAAGAGACTCTAGCTTCTCATTGGAGCAAATGGAAAGTTTTTTCCTACTACAAAAAATGCATGCTCAAGGGCTTGTTTGGAGCCACAATGAGCTACAACTAAATCCAACATATTCTTTAAGGCAGAATAAATAACAACAGAACCCCCAATTTGTCTACTTCTTAGTCTAATAGCTAGACCTTTAAGTCACTTGCCTCAAATTTCCAAGGCTTTTTTTGTTTTTCATTGAATCAAAATATATTAGGAGGTATATGGATATGACTGCACAAATTCAGGCTGAATACATGGAGTAGTGAAGTAAGAACTGGCCTTTCAATTTAAAATAAGTTATGTCTGTTCTTTTCAGAAAAGACAGCAAGATTAACATCAGAACAGAGCATGAATCTGGGATAAAATACTATCCAAATGCCTTGAAGAATTATTAAAGACATTGCTTTGGCCTTATGCCCATGTATGAATGCATGTTTAAACAAGGATTATGTTTTCAACTCTTAATCCAATAAATGCACCCCACTATTTCCTTAGTTATATTCTTCCAGCACTTATATTTCTACAATAAATACCATCAATAAAATCATGGCCTGCTGATTTCTGTTTGTATGGAAACTGCAGCTATAGTTATCTAGTGAATTTTTTAAAAAATGAACTAGTGTTTGAGGAGAAAAAAAAGATTTAAATTACAATTATCTGTAATTATGAAAAATTGGGATAGACATTGTAAAAACAGAATAGTAAAGTATAATCCAATATGTATGCAACAATTCTGTGATATATGACCGCATTATGGGAAATCATATTTCATTTCTCCCGGAATTATTATCTTTGCTTCCTATTTGTTCTACAGTCTTCCTGGAATGTGTCCCAGAAAAGCCACAATAAGTGTCGGGTATCTGCCAACAGCCCCCAATTGAAGGAGTTGCCAACTAAAATGGAAGAAGCTACTATCCTAGTAGCTGTTTGCCTCCTGATCACTGAATGAGACCGAGTTCTTTTTCAAATACAGCTTAAATGTTGATTGAGATTAAATAATACAATTAACAAGTTTCAAAGTGCACTTCTTTTTTTTTTTTACTTTCATGACAGTCAATCCAAGTGCTGTTAATAATTCCAATGGCTTTGCACTTAAATCATAACATTTAATGATATAGTATGTTTAAAATTCTTACTGACCAGCTGAGTGCAACTAAAAATTCCATTTTTAGACTGCTAAACCTGATTGTCACAATCATTAACTGGGTGAAATGGTGCATCATAGGGCAACAATGTTTGAACCAAGGGCTAACTTTCAGAATGCGTGCAAAATCTGGGACACATGATTCCCAAGGGAATAAGATTTCAAGATGTAGTTCTTCAGTGCTACTGGTTGCTGCTGCAGTCACTTTAAGTTCATTTTCAACATTCTGTGACAGTTTCCCAGCCAATCTTGCAATCTGCCACTCCCTCCTATATCCAGCAGCAGCCACTTATCTGCCTGCTGGAAAGGAAAGAGAAGTGAGGGAAGAAAGGAACAAACTGAAGGAAGAACAGAGAAAGGACCCCCTGTATATTTCCTGGCACATGCTGTCCTCTCCCTCACTTCCTGAGTCATGCTATCCTCTGCAAATTTTCCAACTCGCATGACAATTCTTGCATACTCCACACCCTTGATATGCAGCACCTCATGCTCCTTCCATAGCTCACATGACACTCTTTGTGCATCCCATGCATTTCTCCCATGTCTTCCCTGAGCCATGCACCTTATCTGATCCATGGTACCCCCATATGTCCTCATTGACTTGTCTTGAGCTATGCTGCCCCCAGGCATACTCAACCCACAATGGAATTTCTTATGCACACCCATGCACTCTTCCTAACCCATGCAACACATTTTGCATATTACCATGCACAATTCCTGACCCACGCCCCAGTATACCCCCTCATTTCCTTCCCCATTCAGCAGCAGATACTTACTTGCCTGGTTGCCTTAGATCTGTAACTTCTTTCTGGTTACCCACTGACTTTCTCCTTGCAAGTGTTCAACAAGCAAATGAAATGGGGGAAACTGGAAAGAATTTGAGGGAGGATTATCTATAAATATAAAATATGCCTTCCCAACCTGGTGCTCTGCTGCTGAAGATGCCATTGCTTCTATAGACCATTCCTTTGATCAGAATATCACTTCTGAATGATACAAACAGAGACAATCAAGGTCTCATACTTAGATTTATATTCTAGCCTAAAACTAGATAACAGGCTCATTTTTCACCTGAAAAGTTGTACAAAGCTCACCTCAACCACTGGTTGTTATCTTCTTCTGCATCATTAATTTAAAGCTGTGAGCCACAAGCATCTTATTTTTTCAGAAATATAAAATTTGTTGAACTAAACAGATATAAAATACTACTTTATTACACTTTAAAAATTACTCAGCATTGATCATCAGTCCAAAACATGAATTAAGTCGCTATTGTATGTCTACTTGTTCTGACCATATAAGTATTGTGACTGAGCCTCTGTCCGCAACCCTTGACAAATACCTGGCAATAGCTATTCAACTCTTTCTCTTTTCCTTTTTGAAAAAGCTGTCTGGGGCGACCGAATGGCGTCCGGGTTTCCCAGGTTATTGGGCTGACATACTGCAGTGGCAGTAGAGGGCAGGAGTCTGACAAAAATCTCATTAATCATTTTAAATTAACCCAACATTCTTCACTCAGTAGGCCAAAGGGAGATTAACTTTTATAAATGAAAATTCTTTTGCAAAAAGATTCAACGTGAGTCTTGTGGCTTTCCAAATAAACAGATCTGAAAAGCACATATAGAGAGAAAATAGTTATTTCTAGCTGCACCAGTTAGAATTCTCTTTCAAATTTTATTTAATTATTTTGTGTCCTTAATATATTCTACCCAAAGTGGTCAGGAAGGGGAAAAAAACCAAACTAAAAATAACAGGAAAATATTAACTACACTGCCTTTATATTAATCACGTTTGCTTAATCTGAGCTAATTGAGCAAGATTATAATTCTGCTGCAAATCTTCAAATTTAAATTATTCTGATACCCAGTGGGAAAGAATTTCATAGTTGTAAGAACATATTATATGTATTCTTATTTCATGAATTTTGAATATAATACGGGCCAAGGGAAAGTTGCTCTTTCCAAGACTGACAGTATTTTTAAGATAAAAATGACAAGAAAGTTTATTTGATAAAACTTACCTGCTGTTTCTATATTTTCCTTACTTTTGTATGCTACTCAGATCTAGTGGAGTTTTAATCACTCAATCAGGATTGCCAGTTGCAGTAAGAATAGAGAATTAAGCCAATGTTCTAAGGCAGGGGTGTCAAACTCGCATCGTCATGTGATGTATTGGGACCTTTTCCCCTTCACTAAACCAGGCGTGGGCATGGCCAGCACATGATGCATCCAGCCCGCGGGGCCACGAGTTTGATAGCCTGCACTAAGGAATCCACAATGACAGAACATTCACATAGACATAACCATATCCAGGACCTTGCAGTATGTTCATTCCAAGGCCTTGGCTGAACCATGTGCCACAGCTTCAGAAAAAGAGTTCCATTTGAAATCCATTTGGGTCCATAAGTTACATGGTATGGGGTGAAGGAACAGGCTCCACCTCCCCATAGTTGAAAGAAATCATGGAGAGCAGCTAAGAAAGCATGTTCTGTCCATGGGAAGGAACTGTTAACTTCCTCCAATCCGAATCACGATACCACCAATCCAAAACAAAAATTAGATCTAATGTGCAACTTCTATTATGAGTGGGGCACTTGGACCAGGCCATCGTTGCCATAGTGACCATGGGCACCCAAGCCACCACTGATTTTGAGTCCAAAGGCAGATTGAAGAACCTTAAATCTGTGGAACTCCACTGCTAAGTTGCTACAGAGTTCAGTAACTTGGGTAGGAATGCTACTACACTTCAGGGAGGAAGGTAGGTAAGCAGCAGATCGAGCTGATCCTGCAGTCCAACTTCACATTGGAGCATATTGTCATATTGGAGCAGAGCCTCAAAAGACACCAAGATTCCTAGATGACAATAGCCGCTCCCACACTTCTGTTTTGAAGTTGCACCTGAACTTCTTTGTCATGCGCCCAATCAGGTATGGTGATGCAAGCCAGGTTGGTCCTTTCATCCACCACCAAATCACACTGCACCCTATTTCTACTGCCCAGCCACCCTGCTCTCACCTGGGCCACATCTACATCTACAAAGCTGATGGATAAGTGGGCTCAAATGAATGTGGCTCTTTCCAGTTGTCATAATGTCCACTTAAATATAATGGTTCATTATAAATTGTACAAGGATACAGGCAAATTTCACAATCATGTGTTGAGAATCTGGTTCACTCAACTCTACAGAATGACCAATCCATGCTCTACAGCTTCAGAAAAAAAAAATCAAGCAGTTGAGACTTTGCTTTATGTCACATGCATAACATAGGTACTGTTTGCCTTGCAAATTTGAAAAATACTCTATTTTCATATTGAAAACTATCCATTTAAGAAGAATTTTTATGCATATTTACCTAGAAGGAAAGGTTAGGAAAAACTAACTTTTAAGTACATATTTATAAAATTAGGGTTATAATTGGTGGTAGTTGATTATTTACAAGTACTAATGCTACAGCCTTTCTTAATGATATTTAGAAAGAATAATGCTGTCTCCCAGAAATATAGCCCCAAACGTATTTCAGAAGTTGGGAGAAGTTTGGGCAGGAGGAACACTGCATTTTATTAAATCCTTTAAATACAAGAATACAAATATGTATAAATATTTTAGAACAAGCACCTCATTATTTTAATTAAATATGAAACCAATAATATGAGACTAAAGCAAGTTACTATGCATATTAATAACGGTTCAGAACAGTTTTTTTAAAAACAATTTAAAAAGACAATATAAAAACAAAAAAATGATAACTGACTCTAAATTTTGAGTGAAATATTTATTTAAAGTAACAATAATATATAAGAAATGGGGGATTATAATTCACTAATCTGCATTTTAACCTTCATTTGCATTTCACAAGAAAGTTAACCAAAGAAACCCCAATCCCCCAACCAATATTTGCAGTGCAATTTTGATTTTTTTTAAAGTATAATTATGTCAGCTGAAGAGTAATACCAATTTCAGATTTGTCAAGTTAACAGTCAACAAATAAGCAGAATTCAAAATGGGAAACAAAATATAGACATTCTAGTAATTGGAAAAATAATTGTGATAATTAAGTAACATTATCAAGCACTGTTAACGTTGTTATTATTACATAGTATTTCAAATCCATCATTTAGAGCACAAGTTCTTAACTACTTTCAAGTCAAAATATTACAGTTATCAGATTTTCTTAAGTATTTCTTAAACTTTGGAAAATGTCCTAGTCAACCTCCTTCAAAACTGTTATTGATAATTAAATCCAACTTGCTTGGAAAAATATATATAGTAGATTTGGACTTAGGAACTATGGCTGGAATCCAATTGTGCACTTCAACTTTGATTCACGGTTATACAAAATTTTACTTGGTCCCCTGATATTATGAGAGGAGGTGCAGAAGAGACAGAAAAATCCTGGTGCCCAACACCGGATTCTATCACTAGCTTTACTTTGTTTGACTTTGGACACTGGCTATATTATATATCTTTTTGCATCTGGATTGCAAGATTTTTTTGACAGGTAGTTGAAGCCAATGCAGAAATTCTACAGTCCACAATTACTTTACTCCTACCAGCTTTTAAATGATACTCCCTCCCTCAAATAAAAGGTGCCTTAATCCAATCATATACCAATTCAGCAAATTTAAACAAGGACAATATTTATTTCATTTATATAGAAAAAAATATCAGAAGGCATTCCATGGTCTTATAAATTACCACTCCTGTGGGTATATAGAAACAGACCCAAATATACCTGATAGTGAGAACAATGTTGGGTTCAGTGCTACATTTCTCCCACTATTCATTCAAAAGGCTCAGCTTTGGCCATGTCTGCTCAGGTCACTTCTTGTATTGCAAGTGCTGAATTAGAGCATAGCCAAGTTTCACTGCCTATTAGACAAAAAATTACAGGATTGGCAGGAGAAAATTCTAGTGGGGGTGGGGGGAAGGAAAACTATACCTACAGTGCACATTGGGGATATCATGGGAGCAGGAAGAAAGGGCTGAAAGAGGTGGGAAGAGGTTGTGCAGATAGATCCTTTGGATCCCAGTCTCTTAATCTAATTCACAAAGAATGTTTTCTGATCTAGATATGACAAAATGAGTATGACTAATGCAAGTAAATAAATCTCCTTGCAAAACCTTGATTGTTAGAAAGCATACCTAGACAGCAACAATAATAAAAGCATCCAACCTTGATTTTTAAATATTTTTAGGCACTAGATATTGAGGCACAAGGATAGACTGATACCCTGTCTTCCAGTTTGGTGGTTATGAATCGGGGTGGGGAACCTGTAACTCTCTAACTGCTGCTGTACTATAATGCCTGACAGCCCCACTCGACCAATGGTGAAGACTGTGGGAATCATAGTTCAACAATATCAAAGAACCATAGGTGTCCAAACCCATAGAATATTATATAGTTTATAACTGGTTATGCATCTGTGAAGTAAACTTTTAAAGAACATGCACAGTCTCACTATGTGAAGAAATAAATTATCCAATATATCTTCTAGTAGGAAGAAAAAAAAGGGAAAAAAACTTTATTTAAAATATTTTACAATAAAATAATTATGGTTATAAATCTCTTTAGTCAAATACAGTATGTACATATCACATTTTTTTTTTTAAAAAAATGAACTGGTTAAAGTGTTCAAGCAAATCAACTGCACAAGTCCACCAACTTGTCAGTTTAAAACTATAATGTCAGTTTAACATTCAGAAATGGTAATATGTCAGACTAATTGCAAAGTTCTGTGCAAACTGTAAGCAAAGTTTAAAAAAAATTGCAAAAAATTCTTCAGCTTCCATAGTAAATTGCTAAAAAAGTTGCTTGATTGCAGAAAGAGGTTAGAATAACCAGCACTAATTTAACCCCATACAGTATCTACAACAGATAAAATTCCTTCATTTGCTGACTTCTTCTAACAACAGATGGTAAGTCTTAACAAACTGGGCTTTTTAGGCAGCCACGTGGCCTATAAGGTAGATATTGTCATATAGGTGCCCAACAAAATCTTCACTAATGTTCTGAGCAGCACGACGCGTGTTTCGGATAAATTCTCTCTTTGACATTTTATTCTTCACATGAGGGCTAGTAAGATCAATGGAAAGCAGGATCAAAGAGTAACATAATACATAAACAGCATCTAAGCGTAAAAAAAATGAGAAAATATTTTGTGAAGCCTGCTTACAATTTAAGAAACCTGCACAACATTTTAGATTAAAAGGATTTAAATTCTTTAGGACAAGTCTTCAGGAATCCATGTTCTTTATTTGTAAAATAAAAAAAAAAAGAATATTGTATAAGAGCAAAATAACTGCATTACAAGATAAGGTTAAACTGTATATAAATTTTAGCCATATTTCCTTGGGAAAGTCACGTGTATTTTATATTAAAATACTGTCTGTCTGTCTATCTATCTATCTTCCCTTTTTTGAATCAATTTTCTCTGGTTTTTAATAAGTATCTATAAGACACATAAGTCAATTAATAATTCTTTCAAGCTTTATAACAAGAATGTACAATGTAGATGCCTAAGGCTTTTGCTCAATTCAGTGCTATTAAACAAGATCAGATTTAAAGATGAATATCACATATGCTAAACTTGTTAGCTTTTAAATTTTACAATACCACATGATATGTCAACCCATCAGTTAAAATAGATACATGCTCCTCCTCCTTACCTGGGCTAAGGCCAAGCTCTCTCATCAGGTCAGGGTTACAAGCACAAAATCGGTGTGAAAACTTTGTAATGAGAGTTTCAAGATATTCACCACGTTCCTCAGGGGCATGAATGTGTTTGAAAAATTCTCTCAGTGCATTTGGCAAGAACTGATTTCTGAAGTTGTGTAGTGTTACAAGATCATCTAAAACATCTCGCCTAATTTAAAAGAGAAAAATACTTTAAGCTGCTAATGTACACATATTTTAGATACATTGTAAAATATTCAGTCTTCTCTGGCTTTGCTTCTCAAAATATTTGCTTACATTGTTATATATGAAAGAAATTATTCAACTAGACAAATTGTATGTACGGTAACCAGTCATCAATTTAATACAACAATATGAGCATATGAACAGCAGAGCAGTACTATAGTCCTTGTCTAATTCTAAAATCAGGTGTCTCCCATTTCACTTCCTTTTGGGGATTCAAAAGACTATAGATTTTATCCACAATGCAGAGAGTATGATAATTCTTGATTAATGAATGCTAGAAAAGGTGCTGATGAAGTAATACAGAAATAAGTAACTGTATCCCATTATTTCATAATGTTTTAATAAGAAATCCCCATAAATACAAGAGAATGTGATGTTTGTCATTTTATAATGAAGTTACCTTTCATCAAGATATATTCTCAGTTTCTTCCAATTTAAAGTTCTTGTACAGAAGATAAATTTAGCTATTTCCTTTGGTGAATCATCCAATATTCCCTTGGACATAAAGTAGTTAACTCCCTGGGAGAAAGAGAGATTTTATATGGCACATTAGATTTTTAAACACCCAGAGTATTTCATATGGAACACATCTTAACAATTACAGAGTAATTCTATCTTATGAGGTACATTTCAACATGTTGAATATAATTCACATGTAAATAAAACATGTGTTAGTATAGTTATAGTTAAGATTTATATATATATTAAAGCAGCAGGGGAAAAGACTCTTTCCACAAATAATTCTAGTCTTTTAAATTGTGACACAACTTTTTATGATTTATTTATGATGCCTATGGTTCCATATATAATTTCCTAATTTGGCCTTCTGGAAAAGAAATTACCAGAATATTTATCTTTTCAATGTAATTTAAGATAGCCATTTTAATGTTTTGTTGTGTAAAGTCATTCTCTAATAAATGGGTGATTTTGCATGCATATGTTCAAATTCTGTTATTACATGTACATATCTTGAAACTACAAAACGTATTCCCAATGTAAAACCTATGGGCACAGAAATCACACATTAGAACGTGTCATACAATGTTATTTGTCTAGTTCTTTTATCATTTCCTTATTACAGAAATATTTACTTTCTATAAACATTCATTTTTTTTGTTAATTTATTTCAATTAACAAAAAAAACTCTTTAAATTTTCATGAACTTCATACTTCCATTAAAAAGGCATGGCTATGTAATTTTTCTGATAAAAATTAGATTTTTTAAAAATATTTTTGAAATATAAATACCATACAAATAAATGCTTATATTTTTCTATTGTTGTTTTCAATTTTTTTAACTGTTGCATTACTTTATTGTATGTTTTTATATGTACCGTATGCATTTTATAATCTCTACAATCTGTTGAGCCTTAAAAGAGAGATCTTATATTCATATACTGGAATAAATCTTCAATTCAAAGAGTAACTGGTACTGTTACAGCAAAGCTTCTTTTCCCTCTAACATTCAAGATAATTATAACTGTGTGATGTTGATAAGAGTACTGTATTATCCAAGTAATCATTTAAGAGATTAAGATTGTTCTGTATGACTCCTGTCCCTGAGCAAGAGTAAGGGATTCACATTTCAAATGATTTACAACCTATTGGCTATGTTCCATATGGAAATTATATGACTCGTTCGTGTGTGTGTGTGTGTGTGTGTGTGTGTGTGTGTGTATAATTCAACCATATTTATTCTTTATGTCATATAATATAAATTAAACTCTTCAAGCATTATTTTGAGGTTTTGTTTCACTTTCTTTTGATTTTTAGGTGCTCTTTTTCTTTTTCTAGCAACATAACCACCAAGAAATTCTCAGACTTTGCATTTTATGCACTGCAGGTCTTTCAATATAACTTTAATTAATTCAAGGTCTCAACTGGCACAAACATAAAGATGACAATCTGTCCCTAGGGAAAGAGGTAATCTTCCATATTGATCAAGAAACATTCAGTTTAGTAAATTAACATTTTAGATTTCACAATTTCTTAAACGAATTCTAGAATACACACACACACACACACACACACACACACACACACACACACACGGGGAGGGAGAGAGGGAGGGGGAGAGAGAGCGGGAGGAAGGGAGGGAGAGAATTACATGAAAAATGTATGATATAAGATTAAAAAATTAGTCAATATAACAAACAAAAAACATGGGATATTTTAATACACACACACACACACACACATACACACACATACACACACACACACACACATATATATATCTTTTGGATATATTTATATTTATGTAAATATTTTATTTATATTTCTCCTATATTTCAAAGATATAAGCATCAATGTTGCTCTTTATTACTATTAACAGAGATATGGAGCTATGCTTTTTTCAGCATAAGCATAAACTAACTATTCTGTTTTAAATTCTGTTACTTATTTATGCCAGAAAAATATATAGATATATACATTATGCACACATGGTATAAACCAACTAAATTTCAGTTATAAGTATTTGTTTGGATGTTAACAAAATGTATTTAAAAAGTTATACGCCATTTTTGTTTTTCAAGAGACGTATTTTCCTTAGGTTATTGCTTCTGGGATAATTTCGGGTTTATAAAATAGTTGAAAAATATATAACAGCATCATAACCATAGCTAATACTATTAATGATATATGAATTCTACTTACCTCTTCAGGATTGGCATTAAAAGTGAGGCTGCCTTCATCTAGTTGCATATACAGTTTTCTAAAAGAAAATCCAAGAGGTGGATTCTTATTGTATATGGAACAGTGACCCCAAGTGGATTTGCACAGTCTACAATGTAAAAAAAAGTCTGTTAGCTATAAAAATGTAATGTAAGATTTTAGGATTCAATCCGTTTCCTGAATATTACTATCAAGTAATTGTCTTACAAAACACTGTAAAATGAAGTATGTAAAATTCTCAAACAGTGTAACCAATAGATTTTAATAGTACTTTTCTAAGGTAGTAATCTGAGGAACGTGTTCGAGTTCTTTTCCTTGGCAAGCAATGGGATTATATATAATGACTCCTCCATGAGCCAAAAAAGGAAGTCTCTACAGCAGATTATATGACACAGAAAGACAGGAATGCTACTGCACACAAATATTAAGATTTACACAAACCAAGTTTTTCAACACCTTATATTTGTACAAGTATAAAACTATGTTTTATTTCAAGTATCTTTTTCAGATTTCAGATTTATAATTATAGAAAAAAAAAAAAACCTAACAGCTCAATATGCAAGAATTAAGAAATGCATTGCAAAATAAAATGCCTGAATGAATAAGGAAGTTGTAAGTTTCATTATATATGCCAAACTCATTTCATTACTAACATATTCCATAAGGTATTTCTTTTTATTGTTGGGGTCTTCAAGTATTCTTTAAATTACAAAGAAAAGGACTAGAGTTTAAACTGTGTGGGATGGATGGACAGATATACAGAAACGCAGCTGGGGCAATGGAAAAATCAACCACTGTTATCTTCAGGCTTCTGCCATAAGTTTTATAAAGTATCTGAGTTGTGTCTAAGAGTCTTCTGCCAAGTCAGGCAAAGAGCTTATATGGGGTTAAGTGCCCACAGAGTTGTGATTTAATGCAGAACCCTGTTGTAAAGCCTGACCACACAGCACAAAGTGGGAACAGAAGCAGAAATAAAACCACAAGCTTCTTCATAGTTAGTATAATATTTAGAGTTCTAGTCAGTGCAAATTTTGGCACTTGTATCTCGAAAGGGGGGAGGGGGGAGACAGTGGTATCTTGGTACTCAACTGTTTTGAAACTCATTGAATTTGGTGTTCAAAGCATTTTGATGTGAAAACTTTGTCCAGGTACTTGTTTGTTTAGTATTTGACACACAAGCTAGAACTTGTCTGTGTCGGCTGCCTTGTGACTCACAACATCATTCCTTTTGGGAAAAATTAGTTTGGTGCCCATTGTTTTTGGTACTCATTGCACCTCAGGAACCAATTAAGATGAATACTGAGGTACCACTGTACTCTTCTGTTTTGTGAAATCAGCCTCCCCTAAGTCCAACATTGATTCCACAGAGAACTATGCTTCCTTCCAAAGGTTTTACTTAATAATATTAATATCTTAATAATCAAGAGTATGTGATTCTAAAAATAGAGTCCATATGAGGTATTTCCTTATTGATCTCCCTCCTACCAGTTTAAAGGCATGGAACAAATAAATCTCAGGTAACCCATGCTTATCATTCAGGATCATGTTTCACCCTAATTACCAAGCACTCAATTTTTGCATGTTTTCGAGAAGAGATTTTCTGGATATTTTGTACAAACTGGGCAAGATACTATCCTTTCTTGTGCCTCTCAGAGAAAGCCAATGTCAACAGTTGTGGGTGGAGACACATTCTTAGTTAGGCTTATTAAGTACTATTAAGAGAATGCATTAGAGGGTCAACCACCACACAAAAAAAGTAGCAATTATCTAAACTTGAAACCTATCTACTTTCAATTTTAATTAATTTATTCTCATTTAGTTTATCAGAACATGCAGATAGAATGTAAATCACTGAGGCACAAACAGCCTCATCTGATTCTGATGCAACAGAAATACAAATATGGAATACTTCAATCAGATTTCCTTATAATATTGTACTCGGCCCTCCTATACATAAGCTTCATACAGATATCAAAAAGTAATGGGGATAAGATGCTACTGAAGGAAAACCTGTAATATAAATGTTACGGGAAACCCTCCCTCATATAATGCTTCTGTAGTACGGATACATTTATGTATCACCACCATCACCTGTTCTTTTATGTTGTTTCACTGTTTTAATTTTATTAGTGCCATTGTCAGAAAAGGTAAGTTATATACATTTTTAAAATGAAATGTGACTATCACATAGTATACTAGCAATATGTAATTACTATTATATATCTCCCATATCCCCACCTCATAAATACTGTAGCAATATAGCTATCACATTTTGCTGCTTTTCTAAAAATGAAACAAAGCAGTTTAGATATTTCTCAGAAGATATAAAACATAAAAAAGATAAAAAAAATTAAGAGGATTTTATTATTCCTGTCTTACTTCTTTAGAGAAGGAGTTTTCCTAATCAGAACAATAAAAGTTGAAATTCAGATTAGCACAATGCTGTTGTAATCCTCCAAAATTGTACTAAACTTTAGACAGCAAAAAATGCTGTATTGGCTAAAAAAAGCCTCGCAAATATGCAATAACCCTAAATTCACATACAGAAGTTTAAATATGAAGATAAGCATTCAAGATAAGCATTATCCAGATAAACTGAATAAAGTCAAATGAATGGTGCTATCTAGTGCTTGTATTTATATAACAATTACATTAATATTTCAGATTAACTAAGTAAATAAATCTAAAGATCAGTTCACCCTATCTGACTTGCAAAAATAATAAACCTACCAGGCATTAGAAAGCAGCTTTTATTTCAGGAAATCAATCATTGCACAGAGAAAGAATGTGATCCAGTGTGTGTTTCTGAGTAAGTGTTGCATGGGATGGAAATACAAGTTTACAAATAAAAGAACCATTTACTCTATAGCTAAATTAGTACAAAGATATGGAATATAATGTTTTAGGGTACAAGCATAACATACATTTACCTAGTAATAACAATCAATGAAGTCAATAAATTATTGTATTATATATAGTGGATATGTGCAGGAATACGTTAGTGACTATAAATGATTTTGATTTATTTATTATATTAGGCATTGAATTCTATATATTTACTGTTTTTAATAACTACCAGTTATTGGCACTAACCCAACTGAACTTAAAAGGGATTTTACAAGATACATATTTTTATCTGGATCTGTGCTTTTTATTCAAACATGGGTTTTTACAGGCTGATAAATTGTCCAAAGTTTGTTATTTTTATATTGTTTTTAAAATTATTATAACATGTTTCATTTTCAGCAAATTCTGATTAGGGGAAACTAAATTTAATGTTTCATTAAACTAAGGTGTTTGCCTAGAAACCAGGAGAATATAAGCTCTAGTCTTGCCTTAGGCATAGAAGCTGGCTGGATGACTTTTGGCTGCTCTTTTTCAGCTCAACCCACCTTGACAGGGTTGTTGTTGTTGTGAAGAAGGATTATTAATATGTTTTCCACCTGAAGTTATTTATAAAAATAATAAAAGTGGGATAAAATAAATAAATGCAAAGTACATTATATACCTGTACTATATATTCAATAGAACGAAAGTACAAGTAGTTCCTACATCATGGTATATAGATTTAAAAAGTGCTTTTTAAAACATCTTACACTGAGCGATGCAAAGAAACCTAATTTACTGTCAAATTGAAAAATAAGAATTTAGAGAAATTACTGTTTCTTCCTAATAATATCAAACAAAAATAAAAATTTAACAGTCACTGATTTATATAATCAATCAGTATCATTCTAACTAGAATTAGATTTTTCTTCATTTTTCCCCCTGAAATGCTGATTTACACAATATTTTTACTACTTAAAAGTCAGTAAGATTATTCCCTGTTTTGTTGAGTAATTGAATGATACTTGTTACTATTATACTGAACTGTTTTGAAAGAAACCACAATTGGATACTGATGAAAGTATTAAGGTCTTGAACAAACATCTTTTTGTCATTCGCAAACTACTACATACATTATTTGAAATGAAACTTTTAGTAGTGGAAACAAAACTTTCTAATACTGGAAAAGATCTGCAAGAAATTGTATTTGGAAAGCCCCTAAATTATAAGACAATTTGCTTTATGATTCAAATTTTATTAATAGTTACTGAATCCCATAATTTTTAGTCTTTTTCATTACATTTTGACATTTTCAAAGCCAAAATATTGGCATAATTAATGAACTACAATCATGTGAAAAAGTACAGCCTCTTTGAGTTCTATGGTTTTACATATCAAGACCTGGTCCTTTGCAGTTCTTAAGTGTAGGTAAATACTACCTTAGATAAACAGCAACACAAGACATATCAGTCATCATTACACGATAGAACTCAAAGAAGGTATCCTTTCTTTTTCACATGACTATATATAGTAATTTTTCATCTGGTATTATTTTTTTAAAAAAAAGCACACACAAGAAATTTTGATTTTAATTGCCTTTTCTTTGTTACCTTACCCCTGCCACAGCAGCTCATCATTAGCAAGATCCTGCCATACGCATGAAGCCAGACAGAGGTCCGTTGCATTCAGGTATGACAAAATGGTAAAACTAAGTTCAGGAGGTAACATTTCTAGGTTGATGAATCCTTCTTGTTCTTTTGACTTCCGAGTTTTCAACAGGTGGTAAATGTCAATTCCTCCTTGGGCATGTTTCCGGTGATTATTATTTGAAACATTATTAACAGTCATCCTTCTACCATTCTCCCTGGAAAGACAGCTTTGTCCTCCGTATTCCTGTTGTTGTAACTGCTGGTTCCTTGCCACTCTCCACAACCCTTGACCCATCTGCAAGCCTGTAGGTTGTAAACAAAAGGGAAAGAAACATACAAATTACTTCATTAAAAAGAACAACAGGATTTCTTAATTATAACTGTAAAATAGTTTGCAGATATACATTTAATTATACTTAATTTTATTAAACATATATTAATAGACAGGATTCTATGCAAAGTATTATAAAGCTAGAGAAATATGAGGTTAAAAAATTTAATATTTTGTCTATAGCTATGGTCAACTGCAAATATCATTAAAGATGAAGAAAAACAAAATATTTCATAGTATTAATTAAATGTAAACTAGTGTTTAAAAACATGAGTTTCCTAAACAACTTGAAGTGATTCATAAGCTATCATCAAAATCCACTAGAAGTGCATTTTGGATTCCATCAATTTCCTTAATAAAACAATTCTTCTATCCATGAATTAGGAGGAAATGTTGCCAGGTTTCTCTCCAGTACAGATATAGCTATTAAAAAATTCAGAGAAATCGTTAGGATAAAGGTTCATAAAGAATATGAGCTTCTGAGTGAAACGATCCCATGAAACTATGGGAATCTGGATGAGGCAAAACAAAATCAGATAAATTTCTATCAAGATGGAATTGTTAATCATTAGCAAATATTTGGGGACTTCAATAATAGCAGTCCCAGTAGTTAAACAGTACAAAGGTGGGCATCTATGATTTGTGGATCGGCTCTCATTGTTGTTTTTGCCCAGCTTTAACCAACATGTCAGTTCATGACCCATGAATGCCCTGATGTCTGTAACCTATGCCCTAGTCTCCACCCAAATGGATTAGCTCTATGTGGGGCTTTTATTTTAAACTATTTAGAAATCAAGAGTAGCAAGACTTTTGGAAGAATAATCTCACCTGGACAGAATTACAGCTATGTTAAAATCATTATATTGGCTACCTGTAGGTTTCTGAGCCCAATTCAACATGCTGGTCGTTACTGTTAAAGACCTACATAGCATAGCACTAGGATATATCAGGCAAAACCTTGACAGATTTTTTTTTTGTTTGAACATCTACTGAAGACCTATTTACAGGCTAAAAGTAGCAGGTAAATAGGGTATGAGCCATATATAGCCCTTATAGTGTAGAAAAGTATCCCTCCAAGAAGTACAGGTGGATCTCATGTCTAATGTTTCAAATTCCTTAAAAGTAGTTTTATTCCAATGAACCTTCATCCCTGATGAAAGTTGTGAACACTGATCTTGAATTTTATCTTTGATAAAATTATGTTATTGCTTTTTTGCTGCTTTTTTATTTTTCTATTAAAGTCTTTGTATTGGGCCAAACAAATGAAATTACTCTAGTTATTTTACTTACCTTTTCCTTCAATACATCTTGTTTAGTCCTGACATAACTTTATAAACCTTATTTCAGAAACAATTATATATCTATAAATCTGCATCTATATAGTCACTTTCTGTAAGGTGGGCAGCCATTTGGATTTCATTAATAAATACATTAACATATTAAATGTAAAAGATTATCAATTTCATGTCATTTTTTTCTTTTAATTTTTTAAAAAGAAAAAGTCATATGCAGTTCCTTATTATAAAAATATTATATTACGGGATATATAATAGTTTAAGAGTATATGCCAAGACTATATATTCCTAGCAGGGATATCCAGAGTGTGAAGGTCATCTCAGATCCCAGCTAAAGCAAACAGACCCCTGTACAGGGTGGGCAGCTGAGATATAGGAAGATGTCAGAGGCAGATGACCACTTTCATCATAAAGACATCAATTCATATTGCATGAAAGAATGCAATGTTAAACAACTCTTTATGTTTTTACAAAGAAAACCATATGATTAAAAATACAAAATGATTGATGATATAGTGCCGGATGATGGTCCTTCAGGTCAGATGGCATTCAATTTACTACTGAAAAGCTGAGTACTAACGGTGTTTATGACATGGCCAGATTTAAGCCTTTGGGATGTCTAATAGCTGATGTTGCCATCAGGAAAATCCAAAGCTGCAAAAATAGAATTCCAAAAGGAACACAGAACATAAGAAGCATGTACACACAAAAGCTCAGTACAATGAAAGATGAAATGAAATGACTACAAATTACTATCATAGCAGTCAGTGAATTGAGATGGCCTGGGATGGGACATTTTCATTCAGAATATCATACTGTTTATTACTCAGGACATGAAAAACAAAAAAAAAAGTGTTGCATTTATAATGGCATAGCAAGAACAATACTTGGCTACAATATAGTCAATAACCAAATAATACTGATTAGACATTAAAGATTATGTTGGAAACACTGATGCAGAAGAAGAGGAGGTTGACGAGTTTTAGTCCAATCTGAAAATGACAGAACATGCAAGCAAGTGCTGCTTGTGACTGAAGACTGAAATGTTGAAGTTGGAAACATGAAAGACTAAAATATAGTTGCATTGTATTGCTTAGGAAATTGAAATGGATCAGGAAACTGACTTATAAATTTCTGCACTCCAATAATTGATTTTTTTTTTAAAAAAAATAATTTTATTAAAAATTTTACAAACCACATAAAAACTAATGCAAACGAACAAAAAAGAGCTGTAAAGAAAAAAGAAAAAGCGCAGAAAGAACAAAAAAGTAGAAATAAGTTTCTAATTTCTTTTGTAGCAAATATAAACACAATTACAAAATTCTGTTACTCTATGAGTACAAAAACATCTCTCTTTCTCCAGTTTTTTCTATTCATCAACACCAAAAATCATAAGTGCATTTTTTCTGTTTTATCCAAAAAGTTTGTTGAGTATCCACTCAACCATAAAAATATTGTTTTTCTCTAATCAGAGGATATAACTAAAGACCTATGGATAATGTCGAACAATTTCACTGTGGAATATATAATAGCAATAGCACTTAGACTTATAGACCGCTTCATAGTGTTTTACAGCCCTTTCTAAGCCGTTTACAGAGTCAACATCTTGCCCCCAACAATCTAGGTCCTCATTTTACCGACCTAAGAAGAATGGAAGGCTGAGTCAGCCTTGAGCCTGGTGAGATTCGATCTGTCAAACTGCTGGCAGTCAGTGATCAGCAGTAGCCTGCAGTACTGCACTCTAACCACTGCGCCACTGCGGCTCTTAATAGTCTTATTGCAGTCATTATATAGAAAATAAAGTTCCATGACTTATTTTCTAGTTGCTTGTCCATTAATCCCAAAAGAAAAGTATGTAGTTTGAGTTGTACTTTTACCTTTAAAATCTTATGCATTAATGCATGTATTTGTATTCAAAATGTTTTGGCTTTTTTCCCATGTCCATCAAAATCATAAAAAAGTTGTTCGCATGTTGTTCACATTTCCAGCAGATTCTAAGTACTTTATGCATTCTAGACAATTTCTCTGGATACAAATACCAATTATAGTGGTAGTATCAAGCTTCACAAGGCACTTTTGCTATTGCAACTATTATCACTTTTCAGCTTGCCAATGGAGGGAAGGCAGAGATAGAACTTAAGCTCCAGACATCAAGATGCCAGCTGTGAGAACCAAGGTCATTTCGGCAGGTGTTACCAGAGTCAAAAAACTTTCTCACAACAATACCAGAAGTCTCCATTGGACAATATGGCCTAGTCTAATAGGAGGGGAAGAAAGACCTAAACTTTAATTATATGGGTTTGTGCAGGAAATGTTTAGATTTGGTTTTGCCCTCATCTTTGCCGATATGATGTACTCAATAAAGTTTTGCATAGAGAGATTGGACCCTCTTAGCCGTGCTTCCTTTCGTTGAGTTCATCAGTAAGAATGTTGACAGCTAGAACATAATAAAAATTTAAATCCTTTTCCACATTTTCCCATTGGTCCCTCAGTATATATATTATAGGCAAAATTTTTAGTCCATTTCATCATACTTTCATCTATTCTTCTGACTCATTTTTCTAATATGGTCAAACAACTGAAGTGGTATCTCTATATTGCTTATAGATGGGGCATACAAAAATCAAACTGACTATATTTTTGCTAAAGGAGGTGGAGGAGTTCAATTATAGTATCAAAAACATAGCCAGGTGCTGACTGTGGAGCCAATCACAAACTGCTTGTGAGCAACCTTCAAGTTAAGCTCAAGAAGAAAAAGAAAACAAGTCAGTTTCATATCATTTTGTACATACTATATAGCAACTGATTTCAAAGAAAACATCAGAAATCCCTCGGAAATCCTGAACTTTATTGACAGAAGAAACATGGAATTAAGGAATGGATTTAAAGGAGGATAAATGTGAAAAGAGATTGCCAAAAATGAAAAGAGAGAGAAGAAGAGTAAGAATGAAGAGGAGGAGCAAGGGGTGAGGAGAAGGAGGAGGAGGAGAAGAAGAAGGAGAAGTAATTCTGTAATTCAGAAGTAAGTCTGTTTCTTAATAGTTTTTAACTTCTATATGTATTTGTATTTATTATGGCTGTTCACCGCCCTGAGTCCTTCGGGAGTAGGGCGGTATACAAATATGAAAAATAAATAAATAAATAAATAAGTAGAAAGCAAACTACAGAGGAGGAGACAAGCCAAGACCAAGAAAGGCAAAACTCTGAGAAAGGAATTTAGCAAATTGGTTTAGAGGCTATTAGAAGAGACAAGAAACAGTATTACAAAAACATCTGTGAAGAAATTGAACATGAAAACAGACATGGAAAAGCAAGGAACATCTTTCAAACAATCTCTGAATTCAGAAAGAGGTTTAACCTTGAATTGGTATGCTAAAGTAACCATTACACAGATAGTAATCAACTCAAAGGAGATAAAAGGAAATTCAAAGCTGAAACACTATGAATGTCAGCATCCAGGATAATTTATAAGATATTATTTACTTACAAGCACTTCTAGTACCAGAAGATCAGCAGTCCAGTCATTACCAAAATAATTGAAACAGCAAGAGGAATCTGACTTCAACAGCTAACTAACAAGCAAAGTGTAGCTGGATTATATTACATATCTAAAAAGAAACAAATTCCACAGTAGCATCAACAGCATTTTATTTTAATAAATTTAATAAATTAATTTATATTAATTTAATACTCGCATAGTTACTATACAGCTTTACTTTGCATAAACACATTCATGAGTACTAGTGGCAGCCACACCTTGCAAAATTGGTCCTGAACTATACTATTGAAATTAAAGTCATCAGTACATTAGTTTACTGTCTACATTGAAAGGGAAGCAATATTGAGAACATAGTTTATCTTTCCTCCAGTTGAAGATGCCAAAAGTACATATAAGATTATGCAGGTTTGAAAGTACAACACAAAATACCCTTGTCTTTTTTATTCTATCTGCAAGATCATCATATGCAAAATAGTTCATTGGTTTGAGAGGGTGTTGCTAACAGTTATATTTAAGACTTGAAGCCCCAATGACATATGTTCTAATCATAAACTGAACTTTCTCTGAACACCCATAATAATGGAAGTGAGATCAGATAATTGCCAGAAATAATAAGCTAAGCAGCTACAGATACAGTGGAAAGAAAAAAAAGTATGTGAACCCCTTGGGATTACGTGGACTTTTGCATGAATTGGTCATAAAATGTGCTCTGAACTTCATCTAAGTCACAACAATAGAAAAACACAGTCTGCTTAAAATAATACTACACAAACATTAGATGTTGCCATGGTTGAATTGAACATAACATGTAAAAGTCACAGTGCAGGGAGGAAAAAGTATGTGAGCCCCTAGCCTAATGACTTCTCCAAGAGATAATTGGAGCCAGGAGTGAGCCAATCTTGACTCCAATCAGTGTGATGATATTGGATGTGTTGCTGACAGCTGTCCTGCCCTTTAAAAACACACACCTGTTTTGGGTTTACTGGTTTCAAGGAGCACTGTCTGATGTGAACCATGCCTCGCAGAAAAGAGCTCTCAGAAGACCTACGATCAAGAATTGTTGACTTGCATGAAGCTGGAAAGGGTTACAAAAGTATCTCCAAAAGCCTTGATGTTCATGTGTCCACGGTAAGACAGACTGTCTACAAATGGAGAAAGTTTAGCACTGTTGCTACTCTCCCTAGGCATGGTCGTCCTGTAAAAATGACTGCAAGAGAACAGCGCAGAATGCTTCATGAGGTAAACAAGAATCCTAGAGTGTCAGCTAAAGACCTACAGAAATCTCTGGCACATGCTAACATTTTTGTTGACACATCTACAATAAGGAAAACATTAAACAAGAATGGAGTACATGGAAGGACACCACGGAGGAAGCCATTGCTATCCCAAAAAAATATTGCATCACGTTTGAAGTTTGCAAAAGAGCACCTGGATGTTCCACAGCACTACTGACAAAATATACTGTGAACAGATGAAACCAAAATTGAGTTGTTTGGGAAGAACACACAACACTATGTGTGGAGAAAAAAAGGCACAGCACACCAACATCAAAACCTCATCCCCACTGTAAAACATGGTGGAGGGAACATCATGGTTTGGGGCTGCTTTGCTGCCTCAGGGCCTGGACGGATTGTTGTCATTGATGGGAAAATGAATTCCAGAGTTTATCAAGACATTTTGTTAGAAAACGTACGACCATCTGTCCGCCAACTGAAGCTCCGCAGAGGATGGGTGATGCAACAGGACAATGACCCAAAGCATACAAGTAATTCAACAAAAAATGGCTTCAACAGCACAGAATACGCCTTCTGGAGTGGCCCAGTCAGAGTCCTGACCTCAACCTGATTGAAATGCTGTGGCATGACCTTAAGAGAGCGATTCACACCAGCCATCCCAAGAATATTGCTACACTGAAACAGTTTTGTGAAGAGAAATGGTCCAAAATTACTCCAGATCGTTGTGCAGGTCTGATCTGCAACTACAGGAAACGTTTGGTTGAGGTTATTGCTGCCAAAGGAGGGTTAATTAAGTCCAAAGGTTCACATACTTTTTCCTTCCTGCACTGTGACTGTTTACATGTTACGTTCAATTAAACCATGGCAACATCTAATGCTTGTGTAGTATTATTTTAAGCAGACTGTGTTTTTCTATTGTTATGACTTAGATGAGGTTCAGAGCACATTTTATGACGAATTCATGCAAAACTCCACGTAATCCCAAGGGGTTCACATACTTTTTCTTGCAACTGTATGAGTACATAAACTATTTTTAAATCAAGCCATAAAAATGATTAAAGAACATGCAAGTTCTTCCTATTGGAAAGAAGAAGGGAATTATATTTCATTTAATAATTAAATTTATATCCTGCCTGTTATTCAGACTCATCAAAAGATTCACAATACTTGTTTCTAAAAACAACCCTGTCCTGTCTGGCCTAAAGTCATCAAGTGATCTTCATGAACCCAGTCCAATACCTTAACCAAACATTTTTCTAACTATTTAAGTTCATATGTCTCTTATTCCTAAATGCACGATTTCAGAGAATAAATGCAGTGGACAAAAACCATGAGAAATACACTGCTCAAAAAAATAAAGGGAACACAAGCAGAAGACATCCGAGATCTGAATAAATGAAATAGCCTTATTAAATACTTTGTTCTTTACATATAGTAGTTTATACACTGCTCAAACAACTAAAGGGAACACAAAACTACTGTATGTAACAAACAAAGTATTTAATAAGGCTATTTCATTCATTCAGATCTCGGATGTCTTCTGCTTGTGTTCCCTTTTTTTTTTGAGCAGTATATTTTATGTGTGTATTATGTCAGCTAGGTACCATGAGAAAACAATACTGGTAGAAATTTTTCATCAGTTTTCTCATATATTTTTCATACAGAGTTGTTATTTTAAAAATCTTGATGTTGTGCGCATTTTATATTGCAGTATTTAATTTTCCAAGAATGAAGAACTGTTCAAATTTTATGAATTATCAGTAACACCAGAAAAAGATCACCTATGTGGTCTTAAATTTGTGGTGATGAAATTATTTATGGGAATCACAAAAATACATCATTACAGAAGTGTATGAATCTCAAAGTAATCTTGATAAAAGGTAAAGGTTCCCCTCAAACATATGTGCTTGTCGTTCCCGACTCTAGGGGGCGGTGCTCATCTCCATTTCAAAGCTGAAGAGCCAGCGCTGTTTGAAGACGTCTCCATGATCATGTGACCGGCATGACTAAATGCCAAAGGTGCACGGAATGCTGTTACCTTCCCCACCAAAGGTGATCCTTATTTTTCTACTTGCATTTTTTACGTGCTTTCGAACTACTAGGTTGGCAGAAGCTGGGACAATTAACGGGAGCTCACCCTGTTACACGGCACTAGGGATTCGAATAGCTGAACTGCCGACTTTTTGATCGACAAGCTCAGTGTCTTAGCCACTGAGCCACCACGTCCTATAATCTTGATACACAGTATTAAAAAACTAGAAATTCAATTTGTAATAAAAGGATGTTGTCTTTTGTTTGCACTCTTAGAATTCTTTCCAAAACTTCTGCTAGAGCAGGGGTGTCAAACTCGTTTTCATTGAAGGCTGCATCAGCGTTGTGTTTGACTGCAGGGTGCTGGGGTGGCTGTGGCCTGGGAGGGTGTGGCCAGCTCAATGTCACTTGTGTCGAGGGTGCCTGTGATGGCCTGAGCGCTCTGCCAGTGAAAACGGGCTCCCGAGTTCCATTTTTGGCTGCAACGACCTCCTGACAACCCTCTGCCAGCAAAAACAAAACTCGTGAGGGCCACGTGTGGCGCTCCCAAGCTCAGTTTTTGCTGGCAAAGGCACTGTGGGCCGGTCCTTCGCTGTTTTCAGGGTGGCTCTGCAACTTAGATCTAAGCAGCTCCCCCCCCCCCCCGGGGCTGGATCCAGCCCCCGGGGCCTTGAGTTTGACACCCCTGTGCTAGAGTGCCCCTTCAGATAGTTTTGAAGCATTTTGCTTTTAAAAAAATGGCCTCCAAAAGCAATTTTTTAAAAATAAAATGTCTGGAAATAATTGATAAAATGGCATTATAACTAAAATAAAAAAGCAAAGCAAATTAGCAGCATGAAATAAAAGGAAAATTTAACTAAACATTGCTTATACCAACTTCGTTGTCTCTATTGCCATTCCTTTCTATCCTTGCAAGCCAGTCTTGCTTTGAAGATATTCATACACTGATTCATAATTTTTTTTCTTTTAAATCATTCTTTCCAAACATGCATCTGTTTTTCTTTCACTTCACCCATTTTACTTCCCATCCTTTATGCCTCTTACATTCCAAGCTGCAATTGCCATGGTCCACATAGTTGAGCGACATACATCGCAGGTGAAAACTGTAATGTGGAAACTACTTTAAAAGCCAATAACATCTCACGATTAGGAAATGTACCCTGCCCGAGTACTGACACACTCATACTAGCGCTGAGACACTAACAGCATCCTGCACCTGTTTCCAAATGCTCTTTCATTTCCTACAGGAGTGAAGAAAAAAGAACAGACAGTGCCACCTTTAGTTGAGGATTGGTCTCAAATACCATCTAGCCGAGGTCGGCGGTTACAAAAAAGCCCCCAGGGCCACTTCTCGCCTGGATATTGACCCACATTACCTGTACGAACTGAGGTCCCAACCGCCGCCGCGACGACTCGGCTTCCAGTCGGGTGCGAGCCTTCGAAGCGAGGGAGCGCGGCGTCACGCAGCTTCTGGCAGCCGTTGGAACAAACCAGCTTCCCGGCGGGCTTCCGGTTCCATGCGCACAAACATGAGCCGTCACCTCGTCCACGCACGCTCGCTCCCGCAGACTCACTTTCGATCTCCTGGCGGCTACTAGAGCAACGGCCGCCGCATCTGTTTTCACCGGAAATGACGCACCGTATCTTGATGCGCGGAGGAAGTTGTCTGTAGATCCGCCTCGACACTTTCGATCGGTGGAATTGAAGCAAAACCACGAAAGCGACCTTGTTTTCCCCCTTTTGAGACGCCCCTGGAGGAGCCTCTGCTGGGGCGAGCATTTTTTTAAAAAAGGGGTGTAATAAAGAAGTCAGGAATCTGTGGACCTGAAACAAAAACGAGTTTGCCCGCGGGAGCGCTTAAACTGCCGCTCAGCGCGGAGGTGAAAGCACAGCGCCAGGGCAAAGCGGGTCAAAGCCTTCTTTAGATCGAAGCGGCCGGACTGAGCGCCAACGGGGAGAAGTTACCCTGCCTGGGCCCTTTCAAGCGCCCTCCTTGGCCAGTTCTTCAGAAGGTCGCCAGCTTCGCATCCTAAGTGCAAATGTAAGTACCGATAAAGAGTTGAAATGAGGATCCTAAGCTTGACTGTTTTCTTTTAGACGTTTCATTACCCAAACTAGGTTATATCGTCAGTGTTAGTAGGAAGTAGGATTTTTCCCTATTAGCGCTGACGATGTTACCTAGTTTGGGTAATGAAACGTCTAAAAGAAAACAATCGAATTCAGGGAACACCAAGTGTTGGGAGAATGAAAAGTGGTTGACGGTAGGTTGCTTTCCCCAGTCAAATAAATGGAAAGAAACCGATATAGTCTTAACCAGGGGTCTCCAACCTTGGCAACTTTAAGACTGGTGGACTTCAACTCCCTCAGCCAGCTTTGCTTTGCTGGCTGAGAATTCTGGGAGTTGAAGTCCAGAGGTTGGAGACCCCTGGTCTTAACTTCTCCCACTCTTTCTTTCCTCTTTCTGCCTAGTGTGGGATCTCTTCCATGAAATTTTGTGGGAACCAAACTATCTGGAATTTGGTTATCCAACTTTGGTCTTTTTTTCCTACCGACGACTGAATGCAAAGCTTCCTCCCTTTTAAAATAAGCAGAAGAAGAACCAGATCTGTGACTTGGAATACTCTTGGAGTCATGATTGTGAAAGATGCACAAGTGGAAGCCCTAGTTAAAACACTTTCATTTTGTGGGGTCCTTAATGCTCTCTGAACTTTGCAGACATTTCATTACCAAACTAGGTAACATCATCAGTGTCAAAAGGGAGTGGGGTTTGCTCTCTGTTTATTTATTAGTGGCTTGCCTTGTCAATTACTGGGAGTATTCACTTTACAAGAAGATGCCTTTGAAGACAACTCAAAGCCCATTTAATACCCTATTAAATAGCCTTCATATTGGAAGTGAGAACAGCTAAAATTGTACAATGCCAGTGTTGGAGACACTGAAGTGATTCTCAGTAGACTTCTGGGTGCAATTAAAAGTGATGCTTTTAATTTTTAAACCCCTACATGGCTTAACTTCAGAACTACCTTCTCTAGATAGAACTATCCTGTCTGGTTTGATTCACCCTTAAGCGAAAGTTTGTGAAGTGAAGTTGTAAAATGAAAGAAATGGGAATCAGAAAGAATTATTTTCTGTAATGTCCCACATGTCATGGAACAGTGTTTTCCAGAATTCTGTATTGTATTGTTATTTTAATTGTGTTGATTTTATCAATGTCTTGTACTTAGAGTTAGTTGAACAGAATAGATGATAGATGAAAGAATGAGTAAATAAAGTTTGTAAAACAGAATTACTCTGCTTTCTAGGCAACAGTGAGCATGTATTATAATTAAAAGAATAATTATACCATGGCTACAGGAGACCTAAAAGGAAACTTGCATAAGATAGAACAAAAACTTCGGGTTATAAATTATCCTAGTGATGTGGATTATATGGGGTAAGTGGAAGCATATTAGTAGTCAATTTTTGGTATAAACATGGCTTGTTGGTGACTCACCTATTGAATTTTTCTGCTCAGCAAACAACCATTCTATTCTTTGTTTTTAAATAATGTACAGTATTATCTGAATGTAGCAAAGCAGTCTCTTATGATCAAAACAAACTAGAATGGGAACATATGATTTGTTTAAGAGTTTCCTCTCTGGAATTTTCTGGATGAAAGAAGTAACATTATTTATGTGACATTGATCAAAACTAAATGATGGAAATATGTTTTGTTGTATCATTCTATGGACAAGAAAATGAGTTTTTGGATACATTCATTGTTAATGATAAATTATTATATCTTCTGTATTACTCTTTGTTTTAGTTGGTTTCCAGAGAATCTGATTTAATGGAAACTTTGTGCAAGAAAAATTGCCCGCCCTGTCCATTACCATCCCCCCCCAAACAGCCCAAACACTGCTACCGCTGCCAGATGTCCCACAGTGGTGGCAGGGATGTGAAAATGGGATGGATACAGTTTCTGCCACCTCCCTGCTGCCCCTGAATAGGCCAAACTTTGAACAGCTTGGAGCTTGGTGCAGTGGTGGTGGTGGTGTATGAAAAATGGAAGCCCCCAGCTGCTGCTACTCTGCATTCTGCCCACCTGTTTGTTCACTCACCTGGTTCTCCCTGGTGAGTTGTCCCCACAGTGAATTGGCTGTGTTGAGTTATCCTACGATGACTTAGAGCCAATGAGTTGGCAGAAGAGACTTGGTGGCAATCTGGCTATGCCAAGTTGGCTGTGCCGAGTTGTTCCATTCCGATACAGAAGAAAGTCTGTATTTTTTTTAACAAAAATAATTTTACCATTAGGCAATTTTTCTGTCTGCTCTGGTGGCTTATAATTAGAAAATTAAATAAGAAATAAACAATAATTGAAAAATAAAAGCTATATGTAAAGTTGATAAGTGTCTAAGGAGAGTTGGGCTTTGTCCGTTTGTTTGATCTCTGTGTTGTCGTAAAGTGAAAAAAATTGTCATCCTTTTCATTTATAAATGAATCATAATAAAATAAATAATTTGTTTCCATGCCATAGCATTTATTTTTCAATAAGTATTTAGCTAAGATTACATTAACTGTTAGATGATTTTAAACTGGCGATTATTATTGTTGTTTAAACAGATTCCTACCATTTTATATAAGATACTAAACTTCAATGAAATTCAGAATACAGTATTTAAAATAGTCGACAGCACATATCAAGTGCATAGTGATTTGTTGTTGCAACATCTCTCTCCATATAAAAATTACTTTTTGAATCTCTTTAATAAAACTCAGTATATTTTACCTAGGCAGTGAATGTTTTGTCTAAAGTTAAAAAATAAACCCAGTCCTCTTTGGGAAAGGCTTAAGAAATTACCGTTTCAATTTTTGTTGTTTTTACATGTTAAAAAGTAATGATGCACTCATTCCAAAAAATGCAGATTAATGATTCTGAAAACAGAATATAAAATAGTCTTAAATAAATGTAGCCATGGTCTCCTGATAGTGTTTCAGAAATATAGAAATAAAACTATTGTGATAAAGCGGGATATAAAGGTTTCGAATTATCAGTAATTTCTTATTTCTTTTCCCACCATTACAGGTTGGCAAAGGGTGATCCATCTGTATTTTTACCAATCATTAGCTACTGTTTCACATCATTCTCAACATATATTGCAGAACTTGTAATGGAATCAGGGATGGAACTTACAGCAAAGAATGATTCACGTTTTGTTGATGCTATGTATAAGGTATATATCTTAAAATGCTAATGAGGCAATGTTACCATTAATAGTAATGAAGACGTAAAAGTGTCATTATACCTTGAAATTTAAACAGTTTAAATTTTACAGCATTATGGCATAGTGTTATAAGACTTGAATTTCTAAATGCTGTCTTCTAGCTAACATCTATATGTTGGCCTCTAGCTAACATCTCTATGCAGAGGATGCTTTCTTCCCCAAAGTGTGACCTAGAATATTTGGTTATTTATTCTTTATGCTTAAAGAAAAGTGCTCATTTTTTTTGTTCAGAGAAAGTGAGAATTAGAGCAATTTCTCAGTACCCAGAGAAAGGGTCATGGAAAGAAGCAGGCCTCTGGAATTTTATGAAAAGGCGCTTCCCCATACCTACTGTAGCTGAGCAGACATATAAGTATCGGTATTATGAAAATAAATTCCTTTTTTAAATCTATCCTCTGCAGCTTCTTCGTGATCAATTTCAGTACAAACCAGTCCTGTCAAAACAGCAGTTCCTTCAATATGGCTTTGCAGAAAGAAAAATACAGATTGTTTGTGATATTATTAGTTACATTTATAAAAGGCACAAAGAATTCAGTAACATGAATAAGGTATTGAAAATTAATTTTGTTAATTTTTAAAGAAAAAAACTAGTTAATATAAAAAATTCTTAGCATTTTAAAGAAAAAGCTAGTTTTCTAAACTCAGAAAAATGTAATAACTCACATTTTCATTAATGTTTTTATTAATTAAATCATTGCCTTTTAATTTATATGCCACTTACTAAACACACTATAATTTAGATTTTTTTTCTTTCTGATGTTTGGAACATTACAATTTTATTTATTTCATTCTTTCATTTAAATTTTTTTCCTACATCTGTCTTGCAGTTAAAGTTGCAATGGTTTTAATAATTACTAAATTAGTTGTAAATTTATTCAAATTTATGAGAAAAGTTTATTGCACTAATAGCTTTGTGTATGAAAGTTTCCACATGTATATATAGGTTTCCAAAAATTTCCCTATCCATAAATTGTCAGAATATCTCATTTTTCTCAGAACAGTTTTTGGAGAGATAGTTGTCCTTCCTTCCATATTATCTGCTGACCAGTGCTATTCCATTAGTGTATTGATAGGATTGGTATGAATTATGTATCATCCATCATGTACTTTTAAGATCCTGAGTTTCAGTAGACTGATGTAATAAACATACTCTGGTTTGCGTAAAATGCAGTTCTTAGCATAACTCTGGATATTGACTTTCTATATCTTATAGATAAAAATCCAAACAGAAAAGAGAACCCATTTGGTTAAATCTCTATCCCACACAAGTTTTTCTAATCAATCTGTTACTGTAGCTATCAGTACTGTGGATTTGCAGCAGGTAGGAATATTCAATATATTTTAATATAAGAGTTAAATATTTTTCATGTTATTTTAAAATATTTATCCTAATGGATATTTTGGTGTTCCCAGATACTATTTTTATGTTTTAACTGTTTTCAGCATAAGTAGCTTTGTTGTTAATAATAATGTTCAGGGAGGATGTTAACTGCTTTATGCTATTTTACTGAACTGATTATATAATTTCTTTTCTTAACTTTGCATCCTTGTACTGTAAGATGACTTTCAAATGGTCATAGTATAATCAATCAATCAATTTTTATTACAGTCATAGGCCAGCATTACAAATAAAAGCATTAAAAACAATAATGATAAAAACAAATATAGCAATAGCACTTAGATTTCTATACAGTACTGCTTCACAGTGCTTTACAGCCCTTTCTAAGCTGTTTACAGAGTCAGCATATTGCCCCAACAATTTGGGTCCTCATTTTACTCACCTCGGAAGGATGGAAGGCTGAGTCAAACTTGAGCCTGGTGAGATTTGAACTGCCAAATTACAGGCAGCTGGCAGTCAGCAGAAGTAGCCTGCAATACTGCACTCTAACCACTGTGCCACCATGGCTCAAAAAACAGACAAAATAATATATTATGATTAGTGGTGGATTATCAGTGGCTGTTCATAATTTAGATACAACTGTTCTACGTTGCATCTTAATCAGTTTAAGAAGGCTGTGTAAAGACTTCAGTATATCAATCAATGATTGAGGTGATAGAATGAAGATCTATTGATCTATTTTTCCCCCTTAAACCGCTGAATCTGACAATTCTGTCATCTCTTATCTTAAATTAACAGTCTGCTAATGGATTATTTTTCACTGAATGAGGACAGTCATACAAAGATTGCTGCCTAGGAAAATTGACATTTCTATTCCACTTTACTCTGATTAATATACAGCAGAGATAGAGATTAAAAGGAACAATTACAATGGATATTTTAAAAATGGGCTCTCTTTTATTAGCGTATCATTTGTTGGCTGTTTTTCAATCCCTAATTTGAGCAGGATAAGATATTTGGTTATAGTGGATTTCTCAATTATGAATGAATTTTTTAAAATAAAAATAATTTTTCTTAAGAAAGCATATTAAGAAATCATATCCATCACTAACCACATACTCTGTGAAATTTATGAATTTATGAACTTGACATTTAAACTGATTCTCACAATTATACAAATGGAACTGATGTTCAAAAAGAGGGCCTACCTTGCCCTTGAGGCTTGAGATTACCTTCTGTGTAATATTAAGGAAAGCAAGTATTTGTAGTGAATATCAGTGCAAATATATTCCACAGATACATTAAATCAAAATGCTTTTTAATTGAATCAATTTTGTTTAATACATCCTTTACTATTACTTTGGGTGGGGTCTTTTACATGGACAGAAACCTCAAATAGAACGTCATAAAAGTGTAACTAACATGCCTGATGAAATCATCCCTGAAGATTTCATCAGTGAAACGCTGCAGGAAGTGAAAGATTACATTGTAAATAAGGTTGAAGTTTTGGATTATGACACTGATGTCTTGGATAATATAGATGTACAGGTAAGCCCATTCTTATTTTCTTAGGCCAATTCTGCTTGTTAAAACGACATTTGAAAACCAATGTTTGTAGTAGTACTAGGAGACAAATCATAATTGAATAAACATTAATATGACTAAAGCTATTTAGATAAAAAGCTTTTGCATTACTATATTGAACTGAATAAATTGATTATGTCTAATGAATAAATATAAAGAATTGGTTCTAGAGTTCTATAAGTTTTGTTGCTTTGACAAGGCAATCTTATGGTGCAGGAAAGCATGAAATATGACAAAAATAATCACCTTTTCCCCCTCGCCACTTTTGTCCTGTGGAAGTCCAGCTGCACTCAAATGTAACTCAGCCATGGGATCAATGAAAATACAATATTTTCTATTGTTTATGTATTTCAGGCAATGCATGTCAGGTAATGAATGTTTTGCTAACTATCCTTTCTTCTACAGAGCAGATCTAAAATCAAATCTGAACTGGCAACAGGTTATATGTGAATTATTAGAACTTTCACCAGTCTTTTTTTACTTATAGGTTGTGTGGTATGAGTGCTAGTGCACAGGGTTCTAGTGAATGAACCAGCACTGTGGATATGCTTTTTGACTTCATATGGAGGTCTTTACATGTTTCATGTAATTAGTAAAAATCTAAACTTGTGCTATGACTATAGTGAATGAAAATTATGTTATTTTCAGGTTGTAAAGAAGGACAATGAATTAGAAGACTTGAAGAGTCAACTTGCTGAACTGCAGCAAAAGTTTCATTCATTGAGCAGTGTGGACGAAAAGTTACAGACTTTAGAGAAGAAATTGCAAGGGAAAATTGTTATAGAAGAGAATGAGTGGAATAATCTTTTGAGCCGTGTCCTCCTCCTTGAAACACAACTGTTGCTTCATTCGAAAACAGTATGTTTTATTATGTACTTTCCTCTGTGTTAAAAATTAGAAATACAGTAATCTAATATTTAATTTTACTTTTAAGGATTATCTGGCTTAACTATTAATTCAGATAGCATAAACTCTCCATATTTTATACTGCATGAGGTTATCAAAACTAAAGAATGTTCTTTTCCAAAGACAACCTTCTAAAATATTATTTTTTTCAATTATAATGGAAAGCCTATAGAAACTACTGAAAATAGTAACTCTATTCCAATTGCTGCTCTTATTTATACATTTACTATTACTTCATATTAATGAACATAATTGTTAATGTGTGGAATATTGCTGTGTTGGCTATTCATCACTTTTCTGTATTATTTGAAAATTCTCTATTTTAAGTAATTTATTTTATTTTTAATACATTTCTAGTGCTATGCTAAAATGATATACAGGTTTCTGCTTCTCAAAGCATTATTTTAAAATTGTAAATTTGAATCAGAGAATGTATAACAAAGAGGCATTATTTTTGTGTTCAAGATAGGATCATTGTTGCTTTTCTTAGTGTTTGTCCTACATGGTTTCAGGAGTGATTGGTTTTGCAAGAGATAGTTTGTTTATCAGTTGGCTGGTCACAGAGTCTTATACCATTAAAAGAGAGTGACTCTCAGCTGTGTTCTGTGCCTGAGGGAGAATTAGAAGCTGTCTCTCCCTGCTCATAGCCTACCACTTTAACCATTATACCCTTCTGGTTCTCTTAATGTTTGAAAATACATTGGGGATTTAATTACTTTGTTTTTTAATGCAAGGGTTTTGAATTCATACTAAAAATATCCCAGTAACTCTTTTGTATCATAGAAAAAAAGTAGTAGATCTAATCCATGAATGTTATACTATCAAATGTCAATAGTATAGTACTAGAATTTTTGATGATATAAGCAGTAAACTATGCAGTTCTTAACCATATTTAATGAACTACGATTTGAAACATAATCTACAAAAATATCACTTTAACTCAGGTTGGATAGTGTTTCAATTCAGCGTTTGAAGGTTATGTTAATCACATAATACCAATTCACGGATTGTGATACTGTAACTGCAGTAAAATAGGAAGATTGGATTTATATATCTAAGAATTTGATTCCTGAATTAATTATAATTTTTGAAAGTTAAGACTATTGAGTATGCTACTAATATGTTATAAAAATGATTATAAAATAACTTAGTTATTGCAGAAGTAGGACTGAAAACTTCAAAATAACTAGTTGTTTTACAGAATAATTCATGCGTTATTAACAGTAAAATATTTTTCAATTTCAGGCTGATTTATCTACAGCATTAAATAATGTGAGTGAAGAAGATTCTTCTAGCAGAAACATGACTCCATCTTCTGGTAAGTACTTCTTGCTATCAGTCTGCTTCCCCCCCCCCCCCCTAAAATGCTATCTAATTGAATATGTTATATTGCATGGAAATTTAGTCAAACTGAATTTTAGTTACTATGGCATATAGTGTAGTCACTTTTTAAATACTTTAAATATTATTGCTATTTAGCAACTTAACTAGCTATTTAGATTTTAGTTATTTCAATGTTTTTAACAAGATTTTCAGAGAACAAAAATAAAAATTTCTGACAAATATGTTCTGTTGTATTCTTTCAGATAAAGAGTCTGAATCAGGAACAAATTTAATCAGTCTCTGTGGTTTCAACTGTATTGTTTAGTATTTTAATTGAAAATTGAATTTTCATTTTCTCTAAAGCATTATATTTTGGTAGTAAGCTACAGTACTTCTGTAGAAGTATCAACCTATAAATTAATTTTAGTGTATGACAGTTGAAAAAGTTTTGAAGTATAATAAAATACAGATGCTGTTTCTAAGCTCTGAGATCAATCTGACAATTTCATATGCTTTCTTCCTTTAGACAGAATTAACTATTATTTTCTCAATATAAAAAGATTGGCATTTCCATATAGGGGTTGGTTGTTTTTTAAAAACAACTTGTAGCTACCTCAAAAACATAGGCAGAAAAATTACAGATTCACATCTTGTAAATTGTAATTCTTTGAACTCTGTAGAAAAGGTTTCTGTTGGGAGTAAAGTAATTATCATGTTGCATTGATTATAATACTGTAATAATTTACATTATAATAGTCACCTCTGAATTCACCTGAGAATATTGCTTTACAAGTTCTTATCAGTTTCTTTTATGAATATATTTTGTAAATCAGACTATATGATTAAAATGTGTAAAGGTAAAGCTGATCTTTAAAATCTGAGTTTTTCACAGATAAAGAGAAAGTAGAATTGCCAGACAGTCCTCATCAGTCATCTGGATATAGTTCATCTGTATCTGCAGATCCATCTCCCAAAGCCCTGGCTGTTAATGATGATGTTGTGTCAGAGATTTCAAAGGTAAGTTAAAACTGACACACACACACACACACACACACACACACACACACACACACGTATATATATTGGCAGAGCTATAGAAAGTTTGTGATTTTATTTGTCTTTGGTAATGCAAGTGTACAAAGTTAAAACTCTTGCTTTTAAATTGTAGGAAACAACAATTCAAAAAATGGAAAGAATAAGCAAAATGTAAGTAAGATGATCCAGTATTATTTTTTAGCAAATAAGATTTCAAATGTAGATACAGAATACAGAAAACAATTTAATGGACCTTGATTAAAGCAATATCAGTGTCACGTTCCAGTGTTTAGCAGCCAAGAAATGCAGATAACAAAGTTAATTGGGCACTTTTTATCTTGCAAGCTGGAAACCCGACACAGAGTAACAAACAATGAAGAAAACAAAGTCAGTTCTACTGTGGTTTAACCCTCCACCCCTTAAATGCTCTCTACCTTGCCCCCACGGTTCCACCCCTTAGGCCCGCACCTTATACTTCCCACCCCTCATGCATTGCCAATTTGCCCATGTCTTTGCAGTATCTGAGCTTCTTATCTGGCATGCCATGCTCTTTTCCGGCATGTCAGGCTCCCTGCACCTGTGCGCGCTCTGCCACCCATATGTTCTTCCATGCATCAGCTGTTTGTGAAGCCCGCAGCTGAGGTGGCTGTCTGAGGACTCCATAGATGTGGCAGGCTGCTCGTAGATGTGCCTGCCTTTTCTGCCGCCCGGCAGGGGGCCTGTGTATGCACCCTGCATCGCTCAGTTGGGTGGTATGCGGGTGTTTGGTGGGTGTGGTCGGCAGGCTTTGACACATGTCCCAGCTGGCGGCTCTCCTTTCCTGCCCAAATAGCAGTCCCAGGCTGGCTGGTGACCCAGGGGCTGACATGCGGCCCCCCTACCACAGGGATGACACCTGGAAGGCAAAGGACACCATGAGACGTCTCCTGGATACTAGCCCCCCTCCACCTCCTCCTGGTTTCCTTGGGTTTTGTTGATGAAACCATTTCACCAACCAGGATGCTCTTATATCCTCGCTTTTCACCCACGAGGCTTCTGACATTGCACTAAATACTGTAGTAGGCCCCTGTGCCTACGGGAGTCCAGGATCCATTCCACCTCGTAGTGGAGCTCCCCTCCCACTTGTATGGGTGGGGGCACCTGGCTTGGGGGCCCCCTTATGGTTGCTCTTTTCACTGGGCGTAGTAGGCTGCTATGGAATACTGGGTGGGTTTTACCTAATAGGTTTTTAAAAAGTTTTTTTTTATTAATAATACAAATTAAAAACATTGAACATAGTATGATGTCTCCGGTTTAAACATTTTTGTCAAGTTTTACCTTGCAATCAATACAATTCCTTATCTCTATACAAGTTTTACACTATTTATCACATTTCAAACATGTAGATTCTTTCATCTATGAAGGTTATATCAATACCAAGTTCGTTCCTTTCTATCACAGAAAACTAACATAAAAACGTCTAAACATTCAACTCGTCATACTCATTTATCCCAGCATTCCTCCTCCTATCCAGCCAATAATAAAATTTGTTCCAGATTTTGTAATACCTGTTTTGTTCTTATCTTTTAAGTTTCAGAGTCAACGTGTCCATTTCCGCACAAGTTAATATTTTAGCTAATACTTCTCTTTATTTTTCCACGTTTTACCTAATAGTTGAGTGAGTTTGAGTTCCACTGTGACTGGATTGATGACTCTCACAATGGGGAATAGCCCTAAGAACTTTGGTGCTAGTTTTCGGCAAGGTACCTTGAGCTTGAGGTACTTTGTGGAAGATACATTTGCTCCTTGATGTGAAATTGGGCTTGCGGACTACGCTTTTTATCCACTTGCACTTTGTAGGCCTCTGCGGCTGTCCGTAAGGCCCCTCCTGACATTTTCCCACACACATTGCATGCCAGCAATCCACTCGTTCAGGCTCACTTCAGCAGAGATTTCCCGAGGGCACTCTGGTATCTGGACAAAGTCAATCCCATTTGCTATCCAGAAAGGAGTGAACCCGGTGCTGCTATGCACCGTGTTGTTATAGGCCACCTTGGCGAATGGTAGTAACTTGGGCCAGTCAGTCTATTGGTACCGCACATAGCAGCGGACATACTGTTCCAGCATCGCATTGGCTCTCTCGGATGTTCCATTGGTGGCGGGGTGAAAAGCAGGACTGAGGCCCTGGGAGGACCCCACCATTTTCAAGAATTCTTACCAAAACCTAGCAGTAAACTGTATCCCCCAATCAGAGTCAATCCTCCTTGGCAGGCGATAAATGTGCACAATGAACAGTTTTGCTAGCAACCGGCTGGTGACCCAGGGGCTGATAATCAGATGAAGTGAACAGAATCTTCCATTATGTGCAGGCAAAACCTTCTATTTACTATTTTACATATGCATAAATAAATAAAAATGCACAAAGAAAATCTCATTTCAATTTCAATTGTGCACACCACTCAGACTTAGTGGACATTCCATTTTAACTGAAACTCCTCCCTCATCAAATTATGAGTATACTGTACATGTGTTTCCCATACTCCCATGAGGTAGTATTTTCTTTAAATTGTATTAGACAATAAATCAAACTAAAGTTCTTTATTATTAAAGCAATGAGACATATTTTTTTTATTTTTGGAAGGCATAGGAGATGCTTTAATAATAAAGTTTAAAGTATTTATTTGCTAAACTTTTTTTTTTATTAGCAGTGCTTTGCTGAAAAAAGTAATCTTCAATTAAGTAGTAATCTGGTTTGAAAAAGCAGTGATGTTTTGTTGGAAAGTCTTTTTTAAAAAAAACTCATAATTTTTAAGTTTCTAGTGAGAAATATTTATTGATATGGAAAATTAAAAAGTCATTTAACATAATAGAATACAACTGTTCAATCATATTTCTATAAATTTACCAATTTTAATGTAGATACAAAATTGCTACTGTTTTTACATTTTGGAAGAGTCATTTAACTGTTTATGTATTTTATGTTTTAAGGGTTGAGGAAACTTCAGAATTGTTGAAGATTTCACGTAACACCTCTTCAGAGTATTCTTCTCAACCAGAGAATTGAAACTATGTGTGTCCATGGACTTTTTTAGAACTCTTTGGATCTTTTTTGTTGTGTTTGGGATTGAAATTATTTAAACTGTTCCTTTTTTTAAATATATATTTTGTATATATGTGTGCCATTGATAGGTATCATTTTATTACAAATAACTCAATATGTGGCAACATTAATGTACCCACAGTCTATTTTTGTAACAAACTTTTCTGGCATTAGGTTAAATGATATATAGTCATTGACAACAGGCTCAATGACTATATTTTATATTTTGTTGGAAATATTTTAGCTGGGGTTTGCATATTGTACCTAAGAAAAACATGTATATGCCATCAGTAAGTGTGCAAGCCTTTTACACATATTGTATATATATATTGTTTTTAACATATCTTAAATACATGCAGATATATTTTAATATTTATCTGTGATAAGAGCAGCAATATATTTCAGCTTTCATTGTGCATGATAAGAGTAAAATATATTTTGATAAAAAGTTATTCAAATAAATAAGATTTTGATTTTTTTTTTGAAATAATTTTTATTACAATTTTCCTTTACACAACTCTAGTACATAATCAACAGACTGTGTCATTTTTGTATACTTTGGATCAACATTCCATACAATATATACATTATATACATTCAATATCTAATCCTCAATAGCCTTATGTATATTTCCAATTTTTATTTCTATTATCTATCCAAGTGTACCATTTTTCCCAAACCGCATAAAATTCTGAATCAGCTTTTTCTTTTAGTTCTAGGGTAAATTTATCCATTTTGGCACATTCATATATCTTCTGAATGATCAATCCCTTTGATGGTGTATTGCATTCCTTCCAGTATTGTGCGAACGCAATTCTTGCCCCTGTTAATATGTATAGAATCAAATATCTTATCTTTCTATCAAATTTTGTTTTAAGTATTCCCAGAAGAAATGTTTCCAGGTTTAGTTCTATTTGACATTTTATTATCTCTTGTAGCCATCCTTGTATCTTAGTCCAGTACTTTTTTGCTTCAGGACATAGCCACCAAGCATGAAAGAAGGTACCTTGACGTTGGTTACATTTCCAACATTTTGGGCTTAAATTCAAGTACATTTTAGCCAGCCTTGCTGGGGCTAGGTGCCAACGGTAAAGCATTTTGTATTGATTTTCCTTATAAGCAGCGGATTTTGTTATAGTGTAATTTTTGTTCCAAATTCTTTCCCAATCCTCTAAATCTATATTATGCCCTATGTTTTTAGCCCATGCAATCATCGGTTCTTTCACCACCTCCTCTACTCTATCAAATTCTAATAGATAATTGTATATTTTGAATATTAATTTTCCTTTGGGGCCTATTAACAATTTGTCTAGTTGTTTTGGTTCTGTGTCAATTGACTATTCTTCCATGTCTTTCTAGTACCTAGATTGCAGTTGTAAATATGGCCACCAATCAATAGAAATTCCCTGTTCCTTTAGTATCTGATTGTTTTTAAGCTTTCCCTTTTTGTTTAGAATTTCTGACTGTCTGGGCATTTTGCTTATATCTAATGTGTTCGGGTGGATCATTGCTTCCATGGTGGATAACCAACCAGGGATTTTCATGTAATGTTTTTTCCTTATATCCTCCCAAATTTGTAATAATGCGTCTCTTATTTTGTGCTTATAGAAATATGACTGTGTCCTATTTCCTTTATCCCACATAAAGGCATGCCACGCCTTTTGCAGATCGTGTCCTTCCTGTGTTAAGATTCTTCTGTTGTTTAAGTTCACCCAATTCTTTATCCAAACCAGAGTTGCTGCCTTGTGGTAAAATTCCCACGTCAGGAGTCCAAAGCACCCCACTACTTCTGCTATCTTGGAGAGAGAGTAGTTTTATCTTTGCCTTCTTTCCTGACCAAACAAATTTTGTAGTAATTTTGTTAAGTTCTCCAAAAAAACTTCTTATCTAATGATATGAAAATTGTCTCAATAAGTATAATCATTTGGGTAGGATATTCATCTTAATGGTCGCTATCCTATCTAAAAGCGATAGTTGTAGTGTCCCCCATTTTTCCAAATCTTTCTTTATTTGTTAGATTAATACCATGTAATTATCCTCCTTTAGGGACGTACATCTCGCCGTTAACCGTATCCCTAAGTATTTAATTTTTTTTACAATTTGTAAATCCATTTCCTTTTCTAATTCTTTTTTCTGATTTGTTGTTAAGTTTTTAACTATCATTTTGGTTTTCCCTTTGTTAATTTTAAGTCCAGGTATTTCCCCATATTTTTCTATTTCTCGTATTAGAATAGGACCGGATTTCAGAGGTTCCTCAATAATGAATACCATGTTGTTCACGAAGGCCTGTGCTTTATACTCTTCTCTTTTAATTTTCATTCCTTTATTTCTCGGTTTGCTCTGATTCTATTTAGTAAAATTTCTAACGTTAAAATAAAGAGAAATGGCGACAGTGGGGATCCCTGACGTACACCCTTGGTTATCTGAAATGTGTTGGTGGTATCCCCGTTTACTATTACACTTGCCTTCTGCGTTGTATATATTGCCGCTATCATATTTTTGAATTTACTTCCCAATTTCATGTGTCTAATTTGCCTAATCATGAATTGCCAGGTTAGATTATTGAAAGCTTTTTGGGCATCCAGAAAAACAAGAGCCACTTGTTTCTCTGGGTTTCATAATATTCCAGTATGTCTACTATTATTCTTGTGTTATCTCTTATTTGTCTGTTTGGAAGGAAGCCATTTTGATCCGGGTGTATAGTTTCATTCAATACTCTTTTCAGCCTTTCTGCTATTATATTCATGAATATTTTGTAATCTGCATTTAAGAGGGATATTGGTCTGTAATTTTTGATTTGATTTTTATCTGTACCTTCTTTCGAGATTAGGGTGATGTATGCCTCCCTCCACGATTCCGGTATTTTCACTTTGTAAAAGTGAAAATAGGGCTATAGTGCTTCATTACATATTTCCAACAATACTGGTTCTATAATCTCACTCATTTTTTTGTAGACTTTCCCTGGGTCTCCGTCCGGTCATGGTGTCTTATTGTTCTTAAGTTTTAGGATTGCCCCTCTCAATTCTTCTGGCGTTATTTCTCTATTTAGCATTGTCCTTTTTTCCTCCTCTAGTGGTGTAATCCCTTCTTCCAACAAATAATTATCAATTTTATCCTTTGCTATTTCCTTTTGTTTATAAAGATTCACATAATAATTTTGTACAATTTTCTTTTTCTCTTCTTCATTATTTTGTGGGGTCACCATCTCATCATATAATTGTTGGATAATCTATCCTTCTTTCTCCTTCAGTATGTAAACCAGACACCTTCCAGTCTTATTAGTGTGTTCAAAAAAGAATTGTTTAGAAAATGTTAAATTTATTGCGATGTCCGCTTGCTCTAATATGTTTAATTTATATCTAACAAAGGTCAAAGTTTCATTAACAAGTTCATCTCCTGGTTTTGTTTGGAGTTGATTCTCCAATTTTCTAATTTCTTCCATTAAAGTGTTATGTTGCTTTTGTTTTTCCTTATTTTTCTTTTCCATATAAGCTATTGTTATCCCCCTTACATAAGCTTTCATAGTGTCTGATAAGTTTGTTAATGGGTATATTGTTTTTTATTTTCTTTAAAAAATAATGTCAATTCCTTCATTATCCTTTCAATGTATTCCTATTCCTTTAAGATTTGGGGGTTTAGCATCCATCTTTTGATTTTTTTCCTTTGGCCTCTTCATATTATCTCAAGGGGGTTATGATCTGCCCATATGTTTGGGAAGAGCTCAATCTTTTCTATACCTAATTCCTTATTTATCCACATCATATCAATTCTAGACCAGGATGCATGGGGATTGGAATAAAATGTATATTTATTTTCTTTTGGATTAGGGTCCTCCACATATCTATCAAATTTAGTTCATCTATCATTCCAGAAAAGGTTTTTGGTAATATGTTTCTCTTTTTCTTATTATTTTTATCGCTAACATAATCTTTTTTGGTATTGACTATCCCATTATAATCACCCACAATGCATATATTCCTGTGGCCTGTCACAATTATCTTTTCATGCAATTTCTTATAAAACTCCCCCTGGTTTTTATTAGGCGCATAAATAACTACCAACAAGATTAGTGTATGTACTCTTTTTATTTCCATCATTAGGATTCTTCCTTTTGGGTCTGCATACATTTGATTAGCCTTTATTCCTTCCTTAATATATACTACCACCTCTTTCTTCTTCTTCTCTGCCAATGCTGTATAAAGTTTCCCTAACTTTTTGTACTTTAAATATTTTTCATCTTGCTTTCGGATGTGTACCTCCTGGAGGCACACTATGTCTGTTTTTTGTTTAATTAGCTTTGTGAATATTTGTCTCCTTTTTGCCACTGCGTTTAGTCAATTAACATTTATTGATATTAATTTCAAATCTTCCATTCTATTGTCTGTCTATCAAATATTAGTATTTGTTGGCCCTTGTAATTCTTTGGATTCTTGTTTTAATACCTCTGATTTCTTGGCTTTTTGCCCCTTCTTTGTTTCTTTCTTCCAGGACTCTTCCTTTGGCTTCCTGATGTTGTATTGGTTCCTCTTCTTGACTTACGGTCTCCATCTCCTCCTTACTACTCTGATCCTCTTCATTTCCCATCAGTTGGTCAAAAAAGATTTTGAGATTTTGACTAGCAAATGTGTTGAATATTTTAGTGCTAGATAACCTGACACATTTATGTATATAAAAATATATATTTTTATGATTTGAAGCTGTATAAATGATGCTTTGGAGATTAAACTTGATGTAAAACAGTCATAAATGTGATTTATTTGGATGAGAAATATCCAAGGAATTGGGGAAAGAAATAAACATCTTTAAATTGTTTCATACTCATATGTTACATTGGGAAGTTTTTAATTTTATTAATCATACTTCCATATGTTCATATGGAAAGATCTTTAAATATCACATTTATCATTGATGGTTTTTTAATGGTGGGATCTGAAAAAGTTAGTTAAGCTAGTTTATACTGTGTCTTAGCTGTTTCTTAAAAGGAAGTTTCTCAAAAGTTAATCATATTCCCAGTTTGTAAAATTAAACCAGAAGCATAATCTTTCTAAGTAAATATATTTCTATTTAGCTAATCATACTATATTAATAGTATAGTTCTACTATACTAATATTTTAAGTAATTATTTTAAATATTGTTTTAAGTATTCAATTCAAATTGCTTTTCATAATATTGGGATATTATTGAACAACTCAGGAATTACATCATTATTTATATTTATCTATTCAACTATGTGTAAAATAATATTCTTTTTATTTCTGTTGGAAGTAAGAACAAATTGGGAAGATACATTAATTACATGAAAGATATTTTTCCCTAACCAAATTTTCAATGGTAAGAATTATGGCAGTAATTGACCCTGAAATTATGATCCTAAGTCAGGGGTGGGCAAATGTGACCCTTTTACAACCTGTGCACTTCAACTCCCAGAATTCCTGAGACAGCCAAGCTGTCAGCTGTCAGCCAAGCTGTGTCAGGAATCCTGAGAGTTGAAGTCCACAGGTTGTAAAAGGGCCACATTTGCCCACCCCTGTCCTAAGTCATGGAGGTCATTAAACGGGTCATCAAGTGACTGTCTGATTTATATTTTTTGTAGCAGTCATTAATGAATGCTATGGTCATTAAATGAACCTTATTTCTTCAATGGGGTGTTTTTTTGCTGGAAGTAAATGCCAGAAACCAACAAAAAATACACTGAAAATAAGTCATGTAACCACAAGATGCTGCAAATGGCCATATATGTGAGTTGGTTGCTAAGTGTCCAAAATGCAATCATGTGACTACAGGTAGATGGCTGGTCATAAGGAGCTCTGAGGAGATATGTTATGAAATTGAATGCCTGTAAGCTACCTAGATATGCAAACCTCGGCCTTGCGCCCTGGAAACGCAGCTGACCATGCAAAGTAGCATTCAATGATCCAAAAATCAGACCCTGCACTTGTGGGAATACACTATGAAGAAGAAGAAGCTGCTTAGAATTGCCTTGATGATGGGTAGCATAGAAGTTTAATAAATAAAAACATTGAATGGCCACTAAATAATTGGCTGTTAAATGAGAACTATCTATAGTATTAAATCATTTTACTTAGAAGAAAAGAGGAAATCAAGAATATAAAACAGTATAGAATTTCCAATTTTTGAATAGTCCTCCAAATGTTAGTGGTAGCGCATTCAAAAATAAAAAGTGAGGAAAGTTCTTCAGATCATTGTCTAATTAAAATTAGAACAGATACTACATTTGATCTTAGCCAAAATCATAGAATAACTGTACAATTAACAGCAGTAAATTCTTCATGGATCAATCCTGTAATTACATAAAATATAATTTCCATTTCTAATAAATTTGCTCAAAACTCTATGATTAAAAATAATAAGCATTACAAAATGCAGCACCTAAGATATCCTTTAAAAGCACTTTTATACATAACATGAATTAATTCTGCATTTTGAGAATATCATTTCCAACTAATAACAAAAAAAAAATCCATTTCAAATGAAAGAGTACTTTTATTATTATTTAGCATATGGTGAGAACATTACAGAAGAGAAGTAAGTATATATGCACAGTCCACGTAATTATAAGTAAAACTTCTATGGAGGTATGGCAGTGGCCTTCTAACTGGATGTCCAATTCAGCTACCCAGGCAATTGGTAGCCTTGGTAGTACAGGGGTTTAAGGCACCCTGTTATTAAGCTTATTAAGACCAGCTGCCTGCAATTACTGCAGGGTTCGAATCTCGCCAAGGCTCAAGGTTGACTCAGCCTTCCATCCTTTCTAAGGTAGGTGAAATGAGGACCAAGTTTGTGGGGGCAATAAGCTGACTTTGTATAAATATACAAAAGGATGAAGGCTATTGCTGAGCACATTGTAAGCTGCCCTGAGTCTTCGGAGAAGGGCGGCATATAAATCAAATTAAAAAAAAAAAAATTGCCTGTGGCATTGCTTCATGCAGATCTTTTAGGGAACCAGAGAACGCACATTGTGGGCAGTCTTGCACAATATGTTTAATAACAATAGCAATAGCACTTAGACTTATATACCACTTCACAGTGTTTACAGCCTCTCTAAGTGGTTTACAGAGTCAGCATATTGCCCCCAACAATCTGGGTCCTCATTTTATCCTCCTCGGAAGGATGGAAGGGTGAGTCAACTTTGAGCCTAGTGAGATTTGATCTGCTAAATTGCAGGCAGCCAGCAGTCACCAAAAGTAGCCTGTAGTACTGCATTCTAACCTCTGCACCACCGTGGATTGTAATAATTTGTATATCAGCGCCACAATCGCATAAAGAGGAATCTCCATCCTCACTGATACAGGACAGATGCACTTTTTCCAGTATCACACCTAATTCTGTTCTATTTCGACCTGACACAGAGAGAGGCAGGTCAAAACCAGGTGATTTGATAGACGGATCGCTAATGGTCAGGCTACAAGAAGGTATCTTGGATCATTTCTTTCTACAGGCATTCTCAGGGCTAAACTGGGTAGATATTAAGTGAATAACTGTTTTCCATGCTGGTCTATGGGATTTCAATCTTGTGATGAGCTGTGCATTGTCCTGGTGGAAGGGGGACCTTGTTCTGTATCCTTGACCATAGCTGAACGAAAGGTTGTTATCTTCTAATGTGAGGTGGTATGATATTGCTAAGTACTGATAACCAGTGCACAGGAGTGGGATGCAATATGACAGAGATTATACGCATTGGTGGAGTTGGACATTAACTTTTGGGGAGTGAATTAAGTTAATTAAGCCCCAAACTGGCACAATATTCAGCTGTATTCAATATTCAAAGCCAAGGCTTTATTTATTTATTTATTTATTTATTTATTTATTTATTTATTTATTTATAGCTCTTTTTTTCCAGGTGTTGTTGGAAGGTTAATGATCAGTGCCCCAAGTACTTTGGAGAATTATTACATTGTAAAATACAGTTTCAAAACTTAATTGAAGGCTGGTAATTTACGTACCTATCGTTGAGGTGGAATGTGGCTACTTCTATTTTGTCAGACTTTGTTTGAAATGCAATTTATTTGAGACGACCTATATGACAGATAGCCAACACTCCTTTCCAAGCCAAACTGGCTGACCTCTAGATTTCCAGCTCCCTGCCAGATGTATGGAGTGAGTGGAGAAGAAGTCCGGACGTCATGGCAGAAAGCAAACTGTCTGAAGAGAGTTTAATTCAGGCAACTGGAAAAGAGCCAGTCTTGATCCCAGCCAGTTTGGATGCTATGGAGCCTCAACCCCTCCCTCCTCCAGCAAAGCTGCAAGACAGCCAAGGTCAGACAATCGTGCCACAAACCAAGAAAAAAAAAGATGAGTATTGGTGGGCTTTGCCATAATCCGCAGAGGCTGAGTTTCCCTTCCCAAATGCGCAAGGGAAGGGGAAACCCCTGAGTAAATTGGGGAGGGCAGACTGGCTATGGGACTGGCAGCAAGCCAGGCACCAAAAAGCTTCAGGGAAGCCACTCGAGAGCCCCATAGGCAAATTGAAGGAGAAATTTGACCGTGCCATCATTCGGGAGGAGGGGCTATCGTGCAGGCCAAAGGAGAAGGGGGAGCCAGTTTGGTCTGCTGAACCGAGAGACCATAGACTGAAGCACAGCCCTCCCCCCTCCCATAGCAGAAGGAGAGGAAGCCCAAAGATGCATCCATGGGTTCCCCCCTTACACAGCAAGCAGAGCAGCCTAGATAGGACATCACCTCCCTACCCTAGAAGGAGAGATGAGGAAGAGGACCAGCGGCACCGAGGGCAGGCTTACAGAGTCCCGCAGTGGGAGGAGAGGGCAGCAAGGGAGGACCCACCCCGTTTCAGAAGGAAGTTCGATGGCGACCCAGACCAGCTAGCGCAATTCCTTAATACAGCTGAGATCTACATCGAGCGCTATGGACACGTCTACCCATTTCCCAGAGCCCTAGTGAGTGCAATTTCAGAAGGGTTGGAGGGAGAAGCAAGGAGGTGGTCAGCAGCCCTCTACAAGAACAGGGCCCCCCAACTGCAAGACGCAGATGGGTTCTTACAACTACTACGAGTCCAGTTCGAGGAGGCAGAGGAGGACCCCTATGTGGAGGACGAGCTCAGGAACCTAATGCAGAAGGCCCATCAGAGAGGCCCATCAGAGAGCATATCCGTGAATTCAGGAGAGTCATTGGGACCTTACCTCCCTTACCAGAGCGACTACTAGTGTATTTCTTTAGAACAAGCCTAGACAAGCGAATCGCCCAAGTGACCGCTTATCGGGACATCCCGAACCGACTCTCCAAATGGTTCTGAGTAGCGATAAAAATTGACAGATGGTTACGGGCCAACGACATGTCAAAGCAACCAGATGGCAAGCAGAGAGGCCAGCCAGACCAGGGACCACCCAGTAGACGAGAAACCACAGCACCACAGCCTTCCCAGAGGCCAGTCCCACGGAACCCGCTAAGATGCTATAGGTGTGGGGGGATTGGTCACCTGGCAGCAGCGTGTGGAACCCCTGACCCCGAGGTCAGACCCACCACCCAAGGCACGACCAGAACGAGGGCCCAAGCGTGCCACCAATGCGCCACGGAAAATCCCCTCACTATGAGGTACAGCGAATTCTCGATTCGAGGTGGCATAGGGGACACCTCCAATACTTAATCAAGTGGAAGGGTTACCCCTTGTCAGAGGCTTCCTGGGTGAAAAGCAGAAACATCTAAGCTGACCGCCTTATAGCCAAATTCCATGCAGATCACCCGGGCAAGGCGGGAGGGGGTGGGACACACACCCGGACCGGGTAACGGTACTTAACTCATTGTTTGTCTTACACAGGCCACCCTGGAAAAATGAAGGGGGAGGGGCCGGATGTCAGCACTTCAAGCTGCATTTACTCTAGTGCTGACATAAGAAGGAGAAGCGGAGGCATCTGGAAAAGGACGTTTGACTTTTCACCTACTTATTTTCCCTGGAGATAATATCCCCTAGGAGATGGGATGGGAGGGGTGAAATTCCTTTGAGCTGGAGCAGTAGATTAGAGGTAGAGTGACTTGGAAGATGGCCAATGAGTGCAGAGGAGTGGGGAACGGAAAGGGAGGGTTTTGGGTCTGGAAGTCAGTGTTGGCTACGATGGAGTCGGAGTTAGAATGTCGTGCTTATAAATGGGAGTTTTTCATCAAAGACTTTGTTTGAAATGCAATTTATTTGAGACGACCTCGAAACCTGACACCCATATAGATATGCATAGAAAAAATTTTGAAGGAGGAAGAAATTATTGTTTTGATTTGTGTGAACTAATTGTAATTGAAACTGTTCCAATGTCAGTTCTGTACAGATGTAATCAAAATATCTCTTTTGAATGTGATTCCAGCTATTAATAGCCATAGTGCTATTTATCTTTATTATGATTTCTTTTAAACTTAGAAGAAATATTTAAGCTCTAGATTTTAATATTGATTCCATGTTATCTCAACTCCCTAGCATGCATTTTATAGGTTTTTTAAAAATTTTCTTATCAATACTAATTTTTCTTTTTTCCCCAATGTAATATTGTTGTTGTCCCAGTAATCAAAAGAAACTGATTGAGTGAAAGAATAATATCTGTGCACAAGAGTCATATATCATTGGAATTGTGGAAATTTCAAAATCAGGAGAGGTATAAAATTATTTGAGGATAATCTTTTTTTAGAGGGAACAGCCCAAAACAGGTCAGTAAAAATGAATAAATCCTGTCAATATGTAATGCTGGGATGGCATAAAAATAAAATTATGACCTTTAATACAATGGTCAAATCCTGTGATGTGTCTATATCTACAAAGATCAAAGCCACAGTATTTCCTGTGACACTCTATGGAAGTGAAAGTCTGACTTTAAAGAAGCAGGATAGGAAGAGTATTGACACCTTTGAACTTTGGTATCGGAGGAAGATACCTGAGAATACTGTGGACAGCCAAGAAAACAAATTGGAGGGAGGGAGGGAGGGAGGGAGGGAGGGAGGGAGAGATCATTAAACAAATAAACCAAGAGTTCTCACTTGAGATACAAATGACCAGGCTCAAATTGTCCTGCTTCAGACACATTATGCAAATTCCCAACTCTCTAGAAAAGGCTCTAATGCTGGGAAAGGTGGAAGGAAAGAGAAGATGACCAGCAGCAACATGGTTAAGAGTGCATTGTTGGGAAACTTAAAAGAACAGGTTGTGGTCTACTTATGGGGTTGGTAGGAGTTGGAAATGACTTGATGATACATAACCAATAGAATGGTCAGTAGAATGGTTTTCCTGTTTGAACAGCAATTCAGTTTACAACATTTTTGTGGTAGACACACCTTTGCTTTAATATTATAATAAAAAGAATAATGCTGACTGCACATACTAAACCTCCCACTAGGTGGCAATGAAGTAACATTAACAACAGCTAAAAGTATTAGACTCTGAAGGACAAGATCAAGTGAAACCGAGATCATTTAAATACAAAGCTCTTGCTCAATTTATTCCTTGGCAGTCAGTTAAAGGTGAACTTTTTCTATTATGTGCTTAGCAAATTCAGTAGTTTGAGTAGCCCCAAAGAACAAACTGGAATCAATGAGCTACAATGGCAAGGTGGAAAGGCACTTGATTTCAGGAATAAATCTTGTTATAGGACCCTGGGAAGCAAGATGCTATGAACCTAGCATTCTTGCCAGTACGAAATTACCTGCGCTGTAGCTCCAGAAGAAATACTGGGGAATTTTTTTTTTCTGGAGCAGTATCTGAGATAATTAACAGATTTGTTAGTAAAGAGAGACACATGCTCCATAGCAGTGTAGGAGATGGAACAATGTCACAGATTGTGGATTGTAGTGTAGGATTCCAAGGGTCCCAAATTAATTTTGGGGGGCATTTAGCTTTAAGCAAGAATGAATTTTTAAGAGTATACAGTCTCTGTCACAGGTAATACTTTTCCTAACAATTTCCCATAATTTACATGGGAACCTTTTTTTGGCATAATTTTTGCATTTTGATATTTACCTTAGTTCAGTGTAATACTTCTTACATACATACATACATACATACATACATACATACATACATACGGTATAATTAATGACAGTTTTTCTGAAATATGGAGAACTTTTGCAATTAGCATAGATAGACCTGAGCAAAATACTCATGTTTGATCTAAGAAAGCTTCTAATATTAAAAGCACAAAGACAATTAACAGGAGAAAACATTACTCATATAGTCTTTAAGAGAACCAGTTTAGTGTAATGGTTAAGGCATCAGGCTAGAAACTGCAAGTTCATAAGTTCTAGTCCCCTTCTTAGGCAAAAAGCCAACTGGATGATCTTGGGCTACTCACATTCTCTCAGCTCTAGGAAGGAGGCAATGGTAAAGCACTTCTGAAAAACCTTGCCAAAAAAAAAAAAAATGCCAGCACTTGTTCAGACAATCTCCGAGAAATGGACATGATTGAACAGGAAAAATAAAAATCTTTAGACTGGTCTACCTTTTTGTTAGATTTGTGAGAGGTGGATCCAGAATGTTATATTATTTTATTCAACAAAACTGATTGTGCAAACTGTAGTCCAACCAGTGGTGGGTTCCTCCCGGTTCCCGGTTCGGCCGAGCTGGTAGCAGTGACGATATGATGTCACCGAACCGGTTCTCCCCCCGCCCTCCACCCCCCCACGTTATTCTTACCTTTTATTTGGTCCCACCCCCAATCTATTGCTGCCTCCTGAGTCCCAGCTGATGACTAGAGGGAAAAAAACTGTTTAAACTCTTGCCGCGGGGCTTCAAAGGGCCGTCCTACAGCTGATCAGTGTTAAAAGCAAACAAATGAGTCGGGTCATAAGTGCGAGGACTGGTCGTAAGTACGAGGACCTTCCAGAGATGATTCTGACCAGCTAGCCACGCCCACCTAGTCACATGACCTCCAAGCCACACCCACAAAATAAGCCACTCCCACAGAACCGGTAGTAAAAAAATTTAGAACCCACCCCTGAGTCCAACATATCATGCAAATCTTGCATTTTATCTACACCACTTTAAGAAAAAGACAAAAACATTTTACTGAATGAGTGCAGTTGTGAATTTTATGCAGATTTGCTGCTGAAATTGTTTATAATAGTTATTAAATAGAAAGTAAAAAGGTAAAAAATGGCATCAATCATGTCAGACTAAAGGCTGAACTGTTAAAAAAGTTTTAACAAGCGTATTTGTGAAACTCAATGAGTCAGTGAGACCCAGCTTTGTATCCTATGATAAGCCAGTAGCAATAAAATGTATAGCTCCCACATTGGCACATTTTCAACTGTTGAGCAACAATCATACCTAATTAATATACTGTGTTTTGATGCTTGTTTCAAAGTATCATTGGTACGTAACATATGATGTGACTCATATTGTAAGAGTTTTAATTGATTGTAATGGATCTAACTGCCTGTCATAAAAAGGGCACAGATACTTTCAAAATGTATTCCTTAGTTAAGTATGATAAATTAGATGACAAAAGATTTATTCATACCCAAATTAGTCTTGAGAAATATTTCAAAATCTTAAGAAACTATTTCTAGATAGCTATGGATCATCCCATCTCCTTATAAAAAAGTATGTTACTCAAATCACAGTGGAGTCATGCATATATCTTTAAAAATTGTAGGAGGAAGAAGGAATATTAGGTATGTTTCTGCCTTGAATTATTTATAAAAGTAATAAGGGTAGCATAAGAATATTTAATAAATAAAATCAATCAGTCAATAAACATATGTTCATGAATTCTCTTCCCTTTCTTACTTAAAGAAGGCTATCCACATCCACTATAGACACTGATTATTTGTTTACTGGATTATGGTACATCTTGCATAGATTATATATATATATATAATATATTACATCTATTATACATCTTATACATCTTATACATCTAATAAAACATCCACAGAATTAATATAAAGCAGTAAGATAAAAAATAAGATGAACAAACCAATATGTAGTATACACAAAACCTGTGCTAGAACATTATGTCCCTGTTTGTTTGCACTTATTTAATTAGTATGTTCATGTACAACTACTCCCCGCAATATCACTTTATAGTAGAGGTTATCATCTAGCCAGTTCAATCCAGTTCTTGTGAAAAAAATATTCACAAATTTTATTTTTTCTTGTAAGTACTAATTGGACAAGGACAATGATCTGGCATCCTCCTTAGTCTGTGACTGGGAATCAGCTGGCCACAAAGGACAGGGTATCTCTCTGCTTGGTCTTTAACAGGATGTAGCAAGAAGTATGCTTAGAAAGGAAAAGAGGTATTGGCATTAAAGACTGACATATATTTGCTGAAGTTTTCTTTCCATGCAAGGGTAAACTGTATGTTATTTACTTTATTTACTTTAATGGTGCACATTTTGGTCGTAATATTTGCTGTAGTGTATCTGCTAAAGCTTGCTCTTATGTAGGAAGTCAATCAATAGAGCTCAGTTGATGCAGTTCAGTTGATGGATTTAATTCCAACTAAATAGGCTTAATGTCTTTTTAAATGGCACGAGACTTAAAGAAAGTTTGTTGCAACTCATTGAAATAACTATCCCTCTGGAATTCATTTAATCTGCATGTCCAGCTGACATTTACACCCAAATACTCAGGAGATTCAATTAAGATAAGTAAGTTTCCTGTTTGTGAAATACAAGTTACTTCATTTTCCTGAGTGATTTTAAAGAGAGAGAAAAGCTGTCTCCCTTCAGTATTCTGTGCTTGGAAGATAAACACAGAGCAGGAAAGAACAAAGTTCAGTTCTTTGTAACAGGCAGTGGCCAACATGTGATTTCGTCTTATATATTAAATTGTTGATGAATAGACTTAACAGAAAGCTAAATCAGTAGGAAATGTGGGCCAAGATCCAATGAATTCAGAAGCAGTTCCATGACGCCAAGCTAGATTAACCCTTGGTCTTTCTCAAACAAACAAACAAAAACAAAATTACCACTGTTTATGTTGCATGGTAATTTTTAAAAACAAGATATTTTAATCTGAATTGCAAAGTGAACACTTATAATTGTCAAAATATGCATGCAAAAAGTCAGTTTTGGAAATGCACAAGAGATTTTTAAAAATCAAATTTTAGTAGACTACAACAAGGCTGTGGGCGAGCCCATGTTGCTTATTTGAGCTTTGTGGAAACTGAGAAAAAATGCTGTTCAATGTTGCAACAATGTGTCTAGACTTAGTAGATATGGGCACACAAACTGAAGTTTAATTTTAGGATCAATTTACTTTTCCGGCAAAGGGTCAATTGACCTTAAGCAGATTTCCATGGTACTACTAAACTTATATTGTACTTCTAAATTATGAATGGTAGCTGGGAAAAGATGCTTGGCTTTCTCCCATTAGACTGAGATTATAATTAGCTCTTGAAATACTTAAATAGCTCTTAGAATGTCATGTGACTTTCTGGACTCATTCAACTTATTCAACATAAGATTCAAATTCAACACTTGTAGGATTATTCCCCCCCCCCTTAAAAATGACTGTTTGGAAACAATTTTTTACCTGCTTTCCATAGTACTCTCCACAGTACTACAAAATTAAAATGAAAACAATGACAATTTGACTGGAAAATTGTGAGTCTTTTGCAGTTTGGCCAAGCTGCACATCAGGTGGTTCCTAAACCTGATAACCTTCAGGTTTCTGCTAGAATGTTTTTAATTTAATTTTTTAAAATTTTAATTAAATACATTGTATGCAGAATACTTGTAAATATACCGTATTTCCCCAAAAATAAGACCCGATCTTATATTTTTTTTAACCCCGAAATAAGCACTTGACCTTATTTTCGGGGAAGTCTTATTATTTTGTGGTGCGTAGAGCAAGACAAGGCTCCTCTTGCTGTCTTACCTGATTTCCAGCTCCATTGCGTTTCTCGCCATTGTGTGCAGGGAAACAAGTTGTACTGTAAAAAAACACTTCTCACGAGTTCAATCAATTAATTCCAATTTCTCGAATGCCCACCCCTTCACTGGGTCTTATTTTCGGGGAGGAATTATTTTCGGGGGGGGGCTTATTTTAGTGCATGCACTCAAAAGCCCGGTTGGGCTTATTATACAGGGAGGTCTTATTTTCGGGAAAACAGGTACTTTTCAAATAAATACTAGGTAACAACATTAGTTGGTAGCAGAAAGAATTTCTAAGCTTGCTTTGCAAACATAGAGCAGCCTCTGTTCTGAGTAATTCATGACCTGTTGAAATAATTCAATTATGGTACAAATATCAAATAAATGGATAAAAATGATAAGTATGATTGGAAAGAAAACTGTGAGTCTAAGGTTCCACATTATTTTAAATGTGGTCTAAATAATATTATGAAGAAGAGAATCACAAGAAGAGAAACTGCAAGAAAAGAAGAAAAGAGAATCCATATGAATCTCTCGAAATTAAAATTGAATAAATGTCTGTATCCATATGTTTTCATTTTGAAAAAGTTCTTGATAAATGGACAAGTTGTAGAAGAAACATTTGGGGTAAAATAGATCAAAAGTACCCTTATCTCATTTTAAAATAATAAAACATTAAACACTGATAATTTGAAGTGTCATATTTTCTGGGTACTTCAGACTGGTGAGAATTTAGCATGAAAGATAGAAAAAATGAAAATGGTAAGATCTGCTATCGTTCCTGAGCTGACTTAAAGCAATTATTTCAAACTAATTTAAAGTTGTAGATGAAGGAACAGTGTAGCAACTTAGAGCAGATACTTGATTTCCACATCCTACTCTGGCTCTAAATGATCTTCTAAACCAGAGGTGTCAAAGTGGCGGCCCGCGGCCGGATGCATCAGGTGCAGGCCACATCCACCCCAGCTCCGCAAATGGGAAAAACATCGTGAAACGTCATGTGATGGCAATGTGACACAGTGAGTTTGACAATCGTGTTCTAAACCAATGTTTCTCAACCTTGGCAACTTTAAGATGTGTGGACTTCAACTCCTAGAATTCCCCAGACAGCCATGAATTGCCCATGTTGGATGGGGAATTCTGGAAATTGAAGTCCACACATCTTAAAGTTGTCAAGGTTGAGAAGAACTGTTCTATAGTGTGACAGGTGATGGAGGACTGGGTGGATTGACTTGGGCATACTAAATTTCCATTAAACTGATTGCAACCTTTTTATAAAAGGGAAAAGTAATAGAGCGTGCCATGGAAGAAAGAGAAGAGATCCAAACATTGGTAACTGAGCATTAACATAACTATTAATAAGCATGTTATTTTTATTATTTTAGAAATAGGCATTCTTCTCCATAACAAAATGGACTCAATTCCATAACTAACATGTCTGATTATTGAATGATAGTGGCGACACTGGAGAAATATAAAGCCATTAAGTCCAACAACCATATTATGTATCTGCACTATGGTTAGTGGAATATTAGTTTTCTTTTAACTGTGAATTGATATTGATTTGACATTGTTGACATTGTTGTCTTCTGCTTCTGTCTGTAATTATCTCCCTTTTTGTTGTTTTCAAAGAATGTAGCTAAATAGCTCTATATTGTATCTCAACAGAATATTTTGTCTTTAGTGTTTTAGGAGCAGTTGAATTTTAGGGAAAGGTCAAGGCTTCGTTGTGTAATATGTTAAATATATACTTAATTTGAGATACTATCAGATTGTTCTGTAAGTGACAACGCAAACTCAATTTCTTTTCATTTTGTTAACTGGATGCCTGCCAGCCTATTTAGTTTGCAGAATACTTACTACTTAGAAATCCCAGAAAGCATTTCTTTTCATTAGTATTATTAAGGAATGAATTATTAAGGAATGGTGATCCATTCTATTTACAGAAGGCTACAAGGTTTAAAATTCATTCCAGATCTTTGATATACAGTAACATCCTATAGCTATTATGAGTATATAATAATTCTATTAATTAAATTATTTTCCCATTTTGGGATGAATTGTAAAGAAAGCCCTTATGGTTATAGATTACTCTGTGACATCTGTATACACAATATATACATAAATACTGTATAAAAGAGACAGAGAAAAACAACACAGGAGACAGAAAGGGGAAAAAGCAGCTCAAAAATTAGCTAGGATAGTTTCTGTTAGTAAGGCATTTGAGCAAGAATTGTGACTATCCAGATACTAATAGAAGGGCATCATTCAATTTGCCTGTTAGATAAGTATTGGGAGTAGATACAATTATCACTAATGGTTTGAATCATTCTGGTATTTCAATATTTCATTCCAGGATGGAACAATACTGGTGTCTCCTGTGCAACCTTTTAAGGTTCTTTTTTTTTTAAATGACACAGTGTGTTACTTACTACCTCTAATCCCAGTAGTGATATAATCATTAGCAATTTTCTTTCCATGAGATCAACACAAGTATGCAGATAGAAAGAAGTAATTTTCATGTATGTCCTCTAATTTTATTAATTTTAGGTTTAGTTTTTCCATTCATTGCCTGATCTGTGATAAAGCTGATTTAAAGTTGCTTTACTTTTCTCATGGGTGTGCACATCAAGAAATAGCAAGTTTGTTCATTTTCTCTAGTATTTGGCTTTTACTATGTTTCCCAGATCTTTATCTATCTCTAGTACAAATTTCCACCATGGGAGGGGCAGAGCTGGTCTCTCTCTAGAAATGAGATATAATTAGATACCTGTGTAGTATGCTATAGGACAAGGGTTGGAAACCTTAAACACTCAAACAACCACAAAAGTCCTAACCGGAAACCCCTGTTCAATTCTGGAGCCAACTGGAAGTCCGGTTCCCCCATCATAGTCTCTTCCTAGTGCAGCATCCTTTTTCCTCTGCTGACCGGAAGTCTGGTTCCACCACCATAGAGTCTCCTCCTAGCGCAGCATCCTTTTTCCTCTACCTGTCCTAACCGAAAGCCCTATCAATTGTGGAGCCGACCAGCAACAGGGAGCCACAGCAGAGGGATGAAAGAGCCACATAGCTGACCCCTGCTATAGGATCACCTGATTTCCATTTAGGAGCCAATCTGATGCCTAAAATTGAAATGGTAATTACATTATGGACATTAATTTATAATGCAGAAGAGAGAACATCATAAACATGTTTTAAATATGAATTGGTATGGGAGTGGCTTAGATTGTTTCAGGAGTTTTACAAAAATTAATGCTAAAATGAAGTGCTGCTGACTAATAGACCTGTACCTAATCATTTATTGAGATGAACCGATCCAGTGATCAGATGACACTGTAGCTGAAGGCTATCATACATTCCAAACTTTCTTTGATCTTTTTGACAGAATATTTTTGAAAAATTATTTCAATGAAGAGTTTCTACTTTTTCAATCAAGAACATAGTGCTCTGTTGCCTCCCATTATCAGCTTTTGGCTTGGTAAAGGAATACAAATATAAGAATCTCAGCCTACCTATAACTTTAAGAGACCAGAGGTTTTCCCCCTGCCAGGACAGAAGCCTTCATTCTTCTTTGTAATAGCATGTGTTGTATGTCTGGGAAGGCAACTAAGATAGTTATTTACACCAGTATTTTCAGTGACAGGTAGTTCCTGTCAGCACACTGATGGCAGATATACAGTAGAAAAAGAACAGAATATGTCTGTCCTCATAACATTATAGTATTTGCAAAGATCAGCATAAACATCTTGTTTTAATCTTGGATGAGTTTTGGATGATGCGCACTTCATATAACTCTAAATGCATAATTATCTCAATACAACTGTATAATATACAATGACACCCATTTCTTAAGATAGTTATAAAGTGATAATTGATATAAACAATTCTCTAACAATTGCACAAAGTATAAACCAATAACAGTAATAGAATTGATTCTAGAGTATAGAAGCCAAATGGGAAAAGGCTTTAAAACTTGCGAGGCAAATTAATATGAGGGGAAAAACTAATTAACCATGACTGTATTATTGAACCAAGGATACAAAATATAATTTACTTTTTAAAATAACTCAGATAGTGAACTCTTGATATTTAAACTGCTAATATTCCTGAATATCTAACCAATGTGATCTGTTCAATTGTATCTACTTCTAGGTAGTTCTATAGACCAGTTCTCTCCACATTTTTCAATCTAGTATAGCTTCTTTCAGTTGTTTTATGCTCTGGCTAGTGTCATCTTTGCTGATGTCTAGCTGCTGTGGTTTTTGGCAGCCTCATTTCCTTTTGCTGCTGACCATTCCAAGCATAAGCACCTTTTCCAGTGAATTTTGAGTGGAATTTTTTGAGTGGATTTTGCCACGGCAGGGGCGTCCCGGATATCCCAGGCAGTTTTCCCTGTCAGCCCTAGCAAAGCGGTTCTGTCTCCCCAAAGGGCCACCCACCCACCAGCTGACCGAGCCAGGCCTGAAGCGGTGCATCTCCCATCATGGGTTTGATGTGTGACCCGACCTCAGAAGGCAAAAGTGTGCTGGACCGCTGGGAAGGCCGCATGGAAGGCAGGCAAGCATGGCTGGGCCACGGGAGAGTAGGCTGGTAGCTCTCTTCCCCATGGCTGGGCAGCCCCAGCATGCTTGCCTGCCTTCCATGTGACCTTCCCGGTGGTCCGCTTGCTCGCCTTCCTCCTCCACCACCACCTCCTTGTTTAGGTGGTGGTGGGGGAGGAAGGTGACCGGTCCACAGTCCGGAAGGCAAGCTGATTGTAGTTTTCAGCAGCCCCCAGCCAGCCACAGCTACTGGAAAGCGGCTGGCAAAAAAGCCTCTGAAAAGGCTTCTTTGCCAGTTGCTTTCTCTGCAGGCTGCCAAAACATACCAGCTGCTGCTGTTGCTGCCATGTTCTTCGCGCATGTGCATCCCATTGAACTTGCAAGGCAATGGGATGCGCATGCGTGAAGAACATGGTGGTGACAAACATGGCGGCCGGGGCAAGTGACCGGCGACCAGGGGAACTGGTTTCGGGGGCGTGGCCAGCTGGCCACCATTACCGGTTCTGCGACCTTGACCAAATTTCCACCAACAGTTCGCACAAACCAGTCCGAACCGGTAGCAACCACCACTGCCCCACTTACTGGCCTAGTATCTTGGCTGCTATGAATATTTATTCTGAATGTTTCTATTGTTTTTAATTGTTTCTATTGTTTTAAAATGTTTTAGTAGTTTGATTGCAATATATATATTTGAATTATAAGCCACCCAGAATTATTGACTAAGAGACTATGGAAATTGGATGAATGAATGAATGAATGAATGAATGAATGAATGAATGAATGAATGAGAGAGTGAGTAAGTAAAATCTACCTTAATAAATGCCTAATAAATGCCTTTTGTTCTTGAAGAGCATCTGAAAATTGCAATCAACACAAAATATAGCAGTTACAACAGCATTTCTCAATGTCAGAAACTGAACTTCAACTCCCAGAATTCCTTTGCAACTACAGTGGTTCTATAATGCCTCTGATGAAAGATCTGTTTCCAAAATCCTGAGTGTCTTAGTGTTGACCTTTAACACTCTGAATGGCTCAAAATTTCTTCATCTGAAGAACTTTCTTCATCTCATAAAGCTATTGAAATCACAAAAAAAGCCCTTTGAAGATTACCATCCTGCTGTTGTCAGAAGCATAACGTTTGAATATTCTACTAACTCAGGGCTTCTCTTAGTGAATCTGTAGCTGTGGAATGTGCTCCCTTTTAATCAGTCTAATTTTTTAGCCTTGATTGCTAAAAAAAAAAAAAAAGTTGGAATAGAACTCCAATAAATAAATGATTAAATAATAAATTTCTGAAGTATTTTCAAGAAACATGAATGTTCTGGTTGATCTCTTTCCAATGTGTAATATGTAATTTATACAGTTATTTGCTTTTGGATTATTTATCCTCTCTTAAGTAATGTTTATTTTTTAATAAATGTAGATATATCGTTATTAAATATGTATTGATATAGTTCTACAGATCTCTAAATTGTACCCTGTTGTTTCTACATATCGTTAAAAACACATATTTATACACATTTTATATCAAATTGTTTTGTAAATCCAGTCATAGGAATTAATTTGCAGGAATGTATTTGATTAGAAAGTAGATCACATCAAGAGCAAAATTGGCATGTATTTTAGGTCTGTATCCAATTATACTATCTTCTTTATACTTAAATTTTGGATCTCTTAATTGTTTCTACAAACATTGGATATTTCAAATATTCTTTATTGTACGGTATCTGTTGCTGTCAGTTTCTTTTCCTAACCTTTTGGATGTCATACACCAGGGATGTCAAACTCAATTTCATTGAGGGCTGGATCAACATTGCGGTTGTCCTTGGGGGGCTGGGAGATGAGGGACATGGCTGGGGTGGTTGCGACTGACTGGGCATAGCCTGGAGGGGGGGGCATGACCAGCTTGACATTGCTCATGTGGGGGACACTTGTGGGGGTTGCGCAGGGTTGGGGAGGGAATTCCTCACTTCCTAATAGTTTCATATGAGAATTCTACTCCTAGCAAAAATCTGTAGCCAAAGCACTGATTCAGCTCACAATCTTGTATAATTTCTTAGTTGCCACAGCCATTTTATCTCTTCATTTTAGACTTTGATGCATTTTCCTTTTGTTATATTAGTTCTTGGGACCACTTTGAATTCCAAGCTGGTGCTGGGAGATTTATTTTTGGCACCATGGCTAAATTCACATATTAATGTTAAGCTAGATTTTTGTTAAAACTGTAGTACTGTGGTTTGTGTATAATCCTAAAACATGAAAACTAGATTAATATATCATATGAAGACAGAAAGGATGGTGTGATGGCTCAGCTGTTAAGACACTGGGCGTGTTGCCTGGAAAGCCAGCAACCCAGGTTCAGGACCTGAGCACCACATGATGGGATGTCCTCACACCAGTTCCTCCAACCTAGCAGTTTGAAAGCATGCAAATATGAGTAGATAAGTAGGTATAACTTTGGTGAGAAGGTAGCGGTGCACTGTGATATCATGCTGGCCACATTACTGCAGAAATGTCTTCAGACAGCGTTGGCTCAATGATCTTGAAATGAAGATGAGCAACACCCAGTATAAGTGCAATGACTAGTGGAGTAAAATCCGCAGGGACTCCTTTACCTTTTCTACAAAGATAGTAATAAACAAATATTATAGAGTAACATCCTATGTTAACTAGGCCTATGACTGTTGGCCTCTTATGGTTTCATCTTGTCTTTGTATTTAATATTTATGTGAATCTGAGGAAGAGATTTCAGGGTTTTTGTCAGAACTCTGATGACACCCAACTTTATATCTTTTCTCCATTTCAATATAAGAAAGCTGCCCACATTCTAATTTGATGACTGAATCTGACAATCAGGAGTGTCTATAGTGTAATAAAAAAAAGTCAAGACAATAGCCATAATGGTACGATTGAAGCTCTGCCAATTATTATTATTTTTTGGTCTGACTGTGCGTGTCACATAAAATTGATGCATACTCTAATCCATGGTTGTCCAACCTTTTGGCTGTGCATTGCTGCATTGAATAAGAAGAACTGTCCTGGGCCACATATAAAATATATATTTAATGTATATAAATAACAATTTTTTATTTTTATTCATTTGTGGGGCCAGATTACTGTCTGGGTCACATGACGCCCATGGGCCATATGTGGACACTATGTCCAAACAGTTTCTGATCAGTTAAATAAAATAATCAGAAATCAGGGGTTTTATTTAAACTAGACTCATAGTTTGGATGTATTCTTCAATTCAGACATGAATATGGATGATGAATTTTCCTGCTGGTTTATGGTATATTTGGTCTCTCTTCTGTGCCAAATGCTCCATTCTTGAAGATACCAGTAATTGCTGTCTGAATAAATTACCCTCAAGGCTTAGCAGGTTAGGTGATGGTTTTGATATCAGGCAGGCATTTGCATATTTATGCAGTTCTATGGAAACAACTCCCTTAATCAGTGGAATAAATATATAAACAATTAGTTTCTCACCCCTCTATGGCCACCTAAAAGTTTCTCATACTTGGCAGCTTTCCAGTTATCTGGAAGACTTCTAGGTGTCTGCCTATGTTGTCTTTCATTGAATTCTTCAGCCAAGGTGTTAAAATAATAAACATATAACACAGCAGTATGTGTATGAGAGAGAAAGAGACAATCTGCAAGTTTTTTTAAAGGACTTATTTACAAACAAATGGTGCCCTGTTATCTCAGCAGCCTCCAATCTTTCTGGCTCTGCGGATTGACAGTTGCAGCAGGGAGTAAGAGTAGATGGTTTCACTCTGGTTTGTATATGCGTCTGATTCTGATGAGTATTATTGTATTGGTTAGGCATGAAACCAGCAGAGTAACCTTGAGCCAGCCACTCTCAGGTCTTGAAAGAAAGCAATGGCAAGCCACTTCAAAAAATCTTCCCAAGAAAAATTCAGGGGCTAGTCTAGTGATCAGGAATAAAAACTAACTTGAAGCCACAAAAATAAGTAAAAATATTTTTAATTTAACATTGTATTCCAAATGTTTAAAATTTTGTGTTGACTCATGATATTGTACCTAAAAGTACAATATTCTGCCAGCAGAAATCACTCACTCTCTCAGAAAAAGCTTTTGTTCATTTATTTTTCTAATGCAAGTTTATTTTGTGAGAAAGGTGAACCAAATTATGAATTCTATTTTAATGTAACTAGATAACAATCTTACATTTAGCATAATGATTGAGCGAATATTATTTGACAGGTTCAACTAAATAACTACAGTATATATTGTTAAATATGTCTGTAGAAGTGGGGAAAAAAGACTTGGCAAAATTCATTACAAAGATAAAATTATTTAATTTGAATGAAATCTTAAATATGCAATCCTGTACTATGTAAATCAGATCCTGAAATTCTGTCATGCTGCTTGGATTAATTTATGAATAACAGAGCGTGTAATGTTATTTCTTTTATCTTAAATCTATAAAAACTCTAAATTGATTAAGCCATCACTTACTAAACATCACATTTATAACTCTACTTTTCACAATTAAAATTATATAGTATATTTTTACAGCATTTGAAATATTAATTGATGAAAATATAAGTAATTTCTAATACCAAAAATCCTTCACGTATTGGCAGAAGTTTTCATATTGAAATGAAGTATTAACATAACCAAGATATTCTTCTAACAGTTTAGTATTCCTGAATTTAGGAAAGGAAATATTATGAACTATTCCATGAAAAAATAGAAAGGTTTATTTTTATGGCGATGTACAATATTCATGAAAATTAATTCCTTGTTTTGTAATCTTCATAATTTCTCCATTTAATGAATCATCTTCAAGGATTTTTATCAGTCCTTCAGCAATTAGTGACGGGCTACAAATAAATTCATATGACATAAATTAGACAAGGCTGACTATAAATATTAGAAATCATTTCATATTTCCTAAACTATTAAAAGGAAAAATAAACAAATTTCTGTCTTTGCAATGATAAATATACTTGAGGACCAGTCAGTTAAATAATGGTGTAATCTAAGATTTTTATTCATTTTCCTATCATAATGATAAAAAAGCAGATATTTTATATGACAAAACTTATAGTACTTTTAATACCGGATAAAATATTCTGATATTTGTCTCTGGGATCTTGCAAGAGTCGAAATAAAAGTCAGTTATTAAGCTTATACATGCCTCACTCATTCATCTGAAACAATTACAGGTAGTCCTCAACTTACAACCATTTGTTTAGTGACCATTCAAAGTTACAACAGCACTAAAAATGTGAATAATGTCCATTTTTCACACTTAACAACATCCCATGATCATGTGATCAGAATTTGGATGTTTGGTAACTGCTTCATATTTATGATGGTTGCATTGCCTTGGGATCACGTGATTCCCTTTTGCAACCTTCTGACGAGCAAAATCAACAGGGAAGCCAGATACGCTTAGCAACTGTGCTACTAATTTATCAACTGCAGTGAGTCACTTAACAACTGTGGCAACAAAAGTCGTTAAATGGGGCAAAAATCACTTTGTGGTAACCTTGTGATAAGCAATCTTATGTTGCTTAATATGTATTGTTTGCTCCTTGGGCCATTATGGCTATTGAAGGAACTGTATTTAAGGGTGATGCTAAGTACACTATTTTTAAGGATTTGTCAAAGCTATACCTCCCACAAATATAACCTGTTATCTATGAGCATCTGAAGTTGCAATCACTTAATCTAATCTTCAGTTTAAAGATGTATTCCAAGTTTAAGTTCCGTATTTCTATTAATTTCCTCTTATTCTTTTTAAAATCACAATATTTTTCAAATGAAGAATTTGAAAAAGTGGAAAACACCGTTTGAACCAAGGACATTCCAAGAAAAAGCTAGTGTAGAAAATGCAACAGTTGCGCTCACACAAAATACTAAACTAAATAAACAAACAAAATATATATGCTTGGTTCGGATCTTATGGACTATGATTTAATAACTGGCAGGTGAATGCAAAGCTATGATCTATATTCTATGATCTATATTCTATATTATCCCAGGTGCTGGTTTAGTTGCTTTAAAAAACCCTGTCATGCATGTAATTACTGAGACAGCCAAGTAGAAGTATAAAATAAAAATTCCCTTTGAATCAATGTAGGTAGCCTGCAACCATATTGACATGTGCACACAGTCTTCTTGGCAGCACTATGGAAGTATATAATTTTCATTGAACTACAGACATTAAGTAGAACTGCATAATTTTTACTCACTCCAAAATGCCATAGAATTCCATCTTATCTTTGATTTCTTCTTTGAATGAATAATATAAACCCATATATTCTTCCTGGAAAGCAGTATGAAGAATTGGTGTGTTGACAAAACCAGGACAGATAGCATTTATTCGTACACCATAATTTTTTGCTCTAGCAGCCAGCTGCAAAACAGGAAACTGTATTATGTACTATTGTTGGGATATGGTAAGAAAACATTCTTTATATGGAAAAAAATATCAGGTTCTGTCTCTGACATCTTTAATTCAAAGGAACATTAAACAAACATGTAGGAAACTATGCTGAGCACAGTAGGAAATATCAGAAGAATAAATAATCTTATATAAAATACAAAACAGTTCCTAAATTTATATTGTCTACTGAATTTACAAATACTGTTTCATTCAACCAACAATAACATAATATTTTTTTATCATTTATATTTTTGTGCTGTTACTGTGTAGTGTTTTAGTGACTCCTGATTTTTTTGATCCAAAGGACTTCATTTCTCCAGGAGTTTCTATCAGTAATTGTTTCTAAACTCATATTTCTGTCATCAATGATTATATAGAACCACATAGACTTCTGTGGCCTTTTCCCAATTGCCTTCAATTTTTACAGGCATAATGTGAATGTAATGCAATTTCCATTGAGCTATGCTTTTACCTTATGCATATAAAATAGGTAAAACTTAGCTTCATTATTCCAGTAAGCAGTCTAGTTTTACTTCATCACATACTGAAGATTTGTTTTCTTTGTGATCCAGAATAATACCAAAAATTCAAAGGCTTTTCTTTTTTCATTCTTTCTAAGGATCAATCTTTCACAACCACATATTACAACCAGGAAACAATGACCTTTGTTGTCAGCTTGATGTCCTTACACTTTAATATTTCGTTCAGTACTTTCACAACCTTTCTTCTAAGCAATACACATCTCTTTATTTCATAGCTACAGTAATTGTACCTGTAAATGTTTAGCCTAGCAAAATAAACACTATTACAGTTTTTATCTTTTTTTACCTATTTGCAATGGACTATTGCACCAGCACTGACTGTTGACATACTATAATCCTACATTTGGTGGGATACTACGGATCCTTATGTTTTTGCACTCTATTTTTAATCTATATGCTGTCATGCACACATACAAAATATCATTTGTGAGTTATGTTCCTGCTAAAGGAAAAGTTTTCTTAACATTGATTTTATTTTAATGAGAACCTCAGAAAATCTTCAGTTAATCAAATCTGAATTGTGTGTGTGATTGTGTGTATGTGTGTGTGAAGGAAATGGAAATGTGGGGTTTATCAAGAAGAGAGCAAGACTTTTTTCCCACTAGTTATACTCACAGCCACTGAACGTGTAAATCCAATTACTCCATGCTTTGAAGCAGAATACACTGGTTGGTATGCAACCGGCCACAGCCCTTCAATGGTAAAAAGAAAATCAGAATTTTAAAAAGAACTTTAAAGTAACTACTTGAAAAAAAATGAAGAAAACTGTAAAACTATATGGTTTCTTTATATTATTCCATGAATTGACAATAGTTAGGCATTCAAAGAATAGGGTTAAAAATGGTTCATTTTTATTAAAGCTAGTATTCTTTGGATTTGATCCCAAAAAAGTGTTGGAACATGACACCTGTTTGCAATATTTTAAAATAGACAGATCTTTTCCAATGCCTTTTGGACACTGAATCTGAATCTTAAACTCTACAGCCATTTTGACCACCACTCAAAAAAGCAATTATGAAGAATGTTTAAAAAATGTATCATGTGAGAAGTAGAGGAGAAACATAGCTCTAATGCTATGATTGTACTTTTATTTCACAAGAATTATTTTCCCAAAATTTCATTTATACTTTAGAGATACACATTACAGTGTTTTCTGTAAATTGTGTACAGATATTTAACTTTAACTGATTGATTTGTAAAAAAACAACCGTAAAATGTCAATGAGTAGAAGAATAGTATCACAATATAAAAGCAATCATATTTATGTTTACTTTGTAGGATGTGAAATCATAGAAGTAGAAAGAAATAGGATAGAAAGATAAGGCGAAGTAAAAGAAAAATACTTCCTCTCTATGTAGATTTTTCCCACCATAGCAATTCACAATGTAAATTTACACAGTGGGAAGCGTGTTTTGCTGTCTTGATCTAGAAGTATGGACAAGTTTAAATCAGTATCTGTTAGATAAGAGCTTCCTGCTTTTCCTTGTAAAATATGTCCTGAAATAGTTTGATCCCAGCTACATCTATACAAAATACACTTTATAAACTTTGATCCTGTTGATATATTCCCCACTGTCCATCATTAAATAGAAAATCATTGGTTCATTGAAAATAAAATAAAAACAGTTTCAAATTACAATAAGGCCAACTTTTCATTAATTAAACAAAATCAGAGTAAATTTTTTATTTCTAATGAAATGCATTGGGTATAATGAGGAATATTGTCATTTTTATCTCTCTCAAATCTCCCTCTTTGATACATGCAATATAGAAGAAAGCTATCACTTCATACCTTTTTCTAATTGTATCTTGCTCTGCAGCACATTATATTACAATATGGAAGGCCCTACTCTGAACATTATCTCAAATGGGACTTTGGCCTTAATAGGAAATATGCTTAAGCTAAATTTGCTATGCTATGCTATGCTATGCTATGCTATGCTATGCTATGCTATGCTATGCTAAATTCTATGCTAGCTTTACTATTGTCCATCTTTTCACAATGGCAAAATCAAAAAGGTTTACATAAAGAAAGGAAGGTCTAACAAAAATGCAAGGGTCTGAGGAATTTCAGGACTCAGGTTAAGTTTGCTCATAATTCATTGTCAATATAATTAAAACCTGTTGACTTCAAGGAAATATTATATTAAACAATATAGAGAACCTAGATTCTTCATAAAACAAAACAAAAGTGACAGGTTGTTCTGGAAATTGATGTCATAATAATCCAGTATATTTATTCCAAATATTCAACTTTCATTCTAGATCTGATGCTTCTTAATAATCTCATTAATCTGTAATTTCTCTCCAGGTTGTCTAGCAGTATATCCTTTCCTTAAAACAATCCAAGATGCCCACAATACTGGAATCAGGAAGCAAGTAGCTAATTCTAGACTGATTCTGGAGAAAAACAAAGAATTAAGTCTTATAGAGCCTTCAGGCTCAGCACCCAATGACAGTTTTCTTTTCTTTTAAGTCTTTTGACAAAAATCTGAACAATAAAGTCTATTTCTCTGAGTAGAAAAAAGGTTATTATTTTCCAATGTATAAGTAAGTTTATCGATTATCAATATTTCTGAATATTTTCCCCAAACTTTATGATTAGAAGTTATTTTAATTTCTATTAATTAATAGCAGAAAGGATTCCAGAAAAATCATAGTACAAGTGACCATTATTTAATACTTATACCATTATAACAGAATGTTCATCCTAAAACAGAGGTCTCTAAACTTGGCAACTTTAAGACTGGTAGACTTCAACTTCAGCATTTGTGGCTGAGGAATTCTGGAGGTTGAAGACCACAAGTCTTAAAATTGCCAAGTTTGGAGACCCCTGTCCTAAAAGAACATTTCTTTGATGTGCTTACTGATTTTAAATAAATAGTTTACTCAGTTGGTAGATAGATTATAGGAAAGGGAATGGTATACAAACATTTGTGGCTACCTTGTGAAGTTTTCATTAGTAATCTACTCCAAAATATCGACAAAGTGATAACTGGCCATCAGTCTCCTTTTTTGAAAATAAAAGACTTCTATGGAACTATTTATTGATAGCATTCTGTTTTTTCCTAAATAAACTATATGCTATTTCTGTTCTCTACTATTTAATAGTTATAGAATCATGACTTTGATGCATCTTGGTTATAACTTTATTTTTGAGGGGAAGTTAGGATTAAAAACAAAGCTGATCAGATTGTCAAACCCCTCAAGTACAGAAGCTCAGAGTATTAACTAGAGAAGAACAAAAGTGATGGTATTTGGTAGTAGAAATATTAAGCAGAAATAGATTATTCAAGTTTGACTTCCCTGAAGTTTCTGGATTTTACTTTCTGTAAGTCTTTATCCTAGAAGAGACACATTTGGAAATGGCTAGTGAACAGTGAATCATCTTAAAAATTATCCTTGAAGAAAGGAGAATTGGGGAAAATAATTCCGGTCCTTTTTCAGGCCAACATTTATTTTTCTTGACTTGTTGATTGTTATTCTCATCTATAATTGCTTGACTAAACCATATCCTGTTCTCTGTGGCTGGTATTATTAGTTTTTTTGTATTTATGTAAGGTTTTCCTTTCATAGTATAACTTCCCTTTTTGCTTAAACTGGAAATAATAATGTTTAATAGTCACACATTCTCAAGCTTTAAATAATACCTCATTCAAAAGTAAGGAAACATAATCATTAAAAAAAGGGGTTTTCAGCCCCCTTTGCACTTCATATCCTAATACAGAGTCTTATTAATGTATACTCAAAATAATATCATTGACCTCAACAGAATTTATTGCAGGTGTATGGATATTAGTTTGCAGGTTTCTAAGTGTATGTCAGGAGGACCAGACAGGAAACATAACCAAGTAAGCTAATTCTACTTTATTGTAAAGCTACTGTACATCAATAGAATCTTGCAAGTCTGAAAGTACAAGTTTCTCGCTGGCTCGTTTACAGGAGGAGTCCCTTCTGATCACATTTTCCTGCCCATTTTGCAGCGGTGGGTTATTGCTGTCTCTTATCTGACTGTTCCATATCCAACATGTTTTACAACCCATCTCCTGAGGTGTTTCACATTACCATTACAGTCTATGTGAATGTCAGGAAATCTCATCACTTAAAAGAAAATTTGTGCATCATTTGGAGAAAAACGAAAGATTTTTATAATAGTATTCTTTTATTAAACTGTATATTCTGCTCTCGCTATCACTAAAAGATTATAAATTTATGAAACAAAGCATACATAACAATTAGACAGCTAAGAGATTTCATAATTTGGATATGGAGAACTATAGAAAAATTTTGATGTATAATTTTACATTATTTTTATTATATGAACCTATTATAGATATGAACTGGTGTGTATAAACGCACACACGTTCATATCTATGTTATACACACACACACATACTATGCTATGCTATTATACTTCATTTTACTACCCTATAATTACTTAATTTGGGGTAAAGACGGGACAACTGGATGGAGCTGTACTACTAATATACAGTATGAAATGGAGTAACTATTATTAAAAGCTAAAGATTCCCCTCGCACATATGTACTAATCGTTCCCGAATCTAGGGGGCAGTGCTCATCTCCGTTTCAAAGCCGAAGAGCCAGCACTGTCCGAAGATGACTCCGTGGTCATGTGGCCGGCATGACTAAATGCCAAAGATGCACTGAACACTGTTACCTTCCCACCAAAGGTAGTCCCTATTTTTCTACTTGCATTTTTTACGTGCTTTCGAACTGCTAGGTTGGCAGAAGCTGGAACAAGTAATGGGAGCTCACCCCGTTACGCAGCACTAGGATTCGAACTGCTGAACTGCCGACCTTTCGATCAACAAGCTCAGTGTCTAAGCTACTGAGCCACCGCATCCCATAAACTATTGTTACCTAAACTTTAAGGGAAGATCCAACAAGTCCTCTTTACTTTAATTAACACTGAAAACACTATGCAATGACAAATGAAGCCAAAATAAGAGATTCATATAGGCTATAACATTCAATTCAAGTTGCTAACTTTTAATCCAGTTTTGTTTAGAACAACAGACAGTCTACATTATTTAACAGCAAGTGTGCATATTTAAGTCACATTTACATTCTCATTCTGTGTAAGAAAACCTGTAGTGTCCTACAACCATACAAAATAAAACAGCAGATGGTTAATTATGCTTTTTTAATTAATTATGAGAATCATAATCAACAGGTTATCATGGGATCAACAAGTTATAGTTTAATTTGTTATATTCTATTTTAACACAGGCATTTGTAATTAAAGTGATTGCTAGAAGAGAGCTCACTAAGGACCTTTTGTCCAGCAGTAAAATGTGATCACTGGCTCAACCAAATGGTAAAAACATGTTTCTGCTAAAGGTATAAACTACAAACAACAAGGAACAATTTATCAACAGAAAAATTAGATGTGGATCTATATTTACATGCAAGTTGTAGTGTTCTAGAAACTATTACATCTTATGCATTAATTCTAAAAGTCCAGTGCAAATATAAACTAGATCTGCAAATTTCAGCTAGGTTTGTAAGCAGGTTCTACCTAATACTTACAGGTGGGGGGAGGGAAATTATTCTTATGAATAAGTTTATTTCTGATGTACAGTATATATTTTAACTCACTGATTGACAATATATTTTAGGTACTTCAGATGGATAATCTGAACCGCAAATCACCTGAACATATTCAACATTTATAGAGATTCCCTGTACCTCAAAGGGTTTAGGATTAGGATAAATTGAATTTAGCCATTTCATTTTTTCCTTATGTTTTTTTTTAATTATTAACACAATGGTACAACCTAAAGAGAAGCCTTAGATGAGGCCTTTCTTAGGCTCTAGATAACTGCACACAGGCGGGAACTGTTCAAAGATGTCAATATTAAAAGTAACACAGATTTAAAATCTACAGATTTAATGGAAGCATGTGCAGATGGCAAAGTTCTGGAAAAAGATCATTAGATCGATTTGAGGCAGTTTGGATTAATTTGGATAAAGTCTTTTGCAGTGCCTCAAGTATTAACTAGCAGTTCCAATAGTGAAAGCAAAGAAACAACATAAATTGCCTTAACAATGTCCTTTTAAATGTGCTTTAATCTTTGATTATCAGTTTCTAGACAGTAGTCGTACAAAAATACAGCTCATTTTTTTGAGTGTTGTAATTTTTCAAGTAGGCTACACTAGACAGGCCAAGTGAAGCAGTATAGTCATGTTATGTGTTATTGTCTTATCTCTCCTCAATTTTAATTCTGAAATTTTGTTGGGTCTTCACCTTGTCCAGGTTGTATGCACTATCCTCCAGAATTCCTCATTCCGTTTCAGCAGCGATTATGCCCTTTGGAGATGGTTGTAGGAATCCCCTAGCCTCATGTTCCTTTGTGACCCTTTCTACAGGGGAACATATAGATCTCATTTTGAAAAATTATCCTGGTAGAGAATACAAGGCTTGACTTTCACTGCTTCTGTCCAACCAGGACCCTGACATATATTTCCCACTTTTGCCTGAGTTTGTGCTATCATTTCAGTCTATGAATGAAGTTTAGTACAAATAAGGAGCCTAACTGACGCAGCAGACTAATGCTACTGTTAAAGGTAGTATTTAGCTTCCAGCTGCATGCAATTACTGCGAGTTCAATTCTCACCAGGCTCAAGGTTGACTCAGCCTTCCATCCTTTCTAAGGTAGGTAAAATGAGGACCCGGTTTGTGGGGGCAATAAGCTGACTTTGTATAAATATACAAAAGTATGAAGGCTATTGCTTAACGCCTTGTAAGCCGCCCTGAGTCTCCGGAGAAGGGCGGCATATAAATCAAAATTAAAAAAAAATAAAAATATTGGTGATTGTCACTTTATTATTGTTCCTTTTATTTTATTTTATTTTATGTATTTTATTGCATCTTATGTCTACTTTTTAGTTTTGTTAATTATAGGTTTATATATTTTTATTGTAGTGTTTACTGGCTTAAGTATTATAAAGGTTTTTTGATTGGATTTTATTGTTAAACATACAGGCGGAATAAGGGCCAGGTGGCTCAGCAGACTAAAAGCATTGTGATTAACACCAGCTGTCTGCAATTACTGTAAGTTCGAATCTCACCAGGCTCAAGGTTGACTCAGCCTTCCATCCTTTCTAAGGTAGGTTAAATGAGGACCCAGTTTGTGGGGGCAATAAGCTGACTTTGTATAAATATACAAAAGTATGAAGGCTATTGCTTAACGCATTGTAAGCCGCCCTGAGTCTCTGGAGAAGGGCGGCATATAAATCAAATTTTAAAAAAAAATGCTTTAAAAGCAGTTTCAAAAGAATGCTTCACTTAAAGCCTTATAAACCAATATTTTTTCCTTTGAAGCTCTGCATAAACCTAGTAATCAGAAAACTATATTTCCCCACTAAAATCTTTTAATGCTTTGAAACGTTCTACTGTTTCATATCTTTAATCTCATAATTAATGCTGTAACTTCTTCTTTACAAGCATATTTTCCATAACAATTATCTTTGGATATGCGTAAGTCAGCTCTAACAGAAGTCAAGATTCAGAGAAACAAAGAAGGACTAATAAATCAGAAAGAAATGCTTGGCCAAGAGCAAGAAAATGTTAATATTAACTGTTGCAGGAGAAGATAAGAGAATAAGATATACACTCTCTGAGAACCATTTCACTCCAATGGGATTGGTTCACCCTACCATGCTGGCAGAAAGGGCATGCTATGGGTGTTGGTCAGAGAATTTTGGTTGGTGGGGTCCAAGATAAAAGCTTTTTCTGCTAAGCCTCCGGCCCTTTGGAACAATGTACATCCCTCCTCCCCCAAGGTGAGAACTACTCATCTACTGTAAGGGTCTGAAGACCTGGTTCTACCAGTTGGTCTCAGGCCCCACAGGGGTGCAACACTCTGGAAGTCCCTATTGAGTTAAGAAAAGCCTCCCATCTCTTCCAGTGTACTTGGTGCTCTCTTCCCCTCCCCATCTTTCAACTATAAATTATCATTATTATAATAATTATTTTTTTTATGTTTGTAAGTTTCCCAGAGCTGCCTATAAATGAGATGAGCAACACACAAATCAAATCAAATCAAATCAAATCAAATCAAATCAAATCAAATCAAATCAAATCAAATCAAATCAAATCAATAAATGCAAAATCACGCAGCCTGAAATTCAGGGTATGTAGACCAAATAATATTATTTTTTCACACTTCAGAATTTCACAAATAAAGGCCTGCTAAATGCATAATGGCTGGTGATGGAACTTACCAGCCTGCCTAAACTATATTAGAAAAAGCATCAGAAAAGAAGCTGAATTAGAGCCCCACATCCAAATCTTAATTATGTTGCTGTAGATGATTACAATGGTTTGGATGTAGATTTTACATTGTGTTTGGGAATTAAATATTAACTCATGCCTTTAAAAATAAGGTATAAAGTATATTTTTACCTGCTAATGATGCTGTATTAATAATAGCCCCTCCACTTCCACCATTTTCAATTTTCATGTACTCTAGTCCAATATATGTTCCTCTAATCACTGAAATCTGATATAGAAAATATAAATGAGTTATCAGGTATATTTAATTCTTATAGCTGTTTTTAAAAATAATGTTTCACTGTGAATCTTGAATCATTTTAACAACAGTTTTCCAATGCTTCTTTCCTCTTTTGTGACCCGTTTAACATTATTTCTCATTCTACGCGGAATCTTTCTTTTGATCTCCTTCCAATCTTGTAATATGTATTTCTTTTTAATATACATGTGATTCTGAGTGTTATTTGATTGCTTAATAGACGCCAAAGGTATTTTTTATATCTGCCAGCTAGCTATAGATGAGCTCCACACCTTTCAAAATGTCAAGGCTCTTGTAGCTATCATGTAGGAGTTTCAAGCTTTTTATCAATTTCCCCCATGTTTCCACGTTATTCTTTTATTAAAAGCAATAATTCCTTGTGATAAGTAACTAAAATAGTCCTGAAGATTTATCACTTTTATGCTATAATATTTGTTTCAGTCAAAAGTGAATGGTTTCATGATTGGGGAGATCACACAGAAAAAAGAAATCAACAGATGGACATACAGCCAAAACCAAGCATGTATTGAAAAAGCTATTTTGAAAGTGTCAGTGATTCAATGTATCACATTTTGTATATTATTCTATGAATTAATTATTTAATCCATCATACTTTTTATTCTCTCTGCTGACATTCTTGAACTAGTAGCATAATAACTACTTCTGGGCCAGTTTGTTCTTAACAATAGACATGGAAGAACTCTTTGTAGTTAGTCATCAAACAGTATAATACTCTCTCACCAATCATTTTGGATGGATTGGATAATCCTTCTGATGCAATTATAATTTGTCATAATAAATAACACTAGCAAAAATAGACAAGCAAAAGCAAGTATGCATTGGGAGGAGCAGACATATATAAGTCAACTGTCAGCACTGGAAATAATTAAGCTGAAAATGAATATCTTTTAAAAATGAAATTGTCTTTGTGGGACAACAGATTAATAGAGTTGGAAGAGACTTTGTAGGTCATCTCATCCAACCCCCCACCCAAGCAGGAGACCCTACACCATTTCTGACAGATGGCAGTCCAGTCTCTTCTTGAAAGTTTCCATGATGAAGCTCCCACAACCTCTGAATGCAAGCTGTTCCATTGGTTGATTGCTCTCTCTCTCAGAAAATTTCTCCTTAGTTTGCATCCATTATTCCTTGTCTGGCCTTCAGGTGCTTTGGAAAATAGCTTGATCCTTTCCTCTCTGTGGCAGCCCCTCAAATATTGGAACACTGCTATCATGTCTCCCCTGGTCCTTTTCTTCACTAGACTAGCCATGCAAAGTATTTGCAACCGTTCATCATATGTTTTAGCCTCCAGTCCCCTAATCAACTTGGTTGCTCTTTTCTGTATTTTTTCTAATGCATTTTTTATAATGTGGTGACCAAAACTGAATGCAGTATTCTAGGTGTGGTCTTACTAAGGCTTTATACAGTGGTATTAGTACCTCACTTGAACTTTATTATATCCCTCTGTTAATGCAATTTAGGATTGCACTGGCTTTTTTGGCTGCCATTGCACACTGTTGGGCTCATATTTAATTGGTTGTGCACTAAGATTCCAAGATCCCTCTCACAGTTACTGCTATTAAGCCTGCTTTCACCCAATTTATATGTGTACTTTTGTTTTTTCTTGCCTAAGTGCAAGACTTTACTTTTCTCTACACTGAATTTCACTTTGTTAGATAGGTCCCAGTGTTCAAGGGTATCAAGATACATCTGGATCTAGAGCCTATCCTCTAGGGCAGGGTTAAACTCGCAGCCCACGGGCCAGATGCATCACACATTGGCCATGCTCACACCCGATTTAGCAAAGGGGGGGAAGTCCCAATACGCCACGTGACACCATCGTGATGATGCAAGTTTGACAGCCTTGATCTAGGGTGTTGGCTATTCCTGCCGGCTTAGTATCATCCACAAATTTGGTAAGTTCCCCTTCTATTGCCTCATCTAAGTTGTCTAACTATCACAGTAGCAGAAAACAAATAAATTCAGAAGGCCTTAGTTTAAATCTGATTTCTTAGCTCAAAGGTCAACAATCAGCCAATCTATTATTCAGAGTACTGAGTTAACTTGCTGTAAGATAGTTATATTCTTCACTTTTGATGAAACATAAATATAAATATAAATAATATATATATATATATGTGTAGGTCTTTGGTTATTCGGGTTATCTCCCGCGTAAAATTGGAAGTGTCTTGGCGACGTTTCGACGAAGTCTCATTCGTCATCTTCAGGCTGGTGTTTTTGGCTTCGTGCTTCTAGGAGCAATGTTCTAGGAGCATTGCTCCTAGAAGCATGAAGCCAAAAACACCAGCCTGAAGATGACGAATGAGACTTTGTCAAAATGTCACCAAGACACTTCCAATTTTACGCAAGAGAAAACCCGAATAACCAAAGACCTACATACAAACACCCGTGAAAACCTCAGAACATATGTATGTATGTATGTATGTATGTATGTATGTATGTATGTAGGTGTCTTGGCAACGTTTCAACGAAGTCTCATTCGTCATCTTCAGGCTGGTGTTTTCGGCTTCGTGCTTCTAGGAGCAATGTGTGTGATCACAGCTGTTTCTTCCTTTTAACTGCCAGTGGGGTTGTGAACTGATTGGGTGGGAGCTTGGCTGTGTTCTGATTGGGTGGAGGTATGTTCTGATTGGATGGGGGATTGGCTGTGCTCTGATTGGCTGGGTGTGTGTTCTGTTTAGGTGGGGGCTTGGTTGTGCTCGGGTTAGTCTGAGTAGCAGTGGGATTTGAGCTGGTGAGCTGTGTTGCTGTTGTTTGGCTTCATGTTTGTGGCTGTGCCACCTCTTCATGGTGGGTGTCAGTCTGCTTCTTGTATGGATTGGAGGGGTTTAAAGTGGCTAATGATGCAGCTGTGGTCTGGCTTCTGGTCCATGGTCGTGCCTCATCATCAGTGTGGGTTTGTACATACAAATACCCATGAAAACCTCAGAAAACACACACACACACACACACACACACATAATTTTACTTGAAATAGCAATATTTCAATTTTACACACACAATCACATCTATATAAGCATAAATCTAAATATGTGTGTCTGTATATGCACTTTTATGACTACTCAGGATTGAAATAATAGTTAATTATTAATACTAATAATTATTAAGTTTGATTACAGTTCAGTATAAGTTTTACGTGTGTCTCTCTCTCCCCCTTCCTTCCTCTCTCCTTCTCTCTCTCTCTCTCCCCACATGTATGGGTGTGCCTTTTTATCAGTCTTGGTTTCTGATGACTGTCAGCACAAGTACCTGAAATTTTATTGACAACATTTGGAAGTGATTTGACAAAGTGGCTGCCATGTGGAAATTATTTATATAAGACTAGAACACATCTGTCTAGTCTTATTAGGTATCTATTTGTTGCTGTTCATTCCAAAACAATACCAAATGCGGCTCTAGGACTTGAACATCCTTTGAGGATTTTAACCATAGGTGAAAGAATATTATCTGGGTCGCATGTTTTACAGTACCCTTTCCACATATATGACTTTTTTTTGTACAAACTTCATATCTAACTTTGCTGTGTCCCTGAAATATACTCATTTAGTTTCTGGAGAGCAGAATGTGGTATAGGTATAAACTAAGAGACCTACTGTGAAAATAAGACATGTCCAGATAATAAGCCCAATCGGGCTTTTCAGCGCATGCGATAATATAAGCAACCCCCGCAAAATAAGCCTCCCCACCAACTACTTACACGCATGCACAGCTGTCCCGCTATTTCCTCTGGTTGCTTGCCGCACAACCAAAATGAGTTGAGAAGATGAGGACGGGGGGGGGGGAACATGCCCTCCCCTCCCTGTTCTTCATGCTGGCCGAACAGCCCAATATGTCCCACTCCACCCCAATGGCAACAGCAGCCTGGCTGCTTCCCTTCTGCACTGTCTCTTTATTGAGAGGGGTGGCAGGTGGGGTGGGGGAGAAGCAAGACGTATGGAGCGAGACGTGGATCCCCTTGCCGTCTCTTCTCCCCTCCCCCTCGCCGGGCACGGCAGGGCTCCTCCCCCTTGTTTAGCCACCCACCCCCTTTAGAATTGCAATTTGGGGCTGGCAGGTGGGGCGTACAAGAAGCGGGACACAGGTCTTACCTTTCAGACTCTGTCACTTTCCTCGCTGTTGTGTCCAGGGAAACATGCTGTAAAAGAAAACTTTCTCGTGAATTCGAGAAGTTTGATTGAACTCACGAGAAGGTTTTCTTTTATAGCATGCTCGCCACTTCCTGCACCTCCAAAATAATAAGATCTTCCAATAATAAGGCCAAGTCCTTATTTGGAGGGGGGGTCAAAAGAAAATAAGACCCTTATTTTCAGGGAAACACGGTATTTATAATCACATGATCCTAATGCCTCGCTTAGCAACAGAAATTTTGGGCTCAATTGTGGTTGTCAGTCGAGGACTACCTGTATCTCCTCCTCCTCATACATTTAACAATTATAAACATTATTATGATTATCCTCATTGCCATTGTTCCTTTCTCTATTGATTAATATCAGTATTATTAACAATTGTTTTTAAATTATTATCTATGTATTTCTTTTTCATCTGCTTGCAGTTATTTATTTATCAAATTTATATAGCCATCCCTCCTCCCCAAAGGGAACTTTATGTGTACTTATAAAGATATAGATATATTTATCTATGTATTGATAGATAAAGCTTCCTGTATATTATTAAAAGGAAGAAGAAAGCAAACATACTTACAGTTAAACGTTAGCAGTATTTTGCAAGTAGTACTCCCCACCCAGGGGAGGGGTGGGGGAGTGGCGGTAATTATTAGGGAAAGTCTTTGTCCGAGGGAGACCACTGTTCCTCAGATAGCCGGATGTGAGTCCCTCTTTGTGAAGTGGGGCCGTGGGGTGCAGATAGGTTTGCTGACTGCGTACCTGGCTCCCTGCCACGTGGCAGCGACCCTACCTGAGCTACTTGACGTCATCGCCGGGGTGGCGGTGGATGCCCCCAGACTTATTGTCATGGGGGACTTCAACCTTCCATCCGCGGGTGAGGCGTCAGAGGTGGTTCGGGAGTTCATGGCTTCCATGACGGCCATGGACCTGACCCAGTTAGTTCAAGGCCCCACTCACATAGAGGGTCACACTCTGGACTTGATTTTCATCTCTGGTCAGTGGTTGAATGATCTTGGTAGAGGGGACTTAGACATTAAACCCTTGTCATGGACAGATCATTCGCTCCTTCACTTGGACTTTCCTACCGCTTCCCCCTGCCGCAGGGAGACGGAACTGACCAAATGGTTCCGTCCCAGGCGCCTGATGGATCCCGAAAGGTTCCTGACGGAGCTTGGGCCGTTTCCTGAGACTCTGACACACGACTCGACTGAAGAGCTGGTGGCCGCCTGGGAGAGTGCGGCCGCCGGAGCTTTGGATCATGTCATGCCTTTGCGGCCTCTGACCCAATGCCGATCTCAATTGGCTCCTTGGTTCTCTGAGGAGCTGAGAGATGAAGCATCGGAAAAGTCGCCTAGAGAGCATTTGGAGGACTAGTCATTCTGATTCCAACCGGACACAGGTGAGGTCTTATATCAAGACCTACCTAGTGGCGATAAAAGCGGCGAAATCTAATCATTTTTCCGCTCTTATCGCATCTGCAGAGAACCGCCCAGCCACCCTGTTTAGGGTGACCCACTCCCTTCTTCGGGGGGAGTGCGGGAAGATCCCTTGCAGGGTCGAGCTGAGGATTTTGTGCAATTCCTGCACGATAAAGTCGCTCGGATTCGGGAAGGCTTGGACTCCGACTGGGTGAGTCCGGGGGAGGAGACGAGGGTAGGTCTTGAGAATATTACCTGGGAGGAGTTTGATCCTGTGGCTCCCGAGGATGTGGACAGGGTTCTGGGTAGGATTAGTGCCGCCACATGTTTATTGGACCCGTGTCCCTCCTGGTTGGTACTGGCCTCCCGGGAGGTTACACGAGGCTGGCTCCAGGGGATTATAACTACTTCTCTGAGTGAGGGTGCCTTTCCCGCCGCCTTGAAAGAGGCAGTGGTGAGGCCCCTCCTCAAGAAGCCTTCCCTGGACCCGGCTGAATTAGCTAACTACCGTCCAGTCTCCAACCTTTGTTTTGTGGTGAAGGTTGTTGAGAGTGTGGTGGCACGACAATTGCCCGGGCACCTGGATGAAGCTATCTATCTAGACCTGTACCAGTCGGGCTTCAGGCAGGGGCACAGCACAGAAACGGCATTGGTCGCGTTGGTGGATGATCTCTGGAGGGCTCGGGACAGGGGTTGCTCCTCTGTCCTAGTCCTATTAGATCTCTCAGCGGCTTTTGATACCATCGACCATGGTATCATGCTGCAGCGGTTGAGAGGGTTAGGAATAGGGGGCACCGTTCTGCGGTGGTTCTCCTCCTTCCTCTCCAACCGCTCGCAGTTCGTGTTGGCAGGGGGGCAGAGGTCGACCTCGAGGCATCTCGCATGGGGAGTGCCACAAGGGTCGGTCCTCTTGCCTCTTCTGTTCAACATTTTTGTGAAGCCGCTGGGTGAGATCATCCGTGGTTTTGGGGTGAAGTGTCATCTGTACGCTGATGATACTCAGCTGTACATCTCCACCCCAGACCACCCCAACGATGCCCTTGATGTGATGTCTCGCTGCCTGGAGGCCATGCGGGTCTGGATGGGGAGGAACAGGCTCAGACTCAACCCGTCCAAGACCGAGTGGCTGTGGCTGCCGGCGTCCCGATATAGTCAGCAGGTGCCATCGCTGACTATTGGGGGTGAATCTTTGCCCCCCACAGAGAGGGCTCACAATCTGGGTGTCCTCCTGGACGCACGGCTGTCTTTAGAAGAGCATATGACGGCCGTGGCCAGGGGGGCCTTTTATCAGGTTCGCCTGATCTGCCAGTTGCAGCCCTTTCTGGACCGGGACGCCTTGCGCACGGTCACTCATGCCCTTGTCACCTCCCGGCTGGACTATTGTAATGCTCTCTACATGGGGCTTCCCTTGAAGAGCACCCGGAGGCTCCAAATGGTCCAGAATGCGGCCGCGCGGGTGGTTATGGGCGCAACTCGTTGTGCCCGCGTGACACCCCTCCTGCGCGAGCTGCACTGGCTCCCAGTGGTCTTCCAGGTGCGATTCAAGGTGTTGGTTACCACCTTTAAAGCGCTCCATGGCATAGGACCCGGGTACCTCCGAGACCGTCTTCTGCCACCAATAGCCTCCCACCGACCAGTCCGTTCCCACAGAGAGGGTCTCCTCAGGATGCCATCAGCCAAGTTATGTCAGCTGGCGACACCCAGGGGGAGGGCCTTCTCTGTGGGAGCCCCAGCCCTGTGGAATGAAGTGCCCCCGGAAATACGTAAGATCTCCGACCTTCGGGTGTTTCGCTGTGCACTGAAGACCCTGTTGTTCCGCCAGGCAGGGCTATCAATATAATAATTTTAAATTGGGGTATTTTAATTTTTGGGGTTTTAAATCGTCCAAATTTATTTAATTATTTTAATTTTTAATCATTGTTGTGTCCTGTGTTTTTAAATTGGCTGTACACCGCCCTGAGTCCTTCGGGAGAAGGGCGGTATAGAAATAAAATTATTATTATTATTATTATTATTATTATTATTATTATTATTATTATTATTATTTTGCAGTGATATAACACTTGAGGTGTTTGTCTTGGAAAGAGAGTCGCTCTCTCTTAGGTAGCATAGTGACATTTATCATGATTGCTGCTGATGTGGCATTTATCTAATGTAATGTTAATTATATTACGTACACTTTGACGTTATTTCTGGTATTTATTCCTAGCATAAAAGAGGGAGATAATTATATTGGATTGTGAAGGAAGATTTAAAACATTCATCATAACTAGATCTTTGGGGTGGTAGAGGAGGGACATCTTCTAGCTGCAGTCAGGAATTTTAATAAAGCAAAAATAAAATAATGCCAGGTTTGCACCAACTGTTTTGTTAACGAAATATTTTATCATTCATTTTATTTTTAAAGAACATATTAAACTAAAGCAAGCGTGATCTTAGGATGAATTCTTTTGATTAGAATCCAGCTGGACTCTATTTTAATCATAAAATTAATTTTATGTTATGTTTGTTGTATGCTCAATTAATCTTATTAAGCCAGTTTGGTGTAAAACTTAAGGAAACAAGCAAGAGACATGGACACATGAGTTCTAGTCCCTTCTTAAGCACAAAGCCAGCTGAGTAACCTTGGGTTATTCATTCTCTGTCAGCTACAGAAAGAAGGAAATACAAAACTACTTTTAAAAATGTTGCAAGAAAACCTCAGAGACATATCTAGGCACTTGCAAGGATCAAGACTGACTCCTGTCTCTTCTGTGCTCTCTCTCTCTCTCTCTCTCTCTCTCTCTCTCTCCTCCCTCCCTCCCTCCCTCCCTCCCTCCCTCCCTCCCTCTCCCTCCCCTTCTCTCTCTCCCTCCCTCCCTCTCTCCACACACACACACAACACAGACTTCATTAAAATTACATTCAGCATAAAAAACCTAATCCATGATTCAGAAGTATGGATTTAGGACAATTGCAAACTTATTCTGTTCAGGTTCAGAAATGAGAAGTAAGGTGTACTTGGCTTTACACATTTAGAAATCCAGTCTTTTCTAGTTGTAACAAAAAAGGACAAAAGAAAAAAAAAGAAAATACACAGGAGCTAGATGAGCTTGTTGGTTTAGAGACAGAAGCCAAGATGACCTGAGTAAATTTCTTAAATTGTTTTTCCTAGTGAAATAAGGTCAAACTGATATACCAGCACATTAATTTCATATTAATAAAAAGTGATCAGATTTGTTAGTCCAACTCTAGAATAGTTTTCAATAGGTTTCTACATGAAAACTAAGAATTTAGGAAGCTTGACTAATATAAAAATATTCAGGTGTTCTCAGACATCCAGATTCAAAAGTTGCTTAAGAAACATATGCTTGCAGAAAAAATAGCAAATATAATTATTATTAATTTTATATATACTTGGAAGAAAAAAATTAACCCACAAAAATGTAACATTTTTTCTCTAGATTTTTAACTACGCTTCTTTTTTTTCTTTTAAAAATACAGTATGTACTAGACCAGAGGTGGGCAACTATGGCCCTTTTATGACTTGTGAACTTCAATTCCCAGAATTCCTGAGCTAACATGGCTGGCTCAGGAATTCTGGGAGTTGAAGTCCACAAGTCATAAAAGGGCGATAGTTGCCCACCCCTCTACTAGACTTACCAAGTTGATTTGAACGGTGTTTTCCCAGTTCGTTTCATCATTCACTCCAGCATTATTGACCAGAATATCCAGATTTCCAAAATGTTGAATTGTTTTCTTAAATGCATCTGTAAGGACATTTGAAATTTATTTCCATAGAATACTATGTAATGATTGATGACAATACCATCAGAACTATGATTGTGCTTTAACAAAGTGAATCCACAGTGATATAATTATAAATATGGCTTTTCAAATCATTCATCATATATATTGATTTAACGTTTATCAATGGAATGCATACCCTAATATATAGACATTTTATTTATCCACATTGGTGAATAGATGTGGTCAAAGCAAAAATGATTTGCAAAGATAGAAAGTTATGAAAAATCTGTAGCAAATGATATTTGGATGTAACGTAAGGAATAGACTTCATTTTCTATTCTCATATCACTTATATCACATACACTTATATGTCGTGTATCTGTGTATCTTTACATATAAGTCCAGTAAATACAATTGAGCTTAACCCAAACTACTTCTGTGTGGCAAATATATTACTCTACCATAAGTCCTAGATAGCCTATAAGGACTCAAGTGAAAAACTAATACATCCAGAACTAGTGGAAAGTGAAAAAAAAAATGAAACTTGGAAGAAAGAAGTGAAAGAAGCTGTATGAACTGAAATGAGGGAATGCTAGGAGCAGGATTTTAGAAATACCAGTTAGATATTTGGTGATATAACAACAAATGAAATAGAAGATGTTATAAATATTAGTAGTCAAGAAAGATGTCAGTGAGAAAGATGTCATAAACATGAAAATGTTGAAAAATACTAATGCTGCATGTCTAACAATGCAGCTGAAGAAATGCTAAAATGTAGGGGTAGTTTACTTAAGGAGCAAACTTAAGATTTGCTTAAGGATCTTAAACTTATGCAAACTCCTTAAATGTGAAGATCTTATCTACATCTGATGACAGAAGATTGCTGTCTGTTACAGTAGCAAAGAGTAAAATGCAAGAATGAATGCAGGGATTACAAGGGATTAGTTGAAGAGTGTTTGGAAAGTGTGACATGATTAAAATGCTATCTATTAGATATTAGGGAATTTGGTCTAATACTTAACATACCATGCTAGAAAGTGGGAGACTGTGAATTCTAGCCTTAGCTATGACCTTGGGCCAGTCACTCTCTCAGCCCTACTCACTTCACAGGGTTGTTGTTGGGAAAATAGGTAAAGGAAGGTGGATATGTTCACCATCTTCAGTTATTTGTAAAAATAATAAAGGCCAGATATAAATAAATATTGTACTATTTAATATAATAAATACTAAATATTACCTTGCTGAATTCATTTGGGAGAAAACTTGTGTCTCTTATAATAGTGGAAGAGAAGTATTTTATTTATGCCCTAGGTTTGGTTTAAAGGTGGAAAAGGAAGAAGTAAAAGAAGTTCCTATATATTCAGAAAGAGTATTGAAATAACAGTGTGTGACTTTCATTTCAGGGAGGTCTAATGTTTATAGATTAACTGTTTGTGACTAACCAGAAGAGGGAGTTGGGACAGTAGTAAAAGCTCAGTGAAAATATTGGTTCATTGTGTAACTACTGGGGAAGGTAAATCCCAGACACAAAATCATGAAAAAAAGGTTAAAAAATATCAATACCAAAATGTCTTCACACAAATACATGAAATAAATATTCTTGGAGTATTGCCAGAAATTTTGAGTCTTCTTAAAGTATGGCAGGAAAAAAAATGGTTTGAAATAAGTTATAATTCAGTTATAGAAAATACCAGCAAGAGTCCACTGCTTTTTTAAACATACATAAACATCTAGATATTAGAGGAAGTATGAAAAATGCTTCTGAGTACTTAAACTGGAAAAATAAAAACTGAAGAAAACCTGGCTGGATAGATTGACCAGTTCCTAGTTTGCAATATGTTTAAAATTTAGGTGAAAAAGATCAGAAAAGGAACCAAAACAATGAAGCTGAATTGGAACTGAAGGAAACAACATTGGGGATATTTGACTTAGAAAACTGTGAGTAAAGAGGAATAAAGTAAAGCATTATTAAAGTATGGACTGTGTTAAGAAAATAAACATAATTGTTTTTCTCCATACATCACAAAACTGACATTAGGATCACTCAATGAAGACAAGTGGTGGTAAACTCAAGACTTAATTTTAAGGGTCTCTGTTGAGAAACCTTTTAAATTTAAAATGTTTTTCCATTTTCACAAATACTTTTGTAAGCCAATAAAAATAAATGATTGTCCTTATACTACAAATTATATACAAAGAGTGTCTCTTCTTTTTTCTCCAGCAGTTTCCAGTTTCCTCTGGAAACCATTCACAAAGATATCTCAGAAAGATAAGAAGTACAAATCATTAGAGTTGTAACTTTTGAAAAGAAGATTCAGCCTACTGGTTCTAGGAAAGCTTCTTGGCTAAATGTATTTCAACTCTTATACTATTTTATCTTTGCTTTAAATAGTTTTCCATTGTTCTTATACATTAGGATCTAAAAAACCCTTTGGAGCCAGTGGGCATTGCTAAGTGTAATAGGTTTAAAATCATACCAAGCCACCCGGTTGTCAGCAAAGCTGATTCCTCCCCTCCTCTGCAATTTACAGAGCTGGCTAAATTATGCTTTGAACCATTTTTAAAACCTGAAGAAGTTCAAATGTAGTTTGTGAAGTAGGGACAAAGGGATTTGTAAAAGGGAAAATACAACTTTTATGTTAAAGCTACCAAATCCTAAAAAAAGTTATTTGAAAGAAATGGTCTCTTCTTTATGAATAAATATAATGCAACAATAACATTTAAATGTCAATGTCCATAGTATACTACATTTAGAAAAGACTGTATTTGAACAGTTTTACATTTCATACACAAACTTTGATCCAAAATTCAGAAATAACCTATATCTGTTATTTACATATGTCAATATTGCTAATATTTCACAATTTGCATTTATAAACCCTTTTTAGATGCAAACTTTTTTTCTAGAAACTATAATTGCATATTGACATAGAAAACATCATTTCAATTTATGATCAGTAAGTAATTAAATATGTCTCTGTTTTAGTGAAGTTTCATATGTTAGTGATTCAAAATATATATCATTTTATCTCTACTGCCTACTGGTGCAAATATATCTGCACAATTAGTTTACATATTATTACAAAGAACAAAACTTTATCACAAAGGCTATTTTCTTTGCTCTACAGGTTTTTATAAAACTTTTACATATGATGCCCCAGACTTCCTGGAAGCCTGGCTAACAGGAACAATAGTCATCTCTAGAATTTGAATGATTCAGCAACTTGATTAGCCATTTCAAACTTATCACCTCCATATGGAAAACACTGATCCAAATAGTGTGCTCCTTTGAATCTTTCATACTAAAGGACCAACAAGAAATTGATATTGGGGTTAACTGGAAGCACTAACCTATTCATGAGAAGGTTCTGATTAAGACTGCTGACAGATCTCAAATACTTCCAAAAGCCAATTGTAGATTTACCCAGCAATCTGAGGCAGAGTTCTATAGGATGCCTTGTTAAATTCAGAATATAAAGTTGACTAGGTTTCTAGTTGCTCCTGAGTGGTCTCTCCTCACCCATTGCTTCTGAGCAGCTTCTTACTTCTCTGAGAAATTTTAGGAAATCAAGTGTGTGAAGACATGCAACACTGGAAATCACTTCTATATGTATTTGATTGTCCTTGACCCTTTTAGGGAGGAATGGGCTGGAATAACAACTGAATATAAATCAATCAGTTGTCTGTCCAAACATTTCATGAAGAAAATTATTTGCTTTCATTCCAAGAGGGAAGCGGGGTGGATGGAATCTGTTAAGATGACAGGAGATACATCTTGTAGTCACATCTACAGTAGGAGATTCTGGAGCATGTGGATCCCATTGGGATATACAAAATTATGTTTGATCTTAATTCTGTCACTTGTGCATGGAATCCTGGCCCATCTGCCTAGAAAAAAGAGCCAATGAGAGTCCGATGCAATGGATCCATCCCATACATAAAACATGTTTGAGAGACGATGAAATTCTAGCATTTCTGCAAAATGTCCAGCCATGGAAGTAGAATAACTTTAGTTATATCTACATTCTACTTCTTGGCAAGATTGCTGAGAAAGTGGTAAACTATCTTTCAGATGGCTTTGGAGAATATAAATGATCTAGATGTAGGGCAATCTGGATTCAACTTTGAAATGAAGCAGAAAATGCACTGGTAGCTGTTAGATGAACTCCAACAGGAATTTGATGAAGAGGACACACAACTATCTTTTTTCTAGATCTCTTAGCAATTTTGGATACTGTTCATCTTAGTATCCCTTTGGATGGATTGCAATGATTGGAATTTGGAAGCATCATTTTAGCACATGGTTCTGCTCTGTCCTAAGTAGGCAGTCCAGTCAGTAGTGACAGTGGTGGGAAGGGGTTGGCCCTTTGCTCTAATTGTTATGGGATTTCATCGAGCTTCATTCTTTTTCCTGTTCACTTGGTAAGGTAATTTATTAGGTTCAGAGTGGTGTATTGTCAGCTTCACTTGGTAAACCAGACTAGGAAATCAACCTCAACTTTAACCTATGAACTACATTTATCAATATTGGCTTTAATAAGAGAATCTTGCAAGTTTCATTGGCCTGTACATCCTTCTCTTTCTCTTCCTCAAAATATGGACTTCCTTCTGGGTTCACAGATCCTGAATAGGTAGGAGCCATGGCCAAAGTCTTTGCTTTATGCTTTTGCCAATTATACTCAAATCTGGATCAGGAGGCACTTAAAACAAACCTATCATATTTGCAAAGATTACTGCCATTTGCAGTATACAGTCAGGTCCAGAAATATTGGGACATCGACACAATTCTAACATCTTTGGCTCTATACACCACCACAATGGAGTTGGAATGAAACAAACACAATGTGCGTTAACTGCAGACTGTCAGCTTTAATTTGAGGGTATGTACATCCAACTCAGGTGAATGGTGTAGGACTTACAGCAGTTTGCATATGTGCCTCCCACTTGTTAAGGGACCAAAAGTAATGGGACAGAATAATAATCATAAATCAAACTTTCCCTTCTTAATACTTGGTTGCAAATCCTTTGCAGTCAATCACAGCCTGAAGTCTGGAACGCATAGACATCACCAGACGCTGGGTTCCATCCCTGGTGATGCTCTGCCAGGCCTCTACTGCAACTGTCTTCAGTTCCTGCTTGTTCTTGGGGCATTTTCCCTTCAGTTTTGTCTTCAGCAAGTGAAATGCATGTTCAATGGGATTCAGGTCAGGTGATTGACTTGGCCATTGCATAACATTCCACTTCTGTCCCTTCAAAAACTCTTTGGTTGCTTTTGCAGTATGCTTTGGGTCATTGTCCATCTGCACTGTGAAGTGCCGTCCAATGAGTTCTGCAGCATTTGGCTGAATGTGAGCAGATAATATTGCCCAAAACACTTCAGAATTCATCCTGCTGCTTTTGTCAGCAGTCACATCATCAATAAATACAAGAGAACCAGTTCCATTGGCAGCCATACATGCCCACGCCATGACACTACCACCACCATGCTTCACTGATGAGGTGGTATGCTTAGGATCATGAGCAATTCCTTTCCTTCTCCATACTCTTCTCTTCCCATCACTCTGGTACAAGTTGATCTTGGTCTCATCTGTCCATAAGATCTTGTTCCAGAACTGTGAAGGCTTTGTTAGATGTTGTTTGGCAAACTCTAATCTGGCCTTCCTGTTTTTGAAGCTCACCAATGGTTTACATCTTGTGGTGAACCCTCTGTATTCACTCTGGTGAAGTCTTCTCTTGATTGTTGACTTTGACACACATACACCTACCTCTTGGAGAGTGTTCTTGATCTGGCCAACTGTTGTGAAGGGTGTTTTCTTCACCAGGGAAAGAATTCTTCGGTCATCCACCACACTTGTTTATCATGGTCTCCCAGGTCTTTTGGTGTTGCTGAGCTCACCGGTGCATTCCTTCTTTTTGAGAATGTTTCAAACAGTTGTTTTGGCCATGCCTAATGTTCTTGCTATCTCTCTGATGGGTTTGTTTTGTTTCTTCAGCCTAATGATGGCTTGCTTCACTGATAGTGACAGCTCTTTGGATCTCATCATGAGAGTTGACAGCAACAGATTCCAAATGCAAATAGCACACTTGAAATGAACTCTGGGCCTTTTATCTGCACATTGTAATTGGGGTAATGAGGGAATATCACACACCTGGCCATGGAACATCTGAGAAGCCAATTGTCCCATTACTTTTGGTCCCTTAACAAGTGGGAGGCACATATACAAACTGCTGTAAGTCCTACACCGTTCACCTGAGTTGGATGTACATACCCTCAAATTAAAGCTGACAGTCTGCAGTTAATGCACATTGTGTTTGTTTCATTCCAACTCCATTGTGATGGTGTATAGAGCCAAAGATGTTAGAATTGTGTCGATGTCCCAATATTTCTGGACCTGACTGTAAGGGTTTGCCTTTCTGAATCATCCAGAAGCTTTAACTGATCTAAAATGCACTGTGTTTTTGAGTGCCATTCAGATGCTGATCATCATGTTTAAAACTCTACATGGCTCAGTGTCTGGCTATCTAAAAGACCATCTTTTCCAGATAATTCTGTCTAACTAATCAGACCGCCAGATAATGGATAGACTGCCCACCTACCAAGCATGTACATGTAACACTCTGTAAAGTCTCACATTTTGTGCAACAACATACCCATGGAATGAGGATGATCCCAATTTTTGTAGCCTTCTGGAAAGTTGCAAAGACTTGAGTTTTCCAGAGAGCCTTTTGGAACCGATTCTAAAACCATTGATCCTGGAAACAGCTCTACAATACTGTTCTATATTATTTTATACCATTTACTATATTAGTTTATTATTCTTTAGTACATGCACTTTAAATTTCCTAAATCCAACAGATTATAGACTATAATTATAGATAAAAATATTCTATATGAATCTCTGGCTAGGATCAGAAACAATACTCCTGTTTGACGGTGAGCCTCACATCATTTGAATACCAATATTTCTAATTCATTCTTTAATTACTTCATTCAGTGTGGTAATAGCCACTAAAGCATTGATGGTGAATCTTTTGGCCTTGGCATGTCAAAAATCTGAAAAATGACTAACTTGATTCTGCTGACATGTCACCCTCCCCACTTTCCCAGACAAAAGCAAAACAATTCATAACAAAGAGTTGCTTTGGATAATGAAATTAAATAAATAAATACTTACATAATTGTAAGTATTTTTTATTTGTCTTTGTCTCTCAGACTAAAATGCATATCCAAGTCAGCTCTGGGTCCCATGAGACCTGGAACTTTGGAAAATGGTCTTGCTTTTTGGATGCTTCAGAGAGCACAATATATAGTAGTTAGCGTAGCTTCTGGAGACACCAAAAATTGTGTGAGAATTTAAGATGCTTTTTGGAGACTGCAGAACTTCCTCAAGAATGTGATGTGCTCTCTGTGGCCTCCAAAGCCTCTGGAAATCACACAAGAAGGCACTGTTCCCACACACCTCTAAAATTTGCACGGCTTCTAGCCATGTCATCAAAAATGACGACATGTCACTTGTGATGTGTGTCAAAGATTCACCATGACTGCACTAGAGTAAAACCATACTAGTGGAGTTCGCTCTATTAGTTTGTTCCAGGAAAATTAGTAATTATCCCAAAATATTGTACGAGGACAGTATAAACACTGCTATCAAACAGTAATTTTAGTTGTCCATTTCAATAAGGTAGTCCTAGATTTTGCTTCTTCTGTTTCCTGGCCTATTTTGGTGGTTCTTTTTTTAAAAATGCATTTGCATTGGGAACATCCTTAAAATATTGTTTAGAATTTAGATTGCTTTCTTTCTAATAGTTTGAAATGCTAATCCCCCAGCCCCAGCCCTCATCTCTTTCTCCCTGTTCCTTCGGAGTTTTTTTTTTTTTTTGTAGAATATATTTAAGGCTGTACATCTATATGATTTTCTTACTGTACAGAATTTTAATGCTGCCATGGCACAACTTCTTACTATCCCTGTAACATGCTCTAATGTCACCTCCATGTATACTGAATATAAAACCATACTGCTAAGTATTTCAAGGTCATGACCTGTTCAATTTGATTATCATCTATCAGCTGTGAATAAATTTTGGACCTTTTAGCAAAAATTATTTATCATAAATAGGTTTTCCATATAATAAATGGCAGGACATTTCAACATTTTTCCCAGGCTTATTAAGGTAGCAGACTGTATTTGAATACTGAAGTAACAACACGAATCTGTTTAGCTAGATGGAGAGCAAGACTTGTTATTATTTCAGCTGAATGACCTTTAAAATAGGGCATTAAAAATCTTTTGGAAAAAACTTCTAACCTTTAAGTTTTTCTTCATTTGAAACATCACAAGGAATGAAGATAGTTCTCTGTGGATCATATTGCTTATCAAAGGCATCTTTGCTGACTTTGCCTGCATCTGCATTCAGATCCACAAGTGCCACCTAGAAAAAAGGAAAGTGTTCCACACAGATCTATGAAATTAGGTGCCTATCCTGACATAGAAGACATAAAAATTAGTTATACATTTCATAGACATAAAACAGAGAAAGAAAGAAGGGCTGTTTTAGATAATAGTGATTAGCTGATATAATATCTACATTTGTACAAATATGTAGCTTTATATGAAACAAATGTGGTAGAAATTGGAAGCATATTACCTAACCATTTTACATTATATAATTATTTGAGGACATAAATCCTAGGCATTTCAAAGGGAGGCTAAGTAAGTTTCAACTGTTTGAAATGTATCACTCCCTAGAAGTTCTAGATTTTACAACATAAAATTGAAGGAATATAAAATTTCCTGAAAGCAAGCCAATTGAATTTCACATGACATTAACTGCACATGGAATACATTATCTGCCTATCTGTATGGAACAGCAGTGTTTTCAGAGATTTGGACAAAACATGCATGCCTATTTTTATCAATGCATGTTAAAATAATTTTAAATTTAGAAACTGTGAATACAAGCACCAAATCCTACTTCAAACAGGCCCAGGAAAGTACGGTAATGTGCTTTATATTGTCCCTTCTCGAAAGAGAATTAAAGGAAGATTTTACCCATTATCCGCACATATCAACATATATGCTGCACTTTGAAACTAGTACCATCCATTCTGTCGCTTCTAACCCGCTCCACTCTCCCCCACCCCCCACAAAGAGAGCAGCTGCGAAGCTCGCAGTGCTAGAGAGACAAAGCCAATAGCTTCGAGGTACTTGCATGTTCAAGAAAAAGGAGGAGCCAGTTTGATCCTACGAACTCCGAGAGAAACTTCTATCATTGTTCCACAGCGCGGGCGAGAAGGCAAGCAACGCAGGAGTGGACTGCCTGCCAGCGACAGCGAGCCTTTTCTGCGCGCCCCCCCCCCCCCGCCATTGCCCCCCCCCCCCCGCTGTGCTCGAGCAGCGCGCAGTTGGCGCCCTTACCTTACAACCCTTTCCCAGCAGAGCTTCGACGAAGGCTTTGCCTATGCCCTGAGCTGCCCCAGTGACCAGAGCCACTTTGTCCTTCAGGTGCATTTTGCTTCTCTTTGCACTTTCGTCCACGAGGGTCGTCGCCGGCTCCTGTCGCTCAGAGCTGCGCGGCCGCTCCGGCGATTTCCTTCGGCTGCTGGTATTAACCTCCCCACAGCCTCCAGGCTCGGAGGTCTGAAGGAAAACTGAATCCGACCCGCGCAAGCCGAAGTTGGTGTCACCTGCATTGAAGTTGCCTCCCTTTGTCCCTCCCTTCCTCCACCTCCACTCGCGGCTTCCCCTTCTGGTGACTGTCCGGCTGGCTGTCCCCAGGCTGAATTTTGTGTGTCAGGCTCTGCGTTTTGTTTCTTTCCGGAGATAAAAGAAACTGCCTATCTTTGTCGTCCCGTCCCCTTCCCATTTCATCTCGCTCTTCCTACGCCTCATTTTGATGAGCCAACAAATGCCTCAGGCTATTCCTGCCCTCCAGGAAGGAATGAACCGTCTGGTTAGGACAACACTTTGAAAGAAGGCATTTGTGTAAGATGAAGAGCCCTAAAAGTGAAAGAGCATACAGAAGGGTCACTGACTTGGCTGGGACCATGTCCAATTGTTATAAAAATGTATGATAAATAAATCAAGGAATCGATTCTGAGAAAAATAAATAAATAGTCCTGAAGAAAATTAGAGCCAGCTCTTTGCAGTTTAAAATTCATGCTGATATCAGTCCATTAGGAATTATGTGGCTGACCATGGAAAGTGACCTCTGAATCAAATTATGGCCACTAAAAGTGAAGTTATGCTACTGATTGATAGCGGTAGTAGAGTTCTGGAACAGCCTTGTGGCCACCAACTTATATATATCTAGGATGCCACTTTTCAGGAATCTTACTTCGATCCTGAAACAGAGAAGGCTGCTTGGATCATTCAAATGAAAATGTAAGATTTCCTTCTTTGATAATTTTGCCCCTTTATTCTGTTCATTTTTAAACATTACCCAGGAAGGAAATAGGGCTATCTGTCAGCATGTTCCACTGGTAGTATGAATTGATGTTCTTCTGGTAATTCAAGTTAAAGCTTAATTTCTCAAATTTTACTTTCGTTGAGGTCACAGTTAAATTCATAGATGTCTACCAAGGGTCTTAAAAGTCTCAGAGTTACCTCTGGGTAACAGCATGCCACCAAGCAGCATTGGACACAACACATCTAATTAGCACTCTGAGAATGCTAAACTAAGATGGGCCTTAGCCTTAAGCAGGGCTGTTTTTAGATTCACATTCCCATATGCATACTTTTTCAAAAGAGCTGATCTCTTTGATCTCTTTCTGATCTCTTGAAAGAAAAAAGAGATTTGAGAAAAAGAGCTGATCACTAAGTCTCCCATATTCAGTTTTAAACAGTATATTTTAAAGGTGCCAAATACCCAGTTTTGGAATATTTCCTGTAGAAATTATAAGGTAACAGAACTGTCTTAAAATAGAAATAAAAATAATGAAATGGAATAAAATAGAAAATGCCTTGGTTTTAAGTCTCTCATCTCTACTGGAAACACTAGAAGAGTCAAGTTTAGTGTCATAAAAAGGAAGCTGAAGAAAAATGATAACTTCACCAGATAGTAAAAAAAATCAGAGGTATAGAGGCAATCTTGGATGTTCAAATGTGCTACTCAGAATCTTTTCCCATAGTTCAACTAAAGTATTGCTTAAATTCTTTGGGTCTGTTGCTGTCCACTTTTCTAAACATGAACATGGTAGGAAATAGACTGCTACAGTTTTAGCATACCATCAAAACCATATTTCTCCAAGCCTATTGATCAGTATGATGAGGGAGGAGAGCAAATGTCTGATGAAGCCAGGCAGGTATAACATTCTGTCAAGAAGGCACAAAATCTACTATCCAAACAAACCTATATAGGGCTAAATACAGGAGAAGGTGAGTAGCTTATAATGAAGTGCTGCCTTCATTATTCTGTAGATCAGCTGTCCAGCACACAAAATTTTAAAACAGCTCTTAACCTGCAGTCAAAAGCTACCAACAACTGATCAGCAGTTAGACAAATAGTATAGTGAAGTGCACAACTTTTTAAGCATTATTCACAGATCTGGGTGACAAAATAGTAAAGTGGGTTTTTCTCCTTTAAATAATTGTTGGAGATGGAGGCAGTGTTTATTACTTAGAGCCACTTCTTTTGAGTAAATATAGAATTTATATCTTTTGACTCTTATTTTTTTTTATTTCACAAAATATTTACTTTGAGGAATGAATTAAAGAATTGAAGGAAGGGTTTGTTTCCATTATCAGAATCTCTGGATTTTACTAAGTAGCAATCATACTTACTGAAACTATTATATCCTCCATGAATTTTAATTGTTGGATTATCTGAGAATCACAAAAGTATTTTTCAATTGCTTTGATGGGGTATATGCTTTATACACATATAAATTTTGGCTGAATGCTTACTTGGGAAATCAACTCTTACAACATCAAAAAGTATCTTCTTCGAATTCAGCAATATTTTCTCTAGTATAAACAGGGTCTTCTTATCTTATTGAATAACTTGTACTTTGGATGTATTATTGTGAATGGTAGGATAAAGTTCCATAACAACTACAGAAATAAAGTTTATTAATGGTATAGGGATACACCATCAGAAAACAAAAACAAACAAGTTTTGTCTTAGTTTAGAACAACACAACTCCACTTAAATTTTCTATTGGAATGTTTTAAGTTGATTGTGTTCAAATGGAAGGAAACTTCAAATATTTCTAATGTTCTACTATAGGGAACAATGACAATTTTTAATAACTTCTTTGTCTTTTCATTTTTCATTCCAAAGCTACAAAAATAGCTGACATAGCTGTCAAGAATATAATTAACAATAATGCTTTGAAATGCCAATAGCAAACTTAGGAAAAACAGTTACTGATATATTTTTCATAGTTTTCAAAAACAACCAAAACCTGAGTTCAGCAAAGAACCATTAGTAATTGATTCATTTTAACAAAATCTGTAACAAAATAAACTTTTCTGAAATTTTCCCCCAATGGTGGATTAATAGGGATGATGTCACTCTGGTACCATCCTTGCCTTCAATTTTTAAGTTGTGTATTTGTTCTTAGTATTTTTATATTTGTGGTTTAATATTTGTGGTTTAATTGTAAATCACACAGAGTTGCTTTGCAGAGTGAGATGGGAGGCATATAAATTTCATACATACATACATGCATACATGGCTTGTAATGATGCATAGACACCAATGCATATATTTGAATTCTGTGTTAAAGCTGGATAAACAAAGCTGCAATGCAAAGCTGCAATGTAGAAATTTAGTAGATAGTAAATAAGTTTAACATACTGTATTAGTATTCTTAGAGCAGACAATACCAGCATGAAGATTGGTCATTATAATGAATTGAATGGATTGTTTCTAATGTAATATTTTGTGGCCTTATAGTAATATAAAATGGACAGTAATTAACTTGATGGGTCAAAGCGTTTATTAGGTTCTAAGTGGATTTCAGTTGTATGAAAACCTTCCATTTATCTCTGGTGGTAATTCAAACCAGCACACAATATTTGCGATTGGCTAACCTTTTTCCCATCATGTGCCAGGAGCGGAGAGGAGGGGGGTGTCATGCACACACATGGCCACACCCATAATTCTATGCGCCCTACCCTGCGCTTGCATGCTCTCTCTCCCACTACCCCTGGCATGCGATGGCACAGTGGGCCCAGTAGGCCCGTTCTTTGCTCTTCCCCAGGCTCCAGAGCCTTTCTAGGAACTTGGGGAGGGCGAAAATGGCTTTCCCCACCCCCCGGAGGCCCTCCGAAGGCCAGAAATGGCCCGTTTGCCAACTTCCAGTCCCACCAGAAGTTGGCAAACGGACCAGCCTCCGGGGTGGGGTGAGGAAGGCCATTTTCGCCCTCCCCAAGCTCCTAGAAAAGCTCTGGAGCCTGGGGAGAGAGAAAAACGGGCCTTCCAGTCCCACCAGACGTTGGCAAACGGGCTGTTTCTGGCCTCCAGGTGGGTGGGGAAGGCTGTTTTCACCCTCCCCAAGCTCCTAGATAGGCTCTGGAGTCTGGGGAGAGAGAAAAATGGGTCTTCCCCACCACCCACCAAAGCCCTTCAGAGACAGGAAACAGCCTGCTTCCCTACTTCCAGTGGGCCCAGAAGGCCCAAAAATCAGCTGGCACACGATGCATACCAGAGCTGAGCTCATGTGCCCACCGATATGGCTACTTGTGCTACCTGTGGCACAGATGCCATAGGTTTGCCATCACGGGTCTAGGACAAGGCAGTCTTATTTGGTGGGTGGACATATAGAAATTCAAATAACTTAAAGATATATGAAGCAGAGATGGAAATCTTACTACTACTTAACTAATCAATTAAAAATACAGATTAATTATTATAGGAAATAGATGAAAGGCAGGGCTGCCTTGATAGGCAGAAATTGTCTCATCAAGAAATTTCAGCCTCCAACCATGTCATTTCATAAAGCAATAGTGCACTCTTATGTTCAATTTCTGAACATGCTTGCCTCTCCTTTATTCTAACTTCCTTCAACAAGGGACTCAAACCATTTGTAACAGAGATAGAATTGGGCCTAAAATGTTCTTAACTAATGCATGTCTCAAGTCTAATGGCTGGCAGGAGAAATCATCCACAACAAAAAACCAATTGCAAAACACCAGAATTTGAAACAATATTGAAAAAAACCCTCTTTTTCTCCAGACCTTCATGAAGGCTACTCTAATGTCAATATGGCACCTGATCTTTGAATTAGTAGGCAGGTTCTTTTTGATTGTCCAGGAGGAGGAGCAATTTCAGTATGTAACAAACAGTACGGTCATAATGAATTGGAACCCCCTAAGAGTTGAAATATCTCTAAATTCACTATTAAGTTACTTATTCTCTATATCTCTGATCAGGAGATAAGCACGTGAGTGGATTTATACTCTGCTGGGTTTTCTTTCTTCTCTTCTCTTTTGTTTTGCTTTCTTTTCTTTTCTTGCCAACTTGGCCAAAAGGGTGAAGTACTGAAGCAGCAGACCTGCAGAAAGCAATTTTGGATGGTTTGAATCATTGCAGAACTGTTGTAAGTTCCCAGTTCCAGAGGTGAAGAAACAGATAAGACAGTGAAGCTGAGGATCCTACTAAAAACTTAATTGTGTCATGCTTCTTAACATCCTGTTTCTCCACAAGACCAGAAATAAAATATAAGCTGCTCCAGCAACAGATTCTGTAGTCAAGATAAACAGTTTCTATTTGTGAAGTCAAGGATTTTGAGCTCAAATTCCCAGATAGATGGTGTAAACAAACAGAAAATTACACTCCCTTTCTCTAGAAGCCTTCCTGTCCTAATTTCCAGAGCATGTAGGAATATGGGAATTTAGAAGAGGAAGTAAATCCAGAATAACATTTTTGACAGGAGCCAAAATTAATTTCCTTGTCAGAAGCAAACTTCTCACTATACTTTTCTCCTTTCTTCCTTGCAATTGATTATTGCATATATGTTGAAATAATTAAGTTTTTAAAATTTTCTCCTATAATACATTAAAACCCAGCTCTCAAAGCGCTGTGGAAGATTATGGCTTTTAGCTACTTTCTAAAATTTAAAAGAGTGAGGGCTAGCTTGATCTCAGACAGTTAGCTGCTACAAGGTGAGGGATTGCTGCTGCAAAAGCATTTTTTCTGCCCTTGTTGTAAGAGTGGGTATCTGCAGAATCATCTGGCCCACCGCTTCTTGTCTGGCCCTCTGGTGCCTTGGAGAATAAGTCAATCCCCTCTTCTCTGTGACAGCTCCTCAAGTACTGGAATACTCCACATATCTAGCTCCAGACCTTTTATCATCTTTCTTGCTCTTCATTGCCGCCAACATTTGTAAAAACAACACAGGGTCTGAAAGCAAAATGAAGCACAATTTATTTCTTTTGGAATTTGCTTCTTTTCAACAGTATGTAGTAGGATAGGGGAGTCCAACCTGTATTCCCCAAAAGGTAAGCCTAGCAGATATGTCTTTTATTGAGATATTCAGGTACAAAGTTTAACTGCAGAATGCGTGATCTAGATAACAGACACGTAAAAGCTATCTCAGTCTACAGAAGGATCTCTCCCTCTCCCCCCCGCCCCCCGGCCTCTCTCTGTGTGAAATATTTCAAATGAACTCTTTCTTGTTTTCCAGAGAGTGAAAGGAGAGAAGGGGATATTTTCAGTCTTGCAAGATTCTGTTATGTAATCTTACAATAAGGTAGAGTTAGTACACCCAATTGTGCTTCTTGTCTGGACATGGGACTATTGGAACAACCATAGTATATGTAGATCTTAAGGTGATTAGCAAACACTCTCATACAGCAGATTACATAATACTGCAATTAAATAATTAAAAATTACAACAATAATAATGGCACAAGGGCTAATCAATAAAGTAAACTAAACTAATAATAACAATTAATAAATTATTATTTTAAATAATATTAAATTTACTAAGTATCTCTTAGTTGGCTTCCAATTAAAGCAAGGGTGTCTCAGAGGATTATTACCCTCTCTCTGTAATTTGAGAATAATTGGTGTTGAAACACCTGAAACCTGCAAGGCAAATTTCATGCCATATTTCTGCTTCTCCCAATCAGGTTTAGGAAATACATTCCAAATCATCTTGCTCATCCATGGCCAACTCATGGATGAGTATTGTCTCTCTAAAATCAATCACTAACACAAACTGAGGTCTCCCAGACTCAGAAAAGAGACAATTGGGCTAAAACTTAAAACTACAATCAAATGACCAATCCTTCTTTGTCCTAGAAAAACCATACCTTCTTCTGATTGTCGTATTCACAATTCACCCTACATCTTCTGCCTGTTACCCAAGGCAGATAAAAGCCTTGCCTTATCCCAGTGCCACTACCACAAGCAACTTTCTACCTGGACAGATTTCTTCTTCTCCTTCTAATATATCTTCAGGTGGCCTAGGAATCTGTTGAATGCCAGTCCTACTAGCTAACCCTGCTACTATATAACCTGGCATTCCAACTTTATCCCTGTTAGCCATCCTACTTATCACCACAAAACACAGCTGCATGCAGATATCCACACAACTTCATCAAAAAGTGTCTGACCATTACTCAGCCCAATATAGCACAACCAACACAAGCCGTAAAAAGAATAACAATGCCATACATCAAAAACATCTCAGAAACCAAATTCAGAAACCAAACTCAGAAGTCCAAAAATTCTAGTGAATTTTTAAATTTAATTTAATTAAAGAAAATTTTAGCCTGGCACTCTGACAAATTAGCCATCAATAGACATAGACATAAACAATATCTACATACTGTGCAAAAATGACAATTAACAAACCAAAAAGGGAACAAAAAGATCAAATCACCTCCCCATCAGCAATCAACATTCAGAGGAGCATAGATTAAGTTCACGTTTAACACCAGACCAACAATCAAGAAGTAAACAATATTCTAATCAAGGAACTCCCAAACAAGCTAACAATAAATAGCCCAACCAAAGAAACAACCAAAGAAGCCCAACCAAAGAAACAAAACTACTCCCACAAACACTGACAGGGCAAGCCACTAGAATAGGGATTCCCAACCCCCTTTGGAAATTGGGCCGTGCAAGCAGCAGGAAAGTGCAAAAGCTCCATTTGTGCATGTGTGGAATTAAGTTGTGCGTGCGAAATCATCTCCTCTGCCCCCCCACCCCGCCCCCATGACCAGTCCGCAGAGTCAGAAAAGTTGGGAACCACTGCACTAAAGTATAAACTGAGAACAAATCCCTAACAGTTAGTAACAAATTACTAACACTGATGATGTTACCTAATTTGGATAATGAAATGTTTGCAAAAAAACAGCCAAGCTCAGAGAACACCAAGTACTCCACCATCCCACACACACAAGCACAAAACACAATAAACTAAAACTACATCCAGTCTCTATTATACATTATCTGGTATACCCTTGCATCATCCAGGGGAACCATTTGCTTTTGTTTCTTGTCTGTCAAACTGATCGCCCAGTTTTGCCTACTTCCTGGTAAATCCGATTTCACTCTGTAGGCAATAACATGCAGCTTTGTTGATAGCCATTTTCTCTATCCATCCAAGAGTGATATATCCACAAAACTGCTAATTCTACTGGCCAGTCCTGATAATCTCTGAATCAGGCCTTGAGCCACTGCGGGAGCCATCCCAGCTTGTATTTGCCTGTTCTCTTAATGACATCACTGTTTCTTAGAACCTTATTGAAAAGAAAACATGCCTAGTTTCTACCCATTTTTATTGATTTTAAATAATAAATGCAGAGAAAAATGAACTATTCCTTATGTACCTTTAACAACCATCCCAGTTTTATTGCTGGATATAGTTTATATTGATTTCAGTGCAATTCAATTATGTCAGAGTTCTTTTTAATCTCTCATTCTTTTGTATTCCCAAAAGTTATTTAAGTTTCTTTGGGCCAGATTAACTCAGTTGGACCAGATTAAATAATGTAAAGAACTGAAATGAAATCATAATTGTGGGAATGGAGTAAGACAGTATGGAACAGTTTATTCTCTGACATTATCATTGTGCATGTACATGGTTGCTTTGGCAGCCAAAGCAGAAATGACCTGATAAAGATACAACTCTTACACCAAATTGAAGGGGACAGTCCTGCAGTAGATCAATTGAAGCATTTTAGGTCACCAGCATTTGTCCTTCATGTGATTGTGACATAAAAAGTTTGCATAAGAGATACTGTTTTGTATTATGATGGAAAGTACCACTCCCAGGCTTCAGCTTTCTTCACTAGTGGGCTATACCAAAATGGAATTTTAACTGTGTAAGTAGGCCACCTTAAAGCCAAGGCAAGGAAGCTACGGGATTGACCCATAAATAAGAACTATGTGATAAGACTGGGTGAGTTCCATGTTAGCCCTATTCCCCCTCATATATCATGTGTAAACAATGAATGTTTACAGGAAAGAACTTTTTTATCAATGGGATCCTAGATTCTAGTTTTTTTAAGTTCTTATTCATATTAGAAATGTCTATAACAAAAGACAGTAGAATAAGCATGTTAGTTCTGCTTTTTTTAACAACTTTAACAAAAAACAAGTTTTTTTTAAACAACTTTCATATTCCTTTACTTATTTCAGTTACTTGCTTTCATTGTTTGCACTTCCTGCCATTTGCTTTCAACAGCTTCTTTTTCTGTTATCATATTAATGAATATAAATGTCAACATAATTTTCAGATGATTATTTAGGGAGAAAACTAATCCTACTTTCAGATTGTACAGTATTGTACTCTACTCTACCCTACCCTACCCTACCCTACCCTACCCTACTCTACTTACTCTAAGTTGTTATTTCATTAACAGGGTGTAGCACATCAGAAGAATTCATACATCATCTTGCTATAGGTCATTTATCTCTGATAATCATTCTTGAAGTGGTTTACCAACATGAAATATTGAAACCAAATCAGAAGATAAGTGTCAAAGGATTATGTAAAGATCTGCCATAATTGCAATAACTGGCTTAAATATTCTCATTTACACACAAGGGCACATAATTTGGTGCTTGAAACTGAAGGGCAACTTTTCTCTGAAGATATATTAGTTTATAGCAATAGCAATTAGACTTATATACAGCTTCACAGTGCTTTACAGCCATCTCTAAGTGATTTACAGAGTCAGCATATTGCCCACAACAATCTGGGTCCCCATTTTATCAACCTTGGAAGGATGGAAGGCTGAATCAACCTTGAGCATGGTGAGATTCGATCTGCCAAACTGCTAGCAGCCAGTGATCAGCAGAAGTAGTCTGCAGTACTACACTCTAACCATTGTGCTGTGGTGGCACTGTGCCACTACAGCTCATTTTAGTCCATTTGGGGCTTCATCTATAACCAGACAACAATAATTTGATAGGGATGGGTCTATGACAATTTGCCACGGACAACTCACCATAACCAACTTGCCATAGGACAACTCATTGTAGGTCTTATTAATTAAAGAGTTACACTAATACCAAAGAAATGGTGGAAGAGAATCGTTAAAGAAAGGATACAAAAGGAGGAACAGAATGAAATATAAATGATAAAAATTAAAATATTTTTAAATTTTAATTTACATGATTAAATTGAATTGTTAAATTGTCCCACGGCAATGTCCATGGTGAGTTGGCTGTGATGAGTTGCACCATTTGAAGTGGGCACTACTTTGTTTGCCTTCACTTCTTCCTCCTGATTTTAAATTTCAGGTTTGTAATTAGGATGTCAAAGAAGATTTTCCAATCTATTTGGCTCATAGAAAGATCATTAAGATATATATATATATATATATATATATATATATATATATATATATATATATATATATATATATATATATGTTTTCTGAGGTTTTCACGGGTGTTTGTATGTAGGTCTTTGGTTATTCGGGTTTTCTCCCGCGTAAAATTGGAGGTGTCTTGGCAACGTTTCGACGAAGTCTCATTCGTCATCTTCAGGCTGGTGTTTTCGGCTTCGTGCTTCTAGGAGCAATGACCTGAAGATGACGAATGAGACTTCGTCGAAACGTTGCCAAGACACCTCCAATTTTACGCGGAAGAAAACCCGAATAACCAAAGACCTACATATATATATATATATATATATATATATATATATATATATATATATATATATGTTTTAAACATTAATTACATTTATGTTAAATAGCAGAAAGGAATATATATTTCACTCCAAAACAAAACCCCAACCAAAGAATCTTGTTTGCAAGCAGGCCTCACCAAAACCATTGAGAGTAAACTCCTGATTTATAAAATTAAAGTTTTAAAAATAAGTTATAGTATTAAACTACATATTTGATACATTGAACCAATTGAATACTTTTATGATTAATTAGTGTAAGCAGGAAAAATTGCTACCCCAAATCTTTACCTTGCTTTTGACTTAAAGAGAACATTATTTTCTCACCTTACGATGAAAAAAAATTAATATGGAGAAAGGTTATAAGGAAAGCTTGTATTATCTTTATTTGTGGAATATTTTTTGTAAATATAAAAACATTTTCTCCTTATAGGAGAAGGAAGTTTATCATAAATCAGGAAGGATAAAATAGAGAAGGACCAAATTAACCCTTCTGAACTTCCTTCCACATTGCTGTGTTATTTCAGCTGCTGCTATTCTTTACAGGCTGCTTTGAGTAATCCTTGCTAAAATATATTCCTGATATTCTACCATCTGAAATGTTTGGGTGAATATAAGACATGCTTTCCACCCCAATATTAATATGAGAATTATTTGTAAAATGATCTTTGTAAGCTCTCAAATAATAATTTAACAGTATATAGAAGCTGGGAGTTTCTATATTTTATATATTTATTCCCAACCCCATCCCCCGTCTTGTGATTCCTTTAGATTTGCTTTCCATATTAATACAATTTCCAGGCACTAAATCAAAAACAGCAAATTCCATTCCATGTCAATATCTAAATCCAGAGTACCACAGATCCAATTAATCCATATCCTCCAATAGTCTCTATAATTTGTTGCCTACTGCCTTTTCAGTAACCTTTCCAGAGGTGGAAATTAGAAATATGCCAGCAGTTGCCTAGTAACATTGGATCCAGAACTAGCTTTTGAGGAATAAGCAGCCAACACCTGTTTCAAGGCAACCAGAACTCTTCCTCCTTTACGTAAGTACTGATTATTACCTGAATCCACTTTCCCATCTCATTCCTCATTCTGGAAGTAACATCACAGAGAACTGTGTCAGCTTTCTGAGATGGACTATTGTATAAGGTGACCAGATTTTAACATTGGTAAAGAGGGACATTGTGGGCGTGGCTTATTTTGTGGGCGTGGCTAGCTGGTCATGTGACTGGGTGGGCGTGGCTAGCTGGTCATGTGACCGGGTGGCCATGGCTATGTGTATAGGGTAAGGTGAACAGATTTTAACATTGGTAAGAGGGACACCATTGTGGGCGTGGCTTATTGTGTGGGCGTGGCTTATTGTGTGGGCGTGGCTTGGAGGCCATGTGACTGGGTGGGCGTGGCTAGCTGGTCATGTGACCGGGTGACCATGGCTATGTGTATAGGGACTACTCAGAGGGCTGGAAAGTCATTTCTGACAGGTCCTCACACTTTTGACTGGTCCCCACACTTATGACCATCCTCACATTTATGCCCGTGCAGCATTCTTAACAACCATGTCACTCATTTCACAACTGCTTCTCTTCACCATGGTGACAAGATAGGGCAAAAAACGTAAAATGTGAGGACAGTCGTAAGTTCGAGGACTGGTCAAAAGTGCGAGGACCAGTCAAAAATAACTTTTTCAGCCCTCTGAGTAGTCCATATGCACAAAAGGACTAACCAGAGGGCTGAAAAAAGTCATTTCTGACAGGTCCTCGCACTTTTGACTGGTCCTCACACTTATGACCATCCTCACATTTATGCCCGTGCAGCATTCTTAACAACCATGTCACTCATTTCACAACTGCTTCTCTTCACCATGGTGACAAGATAGGGCAAAAAACGTAAAATGTGAGGACAGTCGTAAGTTCGAGGACTGGTCAAAAGTGTGAGGACCAGTCAAAAATAACTTTTTCAGCCCTCTGAGTAGTCCATATGCACAAAAGGACTAACCAGAGGGCTGAAAAAAGTCATTTCTGACAGGTCCTCGCACTTTTGACTGGTCCTCACATTTATGACCATCCTCACATTTATGCCCGTGCAGCATTCTTAACAACCATGTCACTCATTTCACAACTGCTTCTCTTCACCATGATGACAAGGTAGGGCAAAAATGTAAAATGTGAGGACAGTCGTAAGTTCGAGGACTGGTCGAAAGTGCGAGGACCAGTCAAAAATAACTTTTTCAGCCCTCTGAGTAGTCCATATGCACAAAAGGACTAACCAGAGGGCTGAAAAAAGTCATTTCTGACAGGTCCTCGCACTTTTGACTGGTCCTCACACTTATGACCATCCTCACATTTATGCCCGTGCAGCATTCTTAACAACCATGTCACTCATTTCACAACTGCTTCTCTTCACCATGATGACAAGATAGGGCAAAAAACGTAAAATGTGAGGACAGTCGTAAGTTCGAGGACTGGTCAAAAGTGTGAGGACCAGTCAAAAATAACTTTTTCAGCCCTCTGAGTAGTCCATATGCATAAAAGGATACAGTAATAGAGAGGGATGAAGGAAGGGAAGGGAAATTAGAGTAGGAGTGACGGTAAGAGAGGGAGGAAGAGAGCAGGAGAAGGAGAAAGGAAGAGGAAATAGGGAGGAGAAGAAGAGGGTGGGGGGAAGAGAAAGTAAGAAGGAAAGAAAAGAGAGGTGGTAGGTTTGAGGAGAAAGATTGCTGTACAATAAAAAAGATGAAAGGGAAGAAAGCCAACCCCAAACAAATATAAAGATATTAAGATAAAGAATGAATTGTTAAACTTTAAAGAATAAAAGAGAACAAATATGAATAAATAGCAATAATTAGAAACACACATACAAACATACAATGTATTTTCTTTGAACAGAATATTTGGCTGGTTCACAAATTTAAACAGTGTTTAGTCATTTCAATTAAATTTACAATTTCTATATTTCCTTTTTGCCATATTTATTCCTCATCTATTTTTTTAAAAAAACAATATTACCCTTCATCCTCATCTCTAATCTTAATCAAATTCAATTTTTCCCTTCTATTCTATATTATACCCCTTCCCATTGTCATCTATTTTTATATCCATCCTCACATTGGTTAATTATGTAATTATGTAATACAGTTGTTTAATACAAATTCAACATTTTAATATAAATCAATTAGTTATATAACTATCTTTTTTGTATATTAATCAATATGAACATGAATATTCCAATTATTTCCATGCAATCCAATTTCTTACAAATCAAATAATTATACTTACCAATAATAATAAACCAAATAATTTCCCCCATATATTCCTCCAAACCACAACTTAACCATTTCTGCTTTCAACACAGTATACAATTAATAGTATCTCAATTATTACAATTCCCTAGTTAAAAAGAGCTTTTTTTTCTTTTGTGTTTTAAAATCTTGAACTCTCCTCTTTTGCCCTAAATAATTTCCCATTGTTTGCACCTACCTTTTTTGGTGAGGAAAAGGAAAATAAATCTGCTGCCTAATTTTCCAACGTTGCAAGCAAACAGCAAAGCCAACAGCCTGTTTTACTTTCAGTTTCGTTTTGAGCTTGGTTTGCACAAAGAGAAAAAAAAACTGCTGAGCAATTTAGCAAGAGCAGAGCCCTGCGCAAATCAGCTGAGAGGGGGAAGCCGAGCTAATCAACGTAGGGCGGCCCTTTGAAGCCCCGCGGCAAGAGTTTAAACAGGTTTTTTCCCTCTAGCCATCAGCTGGGACTCAGGAGGCAGCCGGGACTCAGGAGGCAGAATGAAAAATCGGGACTTTTTTAAAACGCCGCGGGACGCGGGACAAATTGCTCAAAAGCGGGACAGTCCCGCCAAAAGCGGGACGTCTGGTCACCTTACTATTGTATCTTAAATAGTTCCAACTCTCTGAAATCAAGTCCATTGGCACAAGTAACTGATCAGTCGCTGACAAAGTTTGATGGTAAAAAAAATCAAGTATCCATTCACATCTCCTCTCTTCTAAGACCAAGACTGTTATGGAGTCATGAATTTCCAAACTGTGTCCATTCCCAGAGTTAGGATGTTAAAATTGCTTAGAATCAAGAGCCTAATTAAATCCATTGCAATCTTGCAATGAGATAAAGTAGCAATGGAACGACTCTTTTAGGAGGATAATATATAGCAGTAGTTCCAGTTCTTCTTCCGGACTAACCTCACATATAAGACTCTCTGTGGGTAAAGCTCCTCAAAACAATCAAGAACAAAACTGCCAAAGTCATGGGTTGATGTAAAATACGAAACCCATTTAGCCAAATCTCATGAGAAGGATTTCCCCCTTTTCCTTCCAGATGGCCTGGGTAGTCTTACAAGATTAAGACTAGCTGGTTAGCTTGAAAGTATAATGACTCATAAACTAAAACAGTGAAACCCTTCTGCTCCAGCAAATAGTGTGTACAGTAGTTTTCATATGTGGCTATTGTTAACTGCTACATGTTTTTTAGAATGAGATATGAACTGAACCAAGACATTTCCTTAATGAAAATATAGAATGATACTTGGGCCTACAAAGCCCAACATTCTGCCCAAAACCAGAATGATCCTTGACCTAGACCAATCTTATTTTAAAAACATACAGAAATTAAATATTTCTTTCTGTCTTAATTTGCTCTTACTTAAAACAAGTGCACAAACTGTATAACAGTTTTGTAACTACTTGTTCTGCTGTCCAAAGCTCAACTAATGTCCAAGGTTCACTTGTTAAATCCAATATTCTGATTTGATATTGTTTGCTGTAGAGGTAAATCGTGGTCATTTTGATCTAATATAACATTATGCCTTATGGACAAAAAAGGATTGGACTGATTTTTCACCAAGATAATGAATTAAATGTAAATAACAACTTTATGATTATAAAGAATTTGAAATTGTATGCATTAGAATTACATAAATTTAATTATTACCTTTATAATATATGCTAGAAAATATATTTTATATACATATATAACACTGTATGTACATCCATACATGAAAACAGATGTTTGAACTCAAACTGTAAGTAGTAACACAGAAATGACTCAAGAAACTTTCAAAACAAATAAACATGCACATTTATGTTAACAGAAATCATAATGAATTGCAGTTAATAATAACAATTGTTCTTGAACATGTAAGAATGAATCTTTTTTTATAAGCACTGAACAAAAAAATAACACTTTTACACTCCTACATTAAACAAAACCAAGCTTGATAACATATGAATATAGTAAGAAATATTGTTTTGGTTATTGTTCAGATCCAGAGTTCAGATAATTCTTTAGCTATGGGATGGAATTCCACTGGAACACTTCAGAATAAAGAAAATAAAAGATTCCTCTAAGCAAACATAAAAACAGAGAAACAATAGAATCTGATCAAAGTTTATTTCATATAGCATTTTGTTTCCAAGTAACAAAAAAAGGCCTCTGAATTAGTCTGTCCTGTAGAAAATATGTATGGAACAATGCACTGTTATTACTTTGTCTTGAAGGACAATTTATGTGTTCTCTCTCTCTCTCTCTCTCTCTCTCTCTCTCTCTCTCTCTCTCTCTCTCTCACACACACACACACACACACACACACACACACACACACACAGAGAGAGAGAGAGAGAGAGAGAGAGAGAGAGAGAGAGAGAGAGAGAGAGAGAGAGAGAGAAATTGTTATACAAGAAATACAAAAACATTCAAATTTAACAACCTTAAGTACCTTATTTTGGTCACCATACTACAGAAAGGATGTTGAAATGTTGGAAAAAATTCAGAGAAGAGCAACTAAGATGATCAAAGGCCTGGAGATTAAAACATATGAAGGATCTGGGTTGGCTAATCTAAAGAAAAGAAGAATAAGACATAAGACACCCTGGGCTGGCGTAACCCCCCCCCCCCCTTAGATATTTTTAATTCTAAATGGATTTTAGTCGGGAGGTTTTAAATTTTGGGCCAAAATCTGTTTAATTCTTTTAAAATTTTAAAATTTGTATTGGGATGTTTTTTATTCTAGGCTGTGCACCGCCCTAAGTCCAGCAGGAGAAGGGCGGTATAAAAATTTAATAAAATAAAATAAATAAATAAATAAATAATAGCAGTATTCCAGTATTTGAGGGACTGCCACAAAGAAGAAGGGGTGAAATTATTCTTGAAAGCACCAGAGGGCAGGACAAGAAACAATGGTTGGAAACTAATCAAAGAGAGAAGCAACCTGGAATTAAGGAGAAATTTCTTAACAGTGAAGACTAGTGGAACAGCTTGCCTTCAGAAATCATGGTTACCCTATTACTTGAGGTTTTTAACAAGAAATTACAGTCACTTATCTGAAATGGTATAGGTTTTCCTGCTTGAGCAGGGGCCTCCAAGTTCCATTCCAACTCTTATTCTATTCTATATGTGTATGTGTCTATGTGTAGTATATGATGCATTCACAGCATTATACTAATTGCTTCTGAAATCTTGAGTACATAGTCCTTCAAGACAAAATTGTGTGTGCGTGTGTGCATCTGCATGTATCAATTGATATTGTGTAGAGCCTCTTCACTTCCATTGTTGGTCTTTCAGAAGATAGGAAAGAACATCACTTACTTTATTTCCAGGCTCTGGAATGCAGTCTGAAGTAGACCCTGAAAATACCTCTCTGTCTTAGAAAGTCTATTAAAGTAATTGCTTTACTTTTGGTACTTCATTTTAATATTCATATTAATCTGTTTTTAACTTCTTGTATTCTGTTTTTATTTTTAATTTTTGTTAAATTTTTGTTAGCTGACTTGAGTACTTACCAGATATGGGATAGAAAAATAATTTAAAAATTGCATATTAGACCCAGTTAAAGTTATAGGCATAGTAAAAACAATGAGACTTAATTTTGTCATGAGTAATATAATTCCCATTGAATTTGTTTGTAGAAAGCTGGCAAAGAGAATTGGAAATCATGGAATCACATTTTAATGATCCACTGTGGTTGCAGTGGTTAGAATGCAGTACTGCAGGCTAATCTGTCTACAACCGGGAGTTCGATCCCGATTGGTTCAAGGTTGACTCAGACTTCCATCCTTCAAGGTTGGTAAAATGAGGACCCAAATTATGTGATGAGAGAGATGATGAGTAATGATGAGAGTGATGTAAGCAGTGTGGGTAGTATATAAATCTGAATGCTATTGCTAATGGGCTGACTTTGGATGCATCATCGGATGACTTGGATGAATCATAATATCTCAAATGGGCTACCAAGTTGCCCTATGATATATTGTTTCGCCTATTTGAATGTTACACACAGGAAAGTATTAGTTCTATATTACATTATTAAGATGTGTATTGTATATAGTAAAATATTACAGAAAAACAGTATTGATCACATCTGAATATCTGAATATATTTGGATTTGAATATCTGAATATATTTGGATTTGAATATCTGAATATATTTGGATTTGAGTTTAAGCTTTAAAAGACAAGTACTAACAATTTTAATGTTAGGCTAACAACTGGAGCTCTTTTGATATTGGTATTCTAAAGATGAAATTTGTTTTTACTACATAAAATGGATCAAGACATGATCCATTTGTGATTTTTTTTTTTTTGCTTTTTTGTATAAAGAATATATGAAAGATTTTTGGACTGACAAGAATAAATATCATTTCCTCTTACCACCAATAGTTTTTAAAAAGGAAGATATTTTGCTCATTTTTATACGACAAATGTATTTACTACATCTACATTGATGCAATATGAAAAAGCAATCATTACAGGTCTATATCAGGCCATGTAATACAAATAAATTTCTTGTTAGGAGAAGTGATAAATCTCGTGCAAACTATTTGCAAAACTTTCTTCTCCTAACTGGATAATGTGCTGCATTCTTTAACAAACTACCTTATTTCTGACATGCAGGTGTTTTGAAAATAATGTAATTAAGAGAATGAATCCTATTTAGAAAACTAGGCAAGTAGCCAACAGCATTTTTGACAAGATGTCTTTCACATTGCTCAAGAAATATCACACATAGTTGATTTATTTAAATGATACCCCATGAGGTAAAATAATTAGACCAAACTGTCTTTTTCATTTAATTTGTAAAAATTGGGGACTAAGCCTGTTTTGTTATTTTTGTTCTGGTAAAGTGATAATAAGGAGCTTTTCACAATGAACTCAGACTTCTGTTTGGATTTTACAAAGGAGAAAGTGAGGTCATTCACATGAGCCTGTAAACCAAAGCCTACTTGGTAAATCTGACAGTTTATCAAATCTCAGCTGGGAATGTTAACTGCTTCTAAAAGTAGTCTAACAACTGTACATTTTGCAAAAGAACCATAATTAAGGAATGCCAGTGAAAGGCCATCTGACCTCAATTGAACTGATTAGAGCTATTCAAGAAAAACAGGATCTAAATTCCAAATAGTTTTTTTTCATACCTGCATGGAGCCTTTTTTTCCCATCTACCATCTGTCTTTCATTTGAGACATGTTGCCACATGCTATTGGAAAGAAATCTCATGGGAAGGAAGCCACAGTGGTGATTTATAATCTCAACCTACGTTTGTTAATTAAAAGTAATAGAAGCAGTGTGTAGATCTATTGTTCCATATTTCCTTGCTTGCCTCCTTAGAATACTAAGTGAAAGCAGCCTTTAGGCAGAATGCCGTATAAGATTAGCTTTCGTCAATCAAGAGCCCTTCAGATGTATTGAACTTCAGCTGCCACAATACTTAATTGATTTGAAATTGGTTTACCACATAATGAAACGGGTGTTCTGAAAATTCAGGATCCAGCTTTTTCTATCACACCTTTGCATTGGATGGAATGTACAGTTTATCCAGAAACATTCACAGCATCAAAGGAAAGCAAATGAATCATAAGCTGTTGTCCCTTTTGTAGAGCAGAGCTTATAAGGTGCCCTTGATTTTTGTCATTTTGCTCAAAGCAATATATCAGATTTTAAAAGACTTTGTTCCTTCTACTTAATATTTAGTGAAAAAAATAATAGTAAAATACCAAGCAAATTAAACTCAGAAAAAGAGAAATAGTGAGAGAATAGAAAGGAAGAAAGGAAAAGAATAAAAGAAACATTTTTAAAAAATGATTTCCAATTCTATAAACTGCAACTACATTGCAACTACAAACAAATTTAGTAGTCCTTCATCCCATATAAGATTATATGCAAATATCTTTTCCCTCTATAACCCATCCCTTATTTGAGTGCAAATCCATAAATAATTAACATTTCAGTTCTGATGTCAGTAAAAAATCCATAAAGGGTTCCTGGAACTTTATAAAAATATGTCTTATTTTAATTTTGGCCAAACAAACCAACTTTAAACTCCTTACTTTTTCTTCTAACAGTCCTGTTCTTTTATTCATTCAGATGCTGTAGGATTCAATCTCTCTTCATGTAAATTCAGTAAGGAGTCATAATCTTAGTTATTCTCTTAGCTTTGCATTTATATTTCTATTTTAAGTGTCATCTCTGCTTTCTAATCCCTATTTTTTATTTTCCATTGTTTCAACAATTTCTTAGTGTTAATAATAATTTTATTATAATCTTATTATTCATAATAAGGTTATTATGACTAGGGGGCTAGAAGCTAAAACATATGAAGAATGGTTACACGAATTGGGTATGTCCAGTCTAGTGAAAAAAAGGACTAGGGGAGACATGACAGCAGTGTTCAATATTTGAGGGGCTTCCACAAAACTAGGACCAGAAGACAAGACAAGAAACAATGGATGGAAACTAATCAAGGAGAGAAGAAGCAATCTAGAACTAAGGATAAATTTCCTAACGGTGAGAACAATTAACTAGGGGAATGGCTTATCTTCAGAAGTTTTGGGTGCCCCATCACCCAAACTTTTAAGAAGAAACTGGACAACCACTTGTCTGAAATGGTATAGGGCCTCCTGCTTGAGCAGGGGGTTGGACTAGATGACCTCCAAGGTATATTCCAACTCTGTTATTCTGTGTTATTATATTCTTTATATTCTAATATTTTTGCATTAGATGAGGGTTGTTTCAGCTCTTTATCCTGTAATTCTTTCATTGTATTCTCTTTTATCTGTCATATCTTCTTTAAAATCTTTTGGAAATAATCTGTCCATAGAAGCAGGCCTCATTGCTGATATTATAGCTGCTATTTTCTGACACCGTTCATCAAATATCTCAAGTATTTCAATGTCATATGATTTTCTGTCATTTTGTCCCAGTGCTGACCAAAAATAAAAGGCAAGTCTTTCTTTTTCTCTTTCTCTTTTTCCTTTTTCTTCCTGGAATCTTTAGTCCCCTCTAGTGACCAGTTTCTGAAATCAAAGTCTTGAATTTCTGTTATGATTTAAGGTAGACTTAACCTTAGTTTATTTGCCATGAAGGTGCTATTTATTTATATAATTATTTCCAAAATCTAGCAGCAAAAGTCCTATATTCCAATATTGTATGGTATGTTAATTTACACCTTTTTTTTGAATGAAAGTCTTATTTATTTTGCTCTTTATTTCCAATTCTATAAATTCTTAAGTTTACAGTTGATTTTTCTTGTAATCTGTAATGAAGGCATATTCATCAGATGGCTCTGTAAACTTGCCATTTTGAAGACAGTCTTGAGGTAGATAAATAATTAATTTATGAAGGTGATTAGAAAATGAGTTTTAATGAATCTGGTGTTCTCATAAAAGCTCCACCGTGGTTGAGAGCTTGATGGCTTTTCTTTGTCTCCCAGCTTTCAAACCTGTGGGAAACTGCTGTTCTGTCTCTTGGTGTTGAGCAGTTGTCTAGACCAGGGGTCTCCAACCTTGGCAACTTTAAGACTTGTGGATTTCAACTCCCAGAATTCCTCAGCCAACTTTGCTGGGAGTTGAAGTCCACAAGTCTTAAAGTTGCCAAGGTTGGAGACCCCTGGTTTAGAGCACAAGTGAATGATATCCCACTTTCTCCTTTTCTAACTTCTTGGTCATTGGGTTGTGGTCATGATGTTGTCATACTTGTTTGGATGGATGTTAGCTAGCCCTTCCTTATCCAGAGTCAGCATCTTTTGCCTTCTTATTTGAGTACTGATTATTGCCACATCTTCCTATCTCCCAGCTTACATTTCATGCTCAAAGACAAAATAAAACTGGATTTACAATAGGTGGTGAATAATGGTGACATTAGAGGGCTCAATTGAATTGAAACCCAGCATATCTAAACTACATGGTTTATTTCATTAAATTCTTATGGCACTCTCTACCATATCAGTGACTCTGGGAGGCTTACAGATTATAAAATAGTAGAACATAATTTTTTAAAAATTAAATATTAAAACTATGCTGATTAAAATTTTAAAAAACTGGTTGAGAAGTGAAGTGAGAAGTGAAAAAAAAGGAAACATGCAACTTAATTTTCAGCTATTTGCTCAACCTTTCTAACAAATTATTTGTCAGACCTGTCCCAGCTTGAGCATTTAGGAAAGAAAAACGTTTGACTCCATTTGTAGAGAAAAGATATTGCTTTTACTAAAGCTAAGTTGTTACAGTGTAAGTGAAGATCTGAATATTCTCATGTAAACCCCTTGATTTTCCCCTGTCCCAGGTCCTCCCACCCCCTTGATCATCTAGTCCAATAGTATTCAAAATTATATGGTTAGGTAACTGTCCCAACAGTTGGTGCCTTTTCGGTGTATGTTTGCATTCCATTCTCATGCTTATGTCTTTGGATCTCTCATCTGTTGTTTTGGATTGGTACCTCTGGTTCCTATCATCCCCTTCTTGGTGTTTCATCCCCATTTTCCCCTCTTCCTTTTTATGGATGGATGCCATCAATGCAAAGGAAGGGTGGATGGCAGGTTTGATACCATTGCTTTTAACCACACAAAATTATTAATAAAACACTCATACATTATTTATTGCAAAGAATAATATTTGGGGCACAAAATTACAATGAAATTCTCAATTCCAGACACTACTTTGGGTTAAAATAAAGCACATGTATTTTGGATATAACAAAGTTACCCTGGCAAGATACTCTTGCTGGAATTAGACTGCTTTATATTTTTATCTCACTTTTGCAACTGTATATTATCATGCAACACTAGTCAAAATTCTCTAATCTCAGGGTATGCATTCTTAAAAGATTATCAAGCTTATTTTATCAATACAATATGTTAGAAAGAAAATGTTTATTTCAAGTTGGTTGAAGATGTATAAGCATACTTCAGGTTCTATTGATTGTCAGGCATTTACACTGTGTACATCTGAACCAATCCACATTAAGCTATTGCAGTGCCTCTTAAAATTGTTAATGCAGTTTCAACTAAAGGGCTAATCTTAAAAAATGCATATCCATACTTTGTATGGTCATTTGAAATCTACAGCAATACTGATCTTTTTAGAAGATTTTTAGCACTTGAATGTACACACTTGGGTGTTCAATTTTTTTACTAGTATAAGAAACAGTAAAAAATCCCATATTTAACTTTGCTGAAAATTAAATATAAAAGTTGGCAAACAATGGATAAAATAAAGACCCTCTTAGAAAATACATTGTTAAAAGTTGTGTTCCTCTTTTGCAGCAAAAATAATTAAGGTATACTATAATGTTATTATAATAAGCAGCACCAACATTAATGCTATACATTACTACTACTACATTAGTACTATAAGCAGAATTGTACGTTACTACTATAAGAAGAACTGCCTGAAAGAAACTTTATGTAAAAGACTGCTTAGTAATTTCCACAGTGTTTTGTTGTAGTCAACTCATTGTGGAATAGCTGAGGACAGTCATTTGAAGATTTGCTCCTGAGACTATTTATCAGAGAATAGTTCAAACAAAAACAACAAAAATGGAAACAAAGTCTATTGAGATACATTTTTCACCATAGATCAATTAATTCTTTTTTCTCCATTACTTATATAAAGTAGGACTATGTTTTTCACAGTTTTCCTTTAGTATGGGTTGGCAACGTCCTAGGTAGCATGTTTGGTTTCTATTGGCAAAGTCACTGTAAACACATTTCTCTTGCTTAGTAAGTCAAAAGTATAACAGAGGCTCTTGAATTGCAAATGTTTATACTGTTATATTACGAGATGCTAGGCAACACCCTTATATACTTGGTTAGAGCTTTTTAAAAGATTTAGACAGCATAAAGCACAATGTATGCCCTTTGGTGAACAAAACTGAATTTGTGTTGCCATAAAAACATTGGATCGGGCTAGAGACCCATTCTGTATCATAGGATTCACAAATCCATCCACAAAGCCCAAAAGAAAGACATGAGATACCTTTTTTTGAAACATAGCTCAAGTTGTGCAGGCTTAGAATCAATATCATCCACTTGTTCATTTGCATACATACTTATTTCCTTGTTTAAACTTTTACCTAGTTTCTTATTAGATATGGTATGTCAAAGCAGATTATAATAGGGATTCTCCTCTGGAATTATATATTATGAATATAATTACATTTTAAATATTTCTAAAAATATTATTTGTTTCTTTAGCCAAGTAAGGAAGCAGATAAAGGAGTATTGTAAATAATTAAAATATGAATAAATGATTGCTGAGCGTCTACTAAATATCATTAATCATATGATACACCCAAAGAGCAACAAAAGATTGTTTCCTTTTTCCAAAAGCTGACTTGTTTACAATTCTCCATAGTTTATCTTTTGATGAAAGAGAAGTAATATATTCTTCTTCCTGTCAGAGAAATGCAGCTAGAAACCTTATTCTTGGTGCAGAACTTTTTTTTTTTTTTTTGGATGCTGTAAGTGAATTTAAAATAATTTGTATTCTTTCTTTAAAAAAATGCAGAAATGAAACTAATAGAATTTGTTTTCACTTCATGGAAAGGTCATGGGCAGGAACTCCAAAAAACTCATACTCACCAGTAGTTAAGGCTGTATCATAACACAAGGCTGTATTTTCTGCTATTAACAAACACGTTGATTATTTCTTCTTAAAATATACATAAGGAAAAGAAAAAAAATTAAAAAGGAAGAAATGTCACTTGCTTGGTCCTTCTTTTAATAGTAATTTCCTATATCACCAAGTAAATGATAATATCTTTGCTTTCTACAGAAATAAAAAGTCATGGGTGAAAGTAATTTATACTCTTACGCTGCATACTTAGAGTACTTGCAATATACATATGAGGCTGATTTTGAAGACGACTTGGTCAGTTAGGGGTAATATGTAATGCAGCAGCCAGAGTACTGGCAGGTAGATCCAACCGTTACAAAATAACATTATTTGGTTGTTGCCAGTTGGCTGCCAGATCCATTTCAAAATTTTGTTTTTTAACTGATAAGTTCTATACATTTCTATACATCAGGCACCATCTGATTCACAATGGTATGGTTAATATCACAGTTACAAGATCTGATATTCTTGAATACTACTCAGAATCATGAGATTGAGAATAAATGAATGGATGAATGGATGTATTTATTTATTTATAATTAAATTTATATACTGCCCTACTCCCGAAGGACTCAGGGCGGTGAACAGCCAGAAAATAAAATATACATAATACAAATGTTAAAAACCAATTAAAATACATTAAATACTTTGGCCAGATTTAAAACACCCCAATTATTAAAACCAATTTAAAACAATTAAAAAGGGAGGTTAGGCCAGACCAGCCTGCTGGAATAAGAATGTTTTGAGAGTGCGGCGGAAAGTGCGCAGATCCGGGATCCTCCATATCTCCGGGGGGAGCTCGTTCCAGATGGCAGTTGCCCCCACAGAGAAGGCTCTCCCCCTGGGGGCTGCCAGTCGACATTGTTTGATCGACGGCACTCTGAGAAGACCCTCTCTATGGGAGCATAATGGTCGGTGAGAGGCTATTGGTGGCAGAAAGCGGTCTCGTAGGTACCCTGGTCCTAAGCCATGGAGCGCTCTAAAGGTGGTAACCAAAACCTTGAAGCGCACCTGGAAGACCACTGGGAGCCAGTGCAGCTCGCGCAGAAGGGGAGTCACATGGGAGCGCCACATCGCTCCCGTAACCACCCACGCAGCCGCATTCTGGACCAGTTGGAACATCCGGGTGCTCCATGTAGAGAGCATTACAGTAGTCCAGGCGGGAAGTGACAAGGGCATGAGTGACTGTGTGTAGGGAGTCCCGATCCAGAAAGGGACGCAACTGGCGGATCAGGCAAACCTGATAAAAAGTCCTCCCGGCCACAGCCATCAAATGCTCTTCTAAAGACAGCCGTGAGTCCAGGAGGACACCCAAGTTGCGAGCCCTCTCCGTGGGGGCCAACGACTCGCCCCCAATAGTCAGTGATGGAGTCAACTGACTATATCGGGATGTTGGAAACCACAGCCACTCAGTCTTGGATGGGTTGAGCCTGAGTCTGTTTCTCCCCATCCAGATCCGTACAGCCTCCAGGCACCGGGACATCACTTCAAGGGCATCATTGGGGTGGCCCAGGGTGGAGATGTACAGCTGAGTGTCATCAGCGTATTGATGGTACTTCACCCCGAAACCACGGATGATCTCACCCAGCGGTTTCACATAAATGTTGAACAGAAGGGGCAAGAGGACCGACCCCTGTGGCACCCCACATACAAGGGGCCTTGGGGTCAACCTCTGCCCCCCTGTCAACACAGACTGCGACCAGTCGGAGAGAAAGGAGGAGAACCACCGCAACACGGTGCCCCTCACCCCTAACTCCTCCAACTGGTGCAGCATGATACCATGATCGATGGTATGTATGATAATTTTTAGTAGAAAACAACCTTTCCTTAATTTATATTTCTTTTTTTTAATTTTTTTATTATTACAATATAAACACAGATATAAAGACAATACAATACAATACAATACAAAGACAAACAAAAAACCCACCACCTACAAACCCACCTAACATTTTACATATACGTTTTGTCATCAACAGAATATATGTCATTGAGCTTATATAGTTTAATAAAGAGTAATTATTAAATGTCTAATTCCAATGTTATAACTTTACACTACAAATTTACATTTCTTATGAGTTCATCTCCTTATGCAAGTCTTTACCCTAATTTCTGTCCTCTACATTTTTGCTGATTTTATTTTATTTATTTATTTTAATTTGATTTATTTTAATTTGATTTTCCTTTCCAGCCATTGATACCATTGGTGCCATACAAGATAGTATTCGCTTTCTTCCTTTTCCTGGAGTTCCAGCGTCAATCTGTCCATTTCAGCACACTCTGTTATCTTTGCAACGATTTTGTCTTTGGATGGGAGTTGGTCTAATTTCCAGTTTTGAGCCAACAGTAGTCTTGCTGCTGTCAAGATATGTATGATGAGATATTTTGTTTCCTTAAGATGTTGTGCCGTTATCATGCCAAATAGAAAAAATTCTGGACTGTTTTCTATTTGAATGTTCGTTATTTCTTCAATAATATTTTTTATATCTTGCCAATAGTGTTGGGCTTTCCTACATTTCCACCAAATGTGGTAATATGTCCCCTTTTTTGATTTACATTTCCAACACAATGCCGAAGTGTTTGGGTGTATTTTGGCAAGTTGGGCTGGTGGTAGGTGCCATCTATAAAACATTTTAATGAGGTTCTCCTTGTAAGATGTGGCTCTTGTCATTTTAATGTTCTGCTTCCATAATTTCTCCCAATCTACCAAATGGATATTATGTCCTATGTCCCTGGCCCACATTGTCATGTTATGTTTAATTGTTTCTTCTATTAATTTGTCTCTCAAAAGGTAGTTATATGTTTTAGTAATCATTTTCTGGTCTGCTCCTAATAAAATTCTGTCCAGTTCGTTCAGATCTTTTGCAATTCCATATTTGATTTTATCCGCATTGTATCTTGAGTATATTTGAGTGTAGTGCCACCAATCAATATTTATATCGCCATTTTGGAGTTGATGTCTTGGAGTAAGTTCTCCTTCATGATTCAGTAAATCTTGGTATCTCATCATCTTTCCGATTTCAAGAATATTTGGAAATATCAATGCCTCCATCGGGGACCACCATTTTGGTATTTTAGTATAATAAGTTTTCTTAATTCCCTGCCAAATCTTGAAGAGTGAGGCCCGAATTATGTGTCTTTGGAAGTACATGTGTTGTTTGTCTGGTCCATCCCATAGGAACGCGTGCCATCCTCATATGAGATCAAAGCCTTCTAGATATAAAGTTCTTTTGTCATCTAATCTCATCCATTCTTTGATCCAGGTCAATCCGGCTGCTTTATAATATAGCTCCCAGTCTGGTACTGTGAGGCCTCCTCTGTCTCGTGTGTCTTGTAGCGCTTTAATCTTAATTCTAGCCTTCTTTTCCTGCCATATGTAGGTCATTGTAATTTTGTTGAGATTTTTGAAGAAGTCCTTCCTGGATGTAATGGTATAGATATAGTACTCTCGGTAATATATTCATTTTAATTGAACTGATTCTGCCCATCAATGACAATTGTAGCCTGTTCCAGATTTCCAGGTCTTTTTTAATTTCTTTTAGTAATTTCGTGTAATTGTCTTCTTTGATCGTGGTTGCTTTTGCTGTCAGCCAAATACCTAAATATTTTATCTTCTTTACTAATTGGATTCCTAATTCTTTTTCTAATTCCGATCTCTGAGTCTGGGTCATATTTTTCGTCATTATTTTTGTTTTTTGTTTGTTTATTTTGAGGCCTGCGACTTCCCCGTATTGTTCTATCATCGACATCAGTCTGGGTCCAGATCGTCTTGGGTTTTCCAAGTTGAAAATTACGTCGTCTGCAAAGGTGAGCAATTTGTACTCTTCTCCCCGGATCTTGAGTCCTTTGATTTCTTCCTCATTCCTTATTTCGTTTAATAATACCTCCAATGCTATTATAAATATTTTTTTTTTATTGGAAAAGTTTTACAAATACATTTTCTCCCCAGTTTCCCCCCCAACCCTCCCTAACTCCCCCTAACCTTCCCCTCCCCCCATGACTTCCACAAAATATAATCAAAATCAAAATCACATTTTATAAAACTTGAACCCCTCCACCCCCTATATACTGTTTATACCTCATAAAACTCAATTATTCTATCCCTATATAATACATTCAGTTAAAAGCTATCTGATATTTCCTAGTTTGATATTTATTTTGCACATAATCTATCCACTTTTTCCACTCCCATACATAAGTCTCTTGAGTTCGGTCTTTTAAGTATGCTGAAATCTTCGCCATCTCTGCAAAACTGGCCATTTTCAAAGTCCATTCTTCAATAGTGGGCATAGCTTCATTTTTCCAATATTGACCTATCAGTAATCTCGCTGCTGTCACCATATACAATATCAGCTTTGTTTCACCCAATGTAAAACCCTTAACTATACCCAGTAGAAACAATTGTGGAGAAAACTGGAGTTTTTTCTTCAAAACATTTTGCATGACCCACCAAATTTTTATCCAAAAGGCCTTCACTTTCTTACAAGTCCACCACATATGGTAATATGTGGCATCTAAGCAATCACATCTCCAGCATTTTGGTTGAACATTAGGATACATACACGATAATTTCTTAGGATCTAAATGCCACCTATAAAACATTTTATAAAAATTTTCCCTCAAGTTCTGCGACTGTGTAAATTTAACATTCTGGACCCATATTTTTTCCCATGTTTCCAACATCACTGGTTCTGCAAAATTTTGTGCCCACTTTATCATACAATCTTTAACCAGTTCATTTTCTGAGTCCCTTTCTAACAAAACATTATAAATCCTCTTAATATGCATTGGACCTTTCTCTTTTATATGTCTAACCAAATCTTCTTCATGCATCATTATACCAGTTTTTTGGTCCTCTTTCCATCTCAATTGAAGTTGATTATACTGTAACCAAGTTAAATTAATCCCTTCTTCCAACAGCGTTTCTAATGTCTTCAGTTGCCATCTGCCCGCATCTGTAAAAAGAACTTCTTTGTATAAACCCCCCCCCCGAGTGACATTATATTTGTATTCCACATGATATGACCAAGATCCAGCCATAACGGTATTTTATAATCCCATTTGAATCGGTGCTTCTTCCAAACTCTCATCAAAGAGTTTCTAAGTATGTGGCTTTTAAATACTTTATCCACTTTATTCTCATAGAATAAGTATGCATGCCAACCAAATTCAAGATCATAACTTTCTATATTCAATATTCCAGTCTTTTTCCTTCCAAACCAGTCACTTGCTTGCGTCAAAGCTGCTGCTTCATAGTATAATTGTAGGTTTGGAAGTTTAAGGCCTCCCCTTTCTGGAACATCTTGCATAATTTTCAGCTTAACTCTCGGCTTTTTTTCATTCCATACAAACTTATTCACTCCACTTTGCCATTCTCTCAGCTGTTTATCACTTTTAAGCACCGGAATCATTTGAAACAAAAAAAGAAATCTGGGTAGAACGTTCATCTTAACTGCTGCTATTCTTCCAAGTAAAGACAGCTGCAGTTTCTTCCAAGTTTCCATATCCTTTTGTACCTCTCGCCACAACACCTCATAATTATTTTGAAATAATTTTATATTTGAATCTGCAACTTGAACTCCTAGATATTTAACCTTTGATACTATTTCAAAGCCTGCCTTACTTTCAAGTTCCTGTTTTCGATCTTGTGTCATATTTTTAACTATCATCTTAGTTTTTTTCTGGTTCAGTCTAAATCCTGATACCATACCATATTCTTCTATAATGTCTTTCATCTGGATTATTGATTCCATCGGCTGTGTTAGGGTAACAACCAGATCATCTGCGAATGCCCTTGTTCTGTAATCCTCTTGCCTTATCACTATTCCCTTCAAAGTACTCGAGTCCCGTATTGTGTTCAACCAAATCGTCTTGGGTTTTCCAAGTTGAAAATTACATCATCTGCAAAGGTGAGCAATTTGTACTCCTCTCCCCAGATCTTGAGTCCTTTGATTTCTTCCTCGTTCCTTATTTCGTTTAATAATACCTCCAATGCTATTATAAATATTAATGGTGACATGGGACATCCTTGTTGTACTCCGTTCTCTGTCTTTAATTTATATTTCAGTGTTGCTGCTATAAAAATTTTATATTATCCTTATTTTAGATATAGTAAGTTATTGAAATAAGTTACTGAAAGCAAATTATTATTTTTTATTATTGATTGCAATCCAACAATTTTCTTGCTCCTATGAGATCTAGATGAGCAATTACACTGAGAAGAGCTTTGGTGCTTCTGTTAGACATGAATAAAAGCTTCTTTTAGCACTTTCACCAGTTATTTGGAGGAATCAGGAGAGACTTCGTGTGCATATTCCTATTTACTACCAGAAATATTGTATAAGCAAAGAGGTCAAGGAAACAAGAAGTAACAGTGCTACATTATTTTTAGAAAGAAGGGGAGGTTTTGTTGGATGATTCCATAAGTCATTTTAAAGTTTTGCATAGCCTTGGAATTTAATAAGAAAGAAAAAGGGTGGCTATGTCAACATTCTAATGAGAGTTCATTAGTAAAGTAGCATGAGAAAGTGATATGAGTCTGGCTCCCAGCTTCAGCTGGTGTTATCAGTGTTCTCATTTGCAAGATCTCCAAAATAAACTGAAGTTAGGAACAAGCAAAAGTACAAACATACATACCAGAACATAATGAAAAAGCAATTTATCAAGTTAATATTTTTTTCAGCAACTGATAGTGTATGCTTGTTTTGAAATAAACTGTCTGATAAAGAGAATTGTATAATTTAAAGTCATCATTAGAATTGCATTTTTTGGGGAAACTTCAATACGACAGTTAGGTCAATAGCATCCCTAAGGAATATGCCAGTATTATAGGAGTTAGGGAAGTCAACTTTAAAGAAAACTTATTTTTGCTTTAGTGAAATACATACTCTCAAAGAAATGTGATAGAGAAGGTAAATTATGCTTTAGGGTAAAGCCATTATAATAATTTACAAGTTAGTAATCAGAATCTGTTAATACTTGTAGAAGTAAGATACCTAGATGCTATTTGATAGAAACAGAGATTTTCCTATGCAATTCAAATTATTGTTCAAGAAGAAATTTATAGAATTTTTAATTTATTCATTTCTCCACCACAATCTTGACAAGTCATTCTTTAAAATATTATGCTATCAAGAAATCACTGAATTTAAAATGTGTTAATTGTAACATTTGATCCTTGATGCTTTTCAGAAATAATATATTTCTCTTCCTGTAGTATTATTGATAAACCTGGTTCTCATTCAAGACTTGATTCAATAGCCTTTTAACAGAGAACTGAATGCTAAATCATAAACTTTACCAATTTTCCCAAATAGTCATAGTTATATAGTATTATCTACTTCATATTCTGCATGAAATTCTAAAACTCCTAAATTCATGATATTTTTGTAATAATCCAGACTTCTAGGGATGCTGGTTTCAGAGTTTTTTAATTTGGGAATACACTATCTGCCCTCTAGAGCTTATCATTTTTGTTGTGTATTCAATTAGCAACTGCAGCTGATGTCTCAAACTTGAGTATATTGGAGTAAAATGTTTTAAAAACTAAATAAACCAGAAACCAGAAAATCTGGAATCTATGTACAGGAACTATTTTCTTTTTCTACATGTGATTTAATAGCATAGGCAGCAGTAAGTAGGAAAGATTGTAAAAATTTATCAAGATATTTCGGAGCCTTTATAACTGGCTATTTACAGTATACTTCATAGTTGAGATATTGAACTACATCAGCATTCTATTGGCATAGAAAGTTGAAGAAACACATTATATTTAATCTTTTGGACTTAAATGAGGAATTGCTTTTTTTCTTCTGAACCAAGTCTGTTTGTGGATCCATCTTTTCTCAGAATACAAGATTCTTACTATTACTTTTACAAATTAGGATTTGGTCACTCACTGTCTTCAATAACCAACTTTACATTTCAGCTAAGCCTAATCAGCCAAGTACTATGTTTGATATTCTTTATTTGCTGAACTGCCAGTTGTATTTTTTAAAAACGACTATATTAAAAATACCATAACATTTCATATGCAAAAGCAGGAACGACTTCTTAATTTTATAACCACTGTGGTTACATATAACTTTGTGGTACCAAACAACTGCCCACATTTTCATGAATGATAGAAGATTTAGATTTAAGCCATATTGAAATGATATTTCAAAATAAACATGCACAAGACTGCAGCATTATTACTGAAATCAATGCTGCATTTAAATTATGTTCCATGTAAAACTAGCTGCAAAGAAACAGTTTTTAAATAATTTATTGGGATAGGAAGATTCCCAAAGGTATAAATAGCTTATATGAAGAGTTATTTATTTTACTTATTATGCTTTAAATTTGTTTTTCATATATGTTATTGGTCACCAAGAATCACAAGGACTACGCAGCATACAATTGTAGATAAATAAATATTTTATTTATCATTATGTATAATGATATGGGAAACAACACATTATACAATTTTATTATTGTATTTCTGCATTCTGGTACTTTTTATTATTTTTTATTTTATTTTCCATTTATTTATTATCATTATTTTTATTAGATTTATAAAGCCAATGTTGTAAAACAATGTTTGCGTTACTTAGCTACATGATGATTATAAGGGGACATGTTCTCATATAATGGCATTGATTAAATAGGAAAATTCAGCAGAAACCATGCACTGAACAGTATTTTCTCCCCAAAATCTGACACTATTCCTGAGGTATCATTTTTCCCTAGTACTGCAATCACAATACTTGGCAACCTTAGTTTGTGAATCTCTCATCTGAACAAATGTGAATTATAAGAGCATGTGTTTGATCTCACACCTGTATTTTATTCACTAATGGAAACAGCTGAGAAAGTGAAATATTACTTTTCATAAATGTTATTGGGAAGGAAGTTGTTTTGGCTCAAACAATATAATCATTAATTCTGGAACATTTAACACAGAGCTGGTTTGAACATGTCAGCAGTTCCAAATGACCTTGTAACTGTGATATCTAAATACAGTTTGAAACATATGGTATCTATCACCATTGAAATGTCAACAGAAAGTTTCCATTAGTGTCAGTCCTGGAGATAGAGTTAGGACAACCTCACAGCAATGATTTAAATAGAAATGTGTGTGTGTTTTATAAGGTATTTGAGCCAAGTTTTTATTTACTTAGAATTGTTATAAATTCATTCCAAATATACTTTTCTCCATTAATAAATACAGTAACTACAGAGGCATAAAATGTAAAATTGCAAAGAAAAGAGAAAGAATATTTGGTAGTAGAATGGCGAGTTTGATTTCTCAGGTTCATTTTGTTCCATTACGAACAAGAATCTTTTTCTCACCCACCCTCTCCAATTTGGACTCCTGAGAAAATGTCAATTATGTTTCTAAAAGGTGAAACAGGAGACTCAGTTTGAATACCAATGTTCGTGGCTTCTCTAAATGCCCATAGCAGAAAAGAATGGACAACAAAATCCAACAGATGCCATATGGACCACTGCTCTAATCAAATTTAACACAGCCCTAAGGCCAGATGCAAACAAAAAATCTAATAAAACCAGTATTACATTTCTATACATATGTATAACAAAAAAGTAAGTGTAATAGGATCTAAAAGATACTAAAATACTATTATAAGAAGTTAGAACCCTAATTAATGATGTGGCATATCCTACAAATGGTAGCCTAAAACTGGGTGACTTGAAAGGTTATTTTTGAGTCCTTGTCCAAAAGAAGTATTTAATAGAAATCCCACTCCCCATCTGCAAATTTCTTCTAGGCAGGATGTATAAAGGTCTGTTTATACTGTTCCCTTTATTTAGGAAACAGCATAATAGCAAATGGTTTAGTGTTTCTATTGAACTATCATCATATGGACATAGCCAAAATTGCAGAGGAGAACCTTTAAAACATCCAGAAAGCATGAAGGGCAAAGTAGCCAACCTGACTAAAGTAAAGAGCCTTAAAAAATTCAAAATTGGAAGAGTTGATAAATAGGAGGTCAATATCCAAATTCATTACTTAAGGGTGCTAGTGTTATTAACATTAGCAAGCTCAAACTTTTCATAAGTCTCTCTCTGCCCCCCTCATCAAACTAGGTTTTTATCTATAATGAAATTGTGATTATTTCAAAGTAAATGTGTATGTGTGTTACATTAGGAAAGAAATGATTTTCTTCCTTTGATTATGTTAATATCTATGGTGTGAAACTTCCTGCGATACAAAAAACAAATGGCCTTTTGTTGTGTTTATTCAAAAACAATCCTTTAAATTATAAAACGGAAGAAGGACAAAGTTTGTTGTTTGTTTCATGACAGAAGTAATGCAACATGGTCATTATCTAAACTATTAACTACCATAGGTTTAGATCCAGGTTTAGATGAATATAAAATCTGCTACATTCTATCCCTCAAACCTGCCTCTGAAATTTATATTATTAGGTGCAAAAGAGAAGGGTCACTAGTCTAAGTAACGACCTTTTTTTTTTCATTTAAAGCTAAACATTCTAAGATTGAAAAGAGAGGGGGGGAGGAAAGGATACAAAAATGCTGGGGAAGAATCATCAGCATTTCTGCCAATGTCATGTTTCAGATATCCCTGACCCTTTTCCTGTAGCTGCTTTGAACACACAATCTTACTGCCTCTGAAATATAAATTAAAATTAAAATCTCAGTGATGTTCACACAATAGAGAAATGTACAAAATGTAAACAATTATTTGTACTGCAAATGTGACTTGAGCAAAAGCCATTTTACACCTTGAGGACAAATACCAGGACTAAGGCACAGTTAAACCCAGTGATTTTTGTGCCAAGCTATTTGTTGGACTGTGTCCCAACTTTAAACATGATAGACTTTAAAAAGTGAAGTGGCTTGCAGATTGAATGTGTTTATAACTACAGGCATCCCTCCCTACGTTGGCAGTCATCCATAACTTGCCTTGAGTCTCTCAAGATTTTCAAAAGTTCACAAAGGCTCTTGCTACAGCTACTTGGTCAGAGGTGCTCAAAGTTCTCCTGATTCATTTATGGTTTACTAGCTCCCACCTCTTGCTCCAAAATGTGATAAGAGCTTCTATGATGCATGTCAAAGCCTGAGGAAATGAGAAACAAGATTTTCCTGCTGCATACCTGACTGGTGAAGAGGAAGGTGGGAGACACTTTCCCCATCTTACCCCTGCAACATAGCATAAATGTGGAATTTATGATTCTTCAGTTCTTGTCACTGTGGCCAATTCAGTCATGTTGATTACTGTGCCCTCTAATCTTAACATGCTATTATGTTCCCTTTAGTGCCAATAGCATAGTAAATTTTTTACTATTTATTTGTCCTTTTTTGGAGTGCCTTGTTTCTTATCTTTCAGTATATCACTATATATAAATATCTCATTTCAATTGGAGAAAAGGTTTGAGTGTACTTTTGATAAAACAGTGTCATGTGACTCAATTTGCAAATAAAAATCAAGAGAAAAAAAACCATTACATTTCTTTGTACCTTTGCCTTTTAAACTTTTATTTACAATTTATGTGAAGTGCTCTTTAAGACAAGCACTAGATCGCAGTGTAATAATAAGTGTTTTCTTTTTTCGAGTTGCTGTAGTAGTACCATCTCTGCTAACAAGGAGTCCTGCTCTTGAGAAGCTGTTGAAAATTTCTCCTTACCCTGGAGATTTTTAGGAAAAAGAGGTTCCTCCAGTTTTCTTGCCCACAAATTGAAGAGACCTTTGAACGAACATTTGTGCCTATCAACTATCAGTTAATTTTACAGATAAGCAACTGCAACTTAACTACTCAGTCTGCCCAACATAAACTCCCAAGCTTCAAATTGTTATACATCTGAAGTACTCTTCCCAAAGTGCAATTCAAACATAGAAAGAGTTGAAAAGCAGCAGAACTCTATTGGGCTGTACAAATTGGCAGGGAGATGAAACTGAAACTTTTCCTTGAGTGCAGCTAAAAAGCACAGTAAATGTTGATGTTGATTAAATTTCTGCTGATACATTAAATAGAAGAAGCCAGTTAGTATGTTTTGCCATGTTATGATTTCACAAGCAAAGGGCAAGTGAATCATCCAAGCTGACTCATTTACAGAAACTAGGACTGCAGCATTTTTCTTGATCAGCATAAGATGTTCAGCCTTCGATGCTGCTGACATAATAAACATTAAGAGAAACATTGGTTAATTCTGTTAGTCTTGGGTGCCTGGGCCTGTTTTTGCTGTCTTCCACTAATGTACTGATTCACACATGAGGCTAACAACAGGGGATTTTATAGTTGCAGATGTAGCGCAAAGGCACAGAACCTGAGTTTTCTGAGATGCTTTTTTTTGTTCTTAATTTAACTTACTGTCCCAAATAGTGACTTATTTAAAGTGTGAACCTGGTGAAATCTTGCTTAGATTTCCAAATTCAGACAAGGTTGAGTGGGAGCTGCCACTTAGCTGGTTTTCAATGTGCAGAATGAAGAAGTATATTAGCCAATTAGTGTATAATCAGATTCATTATATCTCACATTAAATAAAATGAAATCAGTTTTATCTATCACCTTTTCAGATATAATTATGCCTCTTCCAGTGAGTCACAGAGATATAATGTGTAAACCCACTTCTTATGGCTTAGCAGCTAGACATCCTTAGAAATTCTTCATGAGTAAAGCAGCCTTAGAAAATCTTGGTAAACTGATTTGCAGATGTCACTTCAACATTCCTTAAGTTAACATGGAAAACACGTTTAAATGTTGTTATTATGTAAATAGAATAATATTTGTCCTTGAATGTTAGGTGAATCCCAACCAACATCCAGTTAAGCAAGGCAATGTGTTTTTATTCAAGTCGGTTATGTAGAAAGCTTTGTATGAGTAATGTTTTTTCTGTTGAGTATAGCCTCATTTTCACCTACAGAGTACAATGTATACATTTCTGTATATAACTCTACTGTGACCTTAACATTCCTTTGCTACAGTTTTATTCTTTGGGCATGTTGTAACAAAGCCTTTTTACCAAACTATCTAATTATATACTGTTGCGATTAGGCCTTAATTTCCATTAATAGCAGTTGATAGTCAACAGTTTAAAAACCACCTTTGTGAATTATTAATTAGTCCTTAACATAGGTGGGGCATAATATTTTCACTCTGGAAAGCTTCTATTTTGGAAATATAAATCTTCTTGACATATTCAGTTTTTTAATGACTGTGTGTGAGCACTAAAATGTGGTTTTCCAGTGTGTTTGCTGGTAAAAACACTAGGCTGTCTTAAAGAGATGCTATTCTGTTCCCTGACTAAAAGTAGGGAAATAGTTCTGTCCACACTGAGAGCCTTCAGGGAGGAAAAAATCAGAATGAAAAAGGATCTCTTTGGTGCTATGATCACTTTGAAGATTGGAGCATGAACTCCTTAAAAGACTCAGATTGGTTCTAACCGAATTCCAGAGAGTGGGGCTCAAAGTTAAGCAAAGCAAATGTATTGTAGCTGCTTCCAAAATCGAGTTCTTGGGTTTCCTAATTGATGGTAAGGGTATACACCCTACAGAGTCTAAGATGAATGCTATTTTACATGCCCCTGCTCCCACCAACAAGGCCGAACTTTAAGCCTTCTTAGGCCTTTTAAACTTTTATGCAATTTTCATACCACACAAGGCATCTATTGCGGAACCTTTGCATCGTTTGCTGAACCGGGAGACACGTTGGAACTGGGATTCAACTGCAGCCGCTGCATTTACTAATGTCAAACGTATACTCGTTTCAAACTCTGTCCTCGCTCACTACTGTGAGCCCCTACCCCTCGTGCTAGCGTGTGATGCTTCTCCTTATGGGGTGGGAGTGGTCTTAAGTCACCGTTTCCCTGATGGCCGTGAAGCCCCCGTTGCATTCTTCTCCAGGACTTTGGCTTCAGCGGAGCAAAATTATTCACAGTTAGACAAGGAGGCTCTAGCATTGGTAGCTGGAGTCAAGCGGTTTCATCATTACCAATATGGTTGACCTTTTACATGAGTGATGGATCATAAGCCTCTGCTTGGTGTACTAGCAGCTGACCATCAAACTCTGCAATTCCTATCCCCGAGATTCACCAGGTGGTCTGTGTTTTTATCTGCCTGTACTCCTGTACGTACCAGGCAAGAAACTGGCCCATGCTGATGCCCTCAGCCGGTGCCCCGTGCCAACATTGCTTTCTGACCCAGCTCCCGCCTCATCAGTCCTGATGATTGAAGACTCACCTTTCGTTTTGATGGCGGCTGACATCGCTCGAGTTTCATTCCGCGATCCAGAGATCTCCACAGTCATGGACTGGGTGCTAAGGGGGTGGCCACAAGGGCCCGTGGACATGAAGTGGAAACCGTACACTATCCGTAAAATGGAATTATCTGCCATGGGAGGTTGTTTATTGTGGGGACACAGGGTGGTGATTCCAAAATCTTTACGGGATTCTGTGTTAAAATCATTGCATTCCAGACATCAAACCCGGAGGGAGAAATTGAAACACAGGTCGAAAGCAGTAATGTACCTGTAGTTATTAGAACTGCTGGGGAAAGTAATTCCTCGCAAGAGTCTGTGAGTGAGGCAGGGTTAAGATGTTCGATCAGAAGCCGGTGCTGACCGGCATACCTCCAGAACTATGCATGCACCATCCAGGTGGAAAGGGGTGCAATGTATTAAGTCTGCTGAAGTAGGAAGTAACATTCTGTTCATTGATTGGTTAAAGTAACGTTCTGTTCGTTGATTGGTTAAGCCGCCTGACAGCTGGCTTTATAAGAGCTGTCAGGCAGAGTTCCAAGCAGTTTCAGTTATAGCTGTGGCAGTTAGCCCAGCTGTTGTTAATAAACGGTTAATTACGTGATCTTCGCATTGTCCATCGTCCTTGATCCAGCCAATACATTTCAGAAGGTTCCTGCAGTTTTCACCTAATTAAAAGTAAAACTTTTTCCTCAACCCCAAACAATCAGTCATGTGGTCCAATCAATGCGCTGTCTGGTTGCCTGATGACATCACTCCTCCTTCTCTGGCCAGGTGTGAGAATGTCCTTGGTTCCCAAGAGAAAGTATTTTATTCTGGCTACAAAACCCCAGCTATCTCTAATCCCTCCTCCCTATCCCTCAGCTCCAGTGTGGCAACACTAAAGCTCCAAGATGGTCAGGTCAGCTTCAGGGTTGACACTGATATCTTTAAAAAGACTGTGTCACAAAGCCTAACAAATTTTACATATCTTGAGGCATCTTGAGTATCAGAACAAGAGAGAGAAGATACTATTTTAATACCATTATAACTAAGGACAGTAAAAGTCTGTGTCAGTCATGGGTAGGAGTTGAGATGAAGACAATGTCATGGGATAGAGGAGGAAATTACTAATATCAAGCAATTTTTGTACTATGATTAAATTCAAGTAGAATTATGGGCTACATCAGGTACACATGTTTAAAATGATAAAATAAAAGTGCATCTCCTTATATATTTAGTTAATAGCACAATTTAGCTTGAAGGAGATAATAAATCATATGTTTTTTAGTCATATTTAGAGAACACTAATTGAAGTCAAATGTGCTTTAGTTAGACATGATCAGCAAGTTCCATTAATTTTAATGAATCTTTTCTGAGTTGTGGCTATGGCAAGGTCTAATTTATTATTAATAACGTAAGCAAAAGCTAGTTATGCACTTATACTCTGAGGCTGCAGTTCTATAAACACAAAATTTGGGAGTTGGAGCAATTAAAATCAAATGGACATAGTTTTGAACTAACATGTGCCAGATTAAGCTGTTAATTCACTGAAATGTTTTCTTTGTTTATTTTCTGATTTCTAAGAACTTTTGATTAAGTCAGTGTGTTTGCCCTTGGTACCACACCATTTTTAGTGAGTCACTTGAGCTCAATCTAAGACAACATTGCATAATTAAAGAGGAATTCCTACTGAACTTTTCTGATTGCATCATTAGCCAAGTGTGTCAGATAAATTTACTAAGCCTAGAATGCCAGAAGAGATATGCTTGCAAGAAGGCAAAATGACTTGTTAAAGTGTTTTTTTTTTTTTGGGTGGATGAGGTGAAGCCTGTTCTAAAGAAACAGGAAGCTCAAATTAAAAACACAATTTGCTTTGGCATGCCAATTCACCTTTTCAGCCAGACATTTTCATCATGAGTATAGTAAGATTCTTTAAAAACTGTTAAATAGAGCTATCCTCTAAAGATAATGGAAGGGAGACATCTTGTGGTGAATTTAGTTCTATACTGGCTATTGGAAACATCTTGAACTGACATTTTAGGAAAGGGATTACTTGAAGAGGGCAAGGAAGAATCAAATAAACCTGAATCATGTTATGTGTACCTATGAACTACAAATAATAGTCCTGAACAAAATGGCACAGTAATATATATATATACACATACATGTATGTATGTATGTATGTATGTATGTATATGTATATGTATATGTATATGTATATGTATATGTATATGTATATGCATATGTATATGTATATGTATATGTATATGTTTTCTGAGGTTTCTGCGGGTGTTTGTATGTAGGTCTTTGGTTATTTGGGTTTTCTCCTGCGTTTTCACCAGCCTGAAGATGACGAATGAGACTTCGTCGAAACGTCGCCAAGACACTTCCAATTTTACGCGGGAGAAAACCCGAATAACCAAAGACCTACACACACACACACACACACACACACACACACACTAGCTTAAAGTATGAAATTATTGGAATATTTTTGTGTGCTTAAAGCAAACATGTACATAAAAAAAAATCAGTTCACAGCTAGTTCAGTCTCCATTATACATTGTGATAAGATTGAATACTCCTGATGACAACATGAGCATGTTCACGTAATTTTCTTCACAGCAGTATGGACATAGTTTATCATTGTCTTCTTTTGCTTGTTTTGTAACTGCACAATTTTTCCTACAATCTCATATAATATCTGTTTACTCATTTAGCTTTTTTGAAATCAATTAACACCAGCTAAATGCTGCCATCTGCTGAAAATTGTAGTTGATTTCTTCTAAAGTCTACAGATATAAATGTAATGGCGTTTTCAAAGTGTTTTCTGAAGACTAGCAGGGAAAGCATTGTTGGAATTATCTGAGTATTGTCTTATTACTTCATTGTTTACAATAGCTGTCAAAGGAACACATTATTGTGAAAAAGATATAGTCTAACAAATATAATTAACATTAAATAAATTTAATGAAACAAAATATAGCTGAAACCATAATTTACCATCCAACAAAGCAATAAATAAATAAATAAAGGAACTTTTTGCTAATCAGTTACAAATGTATGTAAGAAACACAGCACAGTAGTAATGGGGGACTTTAACTATCCTGACATTAACCGGGAGACAAACTCTGCATCAAGTGTGAGATTGAACAGCTTCCTGACCAACCTAGCTGACAACTTTGTCATTCCAAAGATAGAGGAGGGAACTAAATTCTAGGGTAAACTGAGCAGTTTGTGCAGTTTCTGTCAGATAAAGTCGCTCAGATTCAGATGGACCCGGACTCAGATTGGGCAATTCTGACCGAGATGACGGGGGCAGGTCTTAGTCATATTGTGTGGGATGAGTTTGAACCTGTGACTCCTGAGTAAGTGGACAAGGCTGTAGGAGCGATGAGTTCCTCCACTTGTTTGTTGGACCTGTGCTCCTCCTGGCTGTTTTTGGCCAGCAGGGAGGTGACACAAGGCTGGCTCCAGGCTCTAGTTAACGCGTCCTTGAGGGAAGGGGCCTTCCCGCAACCATTAAAGGAGGCGGTTGTAAGGCCCCTCCTCAAGAAGCCTTCCCTGGATCCAGCAGAATTAAAGAACTTTCATCCAGTCTCCAACCTACCCTTTGTGGGAAAGGTTGTAGAGAAAGTGGTGGCACTTCAGCTCCTGCGGTCATTGGGGAAAATGGATTATCTAGACCCTTTTCAGTCTGACTTCAGGCCTGGCTACAGCACGGAAACCGCTTTGGTCACACTGATGGATGATCTCTAGCGAGCCCGAGATGGGGGGTCATTCCTCCATCTTGGTGCTACTTGACCTCTCAGCAGCCTTCAATACCATTGACTATGGTATCCTTCTGGGACGACAAAGGGAGCTGGGAGTGGGAGGCACTGTGTTATGGTGGTTCTCCTCCTATCTCTCTGGTCGATCACAGTCGGTGTTGGTAAGAAGACAGAGGTTGACCCCTAGGCCCCTCATTTGCGGGGTGCTTCAGGGCTCGGTCCTCTCTACCCTCCTATTTAACATCTACATGAAGCCGCTGGGTGAGATCATCCGACGATATGGGGTGAGGTATTACCAATACGCTGATGATACCCAGCTGTATATCTCTACCCCGCGTCAATTCAGTGATGTGGTGGATGTGATGTGCCAGTGCCTGGAGGCTGTGACGGTCTGGATGGGAGTCAACAGGCTCAGACTTAACTCAGACAAGACCAAGTGGCTGTGGATATTGCCTCCTAAAGACTATGTTGATTGTCCATCCTTGGTTCTGGGGGGGAGAAATTGTCCCCCTCAGAACTGGTTTGCAATTTGGGTGTCCTCCTAGATTCACAGCTAAGATTAGAGCAACATCTGACAGCTGTGGCTAGGGTGACCTTTGCACAGGTTCGCCTGGTGCACCAATTGCGACCCTACTTGGATCAGGAGGCTCTCCTCACGGTCACTCATGCCCTTGTCACCTCATGGTTAGATTATTGCAACATGCTCTACATGGGGCTACTCTTGAAAATTGTTTGGAGACTACAGTTGGTCCAGAACGCTGTCGCGCGAGCTGTTGTGGGTGCACTTAGGTACACCCACATTACACCAATTCTCCGCGAGCTGCACTGGCTCCCTATTGGTCTCTGGTCACAATTCAAGGTGTTGGTTATTACCTTTAAAGCCCTATATGGCTTAGGGAAGGTGGTATCTTCGAGACCGCCTTCTACTGCATAACTCCCAACGACCGGTAAGAACTCACAGAGTTGGTCTCCTCCAGGTCCCATCAGCTAAACAATGCCGACTGGCAGGCCCGTGGGGGAGGGCCTTCTCTGTGGCTGCCTCAGCTCTCTGGAACCAGTTACCTCCTGAGATCCGGACCATCCCCACCCTATTGGCTTTCCGAAAAGCAGTGAAGACCTGGCTTTTCTGGCAGGCCTGGGGCCGTTGATCTCGCTCTTGCGATCCGGTGAGATCTGGCCATGAATGGTGTGAATGAGTTTTAATGTTTTTAATTTTTAAATGTTTTTTATAATGATTTTAAATGCATTGTGAGCTGCCCTGAGTCTTTGGAGAAGGGCGCATACAAATTGAATTAATAAATAAAATAAATAAATAAATTGACAACTATACTCTACTTAATTCTTACTAACAGAGAAGTGATTGAAGGGGTTGAATTTGCAGGAACTTTGCAAGACAATGACCATGTTATACTGGAATTCAATATAATGCAGGTGTCAAGCCTGAATTTGATTGGGGTGTGGGATTGTTTGTATCATTGGGTATTCTGACATGAATTCAGTTTGACACAGTTTGAAGCTCAAGGAGGTTAGAGCCTTCAGTCAAAACATCATTCCTAGCCGATGAGTAAACCACATTCCAATGGCTGGTTGACTGGAGGAAGAGGAAAGAAGTCACCAAGCAACAGTTCCCATCTAAGTTGGATAATGTAACAAGTTTGTTTTGGGAACTTGAGAAACTGAAACTTATATTGGAATGAAAAGCCTGGGAACTTCAGTACTGGCTTTTCACCAGTAGTGCCAAGATGATGTATCTAAATAAATTTGTTCTTTGAAGAAAAGCAATGCCTTAGGGTTCAATTTGTAATGGGTGCATTACTTGCATTACTTGGAGCCTGACATTAAGCCAGTACTTCCAAAATACTTTGCTCCAACTGGAGCTACATTCCAGGGTCCTGAGCCCCGGCTGCTCCCTGGTCAACCAAGGGAGTAGGAAGACTCAGGGAAGATGGAGCATGGGACAGGACCGGATGGTAGTGATGGGAGCTGCCTGACGAATGGCCGGCCACCGTGAATACCCAGCTGCTGGCTGGGTTGGCGGTGGAGGACGCCTGGCCAATATGTGCACTGCTGGTGTTCAGTAATTGGAACCCAACCGGGAAAAGCCCATGCCGAGAGGAGGGAGATGTCCAGCTCAACAGTTCCTCCCAGGGATCAGCAAGAAACCTATCAGAGGTTAGGGTTCGATGGCCGTTGCTGACTGAGGAGGAGAGTGGTGCCCATCAGTCCTGGGTGAGTCAAGGTCGCCTGATCCCCTGAGGCCTGCCCACAATCGGGACCTGGGAATCCTCCCAAGGGACCACAGCGGGATGAGCCATGGCTGCCAGGGGCTGCAGTGGAGCCTACCAGATAGCTGAAGAGAAGACTGCCCCCAACCCCAGCCAGTGGGGCTGATGCAGCCCAGTGGGAACTACAGCATGGTTGGTTCAGCTGGCCATGGGTCTTTATCCCTCTCCTGCTGCAGCTGCTGGGACCGCCTCAGTCCCTCTGCTGGCAGATCACCCCGCCGTGCAATGAAACCCTGAGGCCAAGGCGCCGGCTCGGCTGACAGTTTCCCCTGCGGCTGGAAGAAGCCCCCACCCTGCTCTGCCCATAGGCCGCCACAAAATTCCACAAAGACATTATTATCAAAAAAGGGAGCATTTGTAATCAATTCTTGCATCTGTCGCATTGTGATTTTTTGTCATTTTATTCATAGGTTATGTGGTCAGCAAAGCACTTAATACATTAATATTGTCATTATTGGATGTTAATAACTTTCAAGGTTGAATATACAAAAAGTTACTTATAAAAAATAAACCCTCAGTACCCCATTAAATATTTAAAAGTCTGATACTGAACATTGCTCTTGACGTTTTTATAGAATATAACAATTTAGGACTTATAGTGTTAAAAAAATTAAGAATTCTGAGCTTTGTTTCATTCATATAAGAAAGTATAAATAGGCAAAAAATAGGCAAAACATAGCCATAAACACATAAAATTATTACATATAAATGGGGACAGTAGACAGGGATGGTAGACATGCTGGTGCGCTTATGCACGCCCCCTTAGGGACCTCTTAAGAAATGTGTAAGGTCCATGGTAGACAGTTTAAGGTAAAGGTATGGGGTTAGAGAAACTAACAACAGGATCAGGTAGAGTGTTCCAGACATTTACTACTTTATTGCTGAAGTCGTATTTTCTGCAATCAAGATTAAAGCGAATTACATTTAGTTTGTATCTATTGATAGCCCTTGTGTTATTGTGGTTGAAGTTAAAGAATTCCTAACAGGTAGGACATTAAGGTAGATAATTTTGTGTACTAAGCTTAGGTCGGAATGTAGACAGTGTAGTTCAAGGTTATCCAGACCTAAAATTTCAAGCCTGGTGGTATAAGGAATTTTATTGCAAGCAGACCAGTTGAGTACTCTTCTTGTAAAATACCTCTGGACTCTCTCTAATGTATTAATGTCTGAAATACAGTGTGTGTTCCAGCCAGGAGAGCAGTATTCAAGGATAGGTCTGGCAAAGGTTTTGTATGCCCTAGTTAGAAGTGTAGCATTACCAGAGAGAAAACTTTGTAAAATAAGGTTGACAACTCTTAATGCCTTTTTAGCAATGTTGTTACAGTGAGCTCTGGGGCTTATATATTTTGAAATGAGTACTCCTGGGTCCTTGATAGAGTGTGGGTCATATTTTAGATCATTTCTACCCAGCTTGTATTTGATGTTCTGAGTTTTATTTCCAATGTGCAGGACTGAGTATTTGTTAGCAGAGATTTGGAGTTGCCAATTGTTTGACCATTCAGATACATAATCTAGGTCATTTTGTAGGGTAATAGAATTGTCTGTGGTGTTAAATAGTATGTTTGTCAGATATATGTATAATTATATAAACAGTGAATCTGAATAAATCCAAGATGTATAAAGTTCTATCAATATTTATTAATATTTTCAGCACACTGATATTTAAAGAATCTGTAAAAAGATAAAGAAGCTAAAAGTTTAAAAACATCATATCTTGTAGGCAAAGTTTTAAAAAATCATGTCTTGTATGCAAAAGATTAAATCATCTTTTTGAAAGGATAGGATGAAAAATGAAAAATAAAAATTTAGTGATGGCAATCCCAGATCCCGGATCGAATACTGCAATGCTCTCTACATGGGGCTGCCCTTGAAGACCACCCGGAGGCTTCAGCTGGTGCAGAATGCGGCCGTGTGGGTAGTGATGGGAGCGGAGAACAGGAGGTGGAAACCGAACTTAAAAGTTCTCTCCTGCCTCCTGTTTTCCGGAAGCACAGCTCTTTAGTCAGATCTCTGCCCCCTACAAGCATGGCTCTTTTAAATGGGGAAAGAAGACAGGCAAGAGAACGAACACGTTTAGCAGGAAACTTTGGAGTTGCCCAATCATCAGCCAAGCTTCCGGTGGGGAAGAGGATTTGTTCCCGGTTTCCACCTCCTGTTGTCCGCAAGCACAGCTCTTTAGTCAGATCTCTGCCCCTCTTTGGGCTTTCCACTTAGGTGGCTGTGGGTGCGGGCAGTCCCTGTCCTCACCTGCTTGGCCTGCAGCTCCCAGTGGGAAGGAGCCCAGGCAAGCCATGCATTCAAAGCTTCCTCGGTGGGACGAAGAGCATGGACATTATCCAGGGAACGTGGCTCCCAGCGGGAAGGAGCCCAGGCAAGCCACGCGTTCAGAGCTTCCCCGGCGGGCGCATGGCAGTGCCAAGAGCACTGCCACCAGCCTGGGAAGGGCAGCTCCCAGCAGGGAGGAGACCAGCCCATGGGGTCATCTGTGCAGGCAGCCCACCACCACCACCCTACCCTCATCGGCTGCTGGTCCAGACTGCCTGGGGCCGTGCAAGAAGCGTGGGCAGGGAGGGAGGGAAGCCCTGGCTTACCTTGCTCTGCTCCCTTGGGAGCGACCGCCAAGATTGCCTCTCCACGTTTTTTGATGCATGTGCCTGTTGCTGGTCTTAGCGCATACATGCGTGCCAAAAACCAGACCAGCTGGCCGGTATGCATGTGTACTCTGGAAACAGGAAGATCATCTTCCTGGAGTGTGCATGCGCAATGGGCGGCTGCTCTTCCAGTTTCCAGCCTGCCGGTACACATGAAACCCAGTTGGCCGGTGCACCAGAACCCAGAAGAGCAACAGGTGACAGCTCCTTGTGCCTGGAGAAATGGCTCTGCGGGCCACTTCCGGCACGTGTGCCATAGGTTCACCATCACGGCTCTATACTATGTAATATGTATGTACACATAGGGCTAATCCATACATAGGATTAATCCATACATAGGATTAAATAGTATATTTTGGATGTTCAGTAGTAGTAAATAAATAGACAGAGAAATTGTATCTTGTTGAGGTCTTTGAGGTGAGGAGAGGCCAGGCACCCTAACCCTAACCCTTGACCTGAGTGATGTCAAATTGGCCTCGCCACCCAGTTACATGATCACCCAGCTATGCCCACCCAGTTCATATGACACTTTGTGTCACATGAACACAAAGCCATGCCCACCCAGTCACATGCCCATCAAGCCACACCCACAAAATAAGCCACGCCCACAGAACTGGTAGTAAAAAAATTTGGAATCCACCACTGCTTCCATTGCAAACTACTTGGTCTCAAATTTAAAAGATACTCCACTGCCCAAACGCGGTCACACGTATAAAAGCAACGGGAGAAGCCTGCATTCACAAACCTCCCTGTGGTTAATGTATTTTCTGTGTCCACTTTTGCACACATCCATCAACTAACCACAGGGATGAAATCACACAATATAGTTGACTAAACTAGGATCAAGAAAACCTAATGGAAAGCAAAGTGAGATTAGGATTTTGGATTGATAGCTCCCAATCAATTAATAAAGAGCTTTGCTATGGAAGACATGAGACAGTAGTAAATTGACTTTTTTTAAAAAAAGTTTTTTATTGTGAAATATGACAATACAATTCAAACATTTCCGGTTCCGTGGTGTTAATACATATATACATGTTATTTACTTATTATTATTTACTTGATATTCCTTCCTTGCATTATATTTGATTTGAAAGATATTACATATAATCATACACAATTCTTTATGTTCATATATACATATTATTTACTTATTGTTTACATATTCTTACATCCTTACTCAATTGCAGTTGATACTTCAAGTAGGAATACTTGATTCTATATAATCATTGTTAATTGATTATTGAATTAAACTTTATACTCCTCGAGCTTCACTTTTTATTTCTTTTCTCTATCCACTCATACCACATATCCCACATGCTATAATATTCTGTGTTCTCTCTATCGTTAATTTCTAGTGTTAATTTATTCATTTTGGCGCACTCCAATATTTTCTTGATTACATGTTCTTCGGGTGGTAATTTTTTCTCTTTCCAATACTGAGCGAAAGAGATTCTTGCAGTTGTCGTTATGTGCATAATTAAGTACCTCTTCTTTTTTGCGTATTCTATTTTCAGGATTCCCAGGAGAAAGATTTTTGGCTCAAAATCAATATTTTCTCCTATTATTTCCATAATCCATTTCCTAATCATCCTCCAGAATTTTTTCGCTTGGGTACAGGTCCACCAACAGTGGTAATAAGTGCCTTGATGATGGCCACATTTCCAGCAATTCGGGCTCGTGTTAGGATAAATTTTAGCGATCCTAGATGGTGCTAAATGCCACCTATAGAACATCTTATATTGATTTTCCTTATATTCCTCCACACTAGTCATTTTGAGGTTGCTGTTCCAAATTGAGTCCCATTCATTTAAATATATATTTTGTCCGATGTTTTTGGCCCGTGCTATCATTGGGTCCTTGACCACCTCCTCTACCATGTCGTAATCCAGCAGGTAATTGTATAATTTGGCTAGTATTTTATTATCCGTGCCCATCCAGATCTTATCGAATCCGTTAGTACCTGTCTCTATGCCAAATTCCTCCTTGTCCTTTTTATAACAGGATTTTATTTGTGCATATGGCCACCAATCTATAGGAGTTCCCTGTTCTTTCAGTTCTTCAATTGTTTTAAGGTTCCCTCCCCCGTTTAATATCTCTTTATATTTAACCGTTTTTCCCATTTCTAACACATTGGGATAAATTATTGCCTCCATCGTGGAAAGCCATCTCGGAACTTTTGTGTATTGTTTTTGTTTTATTTCACCCCATGTCAGCGTTAGTGTATCTCTTATTTTGTGTCTATGGAAGTATGTTCTAGTTCTTTTTCCAGTATCCCAAAGGTAAGCGTGCCAAACCTTCTGAAGGTCATGCCCTTCCAAGGTCAGGAGTCTTTTATTTCCCAAGATTGCCCACTCCTTCAACCATACTAGATTTGCTGTTTTGTAATAAGTCTCCCATATGGGGAGTCCGAAATCACCCCTATCCTTTTTGTCTTGCAAGTTTCTAATTGCTACCCTTGGTTTCTCCCCCCCCCCATTTATATTTTCTGATGATAGTATTAAGTTCCGAGAAGAATTTTTTATCTAATTTGACTGGGACAGTTTGGAATAGGTACAGCAACTTGGGTAGTACACTCATCTTTGTTGCTGCAATCCTGCCTAGGAATGATATTTGAAGTTTCTCCCATTTTTCTAAATCCTGTTTGATATTCCTGATCAGGGGCACATAATTATCTTCCTTAAGGGCCGAGCACCTTGCCGATATCCATACACCCAGGTACTTTACCTTCTTAACTATTTGAAGCCCCATTGATTCTTCCAGTGCTTTCTTTTGGTCCTCAGTCATGTTTTTGGTCAACAATTTAGTCCTTTGTTTTTCATAAATTGTAGTTATTGTGTTTACAAAATTTGATCCGAATCCCATCTTATTGATTTGTTGTTTCATGAACTTCCAATTCAGGTTATCAAATGCCTTCTGGGCATCTAAAAAGACCAGTACTATTTCTTTATATGGGTGTTCCTCGTAATATTCAAGTACATCTAATACCATCCTTGTGTTGTTTTTTATCTGTCTCCCCGGGAGAAATCCGTTTTGGTCACTATGTATCAAGTTGTTCAGGATTATCTTTAATCTTCCTGCTATGATGCTCATATAAATCTTATAATCCATATTAAGGAGAGAGATTGGTCTATAATTTTTTATTAATTTTAAGTCCGCTCCTTCTTTCTGGAGGAGTGTGATAAATGCCTCTCTCCACGATTCCGGTATTTTAGATTTTGTCAAGGCCTCATTATAAATTTCCAACAATTTTGGCAGGAGAATTTCCTCTAAATCTGGATTTTTGTATAGTTCTCCTGGGAATCCATCTGGGCCCAGTGATTTGTTCTTTTTGAGTTTAGAGATAGCCGTCTTTAATTCTGTCATTATTATTTCTTTGTTGAGCATTTCTTTTTCCTCCTCCCCAATCAGTGGAAGCTTTTCTTCCGACAGGTATTGGGCCACTTTTTCTTTAAGGATTTCTTCTTCTTAAATAGAGTAGCATAATATTCACGAACTATCTCTAATTTCTCTTCTTCTTTGTTAACAATATGGCCCTCTTTATCTTCCAGCTGATGAATGGCCGCTTTCTCTTTTTCTTTTTTTAATCTGTAGGACAACCATCTACCCGGTATATTGGCATTTTCGAAATAGTATTGTTTGGTTCGTTTTATTTTGTACGCCAGTTGCTCCTGATCCATAATACTTAGTCTATGATGTATCAACATCCAATTTTCTTTAGCTCCCTCATTGTCTGGGTTTTGCTGCACTTCCTTCTCTGCTTTCCTTAGTTCTTCCAACAGTGTCTTCTGTATCTCTCTTTTTTCTTTGTTCTTATGTGAACTGTATGATATTGCCAGGCCCCTCAGAAAAGCCTTAATTGCATCCCATATTATACCTCGGGCCATTGGTTCCTTTTCATTTTCTTCAAAGAATAATTTTAGTTCTCCCTTTACTTTCTCAAAATTTTGGTTATCCCGCAGGAATTGTGTATTTAGCCTCCATCTTATGTTTCTTTTCTTATACAGATTTTTCCATTTAATCTCTAGCGGGTTGTGGTCCGCCCATATATTAGGTGTAATTTCAGCTGACATAATATCCATCCCGGCATTTCTTCTTACCCACATCATGTCAATTCTTGACCATGATCTTTTGGGGTTGGAGTAGAACGTATATTGCCTCTTATATGGGTGCAGGGTTCGCCAAATGTCTACTAGGTTAAATTCGTCTACTAAATCAAAGAATGGTTTAGGCAGATTTTTCCTTTTTTTCTTTTGGCCTTTAGTAGTTTTATGGTCCTTGTGCGAATCTACTACTCCATTAAAGTCTCCAATTATACAGATGTTATTATTATTATCAATACTACTTATTTTTTCTTGTACTTTTTTATAGAAATTTCCCAAGTTTTTATTCGGGGCGTATATAGCTATTAATAATATTGGGGAATTATCTCTCCTTGTTTCCACTGCTAATATCCTACCCTTCAGGTCAGCATACTTTAATTCTGCTTTTATTTCCTTCTTAATATACAATGCCACACCTCCCTTTTTTTCTCAGCTAAGGAAGTAAAAAGGTTGCCAAGTTTATTGTACTCCAGGTATTTTTCATTTTCTTTTTTTACATACACCTCTTGGAGGCATATTATATCCACGTTTTGTTTAACTAATTTTGTGAAAAAAAATTTCCTCTTTTTTATCATTCAGATCATTGACATTAATCGATATTAGTTTCCAATCTTCCATCTTTTATATCCTTTGGGTTGTTTTAGTTCTTGTTTGCGCAAGTAGCTCTTTGTGGTCTTTGCTTCTTCTTTACTTCCTTACTTTCCTTGTCCTCCATCTCTTTCTCCTCCGGGGTCCCTTTAGATCTCCTCTGCTGGATAGTTTCTAGAATCAGTTACATTTTCCAATTTTTTTTGAAATAGAATTAGGTAAATGTTTGGCTAGACAATCCTAATTTTAAAAATGGTAGAAATTCTTCTACTGTGATAACAGGTGGTGAATCATGGTGTAAATAAATGCAATTCCATATAAATAAAAAAATAAAATAAAATAAAATATTTTGAATCTTTCATATTTTATATTTGGAATGATGCATTCATAATAATATGATTCCCTAAATGTGGGTCTTTGGTGCTCTCAAGTTTGATTGTTTGCTTGCAAATCTTTCATTGCCCAATATTAGGGAATCCAAGAGAACTCCCTAACTGTTCATCCAAGATATAAAAATCCATCTCTTATTTATTTTCTTAGCATGTTTTCCTCAAAATTTCATGATAAATTTGCTTCCACATTGGATTGGGTATTACCATCCACAGGGAACACAGTTTTCTGTTTTAGATATTATACTTTTGACATTTTGTAGCCAGTGCCTAAAACAATGGTGACAGACTGAGTAATTCATGAAAAAAATGTGGTTTTTATTCTTGTTTTAGGACAAAATATTTACAATTAGATGAACATTATGGCTGCATACATCTTAACACCTCTGTCAGAAGAACATGTTCACACTAGTGCAGAATATAGAAATAATATAAGAAAGAAAAATTAATCATGCACAACATTTTCATTGGATTTTACTAAAAGGAAACACTTCTAGACATAAACTAGTATTTGTTCTTGTCTAGACAAAATTCACAGAAAGATTTGCTTAAAACTTACAGACATAATAAATACAATTATATCCAAATAAATACTATTATATCCATTTTGTTTGTTTGTTTGTTTGTTTGTTTGGTTGGTTGGTTTGGTTGTCACATTTTGAGGAAGCCGCTAGTGAAGTTCACTGTTACACAAGCTACCGTATTTAATATTTAATCTTCATATGAAAAGCATATGGCACAACTTTATAAGTAGCTCACAAGTAAACATCCAAAACTGTAGTATGTAAGTTGGTTTTCTTCTCTGATAATTGCAAACCCAGGCCCCAAGCCTTATGCATATTTTATGGCAATGGCAAAAAAAGAAAATGCAATAACGTTGAAGCATAACAAGATATCAGAATGAACATCATTTTACAGCTTTCATCCAAATGCTTCCTTCAGTCTCTTATTTCTTTCAGAAACCACCCAAGGCAATAACAATATATAGGTCTTTATACAACACACACTTTGGCTACTGCACTGATTTTTCAGTGAAAAAGCAACTTCCAGGCAACAAAATCTGCTTGCATGTTATCTTCATTTTGCACTAAATTAATATGCAGCTTAATTTCGAGCTATTATTTGAAAGGATGCAAATGAAAGCATAATTATCATCATTAAAAGGTTAAAGGTTTCCCCTATCCAGCCATGACAGACTCAAGGAGGTGATGCTCATCTCCGATTCTCAAGGAAGCCTATGTTTGTCTGAGAGATGCTACCATCATTACGCACCAGTATAAAAATCCAGAATGCAGTAACCTTTCCTGCCAAAGCAGTACTTACTTGTTTACTAACATTTGCATGCTTCTGAACTGCTAACAAGAGCTGGATAAGTAATGGGAGCTCACCCTGTTGTGCAGGACTCGGTCTTGATCCCAGGCAGCTGACAAGCTCAGTGTCTTGAGCCACTGTGAGCCTTTATCCTAATTAGAACCAATTAATACTGGCCAAATCTGTCTGAGTTTCCTGAAAGGAAAGGGTACGATCCTAGTGACAGAGAAGTTTTTTTTTCATCCTCAACTTCTTAGTTATTCTGAATTTTTTTGTGTATCATTACTACTATTGATAATATGCATGGTTTTTTTGTTATGTTCTCTATAAAATATGCCTATTTTACAGTCTATTATGCTACAACTCCCAGCCTGCTAAAGCTTTTGTGAAAAATCCTGATAGGAAAAATTCCCTCACAATATCTTGTGATTTAAGAAATTTAAATAAATATTAACATAATTTTATTATAGTATTATCATTCACACACACACACACACATATACATATATGTGTATATACACACATATACACACATGTATGTGTATGTGTATATGTATATATATGTGTGTGTGCACATATACACACGTACACATACACATGCACACACACACATATGCACATACATGTATGTGTATGTGTATATGTATATATATGTGTGTGCGTATGTGCGTGTGTATGTGAATGATAGTACTATAATAAAATTATGTTAATATTTATTTTAATTAATTTATTTATTTAATTTAATTTATTAAATAATATGAATATAAAATTTAAAAGTGCTGGTAGAAAGAAAGATGGGATGCTCATCTTGTACACATCAGTTTACAGAATAATAATAAATATGAATAGTGCAAACAACTGCAGCTTTAAACACAATATTTTGTTGTTTTTTAAATGACAGACTGTTTTATGGCATATGCTAGATAAAAAAATAATAAGAATGAATTTGCAGATTAAGCAAATTAAGATATTTTACCCTATAGAAAACCAAGAAGGAGAATCCAGAAAACCTATTCATGGTAGTAGCCTCTGCACTTGGCAGTAACTTGCCCCTGAATTTAGGATCACCCCTTCCAAAACTATCATTTTTGAAAGCCATTAAGGCTGTGCTTTTCCAGTGGACCTGGGAGGTAGGAAATGCAATATAATGGAAACCACAGCTTCCATGAAATGTTACATAATCTAGTTCCGAGGCCACATGATATACTATTATATATTTATGAGGCTTCTTTTTAACATGTTGTGATATATATGTTTCTATTTTATTGTAAGCTGTCTAGAATCATAAAAGTAGGTAGTATACAAAATTATGTATAAGTAAAATCATACCACAAGCAGGATTTGTGTATGAAATATATTTATTTTGTGGTTTGGCTTTATATTTTTATATTTTAATTGGATTTAATTATCACATTAAACTCCTTTATATAGTAAAATATTATATTTATAAGGAAATTCAGTTTTATTTTTATGATCATCACTATTGTTAGTGAGATTCACGTTTTTTAAGAAGCAGAGTGGAACCATGTTTGTCTTATTTATCCTAGGACATTGCTGTTATTTTTATGAGAAATGTTTCCTTATAACATGAAATTATACTTTCAAATATATAGTTTGTAAAAATGCTATATCAAAGAAAACTGAATAGGACAATATATATTATTAAATTATAAAAGAGAACAGGGTGATGCATATTGTGTCCTTTAAATGAATGGTACCTGATTTACAAATTTTTCAAATCATATCAAGTGCATTTTGATAGCAGTTATTTAATATTTAAATAAATAAATAAATGGGATGCAGCTGCAGAGTTAGAATTCAACCCAGTAGTTTGCATTAAAACATATAATAAGCAAATAGACAAAGATCTGGTATAATTTTTGGAATACTGTAATAAAGAAATAACTGTTCACATCCTGGAAATATGACAATAAAATAATACCGAAGTCATATAGCCCCTTAGAATTCCTTTAGAAAGAAGCAATATCCATGCTTCAGAATACCTGATTTGATGTGAGCACTTAATCACTTCCCTTTGCTTTTACAGACACAAACTACTATCTAAATCCTTGACTTTGTTATCTTCTAATAACTTATGATGCAGTCATTTGAACCTGAGACCTTCTGCTTGTAAAATATATCCTCTAATCTACAGTTCTGATTAACCCCTGACTTAGCAAAGTAACTAGCTCGTCTGTGATATAAAAGTTAGTCTCATTTCCAAAGAGATAGCTTTTTGCGGACACCTGATTACTGTTACTACTTGTTATTGTTATTATTTCCTGTTTTTTTTGGACAACTTTATCATGTGTGCAGACTGTAATTCTGAGAACTGTACTATAATGTAGTCCTGATAAAATTAGTCAAAGTGACTAATTCTTTTCTAGGAATGTATGTTATAAAGATAAGGTCACTATTTACATAGGCAGGAATTAATTAGGTGATGTTTCCTTCTCAATTTCCTATTATATATTTACTGGCCACCTAATTCCAGTGGGAAGCAGAATACCCACAAATCAGGGATTTTCTATTTTATTTCAGTGATTTCTCTGAAAAAGCACATTCAATTGACAATTTTGTATACAAATAGATTGATTTCAATTCATATTTTCATATGCAAGTAGAATCACACTCAATTATTTTTCAGTCTAAATTAAAACTCGCCTACTTCTTTTTACTGATAATATCAGTCTGAGGCTGATGTCTATATCTCATGTTTAAAACACACTTTTGATTATGTATAAACAAACTTAAATAGATGAAGAATCCAAATTAGGTATAAAAATATGATTTAAAGTAGTGCATGAAGTGTTTGCATACAGTGACTGGTTTCTTTAATCATAACTCAGAGTGAAATGGTTTCTTGCTGAGGAAGTAAAGACTACAATGCAAACAAAGAATAGAATTGATATGTTTATTAGGAAATAAACATTTAAGAAAGGTTAAAGCATGATAATGGAAGAAATAACTATAACTACTATTCTTGATATGCATGCCTGACTTCTTTGGTTAAAAAAGATATAGAAAGCAATGTAGATTCTCACTGTGTTAAGAACTTCTAATTACATGTGGAAGAACCAATGTGAATATAAAAATTCTACAGGGGCCTGGTGGTTGAGGTGGCTGATGGTTGGCCTCAGACTAACAGGAATTTTAAAGCCTTTTTTAAAAAATCAAAAATTGAAGTGGCAGAAACATTCAAAACTTTTTGAAATGTTTCTGAATCCAAATTCAGAGACTAATTCTACAGTGATTTCACACAAAGTTATTTTGGCTTATCAAGACTAACATTCCAGGAAGAGATGATTAAAATGCCACTGTTCATGTAGAAAGAATGAAGTTAAAGCTGAACCATAAATAATTTTATATCTCTGCAGCTTCATTTCTACATTAAGAGATAGTAGATTTTCAGCCATGTTTTAAAATATACAAATGTTACCTATTATGTTGTTAATCTGCCTAACATACTTCCAGCTTCAAATTCATTTCCTTTCTGGCTGTTTACAATATGAAGGTCAACACGATGGAAAATAGTTGCCTAAATTACAGTGAACCTTCTCCAGTTTTCAGTGTGTGCATTTTTAGGATTTTTCCAAAGGGAAAGCAGGAGAAAAATGAATTATAATGTATGTATTTTGTACAAACAATATCAAATATATTAACCTGGAGGCTGTGCGGATCTGGATGGGGAGAAACAGACTCAGGCTCAACCCATCCAAGACCGAGTGGCTGTGGTTTCTGGTGTCCCAATATAGTCAGTTGGAGCCATCACTGACTATTGGGGGCGAGTCGTTGGCCCCCACAGAGAGGGCTCACAACTTGGGCATCCTCCTGGATTCACGGCTGTCTTTAGAAGAGCATTTGACGGCCGTGACTGGGAGGACTTTTCATCAGGTTCGCCTGATCTGCCAGTTGCATCCCTTTCTAGATCGGGACTCCTTACGCATGGTCACTCATGCCCTCGTCACTTCCCGCCTGGACTACTGTAATGCTCTCTACATGGGACTCCCCTTGAGAAGCATCTGGAGGCTCCAACTGGTGCAGAGTGTGGCCGCGTGGGTAGTTATGGGAGCAACATGGCGTTCCCATGTAACACCTCTCCTGCACGAGCTGCACTGGCTCCCGGTGGTCTTCCGGGTGCACTTCAAGGTTTTGGTTACCACCTTTAGAGCGCTCCATGGCTTAGGACCTGGTTATTTACGGGACCGCCTGCTGCCACCAATAGCCTCCCACCGGCCAGTACTCTCTCATAGAGCGGGGCTCCTCCGGGTGCCGTCGGCCAAACAGTGTCAACTGGCAGCCCCTAGGGGGACAGCCTTCTCTGTGAGAGCACCTGCTATCTGGAACGAGCTCCCCCCGGAGATACGGAGGATCCCGGATCTACGCACCTTTCGCCATGCTCTCAAGACTTTCCTATTTCAACAGACTGACCTGGCCTAACTTTTTCTTTTCCCTTTTAATTCAAATGATGAATTTTAATTTTGTCTTAAAAACATTAGGGTTGTTTAAATTGTCACGGGCCAAATTATTTAATCAGATTTTATATTGTTTTTACATTTTGTAATTTATGTGTTTTATCTGGCTGTTCACCGCCCTGAGTCCTGCGGGAGTAGGGCGGTATATAAATCTAATAAAATAAATAAAAAATAAATAAATAATCTTATTATTAATATAATTATAAATATTATTAATCCCAATTATTAAATGGGGTAATTTTTTAATTGAATATTCTTTTTCTTCCTCATTTCCTAAAAGTACTTACTATAGTTTGTATATATTTAAATAAAATAAATATTTTTATACAGTATGTCTTCAATATTCAGTATTGAAGAAGCAATTCATGTCAATTGTCCCTCTGAAAACACTATCTTAATTTGTTGGAATAATTCAGTCTGTGTGAATGTTTTCTCTTATAGAGTAAATTAGAATATCCATATGAGTACCTTTTTATTTTCTGAGAAGTGTATCTTCTCTCACTAAAATATATCTACACTATACTTCATATAAAACATTAGTTAATAACTGCAAATAAGGAGGCATCAATTTAATTGCAAGATTAAGTCAGAATGACAAAATGGATCATACTTTTAGAATTTGTATAACTAAAAGACTTTGCAAAGGTTTTTCAAATCTTTAAATCCAAATCCACCTTTAATTGTCCATTAAATGCAGAGTAGACTTATATTATAGTATTTAAAAAGTAGTAAGCAATTTCCCAGTTTACTTTTTGTAAACAGACAATAACTTGGATGTAAAATATCCCAGAAATACATCATTAAGATATTTTTTTAATCCAAGAAATAGTTTTTGATCCAACAAATGATTTAATATTTGCAATTAACATTGATTCAGTCCATCCACTTCAGATAAAAAACAAATTAAAAGCCTTTTGATATTTTAAAATATTTTCAATGAAAAATATTGATTCAAAATGTACATAGTGACCTCCAAACAATATTTGGAGTAGAAGATTTATCTTTTTTCTCAGCCAATTTATAGATTTGTTAAGAACCTTTTGTTATCCTTAAATATGTTAACTGTTTTCTTGGAAAAAGTGGTTTAAAATTATTTAAGTATTTATTATTAGACTTGTCAATGAATGCTGGATCAGACAGATTTTAAATTTATTTACCTCAGACATTTATTTGATTCCAAGGGTACTAATTTTTCAGTAAGCAGGTATACAGTATAATTAATTGAGTATATGTTATCTATAAGTTGAATCGTTTTAAGCATGATTAACATTCTCAGATCAATATTATTTCTAATGAGTGCTTACATAAATGGATGGGTAAATCGCCTCCTATCTAATAATAGTTAGAGCCAAATAATTGCACTAGGGCCAGTTTATTTGTCAAAGCTATGTCACAAATTGCAATAAAAAAATTGTTGTTGAAAAATATGGTACTGAATTGGAAATACTATCATAATATCTGAGATGGTTATCTGAGGGAACATCTCTTGCCAGTCACATCCACCCAACCTATTAGAGTGGGCAGGCAAGGAATGTTGTGAGTCCTGTCCCAAATGGAGGTATAGGCAGGATCCAAAAGAAGGGCCTTCTCTGTGGCTCCCTCCCTTTGGAATATCATCTCTTCAGAAATTAGACTGGCTCCTACTTTGACACTGTTTTATAAGGCCCTGAAGACTTGACAGTGGGCCTGGGGAACCCAGAGTGGAATGGAGCCCATCAAATGGTTTATTTGATTGTGTTGTCACCAAGGGTGGATGAATGGAGATTATTTTTTCTCCCTATACTGTGTTTTTATTGTTTGTAAGCTGCCTAGAGTCACTGTGAGCGAATAGGCAGCTGTATAAATTTTCTAAATACATAAACCAACAAACAAATAAATAATACATTTTTAAAATTTATGACATTGTGATTTTATAAGGATAATATAAAAGGTTTATACCTGCCCATCTTTTGGGCTACTGTCTTTTTCCCCCTCACTCCCTACCCAGCTTTAATAGAAGATCAAAATTTCTAATATTGTGCTGAATAATATGCAATGACCTAGCCTGCCTTTTTGTATGTCAAAAATCTTGTATTTGAATTCAATTGTCAATCATATTTGTTATATGGCTGGCAATTACCAGTTTATCTGTTTTCAGAATAGAATTGACACGTTTAAAGGAAACATCAGTATAATTTCATAGAATAATTGATTTGTGGATTGCATGTATTTGTATTTGCATGCAGCTTCTTTTTTCAGTGTGTTATCTAAAATGCATTCTGTGTTTAATACAAAGGCCATTGGCAGTGTCCTTAAATCTAGAAAACAAGCTTCATTATTTAAAATAGATAACATTTTTAGACTCAAGACTCAAAACAGTGTTCACTTATAAAATTTAAAGGAGGCTTGATCGTATGGCACTTATCTAAGGACTTTGGGGACTTCCTTTTCATAGATTAAAAAAATATAGTTGAATTAAAAATTATAACAAGGACTTCAAAGAATACTATATTATTATTTAACAATATGTAGAAAGATTGGCAGTAAAATTTTACCAAACAGCATTGTCATTTAGTTTGAAAAACTAAAGTTAATAACAAGTAGAAATACTGTGGTAGATTATGCTGCATCTTCACTGGATATCTTTTTTCCCCCACCTGACATTGTGACTTTGCATAGCAAGTCACATAAGTATTTTGTTTCTTGGGGTATTTTTTTTTTCCATCGAGCTTCTGTTCATTAAAAAGTATTTCTGTACTGATTTTTATCACTGTAATCAAAATGAGATCTGTTGAAAAGTGAAAACCTTAATTTGGTTTTTGGTGAATGTCCTCATGCCTAACAATTTTATAGATAATCCAGTAGAAAATGTTGAATATAAGAAAGGCTAAAGGGAAACAGGCTCTGGATAAGGTATCAATTTTCTTGGCCCGATCAATGAATACCTTCCTCATTTCTTCAGGAGTAAGGGATGCAGACTGAACTGGATTATTGGACCCTTTTGGAACCACTCCGTCCTTTGCTTGTATACATGGTGGGCTCATTCCATAGCCTGTGAAATTGAACCGATTGTCCCTTATATCATCATCCTGTGAAAGAAAGAAGAAAGAAAGAAAGAAAGAAAGAAAGAAAGAAAGAAAGAAAGAAAGAAAGAAAGAATTAGAATTCTTGAACCTAAATATTTTTTGTCAAATTTACATCTTCATTTTTAAAAGGAAACTCTGTGTTTATAAGAAAATTTTCTTTTTTTTTTTGTCTAAATAATATAAATGGGAAAAAATGGTATCCCTTGTAAAAATAAAGAAGCTATTGAAAACAAAAACATTGCTGCTGCAAAGTGTAGGAAATGTCTTTAAATATTAGCTTGAAGATTTGTTGCTGCTTGACTTTTTAATTTTGAAATAGGGTTCTTCTGTCTTTTTTTCCATTCCCTGTCCTGTTATCTCTTACTCTTACATAGCCTTCTGCTTTTATCATTTCCCCTATTTCTTTTTTGTTTCTTTTCATGTGTAGTAACTCCTTTCCCTTACTCTATCATTAACCTGCTTTTGGTTTCTCTCTTTTTTTTTCTTCAAGAAAAACATACATCTGCCTGTGAACATATGTGAGTGATTTTGTTTATGGGAAAGAATGTTTACTATCGGCAGAAAGTCAACCTATACTGTATATACTGTAAATTAGTATACACGTTTGTCACATATAAAAATGGGTGGTGTACGCATATGACATGAGCTTCTCCTTTCAAGTTTGCTAATATGGTGTTGAAGAAGATCTATACTACTTGGAACAGGAGTGACCAACCTTGGCAACTTTAACACTTGTGGACATCAACTCCCAGAATTCGCTAGCTAGTCATGCTGACTGGGGAATTCTGAGAGTTGACGTCCAAAACTCTTAAGAGTTGCTAGGGTTAGACACTCTGGTTTAGAATATGACTTATACTTTTCAATTATGTGCCACAATGTAAAATTTATAACTGTCTAAAGAAGTACAGGTTTACTCAGCATGGGGCAAAGACGAAAGAATGATATCGGAAAAATGGTGTAATATATATGTGCAATCTTGGATCAAAAATAAGTATTTGCTTTCTGATTTAAAACTGGCCCTTTATTAATGACATGGAATGTGTGGTCAAAATTTTATGATGTATTTAAAATTGCACTGAATTATTTTCTCCATTAGTAATATATTTTAATACATTTTTTTCTGTTTTTGTTGTATTCTTTTTCAGTCTCTTTTTGTGTATTAAAGCAATAAAAATAAAATATGTGTGTCAAATGCACACATTTTAAAAAAAAGAATGTCAAGAATTGGTGTCAGAGTCAATAAGATGAATATTGGACATTTTCCAAGATTTTCTATAATTTTATACTATTTTTAATGTTCATTCTTCCTTTATGACATATAATCATCTTAAATTCAGAGATATTTTCCTTTCAAGAGATGGTATCTATTGCCACAGTGAAATGGGTAGCAAACAAATTTAATAAATAAATATGGTATTTAAACAAAATTTATAGTATCTACAGAATGTGATAAAAGAGTGAAGATGTTGGCTGGGACAGGATCTTGTTTTCCCCAAAATAAGACTCCACTGATAATAAGCCCAATCAGGCTTTTGAATGCATGGTAATAAGGCCAAGCGCTTGTTTCAGGGTTCAAAATATATATATATATATAAGACAGGGTCTTATTTTTGGGGAAACATGGTATATTGATGCTCTGTCTACTTTGGATGTGTATCTTCCATATACAGTCAGGTCCAGAAATATTGGGACATCGACACAATTCTAACATCTTTGGCTCTATACACCACCACAATGGAGTTGGAATGAAACAAACACAATGTGCGTTAACTGCAGACTGTCAGCTTTAATTTGAGGGTATGTACATCCAACTCAGGTGAACGGTGTAGGACTTACAGCAGTTTGTATATGTGCCTCCCACTTGTTAAGGGACCAAAAGTAATGGGACAGTTGGCTTCTCAGATGTTCCATGGCCAGGTGTGTGATATTCCCTCATTACCCCAATTACAATGTGCAGATAAAAGGCCCAGAGTTCATTTCAAGTATGCTATTTGCATTTGGAATCTGTTGCTGTCAACTCTCAAGATGAGATCCAAAGAGCTGTCACTACCAGTGAAGCAAGCCATTATTAGGCTGAAGAAACAAAACAAACCTATCAGAGAGATAGCAAGAACATTAGGCATGGCCAAAACAACTGTTTGAAACATTCTCAAAAAGAAGGACTGCACCGGTGAGCTCAGCAACACCAAAAGACCTGGGAGACCATGGAAAACAAGTGTGGTGGATGACCGAAGAATTCTTTCCCTGGTGAAGAAAACACCCTTCACAACAGTTGGCCAGATCAAGAACACTCTCCAGGAGATAGGTGTATGTGTGTCAAAGTCAACAATCAAGAGAAGACTTCACCAGAGTGAATACAGAGGGTTCACCACAAGATGTAAACCATTGGTGAGCTTCAAAAACAGGAAGGCCAGATTAGAGTTTGCCAAACAACATCTAACAAAGCCTTCACAGTTCTGGAACAAGATCCTATGGACAGATGAGACCAAGATCAACTTGTACCAGAGTGATGGGAAGAGAAGAGTATGGAGAAGGAAAGGAACTGCTCATGATCCTAAGCATACCACCTCATCAGTGAAGCATGGTGGTGGTAGTGTCATGGCGTGGGCATGTATGGCTGCCAATGGAACTGGTTCTCTTGTATTTATTGATGATGTGACTGCTGACAAAAGCAGCAGGATGAATTCTAAAGTGTTTTGGGCAATATTATCTGCTCACATTCAGCCAAATGCTGCAGAACTCATTGGATGGCACTTCATAGTGCAGATGGACAATGACCCAAAGCATACTGCAAAAGCAACCAAAGAGTTTTTGAAGGGACAGAAGTGGAATGTTATGCAATGGCCAAGTCAATCACCTGACCTGAATCCCATTGAGCATGCATTTCACTTGCTGAAGACAAAACTGAAGGGAAAATGCCCCAAGAACAAGCAGGAACTGAAGACAGTTGCAGTAGAGGCCTGGCAGAGCATCACCAGGGATGAAACCCAGCGTCTGGTGATGTCTATGCATTCCAGACTTCAGGCTGTGATTGACTGCAAAGGATTTGCAACCAAGTATTAAGAAGGGAAAGTTTGATTTATGATTATTATTCTGTCCCATTACTTTTGGTCCCTTAACAAGTGGGAGGAACATATGCAAACTGCTGTAAGTCCTACACCGTTCACCTGAGTTGGATGTACACACCCTCAAATTAAAGCTGACAGTCTGCAGTTAAAGCACATTGTGTTTGTTTCATCCAAACTCCATTGTGGTGGTGTATAGAGCCAAAGATGTTAGAATTGTGTCGATGTCCCAATATTTCTGGACCTGACTGTAGTATATATAAAAAACCATCAGAACTTCAGTTGCATAGTTGAGGCCAGCAATGTGAAACTTTTTACTATATGCTGTAGATATTTTACCATATTCTATAGATATATTTGGCTACTTTCTTGCCTCAATTTCTGCAGCTTTTCCCCCAGCTGTATCTTGTTTCCATTTTGATCCAAGTTCTGTGATTCAAAAAATGTAAATTAACTCCTATCTATTAAATGTTTTTTAGAAGTCTGTTTTCCTTAATATTATGAGGAATTATTACTAACTGCAAGGTGCCACTTTAGTGGGAAGATAACAGCATTCCATGTGCTTTGGCATATAGCCATGCTGGTCACGTGGTCACAAAAATAGCCTTCAGGCAACACTAGCTCCCTTGGCCAAGAAACAAAGATGAGCATTATGCCCTAGAATCGGACACGACTTTTATTAAAACTTTAGAAGGGTATCATGTATCCACCTAAATTTAGCTGTACTTGTTGTAGTTAAAGGGCAAACTGTAGAGCTTATGTGCTACTTCATTGGAGAAGGATCAGTCTAAATGTTGGATTTGGACTACTAGTCTATTTTTTATGTTACTAATTTGTATTTATTCATGATATTTTTTACTTCGGCAACTACAGAGATAACCTTAGAGAAGTTAGCAAAATGTTAATTCAGGCAGAGAAAAGAAGAAAATGTTAGAAAGAAATTTGAAAGTGACTCTAAACTGGCCTGCCTCCAAGGGCTGATTTGTTACTTGAATATTAAATGTGGGGAAAATATCTTGGAATGTAAATATGACCTCTCCATGTTTATGTTTATGTTTTATGTTTTATTAAATTTATATAGTGTCATGTGGCTACAAAGAAAAAGGTAAATACTGTTGTACTTACAACAGGCCTGGAGAATGTAGTAAGACTCTTTAAACTCTTGGGTAAAGGATGCCATAGGAAGACATGCTCTCTCCTTTGTTCCAGAGTGCAATATACATGATAGTTTATATTTAAGTAAGGAAGCCAGATTCCATTGGGCATTAGAAAAAACATTAATGTATTTGTCAATGGAATTAATTAACCAGAGAGGTGGTAGGCTTCCTTTCACTGAATGTGTTCAAAAAAGCTAAAATAGCCATCTGTGGGAGACATTTTAATTTAGATTCCTGCATTGAGTAGGACATGATCACCTAAATGCCCACTTCAAACTTTATGATTGTGATTCTAGTTAATGATGGGCCAATTTACATTTTAATTTTGGCAAGTCATCACATCAGATAATTTGTCATGCCATTTCTTCATGACATATGTTGTTCTTAAAAAGCCACTGTTTTTAGAAGATTTTTGCATATACAGTATGTATATCAATGAATTATCCACAAGTGAGCTTGATTAAAAATGTTTTACATCAAACAGTCAAATGAATACAGCCATGTAGAAAATTGCTTTGAAAACCTGCAGATGGAGCCAAACCAATTCATAAAAATTGCGAAAACTTAATATAGCAATTCACATGTGTGGCTCGTGGCAACAAGCAAACAAAATGCTTTTATGGATTTGCTGCAACTATTGAAGTCCACAAAACCAAGAGAAGGAAATTTAAAGTGAGCATAACCCGAATAGTTAGAGTGCAGTATTGCAGGCTACTTCTGCTGACTGCTGGCTGCCTGCAATTTAGCAGTTCAAATTTCACCAGGCTCAAGGTTGACTCAGCCTTCCATCCTTCCGAGGTGGGTAAAATGAGGACCCAGATTGTTGGGGGCAATACGCTGACTCTGTAAACCACATAGAGAGGGCTGTAAAGCACTGTAAAGTGGTATATAAGTCTAAGTGCCATTGCTATTGCTAATAATTGTATGTGTTATTTTATTTTATATTTTTGTTTAGTAATATTTTTATACTATCCAGGGATATGTTATTTGAATTGGGGTCGCTTCCATGTGACACCTCTCCTGCGTGAGCTGCATTGGCTTCCAGTGGTCTTCTGGGCACGTTTCAAGGTGTTGGTTACCACCTTTAAAGCACTCCATGGCATAGGACCTGGGTATTTGCGGTATTTGCGGGACCGCCTTCTGCCGCCGATAGCCTCCTACCAACCAGTACGCTCCCACAGAGAGGGACTCTTCAGGGTGCCGTCAGCCAGGCAATGTCGGCTGGCGACCCCCAGGGGGAGGGCCTTCTCTGTGGCAGCTCCTGACCTCTGGAACTATTTGCCCCCGGAGATAAGAAGGATATCGGATCTCCGGGTCTTTCGACGTGCCCTGAAAACTTTTCTTTTCCATCAAGCAGGGCTGGCGTGAAAACCTCCCCCCCCTTTTTTTAGTTTTTTAGTTTTTTAGCTTTTAATCTGTCACTGGGTTTTAATTCGAATTGTTTTAAATTTGGGCCAAAGTATGTAATTCTTTTAATAATTTTAAATTTTGTATTGGTATATGTTTTAGTTCTGGCTGTGCACCGCGCTGAGTCCACTAGGAGAAGGGCGGTATACAAATTGAATAAAGTAATAATAAATAATAATAAATAATAAAATAAAATAAAATAAAATAAAATAAAATAAAATAAAATAAAATAAAATAAAATAAATATATAATGTGTTGAGTACGTTTGTGCACGTTACATAGAAATGGATCTGGAGGAACTGATTTAGTCACTGCAATAGCTGAACTATTGGGGCTGGACAGAATATAATTCTTTAAAAAGACTGTCAATGTAGATGTGTAATTGTAGCACAGTAAAATATAACATTAAGAAACTACAGATATTCATTCAAACCAGCTGTTTAAATTAGCCAACAATTCATAAATATTGAAGAGCCTTTTCATTGCTATGATTTAATATTTAATGTAGTGTAAATCCAGTATTGTGTGTGGGAAAATGGGCTTAACTGTGTTACCTCAAATATGAAGTAATGGAATATGCAGCATAGATAATCTGTACCCATGTCATGTAAAGACTCAGTCCGAGGGAAAGAGAAATATGTCTTACAATTTCAAAGAAGCAACATCCACACATAGTCATTGGTGCAGCTTTACTTGGCACTTTATACTGTAATCCAGATATAATCCTTGTTTTTTTTGACATTCCCATTATACGATTGTATAAAGATCACAGGGGTATGCAGAAATCTCATAGTTATTTAATACATTAGTGTTATTTAATACACTTCCTTATATTAAGGTACTTATGACAGAATCAGAAAAAAAATCTTTAAAATAGAAAAACTTCTATATCCACTCTTCATTACTCCCTGCATATATTTTGCCTCCACTTACCCTAAAATCAGGGGTGAAATCCAGCAAGTTCTGATAGGTTTCGGAGAACTGGTAGTGGAAATTTTGAGTAGTTTGGAGAACTGGCAGATACCAGTCTAGCTGGTCCCAGAGTGGGAAGGGAATGGGAATTTTGCAGTATACTTCCCCTGCCATGCCCACCAAGCCACGCCCACCAAGCCATACCAGGCCCACTAAGCCATGCCCAAAGAACCGGCAGTAAAAAAAATTGAATTTCACCATTAAAATCAACCATGGCATTTATAATTCCCATGGTATAATGATACTCTTTGGATACCTTGCCTTCTGCTATTCTATTGTATGTTGTCAAAAACACATAGACAAATCTTCAGTTTATTGCATCATTGTTTAAAATTAATTCTGAGGTGTAAAAAATAGTTTTGACCCTTGTAATATGCCTCACATTTTTAACATCTATTTGACATGAAGTAATTCTTCTTGCCTCCCACCCACATAAAAAGAAAACTGCATTACAAGTTCCTTTTTCTCTTCATTTAAAAAGCTAACTATATTAATCATTTTTCTTCCATAGAATGATTGTAGGAAATAATGTTAAGATAGCTCAAATAATCTGTTTCCATAATAAATCAATCTTTTAGTATTTTGGTGACATTAAACTTTGCAGAAACCTCTACATGATTCTTTTAATTCTTTTAAACCCTTATTTTGAAGACATCACAAAATTTATGAATTACATATGCTTTGTGTCAACCAAATACAAAATGTCATTCTAGATCAATGTCTAAAATGTCATTGTTTTACAAGACACTTTAGAACAATCTATCATTGTTATAAAATTGTCAGAATTTTGTTGCTGCTTATATTTCTGTAACCTGTGCTTGTCATATTTACCTTATTCTTCTTTCTCTTTCGGTGAAATCTTAACAGTTCTTTATGTTGCCTTGACACAAAATTTACAGCTGCGTATTCCAGAAGTGCGGAGAACACAAAAAGCAAGCAAACAGCCATCCAGATGTCAATAGCCTTGACATATGATACCTATAGATAGTACAGAGTAGAAGATTGCTGGTATAAAAACATAGGACAGTGTAATGTCTCCAAATGTCAAGGGAAGAAAATGTGTCTATTCAAATCATAGTAAAGAGTCAACTGCAACAAAAGGATTAAAGAGGAAAATATGTATGTCCTACAAGCTACATTATTAGAAAGGCATTTTAGTGTCAAAACAGTATCTTAAGACTTTATCTTTATGACATTCCATGTTAGGCAAAAATATGCTAGATCACCTGAAGTAACCATCACAGTTTATTCATAGTGAAAGGCAGAAAACTTTGACTCAAATTATTGAATGTTTGGTATTCCGTTTATGATGCTTTATGGCTTGCATCATTCTACAAGAATTATCAGGTAAACAAATCAGATAGACATAACTGCCACAATTTGTTTTCTGTAAAATGAAATAAAATAATTTAGTTTGTTTTCATTTTTTTAAAATAATAACTCACTGTTCTTATGGCTATGGATATTTGATGGCTTGACTAATGCTACTTGTCAATAATAGCTATGATTACAGAAAGAAATGTAGAACCCTGTTACAAAAATAAAATAGTAATCCATACTATATTGTAAAGTCTACCTTATTTAGAAATATACAGTATATATCTTGTAAGATGCAATGACATATTTATATTTCTATATTCAACTAACTTTAATATTTATAATATAAGAACAGTTTTAACAGTTACCGTAATATGAGAAACAATTATCTATAATCAATCAAAATGAAAACTTTCAGAAGGACTCACCTTTGGGAGTGAAGCCCGTGATCCTGAACTCTGGGTTGTCATAGTGAGTACCGTTGTTATACCTAGAGCCACTCTAGCTGGAGCGGCATCCATGTTGATCCAAAACGACACCCATGATAGTATGACAATCAGGAGACTGGGAATATACATTTGAATGAGATAATATCCCATCTGCCTTTCAAGATGGAATCGAACTTCAATGCAGGTAAACTTTCCTGATTATAACAGAGAACAACTGTTAGAGGAACCAGTTTTATTCCATTATCAGCTGCCCTTGATTCAATGACAAAATAATGTCAAATACTTTTTGTTTGTAATGTATTACAACATGCCTCACTAATTGTTCATATACTTGTTCTTTTATTTATTGTATCTGTATTTTACAACTCCCATAGTTCTCATTCAAGTTCCTGGAAATAAGAGCATTTAATGATCTGCTTGTGAATTCCAGTCAATGTGATTAAACCAATCTTGCGTGGAGTAGTACAAACAAATTGCATGCTTATAATAGTCAAACTCTTTGTAAGCAACTTGGGTACAGCTGAATTCTCCCCAGTGCCCAAGGTTATGAGGCAGAAAATCCTGTGAGGATTTCCAGGATGAATCCAGATTTAATTTTACTTTAGGGAACCTGTGGCCCATTGGGTCATCTTTTCACAGATATTTCCTTATCAGATTTCTCAATTTCTTCAACAATGACAGAATTTCCTTGAAAAAATTGACAGTATCTTCCCTGAAAATAACCCATTTTGAACATTTTGTATTGTATCAGAAACTGTTTTATGATAATTTAAATGTCATAAAATGTTTTATAAAATCTGCTGAATTTCAATTCCACAGGAATCAAAGGTACTGAATTTTGGACACATTCTGTAAGATAACTGATTTGTCGTACTTTGGTTCAAAAGAAGTCCCACAATGTACAGTTTTGTTCAGTTAAATGTTACAGAGAGTTGTATAGAATAATCTACAGAAAATATCCATTTAAATAACTTTAAAGCAAATAGAATTCATTTTAAGAGATTTAAATAGATAATTAAAGATGGAGTTACTTCAGTAATAATGTTAATAATAACAATTAGCTGTCTAAAACTCACTTTACTTTGCTTCTTTGTAGGGTTGATGCTAACAACAAACAAAAGGAATGCAAAAATATGTGCAAAATGCAACAATAATTGTTTCTTTGAAAATCGGAGGTAATCAACATGTTACTATTCCTACTTATTACACTATGATCATTTTCTTTAATCAACAGTGGCAGAAGCACAGCTGTTCCCAGTGGTCATAACGATGCTTGATTTCCTGCTTTGATAAATATCCAGCAGCATTCCAGATGTAAAACATTTGTAAAGCCAAAAAACATAGGGGAGCAGCAGCAGAATCATTATTTTATCATAATGACATAGGAAGTTTTTTTCCCCTGAATCAGCTATCTCTAGTTTTTTAATATCAATATCAATATTTATGTTCTCCTTTATAGTCCTGAAATTGGAGGTAGCAAATTAAAATAAAATTAGTTTAATAAAACTAATCATATATTTGAAACTGAGGACAAAACCCTTCAAAATACTATAAAATAGGACTCTCATGTACAATGTTTTTACCTAATTTTGTCTACACTCATGCAAATTCTCTAAATTCTACAATTTTCCTAGAAAAAAAAAAAACTTTGACTTTATTTCTTTCACTGTACTAGATTTTCTGTTCCCTAATATTTTGTGATTGATGTTATTACCTATTCAATTGCCACTCCATGTTGAAGTTAAGATGTGTGTTATGAAACTCTTCTCCTTGATATAAATATTCCTTGGCCCAAGAATCATTACTACTCTGTGATTAACTACACATTGAATATATGCTTGGAGAACAAACAGTTACAATGTTCTTTCAATTGTCAAAACACTGAGTAGATTTCCTACCTGTATTGTAGTGTTTTGTGCAGTAACAAAGATCTTTATCTTCTTTCAACAAAAACTGTGGCAAAGTAAGTCCTTCAGCTACTTGTACAGCACCATTTTCTTGCCATTCAAATACAAGATCATTCATTGTATAACCAACTAGGAAAGGAAGTAAAAAAAATGTTGAATGGAAATTAACACACATTTAATGCCAACATTTTCTCCAATTCAACCATGCAGGATCAAATATAAAAAACAATACCGTTGTCAAATAAAAATCTCTGTATCACTTACATGTGGCTCATATTAAATTATGTGTGTGAAATTTAAAGTGTATGAACTTCTGAAGTATTATATGAGAAAATGCAACTTCTGAACCAGTCATGTCATTGCTTTATTAATTTTAATTCATAAATTAAGACATGCTTTTGCCTCGATTGAAGTAATATACCAATAATTTTATCATATACAGATAGTCCTCAACTTACAACAGTTCTTTTAGTGACTATTCAAAGTTACAACAGCACCATTTTCCACACTTATAGCCCCATCACATGATCAGAATTCAGACACTTGGCAACTGGTTCATATTTATGATGTTCCAGGGTCATGTGATCACCTTTTGCAGCCTTCTGACAAGCAAAGATTCAGGTAACTACTTGTCTCTAACTTAACAACTACAGTGGTTCACTTAACAACAGTGGCAAGAAAGGTCATAAAATGGACAAAATTCACTTAATAAATGTCTCACTTAGCAACATAAATTTTGGAGCTCAGTTGTGGTTGTAAGTTGAGGATATCTGTATTTAATAAGAATCTGATCCAACTAATTATATAGTATAGAAGTTATTATGGTGGTAAGTTCATATAAAATCTAATTACAATTATACCACTTCAAGAAAAACACTCTATTAAACTTAATAACTGATGATGTTAGAGATATGCATTATGAATTCTGACCTGCATCTAATTCTTTTATTTTTGCTAACAGAGATCATAAATTCCCAAAAGCAGAAGAGGAAGCTAGATCCAGGTGTTCTGAAAGTAAAATGGCTTCTATAAAATATTGCTAAAGACAAAGTTGCAGGAATTGCAGAGAACCCATTTGGTGCAGGGGTTGAGATGCTGGCCTAAAAACCAGGAGACTTCCCAAAGCCAACTTTGGGCCAGTCCCTCTTTCAGCTCAATCCATTTTACAAAATTGTGGTGGGGAAAAATTGGAGCAGGATTATTAGATATGTTCACTATTTTGTACTGTATGTATGTATGTATGTATGTATGTATGTATGTATGTATGTACATACACCCTGCCAACAAAAGTGCATATAGTCAAGGCTATGGTTTTCCCAGTTGCAATGTATAGTTGTGAAAGTTGGACCATAAGAAAGGCTGAGCGCCAAAGTTGAGGCCTTTGAACTATGGTGCTGGAGAAGACTCTTGTGAGTCCCTTGGACTGCAAGGCGATCAAACTGGTCAGTCCTAGAGGAGATCAACCCTGAATGCTCTTTAGAAGGCCAGATCCTGAAGATGAAACTCAAATGCTTTGGCCATCTAATGAGAAGGAAGAACTCACTGGAGAAGAGCCTAATGCTGGGAAAGATTGAGGGAAAAAGAAGAAGGGGATGACAGAGAACAAGGTGGCTGGATGGAGCTCAAGCAGTAGGCATGAGCTTAAATGGACTCCAGAGGATGGTAGAGGATCGTAGAGGACAGGAAGGCCTGGAGGCATATTGTCCATGGGATCGCAATGGATCGGACATGACTTCGCAACTAACAACAAATATATATGTATCGATAATAATAGAAACACCAGTAGAATTATTTAAAATCTTACAACGTGATGCAATTAAGGTACTAAACACAGTTTGTAGGAAAGTATGGAAGTTGAAGCAATACCTCAAATACTAGAAAGGATCAATTTGTAAAAGCCGTAGTGAGGCAGTGGTTATAATGTAAATGAATATATGTCTAAGTGTTATTGCTAAATGCTATTGCTATTTGAAGACAAAAATAAAAGTAGTACTAAGAAAAGACAAAACTACCAAATGTTTTCACTTATCACATGTGGTAGTAAGATAAAGCTAAAGATTTTGCAATTCAGATCTTGAGAATAACTGGAACCAAAACAGTTAGGTATACAAACCGGAGTGAAAATGGGCTTTCAATATCAAATTGCTAACTTCTAATAGATAATGGTAAATTGAAGGAACTTCAGAAAGATCCTTATTTTTTTCTTTATTTCCTATACAAAGAGTTTAGAATACATTGTATATTCCTCATTGTAGAATCCTCTTAAAATGTGAGCAAAACTGACCATTTATCTATTAAAGAATTTATATAATGTTAAGAGTCAACTATTAAAATGGGCTATGGGACAATAAATATCTTCAAAATTGGAAAGGATTGCATCAATATGGATATAAAAACCTTATTTATTTAATTCAAGAAAACCTCAGAAATGTTAATGGTACCACAATGATAGGGAGTGAGGAAGACTCAAGGAATTTCTTGTCAAAGATAAAAGCAAATACAGAAGCTGCTCTGCTGCCAATAATAAAAAATAGCTAAGATTTTGTCAACAAGAACTTCCAACCTATGTTAAAAGATAAAGTTAAAGAATCTTCCTAAGCTTTCTCTTGATAGGCTTAAAAATTACAGGGTAAGTGTAGTCATGAAACAGAGTCATCTGCTACATGGGAAAAATACTATGATAGATCTAAACAAAATATTAAAATGCAAAGAAAACATACTGACAGCAGTATGCTATGATTTTATTAGTTACATACCGTAGTTGTGAAAACTGGATCAGAAAATCTAAACAAAAAATGATGTGTTTGAACTGTGATGTGACAAAATAGTTGAGAATACCTTGAACAAGAAGAAAAACAAAAACCTCAGTACTAAATAAAAGAAAACAAGACAACTCAGGAAAAGCATTAATAACAAAACTAAAGGTAACTATTTTGTACATATAATGTTAAGTCAAAAGATAGTGAAAAGACCCTGTTGTTTGGAAAATAAAAGCTATTGAAAGAAAGGCTGACAGAAGACAAAGTGACCACAATCTCTCACAAATATAAGCTTACAAATGCTCAGGAAAACAGTTACTGTCAGATAATCCTAGAGCAGGGGTGTCAAACTCACATTGTCACAGCAGCGTCATGTGATGTATCGGGACTTTTTTCTCCTTTGCTAAACCAGGCATGGGCATGGCCAGCACATGATGCATCTGGCCCACAGGCCGGGAGTTTGACAGCCCTGCTTTAGAGGTTATTCCACTGAGTCAGAAAGAACTGAATGACCACAGCTGCCATTTGGATCCCTCTTATCTTCATATTTTGTATGAAGATCACTGATGAACTACATGTTTTCCTCAGATATATAGAGAGAATAAATTTCCCTATTCCTTTGAAAGAATATGTGAAATAAAAGTTGGGTTTTGTACTGATGTATATATAATGAATTTATTATATAATAAATGATGAAGTATGTTACTTTTCTATGAGTTAGATGTAATTCCCCTGAATCCTTACTCTGGCACCATTTTTTTCTTCCTATCATTTTTCCAGAAATGCAGGTTCTGGACCAGAGGTGGGTTTCAGCAGGTTCTGACCAGTTCTGGAGAACTGGTAGTGGAAATTTTGAGTAGTTCAGAGAACCAGTAGTAAAAATTCTGACTGGCCCTGCCCCCATTTATTCTCTGCCTCCCAAGTCCCAGCTGATTGGGAGGGAATGGAGATTTTATAGTATACTTCCCCTGCCACACCCACCAAGCCACACCTACCAAGCCATGCCACACCCACCAAGCCACACCCACAGAACCAGTAGTAAAAAATTTTGAAACCGACCACTGGTCTGGACTCTTTTTCATCAAAGCTGAAATAGGGTTTGGGTTTATGGTTTTTCATCAAAAAGTGAAATAGTATTGACCTGGAAATGTTTTGGCTGATTTTCTACTCCAGAATGACCTTGACCCACATCATGATTATGTAGCACAGCTATCTTCCAGAACTACTATTGAATGATTCTTCTTTATTAAAGAACAAATATCAGCTGCATGAAAACTTTTTGAGACAAACTTTTTGGCCCAAATTCTAAGTAGGTTGCAGTGCAAATAAATTCTGGAGAGCTGAAGCCCTATTTGTTGCCCTAGCCATTAACCAAGGTTAGTTTGGAAACAGGAATACTTAAAATTCTGGTATGAGCATGGATTTTGATGCTAATTTTTGGCTGAAAATACAGATTTCCCAATAAACTTGCATCTTTCCCTCAAACTGAAAATTGCTGGTATAGCAGAAGCTTGTCTCATTGGGGTTTATGAATAATTTCCCCTAACTAATTAGTTCCCCATGACTAATGGTGACATTTTCTATCAGGAAACAGTCTTCTCTGCCAAGATTATGTGATCTTTAATGTTTGTTTTTTCCAAACATTATTACTCAATTGAGTGATCACTTAATGTATTGGGACTTACAATTTACCAAATTTCTTACTTCACTGGCTTACACTGGGAGGTGTAGGAGCATAATTTGAACATGGAAAAAGAAGTTTCCTGCACATGAAAGTTCATATTATCACAAATAATAGTAGATAATGTATCTCATGGCTTTTTTCTATGAATATATTAATTTATACTTACAACTTTCCAGTTGCATTATACAGGTCTGGACATCCATTGGGAAATTTTTGAGATCCATTGGACAGGAAAGTATTAAAGTCAGCCTGAAAGAAGGTAAAGCAAATGAAGCAAAAATATTATTTTCTTTACATATATTTCCTTACATCCATCTACAATAAGGAGGAAAGTTGGCAAATCTAGCACATGTATAATTAATACAAAATAATAAACTACAATTCATTTAAATGACTAAATATTATAAAGTTGTCTTTGTATTAGACTCCAAATGCTTAGAACTGATTTTAAAATTGCAATTTTATCAACCTTTCTTGGAAACAAACCAGCAGTGGGTTTTCCAATAGTCTTACCACTGGTTCACCCCACGCATGTGCCTTCCGCACATGCGCCCAGCCTAAAAAACGTGGCTAAATGGGACGGCATTAAGCTGGGGCTGCTACCAGTTCTCTGGAACTGGTCTGAACTGGCTGAATACCACCTTTGAAACAAGCCTCATAAAATCAGAGAAATCTATTTATGAATAAACATCTCCAAATTTTGTATTTTTATAGAATTCTCTTCATGCAATTTGTGCAGTATGGTACATTATAATCTAATTCTATGTATCTTCCATAGTGATTTGTGAAATTATTATTAAAACAACATATTCAGGCTTTCAAATAAAAGCCATATGAATCATTTTTGCTTCAAATAATATTAATCTTCATTTCAAATAGAAGTATCTTTGTTATCCTGTGTTCAATGTAGACTTAAAAATCTAGAAGAATCAATGGAAGAATTTTGACAGAGAATCAATAGATGATATATAGCTGTAATGGTGAACCTATGGCACGTGTGCCACAGATGGCACACAGAGCCCTCTCTTCAGGCATGCCAGCCATTGCCCTAGCCCAGCTGTACCGTGCATGTGCGTGTGCCTCCCGATGGCCAGCTGGTCTTTGGGTCTCTGCTGTGCATGTGCAGGGGGGTGGGGCACATGGGGGGATTGCCTTGTGTGGCCCCCTGTACCCCATTTTGGGCCTGGAAGGCCTCCTGCACCAACCTGGAAGCCAAAACAGGGGGCTGTGGGGCAGGGCGCATGCACGGTGGGGAGCAAGCATGGAGGCGTGCACACATGTGTGGGGGCAGGGCGTATGCACGGGGATGCTCACATTGCATTTTGGGGGTTCTGGCACGCGCACGTGCATTCGCGCACGCACTTTGGACACTTGGCACCAAAAAGGTTAACCATCACTGATACAGTATATAGTATAAAGAACAAATGATTAGAAAGTCTAATCCAGATACATTTTGAAAAAAGTAAATATCTTTGAACAGGCAAAGGAGTATTAAACCCTTATTCAGAATCAATGCAATCTACAACATGTGTATTCTGCAATGTCTTGTATGCTAATAAACTATACTTTAAACCTCATATATGCAATGAAGTTATGGAACATTTAAGGAAAAGTCAGAATTTTTAAATATTGGATGCAGTTCTATCACAAGCTTTTGATAGCAACAAATATAGATGGCTTAGAGCAGAAGCATGAAAATTGGCTTTGTAGCAAAGGAACTCTTTAAGCACTGGGGGAAATTTGAGGTTAAAAATCCTACTAAGGCTTCTAGTAATGTTTATTTATAGTAACTTATTTTCCCCCTTTTTACTCCCTTCCCTAAAAATGTCTGAATATTGTGGTTGTACTTTGTATAGGGATTCTGGGAATATAAACGAAATGGTGATGGTTGCTGAGGTACACATGTGTGCTTCTTGTTTACAGCATGATTAGCCAGTGAAAGAAAACTGATCCATTCTACAAGAGTATAGAAGTTATCACTTTCGTTATCACAAAATATCGTATGTCTGACTTAATTTTACACTAAGAATTAATATATTTTAGCCTTAGCAAAGTTCTGCCTTTTTGCTTTCAAAAGTAAAATTTCCAACATTTGGGGGAATCAGTTATTGTTTCTGTATAACTTATGACATTTGAATCAATTTTCAATAATTGCACGTTATTTTTTTATCTTGAAGATCAATTTATATACTTATATACATCAATGTGAAAAATATACAATCTATAAAAGCAACAATCATTATGTTTAAATGGAACTTAGATTACTTTGAAATTGGGCTATAACCTCATATTTTTGTACTCAACAATTTACCTGATAGAATAAAGAACATTTCCATTTTTAAAAATTCGAAGCAATTTATTGTCAGTTGTTACTTCATGAAAGTTGGCACCCTTTTCATTGGCAAAAAATAAATCAGGTTTCCAGATTGAATCCAGCATGGATGGATCTAAATCTAAAGAGTCATCTGGATATTCACTATAAGCAAGGCGTGGATCATTCCAGTTCTGCCGGAGAAAAATGTTCACTCGATAATCCTAAGGGAAAAAAAACAAAAAATGAAAACAAGAAAGTTCCTTTTACTCTTACATTTAATTGAACAATAATTAACTTTTCCAATTAATGAAAACAAATTATTTAGCCTGACACATATTTTAAAAATATACTTTTAAAATACTTGGCATATTATTGTATGAAACCTAACCATTGGATGAGCACATTCTGATCTCTATTTTCTCCAGGAATTTGTATAAAAGCAAAATTCTAAAATTTTGCATAAACACAAAGCAGAATATTCATAAGTTAATTTCACACTTGCGTAAACAGATTACTACATAAACCTTATATTTACAATTCTTACTATACATTTATCAGAAAGAAATAGTCTACTTTCTTAAATTAATAAATACACTGATTGGATTCAGATATAGTGCCACATAATTAATTTACTTAACAATAATTTACTAAATAACCAAATTTTGCTGGTGTTAGCTTTGGAAGCCATATTAACACTGGAAGCTTCCACGCTGCCACCCTCCTATGCTTGGAAAATTAGGAGGGGGGATTTAGTAGAGGGAATGTAGTTAAACAAAATAGCATTCTTCTTTTTGGTCACGGTCAGGACAATCCTGCACCTGGAGAAGGAGTGCTTGAAGTGGTGTCTCAAGATGGGATGGATGGTGATTGGACCATGTGATGGACTGATGAGTGCCAGGACTGGATTTAGGGTTTTAAATAAATAAATAAATAAATAAATAAATAAATAAATAAATAAATAAATAAATAAATAAATAAATAAATAAATAAATTAATTTCTATACTGCCCTTCTCCCGAAGGATTCAGGAGGTGTACAGCCTATTAAAAGCACAAAGACAGACATCAATTAAAAATAATTAAAATTATTAAATAATTTCGGCTCAGATTTAAAACCCCAAAATTTAAAACACCCAATTTAAAATCATTACATTGATAGCCCGGCCTGACAGAACAACAGGGTCTTGAGGGCACAGCAAAATACACGGAGGTCGGAGATCTTACGCATTTCCGGGGGTAATTCATTCCACAGGGCAGGGGCTCCCACAGAGAAGGCCCTCCCCCGGGTGTCGCCAGCCAACATAACTTGGCCGATGGCACCCTGAGGAGACCCTCTCTGTGGGAGCGGACTGGCCAGTGGGAGGCTATTGGTGGCAGAAGTAGGTCTCGAAGGTACTGGGGCCCTATGCCATGGAGCGCTTTAAGGGTGGTGACCAACACCTTGAATCGCACCCGGAAGACCACTGGGAGCCAGTGCAGCTCATGCAGGAGGAGTCTCATGTGGGCTCAATGAGTTGCGCCCATAACCACCCACGCGGCCGCATTCTGGACCAGTTGGAGCCTCCGAGTGCTCTTCAAGGGGAGCCCCATGTAGAGAGCATTACAGTAGTCCAGCCGGGAGGTGACAAGGGCATGAGTGACCGTGCGCAAGGCGTCCCGGTCCAGAAAGGGCTGCAACTGGCGAATCAGGTGAACCTGATAAAAACCCCCCCTGGCCACGGCTGTCATATGCTCTTCTAAAGACAGCTGTGTGTCCAGTAGGACACCCAGATTGCGAGCCCTCTCTGTGGGGGGCAGAGACTTACCCCCAATAGTCAGCGATGGCACCAGCTGACTATATCAGGACGCCGGAAGCCACAGCCACTCGGTCTTGGAAGAGTTGAATTTGAGCCTATTTCTCCCCATCCAGACCCGCACGGCCTCCAGGCAGCGAGATATCACATCAAGGGCATCGTTGGGGTGGTCTGGGGTGGAGATGTACAGCTGAGTATCATCAGCGTACTGATGAACTCTCACCCCAAAACCACGGATGATCTCACCCAGCGGCTTCACATAAATGTTGAACAGAAGGGGCGAGAGGACCGATCCTTGCAGCACTCCCCATGTGAGGTGCCTCGAGGTCGACCTCTGCCCCCCTGCCAACACAAACTGCAAACGGTCGGAGAGGAAGGAGGAGAACCACTGCAGGATGGTGCCCCCTATTCCTAACCCCCTCAACCGCTGCAGCATGATACCATGGTCGATGGTATCAAAAGCTGCTGAGAGATCTAATAGGACCAGGACAGAGGAGCAACCCCTGTCCCGAGCCCTCCAGAGATCATCCACCAACAGCCGTTTCTGTGCTGTACCCCTGCCTGAAGCCCAACTGGTACAGGTCTAGATAGATAGCTTCATCCAGGTGCCAGGGAAGCTGTCATGCCACCACACTCTCAACAACCTTCACCACAAAATGAAGGTTGGAGACCGGACGGTAATTAGCTAATTCCGCTGGGTCCAGGGAAGGCTTCTTGAGGAGGGGTCTCACCACCGCCTCTTTCAAGGTGGCAGGAAAGGCACCCTCACTCAGAGAAGCACTTATAATCCCCTGGAGCCAGCCTCGTGTAACCTCCCGGGAGGCCAGTACCAACCAGGAGGGGCACGGGTCCAGTAAACATGTGGTGGCACTAATCTTACGCAGAACCCTGTCCACATCCTCAGGAGCCACAGGATCAAACTCCTCCCAGATAATATTCTCAAGACCTAACCTCGTCTGCTTCCCTGGACTCATCCAGTCTGAGTCCAAGCCTTCCCGAATCTGAGCGACTTTATCATGCAGGAATTGCACAAAATCCTCAGCTCGACCCTGCAAGGGATCTTCCCACACTCCCCCCCCGAAGAAGGGAGTGGGTCACCCTAAACAGGGCGGCTGGGCAGTTCTCTGCAGATGCGATAAGAGAGGAAAAATGGTTAGATTTCGCCACTTTTATCGCCACTATGTAGGTCTTGATATAAGACCTCACCAGTGTCTGGTCAGAATCGGATTGACTAGTCCTCCAGATGCTCTCTAGGTATCTTTTCCGATGCTTCATCTCTCTCAGTTCCTCGGAGAACCATGGAGCCAATTGAGATCGGCATTGGGTCAGAGGCCATAAAGGCACGACGTGGTCCAAAGCCCGGCGGTCGCACTCTCCCAGGCGGCCACCAGCTCTTCAGTTGAGTCGTGTGCCAGAGTCTCAGGAAACGGCCCAAGCTCCATCAGGAATCTTTCGGGATCCATCAGGCACCTGGACGGAACCATCTAGTCAGTTCTGTCTCCCTGCGGTGGGGGGAAGTGGCTGGAAAGTCCAAGTGAAGGAGTGAATGATCTGTCCATGACAAGGGTTTAATGTCTAAGTCCCCTCTACCAAGATCATTCAACCACTGACCAGAGACGAAAATCAAGTCCAGAGTGTGTCCCCCTATGTGAGTGGGGCCATTAACTAACTGGGTCAGGTCCATGGCCACCATGGAAGCCATGAACTCCCGAGCCACCTCTGATGCCTCACCTGCAGATGGTAGGTTTAATAAGAATCATAGCCTGCCTCAAAATGTGGGCACATGAGTCTGTACAGTGAGGAAACTGGAAGAAAAGCAGGTTAAAATTAAATGAACCAGTAACTTTCTTTTCCAAATTAAGCAGGATAGGTTCTTTTAAACATTGCATATTAGGTGTCCATTTGCAAACCTTTTCAATTATTCTCCTTATTGTATTAATTATTATAATTATTCATAGTAATTCATTATACAATTATATAATTAAAATAATCAGTCATGCATTAAAAGCTATGTAGTCACTAAGAGTTGCACCAACTTGATGGCATATAATCAATCAACATATAAGAAAAAAAATTGTCCTCTGAGCTTGCTGCTTTGCTCCCAGACATTTCATTACCAAACTAGATAACATCTTCAGTGGGTTTTGGGGTGAAGTGTCCTAATCATTTATATAGGTCCTGAGTGATGGTTTTGTTGAATCACAAGACTGATTGAGTCACAAGGCTGATTCTGGTCTTGTGACTTCTGACTGGTTGCTCTGAGGCGTGAAATTCAACTGGTGAGGTGGTGGTCAGTTCTGTCATCGATCGGTAGTTAGGATGGTCTGCTTCCTTATAGATTTGTATGCTGGTAGTAAATCAATATGTTTGTTAATGGATCCGTTGCTTTGGTAAAGTGCCTGATGGGTTTTTGGTGTGGCCAATGACTTTGCCTTTGTTCCATTCCATTTGTTGTCAGTATTTCTGATGATCAAGGTCATGCCATTTGACAGCCAGCTGGTATTCATAGATTCTGGTTTTTAACTGCCCTCCTGTCTGTCTGATATAGAACTGGTTAAAACGGTATACCAGAAATCCACTCACATGAATCAAATCCTTAACTTTTCCAGCAACCACAACACAGCACACAAAAGAAGCTGTGTCCAGGCTCTCTTCAAGAAAGCCAAAACACACTGCAGCACCAAATCCCTAAGAGAAGCAGAGGAGAAATACCTCTACAATGTTTTTCTCTGCAATGGCTATCCCAGGAATTTCATACTGTGATGAAATCCAAATCCAGAAAGCCACACAGAAAAGCACAGCATGGAAACAAATCCTGCTATACATAAAAGACACATTAAAAGTGGTTGCCAGGCTACTGCAACCCCTAGGAATAACAACAGCCCACAAATCTACATTTACACTCAGATGGAAACACTTACAAAAATCAAAGACAGGACACGGAAAGAAGACAGCACCAAGGTAATATACAGAATCAGCTGCAACAATTGTAACAATTTCTATGTTGGGCAGACAACAGCTGGAAACCAGAATCCATGAACATCAGCTGGCTATCAAATGGCATGATTCGAAGTCCCTGATCACCAGTCACATCGACAACAAACAACATCAGTTCGACTGGAATAAAGGTGAAGTCACTGGCCACGCCCTAACCCATCAGGAACATGAATTTATCAAAGCCTGGCATTCTACCAATGGGCCCATCAACAAACATATTGAATTAGAATCAGAGTATGAACCAATAAGGAAGCAGACCATCCAAACCACCAACAGATGACAGAACTGACAACTCTCTCACCTGTTGAATTTCATGCATCACAACAACCAGTCAGAAGTCATAAGACTAGAATCAGCCTTGTGATTCAATCAGTCTTGTGACTCTATCAGTCTTGTGAGTCAATCAGTCACAAGACCAACTGATCACCCAGAATGATATAAATGAACAGGACACTCCACTCCAAAACCCTGCTGAAGATGTTACCTAGTTTGATAACGAAATGTCTGGAGCCAAGCAGCAAGCTTGGAGGACAAACCTCTGCCTAAATTTACAACCTGAGCTACAAATATTATCCATAATTTCTAAAAAAATATATATCTAACGCTGCTGTTTGGTAATTCCTGCTGGAAATGGCAGAACTATAATCACATTTTTTCAACCATTAGATCAGAGTGGGCTTCACAGCTTTGCAAAATAAAACACAGCAAAACAAAACTCAGACAATTTATGCTAACAGAGGAAAAAAATGTAAATCCAAATCCTATGTTCAGATAAGCTGACCCTCAATTTTTATTCAAAATATGTTGAAAATATTGTAAAAAATGCCCCTCTCTGCAGATGCTCAAAATTTCTGTATGATTTAATTTTCATAATTAGCATATATTGGGCTTCATGGTATATAGTTGTAAATTCATATAACATTAGTTATGTAGCCAGAGTAAATATTGAGGAGCTCCCTTATGATGGAACAGAGCTGGAAGGGACTTTGGAGGTCTTCTAGTCCAGCCCCCTGCTCAAACAGGAGAACTTATACTATTTCAGACAAGTGACAGTCTAGTCTCTTCTTAAAAACCTCCAGTGTGGAGCACCCACAATTTCTGAAGGCAAGCTATTCCACTGGTTAATTGTCCTCACTGTTAAGAAGTTTCTCCTTAATTCCAGATTGCTTTTCTCTTTGATTAGTTTCCAACCATTGTTTCCCCTCTTCTTTGTGGCAGCCCTTCAAATACTGGAATACTGCTATCATGTTACCCCTAATTCTTCTTTTCCTTAGACTAGCCAAACCCAAATCCTGCAGCCGTTCTTCATGTGTTTTAGTCTCCAGGCCTTGATCATCTTAGTTGCTCTTCTTTGAACTTTTTCCAAAGTCTCAACATCTTTTTTGTAGTATGGAGACCAGAATTGGTTACAGTATTCCAGGTGTGGTTTTACTAGGGTTTTATAAAGTGGCACTAATACTTCGTGTTACCTTGATTCTATGCCTCTCTTTATACAACCCAGGATTGTATTAACCTTTTTAGCTGCTGCTGCACACTGCTGGCTCATATTCAATTGATCATCCACTTGAACTCCAAGGTCCCTCTCACAGTTACTGTTTTTGATTTTTCCTGCCTAAATGTAAAACTCTGATTTTCTTCACATTAAAATTCATGTTGGTGGATAGATCTCATTTTTCAAGTTTGTTAAGATCTTTTTGGATCCTGAGCTTGTCTTCAGAGGTGTTGGCTATTCCTGCCAGTTTAGTATCATCTGCAAATTTGATGAGTTCCCCTTATATTCCCTCATCAAAGTCATTTATGAAGATATTGTAGAGTACTGGGCCTAAGACGGAACATTGTGGTATTCCACTGGTTACTTCTCTGCTGTGGCTGTAGTACCATTAAGGACTACTAGTTGAGTATGGTTTGTCAGCCAGCTACAAATTCATCTGGTGGTGATATTGTCTATTCCACATTTTTCTAGCTTACCAGGAAGTAGGTTGTGGGCTACTTTGTCAAATGCCGTACTGAAATCTAAGAATACTATGTCCACAGCATTTCACTGGTCTACTAATTTAATCACTTTATCAAAGAATGAAATAATGATGGTGAAGCACAAGAACAACCTATTTGACTCTGGATAATATATGAAGCTATTTCTATTTCAATGGTTTTACTGTTTGAAAAAATTGAGGAATATGTCTTAGTCATTGCTAATGTAGTAGTTATATTTTAGATATTTCATTTAAAAATATATATTATAAGACTTAGAAATGAAAAGTCCTTTCTACTCCAGCCCTCAATTTCTTTCTCTATATTAAAGAAATTATTCACCTGATAACTTCTGACAGCCTCTCCAACCATAGAAACTGCTTAGTGAGTCATGAAGGCAAAATTAAAATTCTTCTGGCAGTGTTGGCACTTTCTGAAATAAAGTCTCTGATGATGTTCATTGACAGCTGAACATTTAAGAGTTTAGATATGACCTCCCCTGCTGTTCCTTGAGATAGAATATATGTTCAGTGACCTATTCAAGATTATGTATGCACCTTTAAGCCATTCAGCATTACAGGACAGAAAATAATAGCTCATTTTTTTATATTCAGTTCTATCGTAAAATTGTCTCGATGCTCACTTGAATTTCCCTGAAGAATATTTTTATTTCCATAAATTCCTAGTGAACATGGGAAAAGCTGGCATGAGAGGAGTGAAGGTAATTCATAATAATTATATTAATTTGACCAAAGTCACATAATAAAAGAAAATTATTGCCTTATTTCATTTTCAGAAAGAAATTGATTCCCTTGCATTAAAGAACAAGCTTCACTATTGACTCTTAAATGTACTTTTTCTATTCTGCTCTCTTATTTTCTCTTCTCACTTTTGTCTCGCAATTATCACAAATTTCATTCTGGCTTTGATTTTTCTTTCAAAACGGTTATCTTAGCTTCCTAAGAACAACTACCAACAACCCCTGGATTTCCAATTTTATCACTAATGTCCAGAATTGAGTGAATGAATACTGATCTCAATTTAAAAAGACAACAACTAACTTTTTTAGAAAAATAACTACCAAACTGAATTTGATAGAACTAGCCACTGTGATTAAAAACATAACAAATTCATTACCACACGAGATATGGTTGCTTGAAAATAAGGGAAGTTGAGTGCAGTTTCCAGTAATTGCTTGGCTGTGTTCAGACAATTTTCTTGGAAACAAGAAATAGAAGTTTGTCACTGCATTTTTCTAGGAAATGTTTTTAAAATATGTTTAAAGGTTTAGATACAGTCCTGGGAATTCTTAGTTATATCCTGCTTGTGCTTTTGGCTTAGTCCAACAAAAGTGACTAAGTGGCAGATGAGATTGAAGACACATTATATCTGGAGGATTCTTCATACATATCATACATGAGACTTTAGTAGTTTGCTTTATTTATTTAAAACATTTAAATCTACTTATCTGAAACTTTAGAATTTATGTAGAATAAAATAAATAAGAATAACAGGCATTTAAATAATGCTACATATGTAAATTGTTCAGGCTAGTAGAACTCCAAAGGAAAAGTGCTGTTTCATTTTCATCTTGAGGCTAATAAAATAGGAAAAATGTTCAATATATACAATGTTTGTTTACATTACATTACATCACTTTTGTAAACTTTGCTGATGTCCATCCTTCAACAGGAGAAATTGAAGATAATAATAATAATAATAATAATAATAATAATAATAATAATAATAATAATGGAGTTCTGCTTTTCATAAACTCTTTTTTTAGCTGCAGTTAGAATAATCTAAGGGCAGGAGTTTATTTCCCAGGCTCATTGCTAAAACACATGTAGTTGACATAAAAAATATAGTATAGGTCTTTAAAAATAATGGAATACAAGCACAAGGGTTATTTTCTGCCAGTTTATTACTCTAATTCTACCATTCTGAATGGACAGTTATAACTATTTCAAAAGGAATTCCTTTCCCATATGAGCAAGACATTCCGTTTTCAAGCTACTGTATTTAAAATGTTCTTTACAAGTTCTTCTTGCAGCTTTAACTTTATCTTTGTAATAGTATTCTGAGTGTTGCTCTCATTAAACCTTTTGGAAAAAAAATATCACTTCAGTTCATTAAAGTTAGTCTAGTCTAGACAAAAGAATGCAAATGAAAATAGCTTCTTCCACTGGAGTGAATGGGAAATTTATGCTAAGCAGAATTTCTACGTTCAAATGGAGTTTTAAATTAGTTTTCAGTTAATATGTTTCCAAAGGAATTCAATTAGTGCTTACAGTTAGTATTTAATGCAATCTCAGCAAGGTTATAATCAAAATGGTGCTTTATGCTTTTATATTGTCAATAATTAATGTAAAAATGAATAGTTTTTACTCTATGGCTTTATTTTTAGAGATTCAGGCAAAAATGCTACTGTACAAAGATTGTGTTATTAATCTTTGACTGTATTATATTGCTTTGTATTGTTATTATCATTCAGAATTTGTAAAAAAGAAACTTTAATAATGTTATGATCTGAAATTTTTCATTCTAAACTACAATAGTTTCAGATGATATCAATATTAAAATACTGTGGGGTTTGGTTTTTTTTTACGAATTTTGAATAATAACAATACAACCTTTTCCAGGATAATTTACAATTGTCAGATTTTCCTGATACAAACAAGCAATTAGAATTTTTAAAAAATTAAGAAAAGGAAACATTTTGATATTGCTTATTCTATAGTCTAAGGAAGGCATGCATGCTTTAAAGCCTGTTTGCATTTCCTCTATGAAGTCCTACAGCATAATTGATTAATCAAGAAAAATTATGCCAGCCCTGTATTGGCTCCAAACATGTGCATATTGTTAAGTCTTTAAACATTCACAAAAAGTTATACCAGGTTTGCTTTCTTACAACAGTAGATAAATAACATCTTACTTTATATACCTCACTGTTGAATTTAAAGACTGCATATATATTCAGTGGCACATAACTATGAGATAAGCGGGTAAAGGCTGGAAGGTGGAAAGGTAGAATTAAAGATGGAATTTTGAGACCATGCCAAAAATTAAAGAATCTTAATTAAATAACTCTGCTGTCCTCATCCTTTATAATGGTGTATTCTAGCACCACAGATATCAGGCAACATTTTTGTTTTGATTTGTTGAAAATCTTAATTACAATAATTAATTACAAAACTACAAAAATTAAATATCTAATCTAATCTAATTAGAATTAAAATGGTTTTCTCATGCCTACCTGTAGTTAGCCACCTAAAAATCTTGGAAAAGATGGAAAAATTAATGTGAGATTGAAATGAAAAAAATATCTTGTTTTGAAAGTCATCAAAATATTTTCTGTACCTTAGCTATCTTTAACATTACAAATTTCAGTAATGCCCCCCCCTTTTTTTCTTTTGCTCTGATAAATTTATTTGACAGGGATGAGTTCACTAATAAGCTACATGCCCAAAGCTATGATTACTGACTGTGACTGAAGATGCACTGATGTTTATGTAAGCCCCATGCTTATACTTAGATCTAGTGTAAACTCATAACTAAGTAACTAAACTAGTGGTGAAACAATTGCTGGGGATTCACTTGGCAACTGAAGTATGCTAAGTATTCTTCTATTTGTACATACTTTATCTTTACATTTATCATTATCCTGAAGTGATGTTAAAGTTGTAACAGAAATGTATTTAGTTTGCATTTTAACACAAACTTCCTAACTGACACCGCTCCAGCAAAATAACAGCTATCCTGATTAGGCTGAAGATCTCTCATTCTTTTTCCATGAACCAATGAAAAGTCCCCAGGGAGGATTTCAGTGTAATAGTATCACCCCCTTTCTAGCAATTGATAATGTTATGCCTTCTTTCTTTTCTGTCAGAAGTGATATAGTGCCATTTATTTTCTGTGAATATGTTCACCTTTTAAAAAATTCATCTGCTTTGATGGCCATCTTTGCATCCTCAGGAAACAAATTCCTTGAATTATTTATGCACTATGTGTAACAGCATTTTTCTTTATCTATCCTGATTTGTCCACCCTTAACTTCATCCTGCTTCTTATTTTGAAGAGGAATAAAAACCAATATTCATTCTCTCTTCATCACAAACAATTGCTTGTATCTCTACTCTAAATGATTTGATTAGTTATGCACTAAGAAGTCAGTGTTGACGCCCAGCAACAAACAGATAGCTAGTCTCCTGGCCCCCAGGTCTTCTAACATTGTACAATTTATCTTGCTGCTGCTTGTCCTCTCCATCTTTCCTCCACCTTTCCCAAAACTATAGATTTGTCATGGTATCTAGCTTTTCATATACTATGTCTAAAATATTATAATTTAAACATTGTCATTTACACCTTGACTGAGGTGTAAATGACACCTTGTTTCTTTTCTTGATTATTTATGGTACTGTTAAGATACCTTTGGAATTTAGGAGCATTCTTTTATTCTGATTACTAACCAATTACATTTCCCCTCTATACAATGAAGCACAGCTGCTGTAATGTTCCATCCTAGAGAGTTATTGCAGCATTTTAACAACTTACTATTCTTGTTCTAAATTTTTCCCTATTATACAGTATATTGTTTGAAATAGGTGGTCAGAATCATGCTATTCTCAGTATGCACATATCTGAAGACATCATGAAATTGACAGTTTTATTTATGTTGCAATATTTTCAGGATCAGACTCAATAAAGATAATAAGAATTAGAGATTTAAATATATTTCTCTTTAATAATAATAGGCATTCTATATTCGCTGAATATTCAAGATAGAAGCAAAGAAAATGGTGAGGGTGGCTCCTTATATATACAAGGGGTGGAGCCAGGAATGGGAGTGGTAAATTATGAATACATTAAAATCCAAAGAATAAGTTAACCCCTGATGTCCCATATATACATTATTTACACAATAGAGAATAAGGCATTTACATCTGACAAATCCCCCTCTAAATGCCGGTTCGCTATACAACACCAATTACATTCAGATTCAGGACAATATAATACATACAATTTAGAAGTTAAATATTTGTGCTGTTTAGAAGGTAAAGGCTTCGTTAATATGTCAGCTAATTGTTCAGAAGTATCACAATGTATTGCTTTGATGAACCCATCTTGAGATAATTGTCTCACGTGCTTAAATTTTATATCAATATGCCTGGACCTTTGTCCAATGGCATCGGATCTGGATATTTCAATGGCTGCTTTATTATCTTCATGCACAACAAAAGGTAATGCAGGTTTTTTCCAAACATCTGAGATCAAGTCATTGAACCATACAAGGTTATTTGCAGCTTTGGATAAACAAACATATTCCGCTTCTGTGGTTGAAGTGGCTACCAGTTCTTGTTTACCAGTGTACCAGTAAACTGGACAATCATTCAATAGAAAAATATAACCAGAAGTACTCTTTCTGCATGATGTATCACCAGCCCAATCTGCATCCGCATAACAGGTAATTTTTGGTTCTTTGTCATTATTAGGTTCTAATACTAAACAAAAATCTAATGTACTTTTCAAATATCTTAGAATTCTTTTGACAGCTTCCCAATGATACATGGTTGGTTTGCTAACATATCTTGACAATAAATTGAGAGGTAATGCAATATCTGGTCTGGTCCAATTAGATATATAAAGTAGTGAGCCTATAACTGATCTGTAAAATGTATTATCTTTAAATTCAGGGGAAGACTCATCAGTGTTTCTAAGGAAATCAGTTTGCATAGGAGTGTCACAGGTTTTGGCATTGTTTAAATTACATTTGTTTAGAAGTTCAATGATCTTATCTTTCTGAGTAAGTTTGAATCCCCTTCTAGTTTTGTTAATTTGTACACCAAGGTATTTATTCACTTTACCTAGAGATTTCAACGAGAAATGTTCGTTTAACTTATTTACAAAGATTTCTCTGCTCTCTTTGTGTTTTCCTATATATAAAATATCATCCACATAAATTAATACAAATTCAATGTGATCATCACTCTTTTTTACAAAGAAACAGTTATCAGCAGTGGTAGCATTGAAATCCATGGTCTTTAGTACTTTTACCAAGCAATCGTACCATCTCTTGCCAGATTGCTTTAATCCGTATAGACTCTTATTTAATAACCAAATTTCATTCTTATTAGTGTATTGACTATGTGGTGCTCTTACATATATTTCCTTATCTAGTTTTGCGTGTAAATACGCAGTCTGTATGTCATATTGAAATACGTCCAGATTGAGTGCAGATGCTACTACTAGAGCTGTTTTAACACTCTCTGTCCTCACCGTGGGGGAGTATGTATCAGTATAGTCTTCTGGATATTTTTGTGCATAACCTTGTGCAACTAGTCTAGCCTTGTATAAAGTATTGCCTCCTTCTAGGTTCTTAATTTTATAAATCCACCTGGTACCTATAATTGTTTTATCCTTAGGTGCGATCGCAGGAGTGAATACATTTAATCCTTGCAAACTTTCCATCTCTTTTTTCATAGCTAGTTCCCATTTTTCTCTTTCTTCACGAGGGAGTTTTAATACTTCCTCATATGTATTAGGTGTTATTTGTTCTTCATTCATATGCATTATGTAATCTTTGTATTTACTTGGTATTTGATTTCTATTGTTTCTAATAGCTCTTTCAGGTTTGCTATGGTTGTCGTGCAAATATCTAGCTTCCTTTTTTGTTAATGTGTCTGTCTTTATTTTATGTTGACTATTTGTCCAAGTTTTGGTTTTGTTCTTATTTTTGTTAATGTTTTGATTTTTTATTGTCCCTTCCTCGCAAGATATCGCATCTTTGCATTTATTTGGAAATATTTCATTAAGGTGCAGTTTAGACCAATTGGCCTGCTCATGGAACACAGCTGTTCTGGAGACTATAAATTTGTTATTATTATCAATGAATCTGTACCCTTTGGTTCCAGTTTCATATCCCATAAATCTTAATCTTCTGGATACGTTTTCTCCCTTTCTCCTCAACTGCTTAGGTATGTGCACATCTGCAGTGACTCCAAATATGTGCATGTGTGCTAATTTAGGTTTCCTATTGTACATCACCTCATACGGTGTCTTATTCACAATACTGGACCAGGTTCTATTTTGAGTGTAATTTGAATAATGTAGGGCTTCTGACCAGAATTGTTTGCCTAAACCAGCATCCTCTAATGTGCATCTAATCATGGTTTGTAGTGTGGAATTCTTTCTCTCTGCAATCCCGTTTTGAAACGCAGAAAATGGATTGGACGTGAAATGTAGCATTCCCCTATCCTTTAACCATTGGGAGAATTCTTTAGACATGAATTCACATCCCCTATCTGTCATAATTTGTTTTATTCTGATATTATGTTGTGTTTCTATGCGTTTGTAGAATTCCTTAAATTTCTGAAAGGTTTCATCCTTGTGCTTTAATGTGTAAACAAAACCATAGCGACTATAATCATCCACTATTGTTAGAAAGTAACGTTTTCTATAGGTAATTGATGGAGTTAATGGACCAACTAAATCCATATGTACTAAGTCAAAAATATTGTTAGTTGATCTGTTAGATTTTTTTGGTCTGGGACTGGTTTTTAGTTTGGTGGATTTACATACTGAGCATTCCAAATAATTTTCACAATTTTTTATTTTGACACCTTCTGCGTGTTCAGTCATTTTTTGAACTACAGGAAAGCTTGCATGTCCTAACTTCCTATGTAAGATGTGAGCACACTCATCATGAATTGGTTTACCTATTTTTGGTTTCTTCTCATTGTGTGTATTTTTGTGATCATGAGGTATTTTACATTCATCATTGTCACTGTTACTAACATTTTCATCATCTGCTTCAATACAATCTTCCATATTTGAATCAATGTTATGTAACCATCTTTCTTTTGTTATCAGATAGGGTAGACCTCCTTTTATCATCACAGTGCCTATATTTGTTTTGTCCTTCTCTAAAGTTGCTTTCCCCTTTGAGAAAACTATATTGATGTCAGAATCTCTGCTTAGTTTTATAGCACTTAGTATGTTATGAGGTATTTCTGGGATTAATAATACCCCCTCTATTTTACCTAAACCAGGCAAGGTCACATTTCCTCTGCCTAATACTTGAACCTTTTCTTGATTAGCTACCTTTATCACAAACTTATCTTCTGTAAATGAAGATAATATACTTTTGTTGTTAGTGGTGTGATTGGTTGCACCAGAATCAATAAGCCAATTATTGTTCTCATTTTGTTGTGTTTTGGTGCTTTCTTGTTTGTTTAGTCCATTTAGTGACCCAGATTTTCTCTCTTTTGAATTTTCTCTACCCCCTCTACTTTCTCTGTAATTTGGTGGGCTTCTATATTTGTGTCTATCTGTGGAAGACTGTCTATAATGGTATTTGCTCCTATATTCTGGCCTATGTCTCTCCCTTGAGACTTTGGGACAGTCTCTTCTACTGTGTTCCCTGGATCCACAATTGTGGCATCTAAAGGCTTCATTATATTTTTCTTGGAAAGCTACTTTCCTAAAAGATTTGTGTTCTGTTTGATTACTGGAACGATTTTTTCTTGAATTGTCTTCTGCTATCAATTTGTTAGATAGACTTTCTATGGTTAAATATCCTAAATTAATAGTATCTAAGTGTGACATAAAGTTATCCCATGATGAATCAAGTGAATTGATAATAACACTTTTCATTGTTTGATCTGAAATCACTTCCCCCCTCAATTGCAGCTCAGCTCTTATTTTGTTTAGAGATATCAAATGCTCACTTATAGAAACCCCTGGTTTCACTCTAGAAGAAAAGAAATCCTTAGACATTCTTGTAGTTGTAGCTACGCTATCGCTGTGAAATAGATTAAACATGCATTGAATTATTTCTGACACAGTTAGGTTTGATTTGATGCTATGATACATTGCAGGAGACACGCTAGATATTATTATGAAAAATGCTCTATGATGTAAACAATCTATTTTTAAAGTCCAAGGTCTTCTTGGAGGACTAGTTATAAAGAATAGTAAATTTTCTTTCATAAAGACAACCTGAAGTTGTTGATACCACTCTTGTAAATTAATGCCATCAATTCTAAGTTTTGGGAAGTCACTGGGTAAGTTCCCCACATTATTTTGTCCATTACTTACAACCTGAGGCAGTCCGTGGTCTCGCAAGTGCAGGAAATTACAGAACGGCATGGGGATGCTCGCAACGAGTCTGCGCGGTTCTCTGGCCAGTTCAAGTCTTTCGGGGCCGTCTACGTAGCTTTGCACATGCGCGTTGCTCATTTCTTCCTTGGCGTCGTCGTGGAAGGTTCTCTCCATTTCAGTTCTCTCGTTCCGCTCCTCTTCAGATGAGTCGGTCTCTGGTTCGGTTTTAGGGGTTCTGGTGGTGGCGACAGCTCTTCTTTTTCTTTCGTGTGCGTTGGCACTTGATCCGGTCTGCGGTGTAGGACGGAATCGGCATGGCTCTCTGGGCTCAGGTGTCGTCGCCTTCGAAGTCAGGATGGGAGCGTGCAGGTCTCGAGTTGTCGGTTTGATCTCTTGCTTCTTCGTTGGTGCCTTGGAAATTTTCAATCTTGGCCCAAAAGCAGCAAAAAGCGTTTTTATTGCTGACTTTACTTGAGACTTTGTTAAATCGTCTTCACTTTCTGATTCTGGTTCTTCTGAAGAGTTTGAGTCTTCTTTTTCACTTTCGTCGTCTGATAGCGTTTTTCGCGCCAGAAATTTTGAACTGAGCGTTTTGATTGGCTCTGCTTCACTCTCTTTTGAAGTTCGTTGGAACCAAGATGGCTGCCATTCAAAATTTCGCGCGGGATCACATCTTTTCTTTTTCACAACGACTTTCTCAGTATTCATTTCACTCACAGTTTTTTGATCTTTGGGTTTTTCTTTAACGACGTTTTTCTCTCTCGCTGCTCCGTTGTTCTTCAGCATTTCTTGGAGGTTCGCGATGAGGCTTTCATCGTTCTTCTGGCTTTTTAGTATCTTCAATATCTCTGACCTGAGTTCGTTATTTTCTATTTCGATTTCTTCCTGGTCATTATTTTCATTTATCAGTTCTTCTTCTTCAGTGGTGTATTCTTCGGATTCTCTCGAAATCGCGTTAGTGGATTCGTTGATCATCTCTTGTTCAGTTTCTATTTCCTTGCTGTAGGCCCTGGTGTTGGGCCTATCTTTCTTAGACATTTTTAATTATTTATTGAGTCAATTAACCATCCTCTGCTACCAGCTTGTTGCAATATTTTCAGGATCAGACTCAATAAAGATAATAAGAATTAGAGATTTAAATATATTTCTCTTTAATAATAATAGGCATTCTATATTCGCTGAATATTCAAGATAGAAGCAAAGAAAATGGTGAGGGTGGCTCCTTATATATACAAGGGGTGGAGCCAGGAATGGGAGTGGTAAATTATGAATACATTAAAATCCAAAGAATAAGTTAACCCCTGATGTCCCATATATACATTATTTACACAATAGAGAATAAGGCATTTACATCTGACAATTTATTTCCAAATAATCCTCTGAATTTGATATTTTTTCAGATGTAGTTTTAAAAAGAAAAAAATACATTTATAAGATGTACATACCAGGTAAACAGCAAAAACTAATATGCAGCATCACAAATCAAACACTGCCAGGATCAATAATTCGCAGGATAGATTATATTAAGACAATGTGTATAAACTTTATCTCACTATTAATGAGGTGAGATGGGAATGGACTTAATTCCATTGTCATATACTGCATTCTCCTGATCAAGTTCCTGTGTGGCAATCATAAATTCAAAAATAGGGAAAATGGTAGCATTTGGTTTCTGCTTATACTGGGCCACTGATGACCTATAAAATGCCATTGTGCCATCCCTGTTCCTCCCATTAATAACTTTATTTTCTTTTCATTTTTTAAATTGAGAAACAGCACAGTGGTTAAAATTAGAGGGGAAGTTTGGAGTAAGCTTTAACTTGGAGAATCAATATAAAGATGGAGCAGTGTTATTTTGTCACTGCATTGAAGCTGACTTGGCACATCTTGGGTTTGTTAGGCTGAGCTTCCTGAAACTGCAACAGTATGCATACCAGAAGTTGTAGTTTGCATGATAGATTATATAATATGTATGGTTTCTCTGAATTGATATATAACACTCATTTCAGAAGAAATCTAATGTGAGCATACTGCATTGGTGTTTGGAATGGAGAATTATAATCAATAATAATATATGCAGGATCTAGTGCTTAGATGAATAGTGTTTACATTACATAAATATTTGAAATGTATTGTAATATACTTAATTCTATTAAAACAGTTTTTGTTCATTGCATAATTCTTAAAAGAACAGAGTGAAACACTACCTCTTATTTGATGTTGGTATACGTTGTATCAAGCTTCTAAATGTATTCAGGCTGCTTTCACTTTCACAGCTGGCCAATAGATTGGGGGGAAAGGGGGGGAGAGATTGGAATGTTCATTCCAGACAATAGCAAGAAACTGTCCCACAGGAACCAAGGACATTCCAACAGATGTCTGCCAGAGTTGTGGAGATTTTCCCATAACAATACCTGGGCATATAATTGGACAATGTGACTGTCGAGCGTCAAGAAGCACTCGACATCATGTCCATGCACCGGCAGAACATGGATACCCGGCTGGAAGGGGGGGGGTTGAGCCACATGGGTGATGGTGGTGGAATAGGCTTCCGAGTAGGCGTTTATGTGCACGGGTGCCTTATGGGGTCGCGTGGGGTTAGCTTACTACTCTGAGAACACTCTAGAAAAGTGACGGCATCCCAGTACGTCCGAAGGAAATGAGGAAGTACGAGACCTTCCAGCTGAATGTAATCTGGAAGGAACTATATAAGGACTCGCTTGCAAGGGCGTGACAGCTGCGTCTTTGTTTTGCTAGCTTTGCATTCCGGTTTCTGTAAGCGCTGATTGCCACGATTAAATGAAGATACACCAGCTTGGCTTTAAGCGTGTTCTTTGAGCGTGGACACGGTCCTAGGGGAGCCGAGAGGAAGACGCAGCTCTCCCTTTTCACAAGCCGTTTTGGAGCCGCCCCCCCCCCCGTGAAGGAAGGAACGGGATGGCAGAGGGCGTAGCGGCCGACGTGCTGCCGGAGGATACAGCGGAGACCGTGGGTGAAGCGGAGGAGGAGGTTGACGCCGGGATGGATGGGGCGGCCAGCCCGCCGGTGGTGCGGCCGAAACAGCATGAGCCCGGGGTCGATGGCGCCCCTAGTGAACGAAAGGAACGCGAACGCAACGCCCGGGGGACGCCCGGCCCAGAGACAGGTGGGATGCGTCTTCAAACCCCGCCCTATGCCGGTTCCCAGTTCCAGGATTGGAGGGAACGGCGATGGCTGGAAGACGAGGAAGGGGACTGGAGCCACTCCACTGGCCTGGGGCCTTCCACCCTAGAGATCCTACGCGACCGTTTTGGCGAGGCGAGCTTTCGCGACGCGCCCTCCTGGCAGCCATGGGCGCCCAGTATGGAGGGAGCCACCTCCTGGTCGGGAGGCGGTACGGCGGGTGGGAGTTCTGACAGCAAATTCCGCCTTGCCAGCCCGAAGCTGAAGTTGGAGGGGCGTGAACAACGCTGGGTGAGTGGAGAGCGGAGACAGGCTGTACATTCATACGGTGGGGGCGAGGGCAGCCACGCAACTTCCGGTGCCGCTACACAGCCCGGGAGAGAGAGGAGAGTAGATCCCGTGAGAGACGCCCCTCGACAGCTACCCGGCACAGGAGATAGGCCACCACAACAGCGTTACAGAGACCCGCTACCGGCATGGGGCCATGGTCCCTGGGCACCCCCCCTCCAGCAACATCCCTGGGGATTACCGCCTGTGCAGGCTGCATTTGATGGAACTGCAGGAAAGGTGGCACTGTTCCTGAGTCAGGTAATAAGCCATATGGACCTTTATGGCAGATTATATCCTTCGCAGTGGTCCATGGTCGTGGCGGTCACAGCAGTGCTCACGGGGGAGGCAGCTGAATGGGTTGCCGATTTACATAGTGAACACGCCCGCGAGTTAACAGATCTGGGCCTGTTCCTTGAAGCATTACGCAATAGGTTCGAGGATGAAACTCGGACCCAGGTCATCGAAGGTGAATTGGTCAACCTACGACAGCGTGGTCGCCCTGCCAAGGATTATGTCAAGGAGTTCCGTAATCTGGCAGGAAAACTCCATTCGTGGCCAGAGCGATTACTTATCCACCAATTCCAGGCAGGGCTAGATAGAGAAATAAAACAGGCCTGTGTATACCGGGGTCTAGGCCCACGATTGTCCGAATGGTACAAGGCAGCGGTGAGCCTAGACGTTGGTCTACGAGAATTCAGGCCTCGGAACACACCACCATTCCAGTCCCGTCGTGGTCCAAGTGGCAGATCCAGTGACCGCGGGGCATTTAGAGGAACCCCGGCATTCGGGCCGACCGCTACCGAGGCGAACAGACGCCCGTTCCGGTGCTTTCGATGCAACCAAGAGGGTCATAGAGCTGCGGACTGCCCCGTCGCAGCCCCGCGACTGTCAACTTCCCGGCCATCCGTTCCGACTACCACGCCACGTGACCGACCCCTACGAACACCAGAACGCTCTAGGGCGGCCACGCAGACGCCCTCGTTAGAACCGACAACCCGGTCCAGTAATACCATGCCAGGGATGGCTCGTGTCCCCGACGCATCCGAAGAAAGCGACAACGGAGATGAGTTGCAGGATCCTATGGTAAGTGACCCTGTACACCCCTTCCTGATACCAGTGATCCTTAGACATCCTGTCACTAAGAAGGAGTGTGAACAAAAAGCCTTAATTGATACAGGCTGTACTCGATGCCTTATGCGGCAGTCGGTAGCTGAGGGCTTGGGCCTTCGGATCCTGACTCTTCGTACCCCCATTAAATTCGAGCAGATGGATGGGTCCATCCTGGGAGGCACACCTACTGCCAGTGTTACAGAACCCGTATTCCTGCAAATAGGAGCCCATCAGGAAATGATCCGGTTCATTGTAGTAACCCAGATGATCGAACCCATCATTCTTGGGCTCGCGTGGTTGGACAGGTGGGAACCACACATATGGTGGGAGGGGGGTTATCGTAGGCTCAGACTGCCATGTACAAAAGAGAGGGTGGCTCTCCAGCAAGAAACAACAAGACAAGGTACATACCCCCAAGCATATAATGACCTCGCCCGAGTATTTAGCGAGGAAGAATGTGACATCCTGCCCCCCCATCGGGATACGGATTGTGGTATCGAAATACTTCCCGGAGCCCGGTTGCCAAAACCCCGTATGTACTCGATGACACCACAGGAACTGAAGGAATTGCGAACGTATATAGATAAAAACCTGGCCCGGGGATTTATTCGTCCCAGTCGTTCGCATTTAGCGGCACCCGTCCTCTTTCGAGGTAAGAAGGATGGCGGCTTACGTTTATGTGTTGACTACCGGGGATTGAATGCTGTCTGCGTAGAACCGTTGTACCCCCTGCCGCTGATAACTGATTTGTTGGCTACCCTGGCGTCAGGGAAAATCTTCACGAAATTGGACCTCCGCGAAGCCTATTATCGGGTACGGATACGTCAGGGAGACGAGTGGAAAACCACATTTAACACTCCCCTCGGCAGCTACCAGTTCCTGGTGATGCCTTTCGGTCTACAAGGGGCACCAGCGGTGTTTATGCAGCTTATAAACGGTATTTTACATGAACACCTATATCGGGGCGTCTTAGTCTATCTGGACGACATTTTGATCTACTCTGACACAATGGAAGAACACGTCCAGCTGGTTAGACAGGTCCTGACCAAGTTGCTGGACGCACATCTTTTTGTAAAACTCTCAAAATGTGAGTTCCACCGGGAGGAGATTGATTATCTAGGTTTTCGAATTAGTCGTACTGGTATCCAGATGGACCCGAAGAAAGTAGCTGCGGTCTTAGAGTGGAAAGCTCCGCAAACCCGTAAACAACTGCAAAGTTTTTTAGGTTTTGCAAACTTTTATCGACATTTCATTCCGTCCTTTGCAACAACAGCATTACCATTAATGGAGCTATTGCGAACAAAAGGTGTGGTGGCCCCTGGGAAAAAGCCTAGGCCGGGATACAAACTACAATGGTCATCTGAATGCCAACAAGCCTTTGAAAATCTTAAACGGGCTTTTGCCACTGAACCCGTATTAATACACCCTAACACGTCACAACCGTTCGTAATACAAGCGGATGCTAGTGACGTGGCAGTAGGAGCTATTCTAATGCAGAAAGATGCGAACGGTATGTTAAGGCCTTGTGCATACACCTCCCGAAAATTTACAACCGCAGAAAGGAACTGGGCAGTGTGGGAGAAAGAGGCCTATGCCGTAAAATGGGCGTTACAGACATGGCGGCACCTACTGGAGGGTAATCCCATACCGTTCGAGGTCTGGACAGATCACAAGAATCTACAGGCCCTCCAAAAACCTCGGAAACTGTCCCCAAAACAGGTGAGATGGGCACAATATTTTCAGCGGTTCCGTTTTGCCCTCGTGTATAAGCCAGCTAGAGGAATGTTTTTAGCGGATGCGTTGTCACGGATGCCGCAATATCACAGTAAACGAGATGAGGGTTTACAAGCAGTAATCTCACCCCTAAAAGCGTATGTATTGACAGCCCCGCAGACCGAGGATTGGCTCACGCTTTTACGGAAAGCCATTCGGACGGACGCATGGGCACAAAACAATGCAGCATCCCTAACCCACCATGATGGCCTAGCCTGGTGGGGAGATAAACTCTATATTCCAGCAACATTGAGACAACGAGTGTTACTCCAGTGCCATGATAGGAAAACCGCCGGACACTTCGGGTTCCTTAAAACCCTACATCTGACGCGCAGACAATTCTGGTGGCCTAAAATGAGGAAAGACATTGACCAATACGTCCGGGGATGCCACACATGCGCGGTATCCAAGCCACAACCAGGGAAGCCACTGGGCTTATTACAAACCGTAGCCGAACCAAACAGACCATGGGAGGAAATAGCCATGGATTTCATTGTAGACCTTCCCAGTAGCAGAGGTTATACCGTTATTTGGACAGTAGTCGATCTTTTCTCAAAGCAAGCCCACTTTATTCCATGTAAAGGCTTACCCTCTGCCCGACGCCTGGTACGTTTATTCCTACAACATATTTACCGTTTGCATGGAGTGCCTAAGAGGATAATATCAGACAGAGGGGTACAATTCACCGCCCGATTCTGGAGAGGGTTTCTCCGTGATATAGGGTCAACCCAGGGCCTTAGTTCAGCCTATCACCCTAGTACGAACGGTGTTGCTGAACGCACGAATGCCATGATAGAACGATACTTACGCTCCTACGTTACCTACCAACAAAACGATTGGGTTGATTACCTTCTATTTGCTGAAACGGCATACAATAACGCAGTACATCGGAGTACCGGATTTACTCCGTTCCGGGTAGTCATGGGGAGGGACTTCCCTGCTATCCCGGAGTTAGACCTTTCCCTCCAAAACCCTATGACTCCCAACGACTGGGCTACTAACGTGAATGCTGTATGGCCTCACGTAAAAACCGCTTTGACACGGGCAGCCGATGAATACAAGCTCCAGGCAGACAAAAGGAGGGCTACATGTCCATCTTTTCAGATTGGAGACCTGGTTTATTTGTCAACAAAATACTTAAAGCTACGATTACCAAGTAAAAAACTAGGACCCAAATATATAGGCCCATTTCCTATCATTAGAGTAATTAACCCCGTAACATTCATGCTAAAACTACCCCCCTTATTGGGAAAGACCCATCCGGTTTTCCACTCTAGCTTGTTAAAACCGGCCACTACACCCACTACAACACCAAAACCACCTCCTGGCCCGGTAACCGGTGCCCACTATGAAATACAAGACATCATCGATTCCAAACTACGTAGAGGCCAGTTATACTATTTAGTCCGCTGGACAGGGTATCCTGATAGTGAAGCATCCTGGGTACCTGTAAAAGACATAAACGCCCCCAGATTACTGAGAAAGTTCCACAAAGCAAACCCCCAGAAACCACATCCCTTACCTGACCCTTAATATCATCTCTTTTTGTCTCCTCCTCTTAGACGGACGCCTGGTAGGGGGAGCCGCCTGTCGAGCGTCAAGAAGCACTCGACATCATGTCCATGCACCGGCAGAACATGGATACCCGGCTGGAAGGGGGGGGGTTGAGCCACATGGGTGATGGTGGTGGAATAGGCTTCCGAGTAGGCGTTTATGTGCACAGGTGCCTTATGGGGTCGCGTGGGGTTAGCTTACTACTCTGAGAACACTCTAGAAAAGTGACGGCATCCCAGTACGTCCGAAGGAAATGAGGAAGTACGAGACCTTCCAGCTGAATGTAATCTGGAAGGAACTATATAAGGACTCGCTTGCAAGGGCGTGACAGCTGCGTCTTTGTTTTGCTAGCTTTGCATTCCGGTTTCTGTAAGCGCTGATTGCCACGATTAAATGAAGATACACCAGCTTGGCTTTAAGCGTGTTCTTTGAGCGTGGACACGGTCCTAGGGGAGCCGAGAGTGACCATCACTAATGCGGGGAGGTATGCAGTTTTTCATAAAGAGATTGGATTGTCTCAACAGTGCTTGGTTGGTTGGGTTCATCAGGCAGAACCTTGACATTAAACCAACTCTCCCAAGATCCTAAACTAACATGGGGTCCTGGGGCCCTGCAGCTTGTCTGGCTACCTCTGGAAGAGCTGTGAAGACCAAGGAGAAGATGGCCTGGCTGGAACATAAAGGAGAGCAGGCAGCCAAGCCCGGGAGGCTCTGATTGCATCCCGAGTGGATGTCAGTGCCAAGATGAAGGAGAAAGCTGAGCCACTAGCAGCATGGGATAAGGCCAAGGTGGCTGGGGGCCTCGGCTAGGCAGGAGAGGAACTGTGGTAGGCTATGGCACCAGAGGCGGCCAGAGCCACGTTCCCTCTGATCTCTCCTGGGATGTCATTCATCCATGATCTGAGATGGAGAGGCCCAGGGAAGTGCCCGCTGAGATGGAAATTCCTCACTTTACCGGCTCCTATTGCTGCGAACCCCTGAGGCGTGTTCCTGGTATGTGCTTACAGTATGGCCAGGAGAGTCACCAAGCTGCAGTCTGCCCAGCACTGGCACCAAGGCTGACTCCAAGAACCTGGACCCTGTCAGAGGCCAAAGGAACCACCAAGGACAGGGGAAGAGAAGTCGTGAGGGGCATGCCAGATTGTGTAGGTCACCCCGAACAGTGAAGGGGAGAAAACTCTAACTGGGGAGGACCCAAAATTGACTCTCTTTGAGAACAACAGTGAGGGGGAAAATGACCCGATGATAAGCAAGGTCATCAATCCTTTGTCAGCTAAAGTAGAGATCATACTGCCCCACTCGAGGGTGAAGGGTAAAAGCCTAATAGATTCAGGGTGCACCTGATGCTTAATCAGCCTGCAGGTGGTATGAAAGCTGGCATTGCAAGGGAGAAGGCTATGCCAGCCAGCCTTCAAGCAGGTTGATGGCTCCATGTTAGGAGGGCTATCCGCCTCCTACCTGACTGAGGCAGTGCACCTAAGGCTAGGGGACTACAAAGAAACCACTCAATTCATAGTGGCTCCAAAAATGGCAGAAGCCATGATATTGGAGTTATTCTGGTTAACCAAATGGAGCCCAGTCATACACTGTGGAAAAAATGCAAGGCATGTAATGATGGGAAAGGGTCCCATCACCATGGAGGAAAAGCAAAATGAGCCTGAGCGGCAGAAAGATAAGTAAAAAGAACCTGAGCACATGTGTGTGTGTGTGCTCTTCATGAAAGACATGTTGGGACACTTAGCCAACAGACCTGAGAGGTGTACTACCAAGTGAAAATCAAGGAAGGCAATGAATGGAAAACTGCCTTTAACTGCCCATTAGGATGCTACCAGTTTAAAGTGATGATTTTCGGACTACAGGGAGTCCCTGCCGTATTCATGCAGCTAATTAATGAGGTGCTGTACAACGGGGTCTTAGTATATCTGGATGGCATTCTGATCTATTTTGAGACAATTGAGGACCATGTGAAACCAGTGAGACAAGTGCTGAAAAAATTTTTCCTCATAACCCTCATAACCAAAACAGGAGGTAAAAAATGCATGAAATAAAGATGAATTTCAAAGTATTCTGAATCTTTGACAAAAAGCCATGCAAGCTAAATGACAAATATTTCCATCTATGCAATATACTGTTGACACTCTTTATTTAAAAAATTTGAAAGATTATATAATGTAAAGGGACTGTTTTACCACTACAATGTTTTCTTTGACAACTAGTTCCCAGTAAAATTGTCTGAATCTCTAATGGAATGTCTAATGGAAAGTTTTCAAAAGTAAGCATACATCTATAGAATGATATCCTACTAACTAAAACAGCATTAGAGTATTATATATATGTGATCCATAATGCATATAAGTGACCTAGTTTAATTTCTTTTATTTGTTTATTCAATTTCTAAGGCTGCCCAACTCAACCAGGTGACTCTTGGTGGTTAAAATTTTATTTTGAAATAAAAGTTAAATGAAAAAAGTTAAAGAATATTAAAGCTCATATTATAAAACAGCTGCTTTGATCCTGACTAAATTTGGCAAAAAAAAAAAAATCATTTTAGCTGCAAAGATGCATAATTTAAAAGGATACCATTAGATACTGGCAATCTCTGAAATCAGGACTACAATTTAATACCAGTTGATGAAAACTGTGTACTTGGTGTAATGAAAAATTATAACTGCTTGTATTCAGGGCCCTGGAGATTTATATGTGCAGTATGTATCCAAAATTGCAGTTTTCATTCTTGATTAAACTGAGAGATGAAATGAAGAGGTTTCTGGATACAAGGAAAAGTTCTATTGAAAGCTGAACAAGCATAGTTAGTGTGATCAGAATAGATGTACTTATTCCTCTTCTGCAATCAGGGACTTTCACCATATGGTTTGCCTAAAATGACAGATCCAATGGATGTATAGTTCAAATATGATTCCACTTAAAATACTTTTCCATTTCTTTAGATCTCTCAGCGGCTTTTGATACCATCAACCATGGTATCATGTTGCGCCGGCTGGAGGGACTGGGAGGGGGGAGCACCGTCTTGCGGTGGTTCTCCTCCTATCTCTCCGACCGGTCGCAATCTGTGTTGACAGGGGGGCAGCGGTCGACCCCGAGGCACCTTGTTTGTGGGGTGCCACAAGGGTCGGTCCTCTCGCCCCTCCTGTTCAACATTTATGTGAAGCCGCTGGGCGAGATCATCTGTGGTTTTGGGGTGGAGTTCCATCAGTACGCTGATGATACTCAGCTGTACATCTCCACCCCAGACCATCCCAACGATGCCTTGGAAATGATGTCAAGTGCCTGGAGGCCGTGCAGGTCTGGATGGGGAGAAACAGGCTTCGACTCAACCCTTCCAAGACCAAGTGGTTGTGGCTGCTGGCGTCCCGGTATAGCCAGCTGGTGCCATCGCTGGTTATTGGGGGCGAATCATTGGCCCCCACGGAAAGGGCCCACAACTTGGGCATCCTCCTGGACGCACGGCTGTCTTTAGAAGAGCATATGACGGCCGTGGCCAGGGGGGTTTTCTATCAGGTTCGCCTGATACACCAGTTGCGCCCCTTTCTGGATCGGGACTCCTTACGCACGGTCACTCAAGCACTCGTCACTTCTCGTCTGGACTATTTAATGCTCTCTACATGGGGCTCCCCTTGGGGTGCACCCAGAGGCTCCAACTGGTGCAGAATGCGGCCGCGCAGGGGATTATGAGAGCGACGGGGCGCTCCCATGTGACTCCTCTCCTGCGCGAGCTGCATTGGCTTCCGGTGGACTTCCAGGTGCACTTCAAGGTGTTGGTGATCACCTTTAAAGCGTTCCATGGCTTAGGGCCAGGGTACTTACGGGACCGCCTTCTGCCACCAATTGCCTCCCACCGGCCAGTTCGCTCCCACAGAGAGGGCCTCTTCAGGGTGCCATTGGCCAGACAATGTCGGCTGGTGACCCCCAGGGGGAGAGCCTTCTCTGCGGTGGCACCTACCCTCTGGAACAATCTACCCCCAGAGATATGACTGATCCCAGACCTCCAGACTTTTCGTCGGGCCCTTAAAACTTACTTTTTTCAGTTAGCCGGGCTGTCCTGATCTTATGGTTGGTTTTAAAATTTGATATTGATTTTAATTGAAATGTTTTAAATTATGGGCCAAATTTTATTTAATTATTTTAAATCTATTTTAACTTTTGTGTACGAATGTTTTATATTTGGCTGTTCACTGCCCTGAGTCCGGAAGGAGAAGGGCGATATAGAAATCTGAAAAATAAATAAATAAATAAATAAATAAATAAATAAATAAATAAATAAATAAATAAATAAATAAATAAATAAATGTGACAGAAGCAAATTAATGTGTTTAGATTTGCTCTTCATCATTAAAATTAATTAATGTACTCTAAAGAACCAGAAGTGCACTTTTATTTATGGATTTGGCTACATTTTCATTCATTAAGTCACTATGGGAGGAGCAGACCTTGTTATGCTCATAAAAAATTGACATGTAAACATATTCTTTACCAATTAGTTTCTGGATGCAATTCAAAGTGCTAGTTATTGCCTATAAAACCATAAATACCATAGGGCCTATTTGTTTCCCCATAGTATTTAACTGTCTGTGCATTCCAATAGAGTCAACTTGTTTCAAAACTCATAGATTAAGAAATGTCACATTGTTTAGTCAATGTTCCTGTACCTGCTGTTTGAAACAACAACTCTCTGCAGATCAGGGGTGAAATGCTCCTGGTTCGGACTGGATCACCCGATCCGGTAGCGATGGAGGCGGGTGGTTTAGAGAACTGGTAGCAAAAATCCCTGCCCCCCCCCATTGCCCAGCTGAGCTGCGCAATCATCAGAGGCTTTTTTTAAATTTTTAAAAGCATTTTTTCTACAACCTCTTTGGCCGAAAAAATGCTTTTAAAGGTTAAAAAAAAAGCCTCTGATGATCACGCAGCTCAGCTGGGATCATCAGAGGCTTTTAAAAACATTTTTTCTACAACCTCTTCGGCCGAAGAGGTTATAGAAAAAATGTTTTTAAAAGGAAAAAAAGCCTCTGCCGATCAGGCAAATTAGCTGGGATCGTCAGAGGCTTAAAAAAATAAAGCTTCTGCCGATCAGGCAAGTCAGCTGGGATCGTCAGAGGCTTTAAAAGCATTTTTTAACAACCTCTTCAGCCGAAGAGGTTGTAGAAAAAATGGTTTTAAAAGAAAAAAAAAGTTGGCCACACCCACTCAGTCATATTACCCACCACCACCACCACCACGAAGCTACGCACACAGAACTGGTAGTAACAAATTTTACATTTCACCACTGCTGCAGATTCATATGCCCTCATTTTGTCTACCTCCAAGAGTTCTTTAAAATACTAGTTCTTCTGCCAGGCCTTGGGTTAAGATGTTTGGATAAGCCACTTTAAGCTAAGGGAGTATATGGAAGAGTGGTTTTGTTCCTTCAGACAAGTTGCTCATGGAATTGTTAATTTAATTTTGTTAAGCTATCCAGAGGCATCCTACAAAATAAATAAATAACTACACAAACAAATAAAGAGAGGAAAAAGAGGAATATCAATAAACAGAGAGACTTAAGAAGTATATTACTATGGTAGCAAACAATAAATAAACATAGAAGAAAATTCTGGTTAGGAGAAATGGTAATTTTGAATGAATAAAAGTAATGCAAAGGGACAGTAAGAAGCCCCAAGGAGAGAAAGGAAAAAGATCAATATGACACTGAGTACAATAAGAAATCTATTATTTTGACTAGAGGAAAAATATAATTTAATTGCTGCATTTATTTATTTTAAACCATTGAATTATTTCAAACCTTAGAGGGAAGTATTATATACATACATAAATAAGCAATTCAATATGATGTACACAGAAAGGGTTAGTGTAACAATAAGAACTAATATATAAAGAGAATAAATAGATAAATTAATAATTTCAAGTTTAACAATAAATGGAAGACAACTACAGAAGGTTAATTTTGTTTTAGTATTGTACAAAAAGTGATGTGCTTCTGAAAATGATCCATGATAAGGTAACAAAAAGAATTGGAAAATAAGCTGTGTGCAAAAGCAATCAGTTGACAATGTTATGCAATGTGAAAAGGGTTGATGAAAGGAGGATTCAGGATTTTCTTTTTCCTTTCTAAAGAATGAATGGAAACATATATTTATTAAGGAGCATTGGAATTACATAGAATAATATATACTTATTATGCAATAAATGCATAATATTTTAGTTGCTCCACCTCTCATTCTTACACATATTAAGTCACTTATTTCAAAGTCATTTGGGTACAACTGTCACTCAAATATGTTGCAGTTAGATGGTTAGCTTCTTAGCAATTATAACATTTATCCTATTGTGACTTACAGTGCTACATTATGGTATTTTTATTATAATTTTACTTTAATTTAATATTTTATCCTGTATATTGAATATATATATATGCTGATGTTTCATTGAAACTTATATTTGTCTCTGTATGTATAATGTGTTTTAGTTGTAATATCGATGATGCCATATGCTAAATAAATATACTTTAATATGTTGAATTTTCCATAAAGAGCATCTTACCATTGTTGTTTCTGCAATGGATCCAAAACTATTAATGAAGATGTTGCATGTAACATTTACTGGAGGCCCTATAAAACATTAAGGCATGAAGAAATTAGTGTCTATATGAAAGTGAACTATTTGTACTATTTTCAAAATTTATTAAAAGGCTAAATTACAGTGGAAAAGAAAGTTATTTTTAAGGGTATGGTTTGAATAATGAATATTATACTGGCATGGTAATCATGTGTCTATATTGGATTGATACTGGTAATTCTTGAAATCCATTAGTAATTGACCAAGCTTCTAGAACTATTGTTTTTAAACAATAAAGAATTCATGATAGTTGAATCAAATATTTGGATGCTTTTGAAAGATAATTTTGTGCAACTTGTTGAGTAGTTGATTTTACTTTGAAGGATACAATAGACCAGGGGTATCAAACTCAAGGCCTGTGGGCTGGATCTGGCCTGTTGGGTGTTTAGATCTGGCCCGTGAAGCCACCCTGGAAACAGCAAAGGACCAGACCGCAGTACCTCTGCCAGCAAAAATGGAGCCCAGGAGGGCTGCATGCGGCCCTCTTGAGCTCTGTCTTTGCTGGCAGAGAATGTCAGGAGCCCATTGCAGCTGAAAATGGAGCTCACGAGGACTGCGGGTGGCACTTCCAAGATCAGTTTTCATTGGCAGAGGATTGCAGGAGGCCGTCACAGCCAAAAATGGAGCTCAGGAGCCTGTTTTCACTGGCAGAGTGCTTGGGCCACCACACAGGTGCCCCCAACACGACTGATGTTGAGCTGGCCATGCCCACCCTGGCCACACTCACCCCAGCCCCCCAAGGTCAAACACAACCCTGATGCGGTCCTCAATGAAATCGAGTTTGACACCCCTGCAATAGACAATACAGTTCTACAGCACAATGACTAAAAGTGACATTATTTCACAAAGCTATTCCTCCAATTCAATTCAATCCAATTCAACCTAATCATGTTGTATAATTCTGAAAGGTAATAAGGGTATTTCATGCTACTGTCATGATTCACACATGTTTTACATTTTAATTGCAAACATTTAGAGACAAAAACTTCTATTTAAAACCTGATTACATCATAGGTCAGTATACAAATAAAATGTAAAATATTTCCAATAAATGACATGAATATATTAGTGAAAGGGAATTTACTTCATTTCTTGGCAATTACTATAGTGTTAACCTTTTTTTTAATCATTTGAAATATGCCTTCTTATAATTAAATTAAAGAGAAAAATTAAATTCTGTTCTCATATCTAAATCTTCCCAAATGGTTCAATGTATCTTAGCGAAATGAAGATGATCATATCATTATTAGTTGCCTATGTTAATATCACTTTCATATTTTATGTGTGAATGATCAAATCCTATTGATGAAATCATTGCCCAATTTAAAATGGTCAGTCACTAAATACTAATTCAATAGAAAAAAATCTAGTAGCTTTACTTGCTACTAGGACATCTGCTATCAACCTATAGCTTTTTTCCTTCTTTTGTGGGTATAAGCAGATACAAACTAATAAATAATGCTGTAGCCATTCTTTTTTTAAAAGGGCCATGAGACCTATTGTAATTTTATAAAAACAATAATATAAAATTTCCAAGCTGATGTTTTATTTTGCAGCATGGTAACTTCATTTTTAATTTTGATTACATTTAAACAAAATTACTTGAGTTAATTAAATTACTTGTATATAATTCCTACATATTTTTATTTTTCAGATATATAGCACTGTGGATACATAATATTTTGTTTATTTTATTTTCTGCTTTCTGCTTAACTGGAACCCGATACCACAAATTATCCCTGGGGGGAGGGGGGGATGAATTTAGAAAACATCACACAATATCATAAATATTTTGAAGTTGGAAAATCCATTAATGGGTTTACATCTGTCCCATCCTACATTATAATATAGTAGATCAGGATGATTGTACTGTATATATTCTAAGCTTCAGAATCCAATCACTAAATGAATTCCTAAGACTTAAGCTTTCTATTTATATCTTCTTTTCTGAGATCTTTTTAAAAGCAGAAAGAAAGGAGGGGAAATTATTTGTTTGAAATAATCTTTTGTTCAGAATAGCTTTACATTAAATTGAAATGGAAGTTGTGCTGATAAGCTAAATGGTGATAAATAAATATTAACAGCTTAAGTCCTGGCAGTAGTTGTGTAGGAATGAAAAGTGGTGAAATTATAATGCAATATTAGAAGTATTTTTCATCTTAAGTAATTAAAGAAGTTTATACCCGTCCCAATTTATCTCCAATGGTCTGAGGATACAGTGTAGTGTATGCATGGCTACGTATCATTGTTAGGTATTTTGTGTCTACAATATTTGTGTGATTTGCAGACTGTGTCTGCAAACGAAGCAGTTTGGTAAATCTGCTCTAATCCTTTGTTCTAAGGCTATTGTGAAAAAGCATTTATTGTATAGAACTAATCATAAGGAATTGTTGAAATAAATTTAAACTCATTTTGGCAGTATTTTATATATGCTAGACCAGGCTTTTTCAACTAAGGTTCTGGGAACCCTAGGATTCTTCAAAAGGCCACTAGGGGTTTCCAGGGAGATCATGATTTATATATATAACAAAACAGTGACCGAACAAAAAACCTCCAACATCCAACCCTAGGTTGACCCATTGGTGTGTATGGACTCTGTGCAAGCAGGAAGATGAGCAAAGCCTGAGCTGAGGAGTGAAGAGTGAGCCAAGTCAAGCTGAGGAATGAGCAAGGACAGAGGAATAGCAGATGGTGGAGAATGCACAAGAGAGATGCCACCAGGTCCTCCATGCCAGGGTTCTTTGCCAGCTTGCCAGTTTACTAGCCTGCTTTTCTGAAAGTATAGTGCCCTGGGGGACTCCATCTCAAAGGGGTTCAGGAATCTAGGACTGGCCTGGGCACCAGTGGCAGCAGGAGCCACCACAAAGTTTTAGGGGAGGGGGGGAGGAAAATTTTTTATTTATTTTTAAGTTTAAGAACACTCTTAATGCATATATACAGGTCTACACATAAAATGAAAATACTATTTTTCAACGTCTGGCCTGACGTTGAAGGCCTGAAAAATAATACAAGGCTTCCTCCAGATTTAAAAGTTGAGAAAGATTGTGCTAAATCATACTGCTTAACTCAAATAGTTATTTGTTATTTGAATTGTACACACATAATAAAATGATTTAGTAACTCTAAGGTATTTCTAATTGTTGCTTTCTTCTGTGTGAAGATTTCAATATTGCTTTCCTAGATTTCCCTTCTAGTGTATTTGGAAAGCTATATTATTTTTGTAATTCAGGATTTATATTCATGAAAGCACACTGAAGAAGATCAGCCTGCCTACTAATGTATAGTCTTATGCTTATTTTAACTATTTCCACTTTCTCATATTTGATTTTGATTCTATCAGTCTTTTCAAGACTCCAATAGATTTGGAGCATTCCTTTAATACCTTTCTGTACCTTCACACAATTTCTCCCATTGCATTGTTGGGCTATGCATTTCTTTTTATTTTCTTTATCCATTAAAAACAGCCAAATAAAAGCAAGTATGTAGAAAGAAAAAATTGAAAAAACTCATGTGATCTCTTACATATTTTAAATAACTGAAGCAACCAAAACACTCACATATATACATTAAATTCCCAATGTAAAGGGGAGCATGATTGAACTATCTGCTATGTAGTTGTTAAAAATTAGATTATTAAATAATTTATTCCCTTTTCTGGTAAATCACCAATTTCCCCTCCATCACAATTAATTTTAAATGCCATGATTTCTTTCCATTCTTTAGCAGCCAACTCTTAGTCCAACTACCATATTTTTCAGAGTATAAGATGCACTGGAGTATAAGACGCAGCTTAGTTTTTCGAGAGGAAATGGGGGGGGGGGAAATCTGCCTACCAGGTATTCATCTGGCTAGCGTCCTTAGTCTGGTCAGCTTCAGCACATTAGTTTGCTGGTTTTGAGTGCGCGCAGGCACTTTTTATCCCCTGCTTGGGGGTAAAAAACAGCTTCTAAAGCACAGCTGATCTTTGGAGAGAGAAGCAATGAGAAAAGCAGGCGAAGCTCCAAAGATTGCTTCACTCATTAGCACCTCATTAGGGCTGAAAAACAGCTTCTAAAGCACAGCTGAGAGGGAGCAGCAATGAGAAAAGCAGGCAAAGCACGGAAGATCACTTCACTTGCTAGCAGCTCGTTAGGGCTGAAAAAAAGCTTGGAAAAAGCTACATTCAGAGTATAAGACGCACCCAAATTTTCAGCCTCTTTTAGGGGAGAAAAAGAGTGTCTTATACTCTGAAAAATATGGTATTTTGCTTTTGGACATTTGACCATCCTTATTGGTATCATCTTGGAAAATTTATTTATTTGTTAAATTTATTTGCTGTTGAAAAATTATAGAATAAAAGTTGCTAAGAAATTTTTATTTTTTATTGTGCCATGTAGTCTTTACTTTCCACTATGGATTTTACTTCCAGCTTTGACTAATAATAGATAGTATACAACTCAGTCAAACATGTAACAAGATACAATTATAGAGTTTAATCCAAATTTTTATTCTTATTGTGCTTAATGATGATTTTTTAAAATATAAACTAACATAGAATCCAGCACAGTACAGATAAAAATAACAGCAATGTTACTAAATACAATATAAATTCACAATCAAATGAATGTGAAATTCTAAAAACACAAGAAGATTATAAATCAATCAATAAAATTTCATAGGAAAAATAAAAAGGAATGTACCTGGGACCACGAAGTAATAAATGAATAATGAAATTACTTTTTTTATTTCAGTATGATGCATTTGTTTTCACTGTATCCTTATTCATAGATTTTTGTTTGTGTTATCTAGTCAGACTATGTCTTTTTTCCCCAGCAAGTTATTTATTGATAAATAAAATGGTAGCCTATTTAATATAATTTTAAATATCCTAATTTCAAATATATTTGTATAAATACAAAATAAACCCTTTCATATTCTTTCAAATATTTCCATAATTATTCTTTTTACATTGTAATTCATCCAGTATCTACTCTATTCTTTTTTTTTAAATATGCTTTGTCTTCAATTAAGCTTCTCCCTTGCAAATTCTTTTCAAATTTCAATATGGATAGAATTTTTTTTTATTTATTAAAATGTATAGAATCAAGGCCATAATCTAAATTACAGTTTTAGCTAAATGTGTTATTTAAGAAAGTAATGTAGAAACAACTTTTAGCATTAATGAAAATATTGGAATTAAATAAATAACTTAGAAGATTAAATTACCTTTGAAATTTGGTCTGATTCTTGCATCATAGCCAGACATTCTTCCCATTAATTTATCCAGAAAATCTGAAGGAGACATTGGCATACTTCGAGATCTCGCACTGTCAATTTCCTTGGTGGCCACCAAACTAAAAGCAAGAAAATTTTTCATTAGTGTAACCATACAATTATTTTCAGGTCTTTTACAAATTATGCCTTTGTAATATGAGGTTTCATCATTTGAGTTCAGCATCACAGTCAAAGCCAACCCTCCTCAAAAGCACCATACGATTTGCTAGATTTTATTTCAATATTTTTTTTTAACTAGTCTCACTATTGTTTTGTGAAAAAAAATGTTTACTACACAAACTGTACAGATTACCAATAAGCTTTCGCCTGCAATTCAAGGGTAGATTGTCATTTTGACTCTGCTATCCCTTCACGGAGCCTTGAAGGCCATTTTTGGTCTGTCCATTTAGGTTGAACCATGTTGGGTTAGTTTATGATGTATATTTGTTTATGTTTATGTTTATTGGACTTCTTTTTTTTAATTTTTTTTTATATTTTTATTGTTAAAGAATAACAAAAAGGGAAAAAAATCAATACAAAAATCAATAGTAAGGAAAGAAAAAAATTTTTTCCCCCAACGTGCTATACAAACGGAAAGGAAGTTTTAGGAAATTGAAGTCTTCAATTCTTCCAGAAATCTCTTTGATAAGGTACTGGTGCCGATTCATCCAATCTCCCAAGTGCAAAGTCCACAAATGGTTGCCAAGTGTTCCAAAAAACATTTTCTTTATATATACCACTTCTAATTTTAATATCACAAATCAATTTATCATTTAATGCAAATTTCCATGTTTCATTGTACCATTCTTCTAATTTTAAGTCAACATTTAATTTCCAATATCTAGCAATTATAATTCTCCCCATTATAACCAAAATCCTCACCAATTCTCTTTCTCCAGTTGTTAATGTTGTTTCATTCAATATTATTAATAATATGGTTTCTAATTTCAATTTGACCCTCTTCTTAATCATTTCAAATATTTCATTTTCTATCCTAGACCAAAAAAGTTCAACCCCATTACATTTACACCACATATGAGCATATGTCCCGAGTTCCACTTTACATCTCCAACACATTTTATCCACTTTATTATCCATTTGAAAAAGTCTTATTAGGGTCAAATACCACTTCCAAATAACTTTATAGTTATGTTCTTTAATCCTTATTGATAATGTCCTCATTATTCTACTAACCCAGTTCATATTCCAATTTTGATCAGAAATTTCAATACCCAGTTCTTTTACCCAATTTTCTTTTATTACCCTTTGTGAATTATTATCAAAGTTAATAATTTTATAAATTTTACTAACTAATCCCTTTGGCCCAATTTCATCTTTTATTATTCGAGATGTCAAATTTTCAAATTCCGTTTCCTTTCTACTCTCATCATTCCTTTCTTTGCATTTCCTATTCCATTTATTCATTTGAATTCTTTCAAACCAATTAATATTTAATTTTCCATAAATTTCCTCTTTCCTCATTTCATTTTCTATAAATTTCAACCATTCACTAATTGTTTCCACTTTCTCTTCTATTATAATCCTCTCTCTGTTACTATTTAATTTCATTGGGCAATTCTCTTTCAGTTTACCTAAATACAATGCGTCTGGTATTAATTTTTTTGCTACTCTGTCCCAATTTTTAGTCAAACTATTTAACCAATAATTACAAATTTTAACCTTACCTTTAAGATTTTCCAAAAACCACTTGTAACCAAACTTCTTTATTTCCTTCATTTCCAAGTTACCCCAAAGTTTAACATCTCCTTTTAAAATTTTTACTACTGTTTTTATATTAAATGCTTTATAATAGTTTAATAATTTTGGAATTCCTAAACCACCTTGTTTTTGGTTCTGATACCACATTTTCTTAATCAATCTTGGTTTTTTTATCCCCATTACAAAATTTATCTGATTTTTTTTATATACTTCAATGTCCCTCTCGGTTAAAAAAATCGGAAGCATCTCGAATAAAAAGTTAAATTTAGGAAGTAACATCATTTTACATAAAGCTACTCTACCAAACCAAGATAACTTAAGTTTTTTATATTTCCCAATTTTCTCTTCAATTTCTTTTATTACTATGTCATAATTTAGTTTCTTTAAATTTTTAATTTTAAGTGAAAGTATAATACCTAAATATCTTAAATTATCCTTTATCCTAATTCCAAATTGATTTTGTAATTTTTCTAATTTGTTTTCCCTATCAATTTCCATTAATAATTCTGATTTTGCCCAATTTACTTTCAAACCAGTCATATCTTCAAATTCTTCCAAATGTATTTGAACTCTTTTTATATCATTTGTAATATTATTTAAAATGACAAGAGTGTCATCTGCATATAAATTAACTTTGACGCCTTTATAACCTATTAATTCTGAATCCTCTTCAATCAAAGTTGTTAAAATTTCCATTGCTAATAAAAATAGGGTCGGAGACAGGGGACAACCCTGTCTTGTCCCTGCTTCCAAATTTATATCTTGCGTAAATATACCATTTATCTTCACTCTTGCCGTACCCCTCTGGTACAATTTGGAAATAATATGAATAAATTTATTACCAAATCCTAATGCAGAAATCATTTCTTTTATAGTATTCCATTGTATAGAATCAAAGGCTTTAAAAATATCCAAGGCAAGAATACCTATCTTATCACCATTCTCAGCAATATCAATAACATTTAATACTCTTCTAACTAAATCACACATATAACGCCCTTTAACAAAACCTACTTGATTATAGTTTATATATTTATCTATAAAATTATTCAATCTATTTGCTAGAATTGCAGTAAATATCTTAGCATCTTGGTTAATCAAGGAAATGGGCCGATAGGATTCAATCTTTTCTAAATCTTTACCTGGTTTCGGGATTAAGGATATAATTGTTCTATTCCAGGACATGGGAATATCATCTCCATGTAATATCTTATTATACAATTTCTGTAGTTTTGGGATCAAAGTTTCTTTAAACTCTTTATAAAATTCTGCTGGTAACCCATCCTCGCCTGGAGATTTTCCAAGTTTTAGCTTCTGAATCACATCTTTAATTTCCTCAGAGGTAATATCCTTTTCCATTTTTTCTTTATATTTATTATCAATTTTCTTCTGACCATATTTTTCTAAGAAATTTTTTAATTTACAATTATCAATTTCTTTTTTAAGATATAATTCTTGAAAAAACTTTTTAACAATTTCACATTTCTCTAATTTTTTATAACATCTCTTACCTTTTTCATCTATTAGGACACCTATTTCTCTTTTTTCTTTTTTATCTTTCACCATTCTTGCTAATAATTTTGAATTTTTATTACCATATTCAAAAAATTCTCTTTTTAAATAGCTTAATTTTTTTTAACTATTTCTGTATCTTCCGCTATTTGTTTATTTTTCAATTTTTTAAGTTCCTTCCATAATTTTCTATCCTTAGTCACTAGGAATCTATTTTCCAGTTCTTTTATCAATTTCTTCTTTTCCTCTATTCCTATACTTCCTACTTGATAATTTAATACTTTCTCCTCTAAAAATTGCTTTCATTGTGTCCCAAACTGTTCCATAATTGACTTCCCCATTATCTTTCCGATCCCAATTTTCTTCCCATTTCTTAAGAATACGATTCTTATCTTCCTCATTTTTATACAATTTTTCATCATATCTCCAACAATTTTCTTTTTTCTCCAAAAACTTATCTAATTTTAGTAACAATTCTGTGTGGTCAGAGTCTTTAAATATTCCAACATCCATATTATCCACGTTATCCATCAGATTCTTGGATACAAAAATATAGTCAATTCTTGAATATGAATTAAATACCTTTGAGTAAAAAGTATACATTCTTTCATTACCTTTAATCTCCCTCCAAACATCTACTACACCATTTTGCAACATCCAATTATCAAGTATCCCCATTTTTCTTATTCCACCATATCGGGTAGGATTGGTACTATCCATCTGGTTTCTAATTAAATTAAAATCACCAGCAATAATTACCTTCCCTACCCTTTCAGTTTGCAACAAATCGGTAATTTTATTCAAAAAATCTTTTTGATTCACATTTGGTACATATAAATTAACTAATGTTATTTTTTCCTCGTTAATACATCCTGTTATTATCAAATATCGTCCATCGATATCTGCTATTACTTTGTTTTTTTTCAAATTGGACTCTATTTGATATTAATGTTGCAACACCTCTAGATTTTGAGGACCCAAAAGCTTTTTCATAAACCTGCATCCCTTTTAAATACATCCTGTTTATATCCTCAGATTTCTGATGAGTTTCTTGCATAAAAAGTATGTCAGGAGAATCTCTTTTAATCTTAAATTCTAAATGTCTTCTCTTAATCTGACTCCCAGTACCTTTAACGTTCCAAGTCATTACCTTAATTACCCCATTAATATTTTTAATTTTAACTATTCCCTCTTTTTCCTTTCCGTGACCCAAAACCCAAACAAATATATATAGACAACACATAACATAAAAAAATAATAAAAATAATAATAATAATATAAAACATACAAACAACATAAAACAAAAACTAACATAACACACAACCACATAGAATCTTCATCTCCCACCGTCTTCATTAAGACACGCCTCGTTTCCAAGAGTGGGGGAGAGGGGACCCCGTCCATCAGCTGGGTCGTCTCTTCATTGGCATAATTCTGGTTTCAATTGAACAACTAAAGGTTCTTCGTCCCCTTACTCGGGCTCATCTTCCCTTTTATGTTCAGAGTCCAATGTAATCATCCTTTCCACTCCTTCACCAGTAAGATCTCGACTTTTCTTCTGTACCTCCTCCAAGGATGGAGAAATATCTTTCGTTGGTTTTCTTTTCCTCTTTGGTTTTGGACCTAAACCTCCGACCACCCCTCCTTCTTCCTCTGGTGTTGATGTATATACTTCAATTCCACCCATTTTGAGTAGTTGTGATCTTAATTCACTTTGTTCTTCCTCTTTTTCCAAAAAAACCAAGCTCGTGGAAGTATTGAACCACATCCGTTTCTATTGTAAATATATGCATTCTATTTTTATAAAAAAATTTCATTCGCTGTGGTGGTCTCCAATTATACTTAATACCTATATCTCTTGATATTTTGGTAATTGGCTTCAGATAATATCTCCACGATCTTTCCTCTCTTGAGATATCTTGAAAGACTTGGACCTGTTTTCCCTCAAGCTTCAGCACAGCATCACCATTTTCTCTAATTTTTGCCATTACTTGTAATTTATCATTAACACTTGCAAATCTTACCAAAACATTTCTCATTATTTCACGTTGTCTTCTGAATCCAATTGGATAGACACTTATCAAATCTGTAGTTGTAAAATTTTTATCCAATCCAAATTCATTAAGCCATTTCAAAACACATTGTTTAACATTGTCCACTTTTTCTTCCACTATACCTCTTATAACAATGTTGGACTTCCTAACTTCTTCTTCCAGAATACATATTCTTCTATCCTGTTTTTCATTTTTTTAAAAAAATTCAGTTATTTGCTTATCAATTTTTTTTGTTTGCACTTGTAGTTGATCTACATTATCTTTTATCACTGTTACTTCTGCTGGGTATTTAGCAAAATTAACATTAATTTCTTGAACAATTTGTTCCAGCTGGTTGGATCTTTCCTTCTTTTCTTCATCCATTTTTAAATGTATTTTTTGAAATTCTGTATCCATTGTCTCAATTTTATCACTTAATTTGTTTAATGCCAACACAATTATGAGCTGAGTCAATACTAGCTTGAGAAATCTGTTTGACCTTAGATCGCACCGATTCATCTTTAGATGGATCCATCTTAATAACTCCTATAATTTTTGGCCAAATATTTCTATAACCTTATTCACAGTTCAAAATCAATGGATCATCAAATTGTATTTAAATGTTGAATTGTTGTAGAGGAAAATCTTTAACCATCAATTCTGTACCACAGATACTCAGAAGGGTCTTTTCAGAAGGACTTGGGCTTATTTTACTTTCACTTTAAGGAGCCAGAGACAACAAATAAAGCATTAAAAAGTCCCAAATTTAAAAAAGTTGAAAGTCCAAATTATTGAAGGCTTGCTTACAATTGCTTCTTGCGCCAGAGGCAGTGTAAAATACAAACAGTAAAATTCCTTAGTCACGTTAATCAAGATCAGTTACACTCCTCAGCGCCATATTGCCTGCTGTGAGCTTCAGACAGCAAACATGCTTTAGATTACTTTAAAACTTTTAACTTTTAGTCCACAATTTTCACAGCGTCTTCAAAAAAAGGGGATAATTGCTTTCAAATTTTCAGACGATCCCACAAACAAGCCATTTAAGTATTCCTGTTCTCCACGTTTATGTCGACTCCAACATTCAGGCAGCTCTCATATATCTTATTTTATCTTATTCAAACATAGCCATAAAACTTAATTTGCTGCCCTTCGCCCTGAGGACGTTTTTGCGGATCCAGCTCACAATTAAATTCAAATTTATTGTTTTTTAGACCTCTTTAAATCTTCGTTTCGCCATTTCATCACCCCCTCTGCTCATTTTTATTCCCCGAAGGGAAAGCACTTTTAAAAAAAGCCTCAATTAAAAGCAGTTCAGGGTGACTTACCACATCAATCTTAATCCAATCAAAGCAGGAATTCTTCAATAACACATTTAGTTGTTATCGGACTTTGAAAATGCTGTTTATTTTATTTTTGTCCGCTTTCAATTTTCCATATGCCACAGAGAGACGAAGACAATGTCTTCTAAGCCACAGCCATGGACACGCCCCATGTTTATTGGACTTCTATACCGTCCTTCTCCCGAAGGACTCAGGACGGTGTACAGCCATATTAAAACACATATAGATTTACAGAATTTAAAAACAATTTAAAATCGCATATATAAAAAAATTTGGCCCACAGATTAAAAACTAACATACACCCATTATAAAATTCATATTAGGCCAGCCTGGCTTGTTGGAACAAAAGGGTCTTCAGGGTGCGGCGAAAGGTACGCAGGTCGGGGATCATACGAACCTCTAGGGGCAGCTCATTCCAGAGGGCTGGTGCCGTCACAGAGAAGGCTCTCCCCCTGGGTGTCGCCACTCAGCATTGTTTGGCCCACGGCACCCTGAGGAGCCCCTCTCTGTGGGAGCGTATTGGCCAGTGGGAGGCTATCGGTGGCAGAAGGCGGTCTCGTATATACCCTGGTCCTAAGCCATGGAGCGCTTTAAAGGTGGTAACCAACACCTTGAATCGCACCCGGAAGACCACAGGGAGCCAGTGCAGCTCGCGCAGGAGAGGGGTTACATGGGTACGTCGAGTCGCCCCCATAATCACCCGTGCGGCTGCATTCTGGACCAGTTGGAGCCTCCGAGCGCTCTTCAAGGGGAGCCCCATGTAGAGAGCATTACAATAGTCCAGATGGGACGTGACGAGGGCATGAGTGACCGTGCGCAGGGCATCCCGGTCCAGAAAGGGATGCAACTGGTGCATCAGGCGAACCCGATAAAAAGCTCCCCTGGCCACGGCCGTCATGTGATCTTCCAAAGACAGCCGTGCATCCAGGAGAACGCCCAAGTTGCGAGCCCTCTCTGAGGGGGCCAAGGTCTTGCCCCCAATAGTCAGGGATGGAACCAGCTGACTATAGCGGGACGCCAGAAACCACAGCCACTCGGTCTTGGAAGGGTTGAGTCTAAGCCTGTTCCTCCCCATCCAGATCCGCACGGCCTCCAGGCACCGGGACATCACTTCAAGGGCATCATTGGGATGGTCCGGGGTGGAGATGTACAGCTGAGTGTCATCAGCATACTGGTGGAACTTCACCCCGAAACCACGGATGATCTCGCCCAGCAGCTTCACATAAATGTTGAACAGAGGGGGCGAGAGGACTGACCCTTGCGGCACCCCACAAACAAGGCGCCTCGAGGTCGACCTCTGTCCCTCTGCCAACACAAACTGTGTACGGTCGGAAAGGAAGGAGGAGAACCACCGCAGCACGGTGCCCCCCACTCCCAACCCCTCCAATTGTCGCAGAATGATACCATGGTTGATGGTATCAAAAGCTACTGAGAGATCTAATAGGACCAGGACAGAGGAACAACCCCTGTCCCGAGCCCTCCAGAGATCATCAACCAATGCGACCAATGCCCTTTCCATTCTGTACCCCGGCCTGAAGTCTGACTGGAATGGATCTAGATAATCAGCTTCATCCAGGTACTGGGGAAGCTGTCGTGCCACCACACTCTTAACAACTTTCGCCACAAAGTGAAGGTTGGAGACTGGACGATAGTTCGCTAATACAGCTGGGTCCAGGGAAGGCTTCTTGAGGAGAGGCTTCACCATCGCCTCTTTCAGAGAGGAGGGAAAGAAACCCTCACTCAAAGAAGCATTAATAATCCCCTGGAGCCAGCCTCGTGTAACTGCCCGGGAGGCCAGCACCAACCAGGAGGGACATGAGTCCAATAAACATGTGGCAGCGCTAAGCCTACCCAGAATCCTGTCCACGTCCTTGGGAGTCACAAGGTCAAACCCCTCCCAGATAACATTCTCAAGACCCACCTCCGTCACCCCATCCGAATCAACCCAATCAAAGTCCAAGTCTTCCCGAATCTGAGTGACTTTGTCATGCAGAAATTGCACAAAATCCTCAGCCCTGCCCTGCAAGGGATCTTCCCTCGCTCCCAGATGAAGGAGGGAGCGGGTCACCCTAAACAGGGCTGCTGGGCGGTTCTCTGCAGACCCGATAAGAGAAAAAAAATAATTAGATTTTGGCGCTTTTATCGCCACTAGGTAGATCTTAATATGAGATCTCACCAGTGTTCGATCAGATTTGTTCCCTTCTTTATGAAAATATTTACATTCACATGTAAATTCACATACTTTGGTTCTATTTTGAATTAAATTATTAAGAGCATTATTGTTAAGAGCTGAGATGGCACAGTGGTTAGAATGCAGTACTGCAGGCTACTTCTGCTGAGTGCTGGCTGCCTGCAATTTGGCAATTCGATTCTCACCAGGCTCAAAGTTGACTCAGCCTTCCATCCTTCCTGGTAAAATAAGGATCCAGATTGTTGGGGGCAATATGACGAATCTGTAAAACTACTTACAGAGGGCTATAGAGCACTGTGAAGCGGTCTAAATGCTATTGCTATTGCTAAGTGGTTTAAGTAATTTACATTATTATTTTTTATTTTATTTAGTTATTAAATGTATTTACTGCCCATCTTGATTCAAAGCGACTCTGGGTAGCTTATAAGGTTAAAAGCTATGAAACCATAAAACATAAATGTTTTTAAAGACAATAAAATAGAAGTACAATCAAGAGTGAAATTACATTTAAAAGTTTGGGAAGTAGTATAAAAATCAATAGTTTAATCTCAGTTTTTAACATGAAAAATGAGGATTTTTTCTGTTAACTATAAGCCATGTGTTTCTTGTTCTTAATTATTATTTGATTCACTTTATATGGATTAATTAATTGTACATCAATTAAGAATCTATCCAAATGAAGCAGTATATAATTATATTGAGCAAATAAATATAATAAAAAATAAAAGTGTTTCTTTAAGTTTTGGAATGTAGTGTTAGGATCCAGCTAACAATGCGCTAATAACTATGACTATTTAAAAAAAAAACTGCTGTGAATTGTAGAAGTATTACCTATTAATACTAATACTAGTAATGTTTAAAGCATCCTGTTAATCTTCATTGAAAGATAAATGTACCAAGGATGAATCTGCTGATGAGGGAAGACAATATTTTATAAAATTGATTGTGTAAAACTTTGTATCTTACATAAAGCTGCTGAGAACTAGAAAAGATTAGGATTAACATTTTGTAATTAGCCAAAATTACAAAAAACAAACCCAATATGATGACATGATACAAACATATGACTTAGGTATGTGTATGTAACAGTGGAATGCAAGTACAAATGGTCATGGCTTGTGACATTGCTATACATATTTTCTTATTTTTCCATTATCAAACTACAGTATATACTAGATTCATATTCCCTAAACACCATAAAACAATTTGTGCTTAATTAGTCCTTCCAACAAAATCAAAGATTCTTTTTTTCTTTTTTTTAGCATCTTTTTATTGCAAAAGTTTTACAATTACATTTTCACCCTTTCCCCCCCCCCTCAACCCACCCCAAACTTCCCAGCCTCCCTAACCCACACTTTCAGTTGTTTATCACTTTTAAGCACCAGAATCATTTGAAACAGAAAAAGAAATCTTGGCAAAATGTTCATCTTAACTGCTGCTATTCTTCCAAGTAGAGACAGCTGCAGTTTTTTCCAAGTCTCCATATCTTTCTGCACTTCTCGCCACAACACCTCATAATTATTTTGAAACAATTTCATATTTGATTCTGCAACCTGAACTCCTAGATATTTTACCTTTGGTACAATCTCAAAACCTGCCCTCCTTTCAAGCTCGTGTTTACGATCTTGTGTCATATTTTTTACTATCATCTTAGTTTTTTTCTGGTTCAATCTAAAACCTGAAACTTTACCATAGTCTTGTATAATGTCCTTCATCTGGATTATTGATTCCATTGGCTGTGTTAGGGTAACGACCAGATCATCTGCAAACGCCTTTATTCTGTAATCCTCTTGCCTTATCATTATACCTTTCAAGATATTAGAGTCCCGTATTGTATTTAACAAGACTTCTAGTGTTAAAATAAATAGCAATGGGGATAACGGACATCCCTGTCTTGTTCCTTTTTCAATTTTAAACTCTGTTGTCAAACTTCCATTAATAATAATCTGTGCCTTTTGCTCTTGGTAAATTGCTAAGACCGCCTGTATAAATTGGTCCCCAAAGTCCATCTTTTTTAAAGTCTTTAGTAGAAAATTCCAATCCACTCTGTCAAAGGCCTTTTCCGCATCCAAAAAGATCAGCACTGCGGGTACCTGTTTATTCCTCTCAAGATATTCCAATAAGTCTATTACTTGCCTTACATTATCCTTCATATATCTACCCTCGATAAATCCCGCTTGATCATCATGAATCACCTTTTGGATTACTGGCATCAGCCTGTTGGCTAGTACTTTTGCATAAATTTTATAATCAGTATTAAGAAGAGATATTGGTCTATAATTTTCTGGTTTTTTAGGACCTGCTTGTTCTTTTGGTATCAAAGAAATATAAGCTGTTGTCCATGATGGGGGTATTTTACCCCCTTGTTGAATATTACAAAACAGATCTCTAAGTTGTTCCACCATTTCTGCTTGCAAAGTTTTATAGTACACTGCAGTCAAGCCATCCGTTCCAGGAGCTTTAGCTATTTTTAATTGTTTAATTGCTACTATTATCTCCTCCTCTATTATAGGATAATTCATTCTTTCCTTTTGTTGGTCTGTAATTTTTGTAACTCTTTTATTATCTAAATATTTTTCTATAAATCCATTCTGCACATCATCTTTAGCATATAGTTTAGTATAATAGTCCACAAAAGCTTCTTTAATTAATTTTTGTTGAAAAATTTCTTTCCCTCCAATATCAATATTATCAATAGTCCGTATACTCTGCTTTTTTCTTAATGTGTAGGCCAACCATCTGCCCAGTTTATTGGCATTACAAAATGTATTATGCTTTGCATATTGTAAGTTTGTTGCAACTTGTTCCGCCATAAGCATTTGAAATTGGTCTTTCAGAAGTTTTATAACACCACGTATTCTTTCGTCTGTTGGGTTTTTAATAAGTAGCTGTTCTTTGTTCTTTATTTCTACTTCCAATTCAGATCTTTTCTTTTGTCATGTTAATCTATGTTTAGAGTTCATGTAAATGAGCACCCCTCTCATATAAGCTTTGCTCGCATCCCACACAATTTCAATTGGGGTACCTTTATTCAAATTTATTTCAAAAAATTCTTTCAAGTGCTTTTTAAGTTCTTTTATGTTTTTTTCATATCTGAACAAGTTTTCATTCACTCTCCAAGAGCGTCGCTCAGTCTTACCCATCTCGATTTCTATCCATACTGGGCTATGGTCAGACAAAGTTCTTGGGAAAATCTTTGTTCTTTTTGTCTTAACAAGTAAATCATCTGACAACAAAATAAAGTCAATCCTAGAGAAGGATCTATGTCTGTCGGGAAAAAAAGTGTAATCCAGTTCTTTTGGATTGTGTATTCTCCAAATATCTTTTAATTCCAGGTCTTCTTTCATATCAAAAAAAGTCTGTGGTAGTCTAATCCTGGATTTCGCCAAACTCTTTTTATCTAGTTTAGAATCGATTACTCCATTCCAGTCTCCCATTATTAAAATAGATCTATAGTCCCATTGCAGTATTTTAGTATGTAAAATTTTATAGAAATGATCCTGTTGTTGATTGGGAGCATAAATTCCAATCAAAAGAATTTGGCCATTTACTGTAAGCAATTCAATTGCTATAAACCTACCATCTTCATCTGCTTCTATAATTTTAGCTGTTAGTCTTTTATTTACATAAATAACCACACCATTCTTTTTTGGCAAAGTTGAAGATATAAAATGTGTTCCTAATTTAGAGTTTATCAAGTATTTTTGATCTTGAGTTGTGATATGAGTTTCTTGTAAACAAATTATATCATTATTAAATTGTCTCAAGTATGCAAATAACTTCTTCCTTTTCTGTACTGAGTTCAACCCATTCACATTCCAGGATAAACACTTAATCGTCATCTTTATCTTTGTGAGGCAACGAGCAGAATAACCGAATATCTTCCGGAATCTTCGGTCTTGCTCCCCCCATGGCTTCAGTCTCTTGTGTAGTACTCTTAGCTCCCTTTTTGTATTGTCTTTCCTGTTGTTGCTTTTCTTTAAGTTGCTTAGATTTTGCACGAGTTATACGCTGATCTTTAACTTCAACCATCTGAGCCGGGTCCAAGATTGGAGAAGATTCTAACAGGGGCTCCTCCAAGAAACCTCCTTCAGCACCCTGCGTTTCCTCTAACTCCACCTGCTTAGACTGTTCTTGCAATTCTTGCTGGAGTTGCTTCTTATCACTCTCCTTGATCTCCAACACTGTAGATGTACGTGGAGATGGTGTTCTTTCTTTAAAAATAGTAGTATAAAAATGCTCCGCCTTCTCCACAGTATTCAAACGGTGTCTTTCTCCCTTATACTTCAAAATTAAGCCAGTTGGGGCATCCCACCGGAATGGTATCTCTTGTTTTTGCAGTTCTTTTACTAGAAAGCCAAAATCTTTTCTGGCTTTCAGCATTTTTGGTGGTAGTTCTTTGTAAACTCCAATTTGTGCACCCCCCACTTGCACAGAGGTGAGAAAAGATTTTTGCAGGATGTCATTTCTTATTGCTCTGTCAGTAAAATACATAACCACATCTCTGGGCAGTTGTCTTTGTCTGGCCACCCAGGAATTCACTCTGTAAATTTTGTCTATTTTGTAAAAAACCACATCAGGATTAATTTTTAATATCATTGCCAGAGCCTCAGCACAAATCTGTCTCAAATCCTGTCTGTCATCCTCCCTGATTCCTCGAAGCCTTATAGCAAATTCCATTGCCCTGAATTGCATCATTACAATTTCGTTTTCAACTCTCTGCATTTTATCATCAACATCAGAAATTTTATAATCATTGTCTTTCATCTTAACATTGACTTCTGATTTAAATTCTTCCACTTTAGAGTCCACTTTAATAATAAATTCTGCAAGGCCAGACGCCACATCTGATATTTTTTTGGTCACCTTGCTATAATCCTGTTTAACCATATCTTTGATTTCATTAATTTCCTGCATAATTTCCTGTTGAGATTTTTGAAGTTTATCATCTATTTCCTGTTGAGATTTTTGAAATTTATCATCCAAAGCCTGAGATATAAATTCTTTTAAATTTTCAAAGTCAAAGTCTTTTTTCTGAGTTTGTTGGACAGAGGGAGGCTATGATTCATGTTTGTGTGTGGGGGATCCCCCCCCTGCTGCCTTTCCTTCCTGCTTCTTTGAAGCCATCCTGCCACGTAGGTTATTTTTTCTGAAAAGGGAAGTCTTTTTTCCTTTTCCACCTCCACAAAGGTTTCTAAAGAAGTCCCCCAGTGTTAGTCAAGTTAGAAGTAGAATTAAACTTGAACAAGATCAGCTTGTTTTAAAAAGGATTTCCCCCCCCTCTTCTCCTGTGCTTGCTACAAGCAGCGCAACAATGTAGCTTGTTGGAGAGCTTTAAGAGATCACTCTCCCTTTCAGCTTGTTAACTTGTTAACACTGGGGCGGCGCCATCTTTTCAAGCCGCTTCCGCTCGCTCTAATTCTTAGTCAAATCAGAAAGTCACAAGGGAAAAAAAGTACTTGCGGTTTCTTAGTTTCAGGGTTCAGGTTTTTCTCTCCACTAGTTGGTAAAGTTAATTTCAATCAATTTTTGTGTTTGCTGCTGCCGGCTTGATCTGCCAAAAGCAGAGTCGTCCCATGCCGTCCGGAGTCTTCGCAAGTTGGAAGGGAGCCGCGCCTGTTTCCTCCCCAGTAGCAAACTTCTGGGGGTTCACAGGGGCTCGACCTGTACCTTGCTTACTCTCTCCTTCAAATCCTGCAGATTCTGGAGTTTCCGAGCCGCTTCTCACGATCGAAGCGGCTCTACAAACGGCGGGGCTGGCGGTCCTTAAAAAGGCACCGTCTTCACCGGTAGCGAAAAAAACCGGAAGTCAAAAATCAAATATTCTTCATTAAAGCACAAAGAGCTAATAAAAACTAAATATCAATTTAGTACAATTCTTCTACTGCCTTTGATCTTTAGTGTGATTTAACAATAAACATGTAAAAAATGTACAACCAAATCTGTGCTACAAAACTCCAGACTTCTGTTTTCTATGGCTTTTTTTTTACTGAGAGTTAATGACTATCTAGAGTTTTGAAGCCAAGATCTGGTAGCTTTAAAATGAAGCATGTTGAATCAAAGCAAAGGCCTGTAAATCCAGCAATATATTACTTTGTAGTGGCCAAGAGCAATTAGAGTAAGCAATGTGCAGTAAACTGGATTTATACAGAGCACGTAATTGTTTTACGTAAGAAAACTGTTTCAAAGCCTTATCCAGGGAGAAGCAGACTACCAACATTTTTACGTACATGAATAAAGCTACATACAGACAGGCATAGAAAGGAAGCTTTATAATTTTTCATACGCTTAAGAAAAATATCCATTCTTAGGATGGGAATAACGAGCACTTTGTCCTTATACAATGTTATTTTACTGGAAATAATAAAAATACAGGACCAGTGATACATAGGTACTCTTCGATTTGCAACCACAATTGAGCCCAACATTTCTGTTGCTAAACATTTGTTAAGTAAATTTGGCCCCATTTTATAGCCTTTCTTGCCACAGTTGCTAAGTGAATCACTGCACTTGTTAAATTAGTAATTAACAGTTGTTAAATGAATATGGATTCCCCGTTGACTTTGCTTGTCAGAAGGTTGCAAAAGGAGATCACGTGACCCAGGAACACTGCAACCGTCATAAATATGAGTCAGTTGCTGAATTTTGATCACATGACCATGGGGATACTGTAATGATTGTAAGTGTGAAAAACAATCACAAGCCACTTTTTTTCAGTGATATTGTAACTTTGATTGGTCACTAAATGAACTGTTGTAAGTTGAGGAGTGCCTGTAGAAGCCATAGTAATAATAACAACATTTATAAATAATCAAATCCACATATTATAGTCTTTATTATTAACATAAAGCAAGACAAATATGGGGGCATGATGTCTCAGTGGTTAAAGACACTGAGCTTGTCAGCTGGAAAACTGGTCGCCTGGGTTCAAGATCCGAGCACCTCATGACAGGATGAGCTTCCATCCTTGCCCCAGTTCCTGTCCCCCTAGCAGTTTGAAAGCAGGCAAATGAGAATAAATAGGTACCATTTCGGTGAGAGGGTAACAGCACTCTGTGCAGGTTGGCATATAGTCACGCTGGCCACCTGACCACAGAAGCCTCTTCGGACAATGCTGGCTGGCTAAGAAACGGAAATGAGCATTGTCCCCTAGAGTTGGATGTGACTGGACAGAGAAACCTTTTCTTTTACCTAGGACAAATGTAATGGCTTCAAAGTACAGCATTAACGATCAAGTATATCAGTTATTTTTAAAGGAAATCTAGAGATTTGGGATAATAGACTGCTTGAAAAATTCCTAAGAACCATGATATGGACTTGATTTGAATTGAACACAGATAGAATGAAATAAAAGGCTGATGGGATTTGATTCTAGAATTTTAGATTATTTGGACTAAAATTATTTTTTCTCTGTTTTAATAATAATAATTAGGGTGAGATGGGTGGTTTCAGATCAAGATCTACTATCGTGATGGGAGCAAATCTGGAAAGAATTTGTTATGCAGCAATATGCTCAATTAAGTCAACACTGAACATAATAGATTCATCCAGCACCATCAAAGAATTTTTGTTTATGCAGGAATGTTTTTTCAGTTTAAAGTAAAGCATCTTTTGCATGCTTTTGGTGCTGCTACTATTCTTTTTATTTGATTTTCTTGTTTTTGTTTTTATGTACCTAAATTTTGGAATTATTTTCATAATCAATAACAAAACAATTACAAAATTATGCTACTTTTTAAACAAAATATCAAATATAGACATTTATATATAGCACAGGGAGACAATCTAAAACTACCGTGGTTTTCAAGCCATTTTTCCAACAGTTTGAGATAGGAAACTCAGTGCAAGTTGTTCTGTGATTTCCTGAGTAGCTTACCATAAATTTGTTTGTTTAACCTCAAAGTTAAATACCCTTAAAACTAAGACATTCAAAAAAGACTTTGTTGCTTGGTTGTAGAGATAGATATACTGTGTTTTCCCAAAAATAAGACCCTGTTTTATATTTGTTTGAACTCCAAAATAAGCGCTTGGCCTTATTTTTGGGGAGGTTTTATTATCTTGGGGTACATGGAGCAAGATGGGGCTCCTCTTGCCATCTTACCTGATCTCCAGCTTTGCATTTAAATATTTTTGGGGAGGGCTTATTTTCAGGGGGAGGCTTATTTTAACTCATGTGCTCAAAAGCCCAATTGGGCTTATTATCAGGGAATGTCTTATTTTCGGGGAAACAGGGTAGTAGTATATTTTTAATCTCAAATTACTGATAATTCTGTGGCAAACCCATCCCCCATAATATTCAGAATCCTTCCAGCCCTATTCCACCACAAATTCTGAAGAACAATAGATGTTTGATCCTGCTGATAGGTGATGCTGGGTTGTAGGAGAAAGGATGCCATAGAATCCACCAATCACTGCACAACCTGAACTTACATTAAAAATAGTAAGGACAACAGTAAGGACAATACCACTTCTTGGCTTTATTACTGTTACAGTAAAGCTTGGCTCTGGAGAAAGTGTAATTTATGTCATCAAACTTTTCTGATGACTTAAGAATGAACATTAATGGGGAGGGTGGCAAATAATAAGACATCAACATGTTGTACCCAGACAAGGGTGTAGTGCAGGAGTGAGTTCTACTTACCTTTACTACCGGTTCGCAATGGGGCCGTGCGCGAGCGAGTGAAGCGAGCGCGGGCACACACTCTTCTGCACAAGCGCAGAAGCATTTTGATGACATCGGGGTCAGTGGGCGGAGCCTCACGCTGATTTTACTACCGGTTCTATAAAACCGGTGCGAACCGGGGGCAACCAACCACTGGTGTAGTGTTGGATGAGAAATATATACATTTTGACGGATAAATATGTATGTAAATTGCATAAATAGGTACAGGTATAGATTAATAGACAAGTATGTATAAATATGATATAGATTGTTAGTATGATGTTATGTATAAATAATGTATAAGGTTAAAGAATTATATTATAATATTAACTTTAACATAATTTGTATTAGTTTAAAGTGTTGGAAGATATTAGAACCAGTAATGTCATATCTATGTCCAATGTTTTTAATTTTGAATGATTAATAAAAAACTTTTTAAAAAAACATGTTGTACCCAGACTAGGATATAATGATCTTGCATTATGACATCACAATATAGATTTGATTATCCTAATGACATGCTTGACTGCTATAAATGCCTCTATTGTAAGGTGGGCAGATATAACCTTGTACATGATTATGTCACTGTCAGTGTTATAGCAATAGCACTAGCAATAGCATTTAGACTTATATACCATTTCACAGTACTTTACAGCCCTCTCTAAGTGGTTTACAGAGTCAGCATATGGTCCAACAATCTGTCCTCATTTTATTGACCTCAGAAGGATGGAAGGCTGAATCAACCTTGAGCCGGTAAGACTCAAACTGCCAAACTCCTGACAGCCAGCACTCAGCAGAAGTAGCCTGCAGTACTGCATTCTAACCACTGCGCCACCACAGTTATATGTGTTTTTATGAAAGCATATATGCTATAGTGATATGTGTGCACACCTGAATGTATTCCTTCATTTGTGGGTGGTGGATGGGGTGGGTGGGTTTAAGGATAAGTAACAAATCCAAAATTCTAGTAACAGTTAGGAGAAGCTGGGAGTTCTCAGCTTCTAATTTTTTGCTATTGGGTTAACTTGCAGTTAAGAGTTTGTATAGAATAATGTTAGTAACCTCAATATGATTTCCTTCTATTTGTTGTTCACTTCAGTTTGATTGGCATATTATGTGTGCTGGCAGTGAGAAAATGAGCTTAACACAGCATGGGGTTTGAAGTATAAACAGAAAGCCAATTTTAATTTCTTTTCTAGAAATAACCTAGTAGGCCTCACTATAGATTATTATAAAAATACCTTGCTTATTTTTCATTAGAAAAGTTTTATCTAAATATTATAAGTGAAGACAAATTGTATTTGTATATTTAAAATCTGGAAATTGTGTTTCATCCTGCCTGTATTGGCCATTTCTCATATCTAAAATAAGACTAAACTGGGAGGTTTGGTAGATGAAATGAATGGTGAAATGAAATGAAATGGTGCATTTTTTTTTGCCTATGAACAAAGACAAGATTAAGGATGTTAGATGAGTCCCTAGACAGAAAGAGTTCCAAAGGATAAATGTATTCTAAAGAATATCATTTTTCTCAGGTAGGCTATTAATGTAGGTCAAATATTGGCAGGGCATAAAAAAGGGGCTGTCTAGGAATCTTAATACCCGATTAGTAAGAAACATCTATTCTCATTAATAGTATCATTATTTAATGCCAAATTTCTAAGCTTTGGGCAGATACTTGGAACATAATGTACATAAAAGTTCACTAAGCTTCCCCATGTTAACTGGAGCTTCCCACTGACTGCTATCCTGAGCCTCTCTACAGGGTAATGAGAAAATGTAGAAAGTGGAAAACAAATTGCATCAAACAAGTTTTACATCCCTGAAAATTTTGAACAGGGTTATTCAAGGAACCTAAGAGACTTCCAAAGAGGCTGTTTATATACCAGTATATTAACTACAATTACAAAAATACACAACTATAGTATATTATGGAAGACCATGTTTTTCATTTTATACAGATTCTCAGTTTAAGTAGTAATGTTGATTATTGGCAGAAAATAACTTCTTTATCTATAAAAATGTGGCTTCCCTCTCTAATAGTTAAACAAGCTAGATTCTTTAAGTACAAAATCTATGTATGAAGAAAGAAAGAAAGAAAGAAAGAAAGAAAGAAAGAAAGAGAGAGAGAGAGAGAGAGAGAAGAGGGAAGGACGACGGAGGGAGGCAGGCATCCCTTTCAACATGCAACAAGCCAATACAAATAATCATATAGAATCTATTAGGATATTACCATGAAAAATGGGAAACTCTTACTCTCTAAACCCAAGGAAGGAAGACTTCAAAAATATGTTTACATTTTTATGCTTGTTTTCATGGATCTTGAGATATTTTATAGTTTTGTTTGGAATTTCATGCAAACACATGTTATGCCTGGCTCTGGTTCTTTTTCTCTCTCAATTAATATATTTTAAAAGTGCCTTTATTATCTAGAGCAGTATTTCTCAACCGTGGCAATTTTAAGATGTGTAAACTACTTAACTTTCAGAATTCCCCAGCCAGCAGGTCCAGAGTTGCTTTAGTTAGTGAGATGGGCAGTGTATAAATTAATATACAAAGCAAAATCAAATCTATACATTTTAAAGCTGCCAATATTGATCTAGAGGATATTCATTCTCTTTGTGATTCAAAAATGATCCACAGGGGAAAAAAATCAAAGGTACTGGGAGAAAGAAATTGGTTACAAAGGTTTTCCCTGAAAAAATGTTTTGGATTTAGTTTCCCTTGCTAAATGGGACATACAGCCTGCAAAAGGCTTCATCTTGATCTGCTGGAGAAGGAGTAGCAATATTATTTATATAAAAGATTTCTATGGCTGCCCTTCTTAAGCAACTCTGAGTGGCTCTCAACAACATACAATCAATATAATATCTGAGTACCAATGTACCAAGTGGAAAGATGGGGTGCTAGCATGCTGCAAAGCAAAACGGCATCATCTTCTGTTATTATCTTTCAATATCTCTATGCCCTTCTTAGGATTTATAAAACAATGATCACCCTCTTTCTAAATAATAACCCTCTTTCTAAATAATAACATTCAATATTACAACTATGTAGATAAAATGTTTGTAGACATTTTGTAGTTTGTAGTTTGTAGACAAACTAAAAGAAAAAATAAAAGAATATAAAAACCCAGAACGTGTATTAAAGAAAAAATAATAAGCCCTGCACCCTAGTTGATATATTTTGAGAAAGCATGCAATGACATGCTTTCCACATTTGTAAAGTAGCTCTGCCAGTTCCTATATAGGTGTATCAGTCAGGGTGTATTATAATAATAGGCTAAATTGTCTTATAATCTATGCAATACAGGTACATCAATTTTTAAAAGATCCATTTATCCCTACAAGTAATCATGCAGAAAGAAAGGTTTTGTGCACACACCAAATGAACATGCACTATATGACTATTAATGGCATAAATCTCTTAGGGTGGCATAGAAAATGAAAACATCAAATGTTTGACATGAAAGTTTAAGTCAGCCAGTTTTCTCTATGAACACAAATACTGTAAATCTTCTCTGATGTATAAAGGCAAATGTAAAGGTTTCTCTGTCTGAACAAGGTCTTAGCATTCCTGTATGGTTTGGATGCAGACCAGCACCATTCTATCAGGGAGAAGTTATACTATCACCTATAGTTTTAAGGATGCTACCCATCAGAGAAAATAGTGCAATCTAAATATCAAAAATATATCAACATGAAACGAATAAAAAACTTTTGTAAATTATTTTTGACCCTTGGCTTCTGGGTGAAAAAAATTCTTTAGCCTGACAGTTTTAAGCAAAGAATAAATGATGATCATTTACTGCAAAACACAGGAAAGGCATTGTCAAGTCATGACAAGAAAGTAGCATTGCATGTTATGTGACAGCATTATTGTATTCTATAATATTCATACAAATATTGCAGGAAAAATAAGGGACATTATATTTATATGAGTAATATTGGTAATACCAGCATTTTTACTGTGGTGTACCAACCTGTTCTTCATTCTAAAAATCACTAATTAAAACTTATTAAGATACATAGTACAGATTGTATTTAAACAATATTATTCACACTTTGATTCCAATGAAATCAAGTTAAGGATGACTAATGTACTTTAGGATCTCATCCAATGGATTAATTCAATAGATTGTCTATTTTATCCCAGTAGTAAAACAGACCAGGCAAAGAAAACCAGACATTTATGCATAATTGTTAGCTATTCAAATATTAAAGGCAACTATGTAGGAAAATTCTGAATTCCTGAAGTCCAAAACAGTCTATACATCATGGGGAGAGGAACTAGGATTGTAGGCATAATATAAGCTTAAGAAAACTCTCTTTCATAAAGTACAGGTAGGGAACCTGTGACACTACAGAAATATAACAGATATTGGCATGACTACATCTATCCTAATTTCTTAAAAGCCTTTAAATATAATTAAATTAAATAAATATATAATTAAAAACAAAATAGGATGGAATGATTCTGGAGTGGCTGGACCCTTGCACAGAAGCACAAATGCATACATTTTATTGTGAGTTCTTACTTGTCTTAATGGTTTTTCACTATAGTGATCTTACAAAAACATTGTAACACAGTATAATGATATTCACTTCTGCACAGTTTGATGATGTTAATGTGGTTTATCAAATACTGTATCTTTTACTGTGCATATTACCACTTACTAGCTGTTTTTTATTGTTAGAATGAATAGAGGTTTCTATAAAAAAATTAGAGGAAGGGGGCACTTCCATCCCTAAGGCCTAAATTTTTTTGGGATTGCAGTTTTGTACAAACCGTTTCTCCTCCTTTCCACTCTAAATGTTTTGTTTTATTTTGTTCTACATAATTGCTGCTTATACACAGGAATTTATAGAATGATCACTTCTGGGTATAAAGGTATCAGTAACATTTAGTAATGTTTGGTAAGCATCCACAAGATAATTTCACTATGCTAACAAACTGTATAAGCAAGGTTAGAATATATTCTTTTCTTCTCTTTTTTACATAAAACACAAGATAATTGGTTGTAAAAGTGTTTTGATAACAACAGATGTGTAAAATTGAAAATAATTTCATAGTCTATACTGTACAAGGACTCTTGTTCACTAGGATATACACTTCTATTTTTTTGTATAATTCAGGGATAGAATCATCTATCCAACCAGAGATTTATTTATTTATTGCTCTCAGAAACATTTTTATTGATATCATTAGTATATTTTTTAACTTTTTGACCTAAAATATTTTAAGAAACACTTCTCAATACAGTTTATTTATTCTTTTTATTTATTCTTATAATTTGCATTGTTTGTGTTAGCTCATGTGAACGCTTTTCTCTCAAAAATGAAATCTATTAATTTTCAATGTTAAAAGTAACATTTTAAGGCCTTGTCATTGCTATTTGTAATTTTTGAGACTATTATTTACTGAAGACAGTTGATATGTCCTTTCAGTAATTTAGGCATATATGTTATGCAAGATGTATTCAATTCTTGAAAACAAAACATCAGAACAGACTTGTATTCCATATATTTTGGTAAAATTATTAATAATAGTTAGAATTCAGGATGGCATATTATTTTTGTGGGAAAGATTCCTTATACTACATGATTTGTAAACCTTATATATCACTGAATATTTCCAATGTAATGTTTGAGCTTTACTAGTCAGTAATACCTCTGTAAATTATTTAAGGTAACCTTTTTTTAAAAAAAAAAATTCCAGTTTTGTCTTCCCATTTCATTTGAATAAAATTACACTGTCTTAAATCCAAACACCTTAGTTTGAAAGTATTTGTGATGTCAGTTACAAGAAATATAAATATATCTGATAGTCTTAATAATATATTCATCATGTCTCAGTGTGGGGAAGATATTTAGGGAAAAGATTTATGGAGAAACTTAAGCTGCATTTTGTTATTATTGTCCTAGGTAACATATATATAATTCTTCTTGTTTTATTTGTTCTATGAAAGTAAATTTGAAAGGCAGGTTAAGAAGAGACAACATAATTCACATATATTTATGAAAACAGTATATCATGTAGTCTTAAGCTAAAAGATATATAATATTTAGATATGGATGCCAAAAAGCAGACTTTGAATGCTGATTGAGAATCATCTTTTTGTTACACTAATAGGAGAATGAAAGTTATGTCCTTTTGAACATTTGCTATGCTTTGCTTCATTTGTGCTGTCCCCTCCCCCCCCCCCACACACACACACATGCAAACACACTATGAAGCAATGATGCTTAAGAGAATGGGGAGACTTTAAAGCAGGAAACAGAAGTGTATCTGAATCATGGGCAAAGGGTGGCAAGAAGCATTTGAACTGCCAACAGTTTGGCCTATTGGTTAAGGCACCAGGCTAGAAACCAAGAAACTCTGAGTTCTAGTCCTGCCTCAGGTATGAAAGCCAGCTGGATGATTTTGGGCCAGTCACTCTCTCTCAGTCCAACTCATCTCCCAGAGCTGTTGTGGGGAAAATAGGAAGAGGAAGGAGTATTAGGTATGTTTGCTGCTTTGTATTAGTTACAAAAATAATAAATTTAGATTAAAAAAGTATTTATAAAACAGAATAAAATATTAGGACAAGAGATTAAGACAAAATAATATTGTCCAGAATGTACCAGCTCATTATCCTAAACAATGTCTATAGAATATTAGATTACAGAATCCTTTTTACAGCTCTATCATCGCACTTTTTTTTCTTATCCATTTACATCAGCCAAAACATATCTGCTGATATTTACTGAGACTTACCTGAGCAGCACCGCAGCTTCCCACAGATAGAATCCTGAGACAGCAGCACGCAGGTATTTAATGTGGGCCATGGTATGGCGAGGTATTTACAACCTCCTCCCAAAAGAACGTGTCCGAGTCATAAGGGGAGGAGGAGGCTCCTGAAGAATCGGAGAGTTCGGAATGAGAGCGCTACGGCAGCTGGAAAAGCTGCCGAGTTTTCAGGACCCTGGAGAGCTCCCTGACAATCGACAGAACCTGTACGAACCGAGGACGTCTTTTCCCAGGGTGATCTATTCGCCGGCGCTTGGGATGTCGTGCATTTTTGGGTTGTTGTTGGCAACCAGCTCGAGGTTTGTATTGTGCATCTAAAGAGAGAGGCTAATCCCAGGGGACAAGACCAGCAGCCAAAGAAGGGCATCGGGAAAAGGCAAGCAGCAGCAAAATACACCTACTTGGAGGTTTTCCTCTGTCCCTTCTTTTCTTCTCTGTCCAGAAGCCAATTTGCCACATTCCTGAACACTGGCAATAGTAAGGCTAGAAAGGGAAGGAGGCGGAGACAAAGCAGTGGACTCCCCCCGCCCCCCCCCCCGGGTCAGGAAGCTCCCAGACTGACAGAAAGCTTGCAAGAGTTGTTTTACTAAAGAGTAAGAGAGAACGGGATGCAAAAATGCGGTGGGGCAGGGACAAAATTGGCACTGTGATTCTCTCAAAGGGATATCCTTTGGCAAAGAAAAAAAGGAAAGAATTACAGAACTACAGGACAGAACTACTGAAAGGGCCAAAAAGTCTTCCAAAAGAGAGAGCTTTTTTAGAGTTTTTGTGGATTGATATACTTGCCTACTGTGCTTAATGTAAAAATGGGTCACTATGGGAATCATTTGTCTTGAAGTTTATATCAAAGGTTTAGCTATGGAAGCCTGGAGAAAACCTGTGGTGAGGCAACTCTACCTTGAGCTAAGGGATGTGTGATCTTAAGAATTCCAGAGAAGGTGAATTATTACCAGTCTTTTGTGTATTTGGAAGACTTGTGGAGACTTTCACTCACAATTTATGAGTGAAAGTTTTACCATCTCCAGTGCATTCATAAAGAAACAGAAAGTGAGACAGGAAAAAAAAAGGTTGGGGGAATGGATTGAATCTCCATTTTTTTGTCTTTTTCTGTTTCCCTTTCTGTTTCTCTATGAATGCACTGGAGATGGTAAAACTTTCACTCATAAATTATCAGTATAAATGCTCTACTAACAAAGCAGCATAAATGGCCTTCTCTGAGGATGCAGATTCTATTTTATTTATTTATGTGCACTGACATACATACAGGCACATGAGTCTAAATGATAAAACACATGTACCAAAATATGTGGGTGATGACAAAATAAGCATTATAATTTCACACTTTTAATACTTTTAAATATTATACATTAAAATAATGCTTTTAATGTAAGCATTAGTTTTACATATAAGCATCATGTTTAATGAAATCATCAACTATCACTTAAGTAGAAATTAGCAATTTCCACCCAAATTAAATTAATACAATTACTATTTGTAAATGCATAGTGCAATAGAGGTGAAAGCTCATTTAGGTTCCTTTTATACACTTAAAAAAAACCCAAGTAATTGTCTTGTTTTCCTTAGAGAATGATGGGATCACTAATACTTTTCATAGTAGTACTTAAAACTTATATAATGACATTTCTAATGTAATCATAAAGAGGTTCTACTTTGTAAAGTAATATTGCATTATATATGTATTATTCAACATTCCCAAAATGTTGTGCTATATGTAGCAATTTATTTTACTTATTTCACATACTTTGATTTGATGTACTTATTGGTTTTAACAAAGGATTAAAAATATCCATTACAAGTGAGGGGGAAAACCCTCTTTGAGCAGAATAAGGTTTTATAGTATATTGTAATCATTTTGGTTTGAGATGTTCAGTTAAGCATGTGAGCAAGTTTAGCACTTTTTGAAAACATGTCATATGTAAGGTACTTACTTCTGTTGCATTGTGCAACTATTTGATTTCATTATTTATTCTTTATGCATCTTATACATACATTCTTAATCATACATTCCTATTATTGGAATATACTATCTTTACTACCTACAAGTAAAATAACTCATTAAATTATGCTATCTTCAAACACTGGATTGAACTGAAGAGTACCATCTTTTTATTTTATTTTTTTTAATGAAATTCTTAAAAGCACGCTTTTAATATAGGACATGGACCTTTGCTTTCAAGAAAAAAAAAACCCTGTGAGATGCACCCATCTTAAAACTGAAACCTAAAGAAAGCTATTTTTAAAAGAGAGAGAGAGAGGGAGGGAGGGAGGGAGAGGGAGAGGGAGAGGGAGAGGGAGAGGGAGAGGCAGAGGGAGGGAATTATTCACTGAAGTGCAATAATTCCCTAACAAGAAAAAACAGTCTCCTATTTGGTGGAAGAACAGCTTACTTTGGGCAATCTCAATATCAGAATAAACATTATAGAATAGTAAGACAATTGCATGCAATTATTATCACCAGACCAGGATGTATTGAATGAAGAATGAGGGCTTTAAAATATATCACAGTTTATCCTAGGCCATTGTTCCTTAATATTCTAGACAGCTTTACAAACAGCAAAATGCTGAGAAGCATGTCACTCCTTAGAAAAGTTGTATTTTGTAATTTGTTGGTTTCTAACATTCTTTATTTTTAATAAAATCAATAGAATATAATAATAGCTACTTTAGCTCTGACCTGGAGATGTGGAATGCTGTGGGATGACTCAGCTTGCCATTCTATCTTTCCTGAAAACTTTACCTATTTGTTTTTTAGACTATTTCACATAAATATGAAAGGATGTGAATGTAATATGAAACTCTTCCACCTTTTTTTGTTTCACATATCTATGTTCCAGACATAGATTGGTAACAGATGTCAGGAGCACTGAGAAATTTTAGTTAATGGTATATGTATTGGGAAGGATTTGAAATTTGTCACCAGATATGAAGACAAAAAGTTTCTATGGTAATTCAAAGCAATGAAGTTAGAGTAAATTGTCCATAACTGTTTATCATGTATTAGCTGCAAGTTAAGATGAATTTGTGATGAATAATGATAAATATGTCTCAAAGATTATTCTATCAATAAATAAAAGTGCCTAATGTGTTGGTTTAACTCTAGTGTCATCAAAAACTTATGATTAGAATGATGCACTAATGTGCTGATCAATTCGTCGCAACATAATGCTTCCAAATATTATTTCAAATAATAGCACTATACAAAATAAATACTAATAGTGTTAATGAGAAGTCACTAGTGCCTATCATCTCCAGGAATAGCTATGGTTGACATATAGTTATACATAGTGACAAAGAATACATTCATGGCCAACACTGGTAGATGTTGGCTAAACCAGACCTCCATCCAAATGGTAAACTTGAGGAAAATTTTATTATCACATACTGTTTCTTTTATCTTCTGTCCAACTCTCATCTTGTCTGGAATAAACTTCAGCTTTCTAATCTTTTTTTTTTAGAAGAAACTTGTTTATATACAACAATATATAACATGATGCATGTATACAATACCCATGCAGTTCTTTCAACGTAGTAGCAGAACCAGAACCAGAACCAGCTGCTGTGTATTATGAGAAAAATGCTATTGGACCTCGTTCTTCAAGATTCTAAACTATGAACTGCTGAAATAAAGTAAAGAGACATGTAGAATTTATTTTAAAGACTTGTTCCATGAGAATCAGAAACATTTAAAAATATCTCAGACACTATAGCTAGTCACAATTGCACATCATTCAGCAGCATTTTTATGAATAAATAGCACCTAGTCATTCAGTCACTATCAACTGCTTTAGAAAAATAAAAGCACACCTGTCCACAGCAAGAAAAGTAAATGGTTATGTTTATAAGGAACACCTATCAAGTAGTTTCAAAATGTCCTTGAGCAGCTATGAATTTATTTACATTGAAATAATGAATTCAATAGTTCAATGTTGTTTGAGAATGGGAATTTCATATAATATGTGTGAAATTATGCTTCCCATTGATCCTGAAATATGGGATTATTATTAGCCCTCAGTACTTACTTACTTACTTACTTACTTACTTACTTACTTACTTACTCCTTCCTTCCTTCCTTCCTTCCTTCCTTCCTTCCTTCCTTCCTTCCTTCCTTCCTTCCTTCCTTCCTTCCTTCCTTCCTTCTGCCTCATGCACACAGACACTCTAAAATACTTTATCTTAGTTTAATGTTGGTACAGGTTGAACATTACAATATTTTGATGAGAGACCACATGTCCCTCTCTTTTTGTGTGTTTGTGTTGTGTGCTTTGCATTCTTTATATATATATATAGCTGGACCTCAAAGGAAAGTTTGTTTCATAAGGTGGGAACTACAGTGGAAAAGGCACACTTCCTAGGGTCTGCAAGATGGCAAGTTTTCAGGGAAGGGACCTGAAGTGTCCAGAGAAAGGATAGTAACTACAAATTATTTGATAAAAAATAATTATTTTTGTTATAACGCATCATTTATTAGCTTTCTAAGCTGTAACTCCAAATCTTGATGTAGATTTATAGTGAAGTGGAGACAACAGGTTTCCTGTGTTCCACATGAGATCCCACTCTATTGCCTGGAGTTATTTAAAATAAGAGAAAATAAAATTGCAGAAACATATTCACATTTCTGGGTAACTGGATTTTAGCATTTTAGTTCAAAGAGATTGTAGAATCATATAATACCATTAATTGTAGCATGTAGGTCTACAAAATAAAAGGATGGAATGTAGTGTTATGGATGGATGGTCAATTAAGCCAATTAAAAAAATAGACCACACTCTTCTAATTTTGTTCTAGTAAGCACCTCTTTCATTTAAGAGTCCCCCCCCTGATGTTTAGTTGAAATCTGATTCCCTGCCATGCCCTAGTCTACTTTGTGACTAACAGAATTTATCGTACATTTCCTAAAAACTGTTTTGTTTTTAGAAAGGTTATAAATATGAAGCATTCAACCATAAATGGACAGATTCTCTAAGATGCCATTGCCTGTTTTCTATTTCTTCATGCTACTTATAAACCAGCTATCTCTTCATATACATGGATTTGTAATGCTTTGTCTATTAACTAGGATTTTTACATTCTAATCTGTTTACTAACATAATAATACTTCATTACATCTAACAGTAAACTACCAGTCACTAGTGAACTTTCTAATGGCTAGAACTGTCAGCCCTTTCAGCTAGGCCAGGTCAGGAAACAGACAGCACAAAGGTTAATGGAGCTTTATTGCTGTAGCATATAATAAAAGAATGTTGAAGTCTGACAGAGTAGTGTCCTACCCCTTCTAATACCAAACAGAACCAAGATAGTAATCTTTCTCACACCTGCTCTACCTCAGGGATGAACTTACTGTATCAGGGATGAACTTACTGTATTCCTTCCTCAAGGCTATCTCTGTACTTTTTTGTACCAGCCAATAATTGTGAGAAATTAGACCCCAAGTGCAAATTAAAATTAGTATTGTATTTTATTTTATTAAAAAAAATTTTTTTTAAAGGTGACAAGTATCAGAGTAAAATACTCTCCCATTTTGCATATGAAATAGTTATTGAAGACTTTGAGAAGAAAAACCATTACATGAAGGTGTGCAAGTCTGTCAGAGAGGTATATTTGAGTGCTTCCCTTGTGAAATCATCCAATTAAATGCCCAAGAATAGAATGCTTACATATTAGTCAGAGTTCTACATACTATATACCTCTAGTTAAATATACTCCAACTGGTATATAAATAGAATGAATTCTATTCCATTAACAATTTTCCACTAAGATATGAATGCTAATCTAGGAGTTCATTTCAGAAACTGTAAATTATTAATGGGACCGTGTTTAGTATACTTTCTATTAAAGCTATGCTAACCTATATACATTTTCTAATTACAGGAGCATCATGGTGCAATTATAGTAAACCTATTGAATTCAGTAGGAAACTTAACTTTCCCCAATTATTAAGAACATTGGATTCAACCCATGTTATATAGTGCATAGAGTATGGACCTGAGAAGATCTGATTTCATATCTCTTTATTTCCCTCTGTACTCATAAACAAAGATATTAAATGAGTGATTATTTTTCTACTTGTCCAAATTAACTAGAATTTTGATAGGCAACAATAATGAATGGTAATAGAATATAGATACAGCTAGACAGCGAGATATAGATAGATAGATTGTAGATAGATGATAGATAGATAGATAGATAGATAGATAGATAGATAGATAGATAGATAGATAAATAGATAGGGAGTGGGAGAGAGGAGAGGCATCTGAATGCCAATAACAGTTAAGTTCTGTTAGTGGCCATTATAATTACAATTATTTGTAAACTAATAACGACATGTTTTCAAAGGAGATCTGGAACTAATTTGCTGGAAAATTGAGTAGCAAGATGCAGTATAAGTTACTCTAATAGTTTAATAGAGGATTTATGTTGATGAATGATCAGTTAATATTTGTGTGGTATGTATCTGTTTTCTATTTTATGATAAATAAAACTTATTGTAGTTATTTTTTTCCTTCATTCAGTCATGTCCAGTTCTTGGACTGCCTGGATAAATCCTTGCAGTTTTCTTGGCAAGGCTTTTCAGAAGTGGTTTGCTGTTGCCTCCTTTCTAGGGTTCAGAGAAATTGACTAGTCCAAGGCTTTCTGCCTAAGTAAGAACTAGATTTCTCAATTTCTAGACTGATATCTTCAACACTACACCAAACTGCTTCTCAATTTAGTTAATACGTATGTCAATAAATAATTTTGCAGAGGTTATATGGCTATAGGAGACTGGCAGTAAAACTAAACAAAATGAGGCAGTAATCTGAGGAAGAAATTTCTGACAGGCATCGTAGTCTGGTATTAGATTAAGGTACGTGCCATTCAGACTCCTTGTGAGAGCTAAACTAGCAGCAAAATGAATTAAAGCCTGCCTGTCAATATCTTCATTTCAGTGCTCTTTTTCAGTTTCTCTCTTTTTCATTGTCCTCGAGGAATATGGATGAAAGATTTTTTCCCCCTTAATTTAAATCTAAATCTGTTGACATTGTTTTGACTGAAGTAGTGCTCCTTAGTGTGGTATTGTATATAAAACCTCTGATGATAATTTGGAAATCACAATATCGTTCAATGGCATTTCTATATTTTTTTCAACCATTTTTCCATATTGCTCTTGCTAGCTATTGACCCATTAGTCATAACAATTCAAACAGAGGCCAAAGGAATTTTCAGAAAAAAGAGAATTATTAACTGCAATATTGCGCATCCTAGTAATAGGACCATGAAAGGCTTCCAGGGTCATCAAGTCCAATCTTCTGGTCTGCAGGAGATCCGCTGAAAGTAAATTGTTTCTGACAGGCATTTATCTAGTCATGTACACACATCTCTCTCTCTCTCCCTCCCTCCCTCCCTCCCTCCCTCCCTCTCCCTCTCCCACTCCCTCTCTCCCCCTCCCTCCCTCCCTTTCCCTGCCCCCCTCCTCCCCTCCCTCTCTCTCACACACAACAGATGCACAGGTACACACATTTGTAACCTAACTTTGCTTTCAGAGCTCATGTTGGTTTACATGAGAATCCCCTTTAATTTTTCCTACTTGAATAGTGCAGTCATACAGGCTGGACTTTAAAAGAATAACAGGCCCTAAGACGTATAGTAATCTGCATGTTTTAGTCATTTTACTGAACTAGTTCTGCTCTTAAAAGAAAATCTCAGATAGTACCTATCTGTAAATGCATGAGTCATTATGAACACAGCAAATGAAGACACAATAAAATATGAAAGCTATGAAAAGTATATGACTGAATCAGAGGTGGGTTTCAGCTGGTTCTAACTGGTTCTTATGAATCGGTAGTGGAAATTTTGAGTAGTTCGGAGAACTACTCAATTCGGTAAATACCACCTCTGCCTGGCCCTGCCCCCAATCTATTCGCTGCCTCCCAGCCTCCCAGCCGATCAGCTAGAAGGAAAAAATCAGGGCTTGCTTTTCAGCCGGGAGATCGATCGAAGAAGAAGAAAAAACAAACAAACAAGAAGCCGTCGCTTTAAATTGACAAGTCAAGAAGCAGCTGCTGGAAGGAGGTTTTTACTTGCAGAAGCGAAGTGACATTCAGCAGTTCGTTTCTGGGTCAGCTGAACAACAAACTGGATAAGAGGAGGGATTCTTATCCAGTTCTATGTTTTTGAACTTTTGGGGTTTGTGCAACATGGGCTTTGTGTTTCTAAAAAGGTTTGGGTGATTTCCATTGTGAAATATCCTGTCTTGAATGAGTTTTCTGCCTGCTTGTAAATGGAGCCAAACTTCCGGCTTCCACTTTCTATTATCTCTAAGCATCGGTAGCTGCTTCTTCTTACAAAGTTTCCTTTATGCAGCTGGCAGGAATGTGGAATGAGCCTCATGCAGGTTCCTTTGTTAGCAGCTTGATTTTTCCTTGATTTTCTGGGAGCCTTTTCTTATGAGTAATATTTTATTTGGGGAAATGAAGAGGGGGGAGTTTGATTTCTTCCAGAGCAGGTTAGTGGGGTGGAGAGGGAATGGGGATTTTGCAGTATCCTTCCCCTGTCACGCCCACCAAGCCACGCCCACCAAGCCATGCCACGCCCACTAAGCCACACCCACAGAACTAGTAGTAAAAAAATTTGAAACCCACCACTGGACAGAATGTCTTCTAAAACACAGGGTGCTTTGATTCATGAGCCAGTTTTTTTAAAAAATAAGATCCTGTTTCATACAGGAATAATATCACTTGAAAGGTTCTCCCCTTTTTCTTACTCTCTTTCAATCTTTTATCTCTTGGTAGATAGACCAATCTGAATGAGTGGTCATAAATTGAGGACTACTTGTACTACAAGCTGTTTTTAGAATGCTTTTAGACCACTTAGTTTTAAAAACAGATTTATATTCTAATTGTTTTACAGAATGGAAACTAAGAAAAAAATAAACAGTTTCAGATAAGAGTTGGGAATTTAGTATCTGCTTTACATAAATCTATGAATAGGCATCCTGGTTAACCAGTATAAAGACATCTGGAAAGAATTATAATTACATTTAGTATTCCTAGTATGATTTGATTGCTTATTTGTACCCTATGACTATCATTAAGTGTTGTACCTTATGATTCTTGATGAATGTATCTTGTCTTTTTATGTACACTGAGAGCATATGCACCAAAGACAAATTCCTTGTGTGTCCAATCACACTTGGCCAATAAAGAATTCTATTCTATTCTGTTCTGTTCTGTTCTGTTCTGTTCTGTTCTGTTCCTGTCCCTATAAGTTGGAGTCCTATTTTTAGAGATCAAAGTAAAAAGTTAGATCAACCACTACTGCTGATCTGTTGTCTGCCTAGCCTGATAACCCAAGGCAATTCCAAAAAATAACCACAGCTACTGGTAAATATATGATTTTTGGGGGAGGAGGGCGGGGAGTTACATACAAAAATAAAGACCACAGAGAATTCCATCTTCTGATGGGACTTTTTCCCATTGAGGCTGGCTGAAGAGATGAAAATTAAAATGAATTCTTGAATGTTGATCATAATTATCATTGCCAAGTATTTCAATATATTTTATGAGAATGCTTGATGAAGTTTTAAAATCAGAAACAACATGACTAACTGTTCATGTGTGGTCCTTAGTCTGGAAATTATACCTGATAAGCATTGTAAGAAGTTCAGTAGAACAATGACTATATAGGATTATAGAATATTTAATAATTTCTTTCTGCATTGTAAATTGAGGTAAACATCATAGTTAAAAATGGCTTGATTTTCAACAAAATTTTGTTGGTAACATAGCATAAAAAATTTCCAATACCGTATCTTGTATATTATTTCACTTTATCAAACTTTGCAATGTTTGGGGCATTGAATGTGTCAAGGGCCCCATTTCCTAGCTATATTCTAACTGGCCAAGTATCTTGACCCTATGTTTTTAGGGATTTTATTTGTTTTATTGTTTTTAAATGTTTTTAATATTTTTTACTGTAATATATATTTTTGAATTGCAAGCTGCCAGAGTCATTGACTAAAATGGGTGGCCATAAAAATGAAACAAAAAAATAAATATGTCATTATTTTTGTTAAAAAGAATCATTGAAATATTGGAATTTCTTTTCAGTCTAACATTTTTAAATATGTGTAATATATTCAGGTCTCTGAGTAGTTTTATACACAGATTTGTTTCAAGTATTTTTTGTGAAAAGAATACTTTTTATTTATCTTTGCAATCATTTTAATTTTCAGTAATTGTGAATGATTCAAAGGGAAGGGGTGGAAGTCTTCCTTTAGTAACCTGTTTTTTTATTCAAAAATTAAGTTATCTGACTCATTTTCCAGCATCAAGTACCAAAGATAAAAAAATTGTGGTTTATATTCTACCATTAAAATGTCATTTTAGCCAATTGACTTTTGAAATGTTTTATAAAGCTTGCACTCATGAATTGCAGAATTTGCCCTTTTACATTTTTTTCTCATCAGTTTTAGAAACTTATGTTCACCTTGTATGCTCTCCTACCTGTCAAGTTTTTCAAAAAGGTTAATAAAAAAAGAGAAAGGTATTTAATGGCTTTTGAAATCTTTGAAAAGGTTTTTTGTCATAGACTGTGAAGGTGAATAAGTAACTATGGATTTGAAAGAGAACAGAATTATATCATATACTTTAAATAAATAAACTATTAGCAAAAATTGTAGAAAACTAGTACAATAATAACCCTTGAAGTAATATTATCTATCTACAATATTAAATATAGACACATATTTAATAAGTTAAGATTTGTATGTACTGTTAATTCCTCAAGAGTCTGTTGAAATGGCACAACCTTTTTATTCATTAATAGTCTACTCCAGCTGATTATTCTTTTAGTTGTATGCAATTTGGAATATGACCTAGTTCAGGAGTCTGCAACCTTAAACACTCAAAGAGCCATTTGGAGCCATTTCCCAGAGAAAAGAAAACACCAGGAGCCAGAAAACCCTTTCCGTGCCTGACTATTTCTTGAGCGGCCACAAAACTAGCATATGTAGTTGAATTAAACATTCAGTTTTCTTCTAAAACTTTTCTTTTCTTGGATTTATCCATGGTTGGCCTACCGGGGGTTGAAAAGCTCAATAAATTGCGTACTGGCAGGTGTTTCACATTGGTGTTGTGATGCATATTTTGAGTGACAGGGAGCCGCAGCAGAGGGGTGGAAGAGCCACATGTGGCTCCAGAGCTGCAAGTTGCTGACCCCTGACCTAGTTGGTTGAGTAGTCTACTTGGATGCCATGCATAGACTCTGGTGTCTTGAAAAGCTAAGGACAATGAAAATTTAGGTAAATCAGTAGAATAATGATAAGAAAAGATATGGGAGGAATCAAATCAAAATAAATTAGAGTCAATTTTAGTGTCTCCTAGCACTAAAAGAAGCCAAAAGTTGTTTAGCCTAAAGTCCTTAAGATGATTAAGACTCTTTTAAACTCCACACTAAGGTACTGAGGATTCCAAAGAAAGTTATTGAAATTGCAGAATATGTGGTGTACATGGTATAAAATGTGTTTTATTGATAGGTGTTATAAAATATTTGGTTGCTTGCTGTTACATGTGGAGAAATAACTTGATTAAGGAGGAAAGCAAATCTTATAAACTTCTTACTGAAAGCTTTAGCAGATTATACTTACAAATGCCAGCCAGATGGATGTAAAAATAAAATGAAAGACTAACTCTGTAACAGATGCGGTAATCAGCACAGATAAAAAATGAGCTTAGATCATAGCTGTACTTGTATGCATGCAGGATCTGTGGTAAAATTAGTTCTGAGTTTATTTTCCAAGTTAAAAGAAATATCTAGTTATTTGGGTGTTAAATTGTCATCAGACACAGCTGTATAGAGTTACAGGTATTCTATTTGGCCATTTTTTCAAATCAGATTTGTGCTGCATAATCTTATTCCGAAGCATCCCATTAAATTAGGCAAAAATACATTCTATGATAATTCTGTTTCAAAGTGTCCCATGATATGTCATGAAATTTATTCACAGAAAAACATAAACCCATTTGTGAGAGAGCAAGAAATATACCTGGACCTGGTTCTTCTATCATTGGAGGTTCTGATGCTCACACCTTCTCACTTCCATTTTACTTTCCTGCATGACTCCTGCAGGTTTAGTCTTCACCCCCCCCAATCCCAATTGTACCCAGAATTCTGATTATTTCTCCCATTTAAGTCCAATGTGTGTCACATCACAGATATTCAGATGAACAAGGAAGCAAGAAGCAACATGCATTTCCAGCCAAAACCATACCTCCAAATGAGAATGGAAGCTATTACAGTCTTTGGATTATGACCATTTGTTCAGGGACTGCCCAAAGTTGCAAAGATGCTGAGTTTACAACCAGTTCTTACAGTTGCTAGCTTCCTATAAGGAAAGACAATGGGAAAGCCAGCAGGAGGTTGCAAGTCACTTTCCCACCCACACATTCACCCACCTACTTGTGGTGCTTTTGATGCTCACCTGCCCACCTGCCCACTTATAACTTTTATTCATCAGCCTGCTTGGCTGGAGTCCTATCTCTTCCCACACTGCAGTCATATGAGATCCCTCGCTTAATAACGTGTGCAGTGCTGAGGTTACAATAGCAACCAGGATTGCTGGAGTTGCCATTCTTAAGTGATGTAATTATGTCTCATTATGTTTTACAACCGCATCACTTAGTAACAGACATTCTGATCCCAATTGCCATTGTAACCCAACAACTACTTTGCATTTTATTGTAGTGGGGAAGGATGTGTTGCCAGTATTGGCTGGGAACCAGAAATGTTGCTCTCCTCCTTTGGTGTGGTGTCAAGCTTGTGTTTCCTGATTGACTTCTCCCACTGTAGCTGTTAAATCTTATAAAACTAACTTTTTCTAACAATTTCTTTACATGAATTGAACCTAACTGCCTAGATAACATCCCTGCCTATTCTATAGCAACCTAACCAAGAGCTACAATTTTAGAATCCAAATTGGATTTCAAAAAAACCCATAATATTCACTTGAAAGAAATAGCAGTGTAGGGAGATATCAGTTATAATGTGTAAAATTGTCATAATGGACCATATTTGATCTGATGATAATCAGTCTAATTAGATTTTCATGCTTGCATGAATGTCACTTAAGTACTGCTAAAAATTCAATAGCTGAAATAAACTTCACATTCATTATTTCCATATTTTTTTTATATTTGTGCATGGTGAGATGTATTTTTTAAAAAAAAAAAAAATACAAGAACACTGAAAATTTATCCCTGTTCATCGTTTCCTTAAAATAGTGACAATGAAATGTGTGCTAATGTTTCGGTGGCTAGAGAAGGAAGGCCATATGTGACAACTACTTCTTTTTTAAATTTTTCAACTGTTTTGGTCTTATGTCTCTATGTTGCTACTTCAGCTTTAAGATCATCTTTCAAACCTGTGTAATGGTTGCCCTACTTATCCTATGTAAGATGACTGTTTCCTAAGAATAATCCTTGAAAAATAGGGTTAAGTGCCAAAGTAATAACACATATTTTGATATTTTTTTAGGCAGGTATTTTTATTACTTCAGGTTATTGGTAGGTACATATTGTGTTAATATACTATAATGGTGTCTTTTAAATTACTTTCATTGCTGTTGTTTATCATGTACTGTTTAAACATGATTATGGACTGCATGTTAATTATTTTTACTCATGGAGTCAAGTAGTGCTGTCAAAGGATTATGGCTGACTTATCAAATATAATGGATTAGAAACCCATTACATTTATTTTAAATACTTGTTATAATATTCATAACTGCATTATTTATAATTATATAATTTTGAAGTATTTTGTAAGTTACCTAGGAACACTTTTGCTTTGAAAAGTGATAGATAGATAGACAGATAGATAGATAGATAGATAGATAGATAGATAGACAGACAGACAGACAGACAGACAGACAGACAGACAGACAGACAGACAGACTAGGGTGTACTTAGGAATGTCAACTAACTTTGAAGCTCCCAGGGTTGTCATTATTGTAAGGATAAATTGAGCGGCTATGGTATACATAGCTAACCTATGTTTTTTGGAGAAAAAGGCAAAATATAAATTTATAAATTAAAATAATAAACAACAGCTATAAATAATAGCAGCTCTTCCATATACAGAAAGCAGAATTCTAAACCAAAAGAAATGCTGAATATTTCTTCCTTTTTATTGTCCAAGGTCTACATCTTTCGTAATTGTGAAACTCCTGAATTCATTTTATCTGTGCACAAACAAGAGTGCTGAGGTTTCCTTAAATTGGCAAAAAAATTTCAAATATCAGTTATTTGTGTCTTTTTGTTATCCATATGCATAAAATGCTTGTTTCTTATAGAGAGCTTTTCATTTCTTTAACAAAATGAAAAATCTCTGATTTTTTTACTTAATCCATTTTTACTTAATAAAGTAGTAACAGTTAATGAACAATATTTTAGTAAACCTTTTAAATGTAATCAGAGCACAGAATCAGATGATCACCAAGTACTTTGATAACTCAATTTTCTAAACATAGAAGACAGAAGAGAGCCAAGGTAGAAGGATGCCAGTTTCACATCATTGTGATTGTAGATCTATACTGTATTTCTTCTATCTGTGTTATGTTGGACGGAGGCTTTCTTATTAAGTTTTAATATGAAAGGTTCCTTTACCACCTTAGATTATTCTAAAAGTTGTAGTTTCACAAGATTAGTATTCTACACATCAGGCCACATATAACTTAAATGTCTGCTGTCATCTGCCTCCATTAAACTGTCTCACACAAGGAACATTACTGCTGATATGATAACACTTTCTAGTGCAGGATATATTTCTTCTCTCTTGCCTGGTTTAAGTGCTTCTGTAGCTCAGACTCATGTTTTATTGGATAAAAGTACATTTATTATTCCTTTAGGCCTTCTCCCTCCATATGTCCCTTCAAACCATTCCATTTTATATCACATGTATATTTCTGTCCTGCTTTTTGCATGTCTTCAACCTGCATTTTTCTGCCAGGAGCAGTGTAGTATGAAATATAAATAGGGGCAGAAAGTATTTCTATTGCTTTCTATTTCCCAAATATATTTTGGAAGTGTGTTTCCCAATACATCAAGTAAGGTTTGCTATCAGACATCATGAAAGAAAGTTGAATGGTAAGAAGGCTACCTGCCTATGCAGAAAGTGTGCGGGGACATTTTTGCAGAAATGGGGGAAGATCAGTGATAAAGATTTTCTTGTTTTGACTTTATTCTGGTGATGGAAGATTCCCAGGCTGATTGGTTTGTATACTGCAGATATGCATACATAACATGATAGTAGATATTTTGCACCTTATTTCATGAAGCTGTCAAGCAGTCAATTAATAAAACGGAAAAGATTTTGAACTGGCATGAGATAGCATGAATGGAAGAAAAGAATGAAATAAACATGGCTGTCCTTCTGAGCAAGTGCAGCATGTAGTTTCATCAAGGAATACAGCTTAAATACTCACTATGTATCTCCTGTGATTTTACATCTGTCCTAGTATATACTGCATACAGTTTCTAACAGACTTAGTTAATTGTTAACTGTTTTCTGTTTAGCTAGAAGCACTATCAGTTACAATTGAAATGTCTGCAACTGGATACCATCTGCAGCCAAGGGTTACGCTGTCTTGTATCTACCAAGAGTATCTGCTTATCCTAATAGTTAACTGGCCAGCTGTGCCTCTTCCTGGGATATTCTTTCTATTGCCAACCATATTCCATTTTCATGGCCAGGGAGGATATCAGAGATTTTACAAGATTGAGGATAAACTGTGCTGATTACAACATTTATTGGCTGATATCATAATAGGAAAAAAAAATATGTACTGCATAAAAGTGACTTCACAGTCCATGACTAACATTGTTGTCACTGCACCATATTGCTCTAAGGTTTGGTCTAGGCTAGAAAACCAGAGACTGTGAGTTCAAATCCCATGTTAGCCGTGAAAGTGACATGGGTGCCTTGTGTGGAAAATAGAAAGGGGAAGGTGTGTTGGATATGTTCACTGCCTCATTTGTAAAAATAATAAAGGTGGGGTACAAATAAATGTACCCCATATGACCATGGAAATTGAGAACCCAGTTTGTGAGGGCAATAAGCTGACTTTGTATAAAATATACAAAAGTATGAAGGCTATTGCTTAACACACTGTAAGCCGCCCTGAGTCTCCGGAGAAGGGCGGCATATAAATCAAATTAAAAAAAAAAATTGTGGCTCCCTCGGCCAAGAAATGGAGATGAGCATTGTGCCATGGAGTTGGCCATAACTGACAGGGAAAACCAGAAAGAAAGAAAGAAAGAAAGAAAGAAAGAAAGAAAGAAAGAAAGAAAGAAAGAAAGAAAGAAAGAAAGAAAGAAAGAAAGAAAGAAAGAAAGAAAGGACATTGTCATCCTTACTCTACCATGGGCAAATGGAAAGCTACATAGACTGAGATATCAGTGGCCCCCAAACATATTGATTCTCAGTTGCTGTTTTGGACTATCACTTGTCTTTTACCTTTTAAGATTCTTCCATAACCTTTTCCAGTAGATGTTTTTGTTAGATTCTTGACACCTTACTAGTTCATATATCAGTTAGAATGTACATAGCATTTTTATATTTATCTCATATTCATATTTGGGTGTTGGATTGAGTTGTGTGTGATTTTTTTTCCTGGAAATTATTACTAGAAATAATTTGGAGCTGCAACACAAGCAGTATTTAAAAAAAAAAGATGAATGATGGAATATCCATTTCAAGCAAGCAAGATATCACATTATTAAATTGTTTGTCATCAAATAAGATTTTGAAACAACATCCTATTCTCTTATTTTATTTGTTTTGTTGCTTTGAACAAAGGATGATATACAAACTAAAAAACAAATATAACTCATAAGTCATAAGAACAAATGGTTTGCACTTCATTTAAATACAATTTTAGTACTACACAAATGTTTTGTATTAATAATGACTCATATATAAAATCTATATTTTAAATATTTCTTGCTCTCTAATGTATAATGTGGAACAAATTGATTTTTTTTCTTTCATATTCCCTTAAAAAGAACCCATGTTGGTACAGAGAAAATGCCAGGGTGTATTAGAATGCTACATTCAGTCCCAAGCCTTGAGGGAAGAAGTCATGCTGTGTAGATGGATTAACCACCCAAATGTAACCAACTTCACTATTAGAAATTACTGATTCCGGAAGAGAACACACTCATGCTTTTGCTTTTTAAAATATAAATATAAAGATATATTGTTATAATTTAAGAAGAGCCCTGTTGGATGAGTCCAGAGCTCACATCAGTTCTACATTTTGTTTTTCATAGTGATCAGTCAGGGCCCCACTTAACTGATCTTTTTTATATGAAGTCATGCATGTTTGTGGTCATCATCACATCTTGTGTCCTATGTAAAGATTTTATCTGTTTTAAATGACCTTCCAAAAAGCTTCATTGAATGGCACCTGGTTCTAATGTTTCTGAGAGAGGAAGAAAAACTTCTTGTCCAAGTTCTCCAGGTCATGGATGGTTTTATACATCTCAATTATATCATTGCCTTTTCTTTAAGTTAAATATTCCAAACATTTTATCCTTTTCTAAAATTGGGAAATTTTTGTTGCTGCCGTCTGTATTTTTTCCAAGATAATGCCTTTTTTTAATGTAGTTAACAAGACTGTACACAATACTACAGATGTGTATATAATAATAATTTCGGTATTATAATGTTGGCATTTTTATTTAAAATTCATTTCCTAATGTTTCCTAAAATGCAATTTGTATTTTACAGTGTTACATGCTGACTTGACATCTTCACAGTTATGCATCAGGACCCCAAGATCTCTTTTTGACTTGTTTCAAACAACTCAAACCCTATTTGTATCAAACTACCAAGAATTTTCATAACCATTGTATATAAATATTGCAAGATAGAAATAAAGCTAAAGCTTTTTTTTTACTCATATGCATCACTTCACCCTTAAATTCAATTGCATTTGCTATTTAGCAGATATTTGACTTGGTTCAAAGCCTGCTAGAATTCTTAGAGCCACCTCTGGCCAGCTTATCCCATATTATAAAGTATGATTGAATTTAAAAATATTGGTCCCAGCAATCTACCTCCCTACTTCTATTCTGAGAAAATTATATTATCATGACGATGATGATGATGGTGACCACTATCATCATCATCCTTTCTCCTTGCTTTGTATTTTTGAACCAGTTAACAATTAATAAAAAGTAATAACTTTCATCTGTTTCTCATCAAAATTCTTTATAAGGAACTTTATCAAAGGCTGTTTGAAAATCCAAATATTTATTGTCAGCAGAACCAGTTCCATCTATGCATTTGTTGACATCCTAAAAGAACTTTAAAAGCTTGATAAAACAGGATTTATTCTAGTGAAGCCCATGTTAATTTCCCTTTGTCAAGACTTTTTCCTTTTGTTGTATATTTCTTATTATTTTCTGGCACAGTCTATGTAAGAGTAACACTCCCAAGAACTTCTTTGCATACCTCCATGATTTCTTCACCATCTTCAGTTTTTTCTCAATTTTTTAAATCAAGTGGATGATCAAATATCTTTAGATCTAATTTACATCCTATGTTGCCTTTTTATAGTGGAAGAATCTACTTTTCTATTGCTTTCTATAGTAATGTAGATCAGATTTTATGCCCACTTTAATAGTCAAACGGACATCTCCCCAGGATTCTTTCCATTCTTAAAAGTTTGTATTCAAAAATGACTACATCCTGCTAATTCATTTCCATTAGATATCAATTATATCTTCTGTATGGAAAAAGTTGATATATAGCGTACTATGAAGTGGGCAACCATAAATTATTATTATTATCATCATTATTATTCTTTTATTCATTAAACATGAAACTCAGTAAACTGAACATTTAAAAATGTATCACAAATATCATTGACTGGTGCTGATGGTTGATATGGGTTCCTGCCAGCATCCTAGGTGCCAATCAAGTATCTTCTTAAAATGTACGATGTTCCGAGTAGCGCAGGTATGCAGTTCTGCTAGTGTTATTGCATCCTCCTCCTCCTCCTTCATTATTATTATTATTATTATTATTATTATTATTATTATTATTATTATTCACAATCAATTATTCTTATTTTCTTGAAAGCATCACTGTTACAATTGGTCCTGTCTATTACAATATTTCTTGAAATAACTACACTATTTCAAACTGGATGTTGTTCAAACTGGATGTTGTCATCTCAGATTTTCCTCAAGAATCAGTCCGAAAGCTATTCTGACACTTTTTTTATATGCACCAGCAGACCTATTCCATTTTAGTTCATGGGAAGCCCCATCTTTTCTTTAAAAGTTTAGCTTATCCCACTATGTTCCCCAAGGCCATCCACTTGACACAAATGCCTCATCTACACATTAAAAACCTCCTGTACTTTTCATCTTTAGTTTTTCTTTCTTAGAACATTATGTTTTCACTCCTGCTGTCAATCTATTTGCATAATACTAGTTTCCAGCACTACCTTTTTCTAATAACATAGGTGGCAATATAGACCATGACTACTGTCTTATTCCCAACACTATCTAAAAGTATATCTACAAAGTTTAAACCAGGCAAGGAATTTGTTATGCAGTCTACACACCTATCATAGGCCCATTTGTTTGTTAGAAGATTCATTACAGCCAAAAACATGTTTCACCTCAAAAGAATATTCTTAGTATGAGTCCTGTTGAGGGTAACCTGCCCTCTGCAGAGTAGAGCAATGGTTGCAACACACATACTCTCAGACTCTGAACGTTGTTAGAAAAATAAATAGTCTTTACTTGTTGTAAAACAAACAAACCTGGCTTCTCATAAACAAAGATAACACTTTCAATACAAAACAAAGTTTGCTTACAGTTCTAGTTCCGTAACACCGACACAGTATCTCTAGCAGTAATATAACGTGCAGGAGTGAGAAGGAGTAAATGAACTTCCTGCCTTCCTTTTATTTCTGTTTTAACCACTTAATCAATTAGTTATCTTGTAGCAGTTAAAGTTAGAGTACATATTATCTACCCAACCATAGGATAAGGATCCAACATTCTCCCCTTTGGGTAGACTAATATATTTACAATCTTAAACCATACTGTTCACATGTATCTATATGTTTCCTACTTCCCTGTGCTTTTGTGAAATGATCAGCCACATTATTTTCTGATGCACAATATACAAGTTCTATCATTTTGTTCATTATACATTCTCTTACATTGAGATATCGAAGATCGTATGTTTTGTTCTAGTCTTTACAGCTATATTTGTTGCCATTTTTATCGCTGCCTGATTATCTTCGTATACTATTATAGGATCTTGTATATCTATTCCTAAATCTAGCATCAGCTGCTTAATACTGATCAAATCCGTACATAACAAAGATAAACAAGAAAACTCTGCTTCCATTGTAGACATACTTAAATGCTTCTGTCTTATTGAACGCCACCATATCAAAGATCTTCCCAGAAATACAGCGATTCCTGAGGTTGATTTTCTTGTATTCACATCTGTTGCGAAACTAGCATCTGCATAAGCAGTTACATGCAATTCTTCTGATGGTTGTAGATACAATGCATGATGCATGGTATATTTCAGATATCTAAGAATACGTTTTGCTCCTTGCCAGTGTCTTTCTGTAGGTTCCATGTTGAATCTAGCTAATTGGTTCACACTATAAGAAATATCGGGTCTAGACCAATTGCTTATGTATGATAAACTGCCAATCAACGATTGGTATATCCCTTTATCAAACAATGGACTTTGCACATCAGTGTTGCAATAATCTTGAACCATAGGTGTCTTTGATGGTTTACACAATTCCACTCTGAACTGTTTTAGTAGATTATTAATTTTATCAGTTTGGGATAATCTAAATCCTCCCCTAGTTTTTTCGATCCTTACACCTAGGTATTGTTGTATCTCCCCTAGATTTTTAATCCTGACATGAGCTTTTAATTCATCAACAATCCTGTTGGCCTCTTGCTCATTCTTTGTAATCAGAGCTATATCATCCGTAAAAAGAAGTAATAATGATACTATACCATCCCTTTCCATTTTAAATAAACATGGATCTGCTAATCCTGCTTTAAATCCGATATTCTTCAATGTTTTTACAATGCACTGGTTCCATTCATAACCTGACTGTTTTAACCCATACAGACTTTTCTTTAATAACAACAGTCAGCCTTCCCATTTTCCTCAAATCCTGAGGGTTTCTTTAAATAAATTTCATGCTGTAATGGTGCATGCAGATATGCGGTCTCTACATCTAAATGGGTAACTGTATATTTATTTCTAGCTGCCCATACCAACGCTGCTCTTAATGTAATGGCTTTTAAGCTTGGAGCGAATACTTCATCGTAGTCATTAGGAGACTGATTATATCCTTGAGCTACTAGCCTAGCCTTATATATTGGTATCCCATCTATCCCAGTTTTTAATTTATATATCCACTTACTACCTAGTATAGTTTTCCCTTTTGGAATTGGTACAGACTCATACACTTGCAAATTCTGTAAAGATTGTAGTTCTTTAGTCATTGCACCTCTCCACACTTTCTGGTCTTCAGGTGGAAACGTGGTCAACTCATTAAATGTAGTAGGGACTTTATTTACTTGATAGACTGTAGTTGCCTGATACCTATCAGGTGGTCTTGTTACTCTACTCGACCTTCTTGGGAGTTCAGGATTTACAGATTGCCTCTCTACCTTTACCTCTTCCTGTACTACGTCTTTCACTACCTCTTCGCTCTGGATCTCTGTATTTCATTGGTAGCTTCAGTCTGAGTTTCAATGATAACCTCATTTTCAGTACCTAATTTATTCCACCCTACATGCTCCATAAACCTGGCATTTGCACTGTTAACTACCGTTGCTGTTCCTTTTACCCAAAATCTGTAGGACCTGTGGTTTGAATTATAACCAACAAATATTAATTGTTGTGCCCTACTCTGGCCCTTACGCCTTAACTGCGCTGGAGTATGTACCCATGCAGGTGATCCAAATGTGTGTATGTAGCTCAAATCTGGCTTCCTTCCATGCCATACGGTATATGGAATTTTGTTAGTGGTTGTATTTATGGTGTTGTTTAAGAGTGTATTTGCACACATAATGGCTTCTCCCCATAAATTAGCCAGTAAACCTGCATCAGCTAACATTGATCTCATCATTGCTTGTAGAGTTTGTCCTCTCCTTTCAACATACGAGTTATGCTGTGGCCGATATGGAGCCGAACATTTGTGCTTTATACCAGCATTAGTTAACATTAATTTAAACCTTGTGTTGACAAACTCAGTACCATTGTCAGTTACAATGGTAACTATTTTTTGATTTGTTTTCCTCTCCACAAACTTAATCCATTGAACAAAATACCAAAAAGTATCTACCTTAGACTTCAATAGGTAGCAAAAACCATACCTAGAATAATGGTCAACTATACTGAGAACATAGCAAGCACCCCCTAAACTAGCCTTCATTGGCCCTATTAGATCAGCAAATACCACTTCCAGTGGTCTCTTCGTTTTAAACCCATCAAACCTATTAGCAGGGATTGTTCTACTTTTCTGCTGATTACAAATATTGCAATTTAAATACTGGTTACATGGTTTCAGCTTCAACCCATCAACTAATTTTACAGTTTTCTGTAACATCTTAAAACTGATATGCCCTATACCTCTGTGAAGCAAGTGAACACATTTATCATGTGGTTTGACATTTGAGTATATAACATTTGTAACATGGTTACCAGATAATACATATAAACCATCTTTCAGTTTTCCAGTAATCTTGGTTTCACCTTTTTCAATTAAACAATCATTGGTTCTAAACGTTACTGTATATCCTAGCTTAACCAATACTCTAACCGAAATCAAATTAAAGTTTAGATTTGGAACATATAACATATGCATTTTTTCTTTTACATATGGACATATTGCGATTCCCTCACCACATGCCTTTAGCTTCCACCCATTTGCTAAAGAAACCTTATTATTACTAGGCAACATTTTCACAAAATAGTTTTGTGTTCTGACAATGCATAGCGACGCCCCGCTATCAATAACCCACAAATCGTGGTTAACCAGTTTCTTATCAGACATAGCTACATTACATTGTTTTTTATCTTTAACCATGGTTGTTTGTTTCAGCCTTCTGCAAAACTTGGCTATATGACCCTTCTTGCCACAATTAAAACAATGTTTACAGCATATACATGGTTATTTGCCTTTACATTTACATTAATCAACTCAGGTTCTTCCCTTAGTTGTTTTCTTTCTTCTCTCCTTCTGGCCTCTTCTAGTAGTCGCGAGGTTACATTGGCCAAAGTTAGTTCCTGCTGTGTGAGAACTTCAAATGATGTTACTACGTCGTCGTAGCTCTCATCTAGCGATGATAACAGTATATAAACCTGTTGTTGCTCGGAAAAAACCACCTCCTTCTTATGCAGCTCTAGAAAAATGCTTTTTATGCAATTCAGGTGTGTTAACATGTCACCACCCTTAAGGAGTCATGTGTGAAACAACTTTCGTGTAATGTTAATTTGTGCCCCTACAGTGTCACGAACATAAAGACGTTTCAAATTGTCCCAGCATCTTGCAGCAGACTGTTCACCCTCGATATGAACAAGCTGGGTATCGTCTAGAGACAAACCAATAATACACAATGCACTCTCATTCTTCCTCTGGAACTCGGCTATCTTCCTGGCATCCTTGGCATCATCAGCATTCCAGGAGGTCACATCTGGTGGATTCTGCACTATATCCCATAGCCCTTCTTTGCGCAACAGGAGACTGCACTTAGTGGACCAGGATTTGTAGTTGGTGCCATCCAGCCGGGTAACCAGCGATAAATTGGGAGCTTGACCTTGTGCCATCCTCACCAGGATATTTAAATACGTATCAGAATGTCTGGAGCAATAATGTGTGCTGCAACTCTCTTATTGCTGTAACTGGTACACACACTCTGGCACTGGGCCCATAACCAGTGTTGAGGGTAAACTGCCCTCTGCAGAGTAGAGCAATGGACCAGACAGCATTGCAACACAAATACTCTCAGACTCTGAACGTTGTTAGAAAAATAAATAGTCTTTACTTGTTGTAAAACAAACAAACCTGGCTTCTCATAAACAAAGATAACACTTTCAATACAAAACAAAGTTTGCTTACAGTTCTAGTTCCGTAACACCGACACAGTATCTCTAGCAGTAATATAACGTGCAGGAGTGAGAAGGAGTGAATGAACTTCCTGCCTTCCTTTTATTTCTGTTTTAATCACTTAATCAATTAGTCATCTTGTAGCAGTTAAATTACAGTACATATTATCTACCCAACCATAGGATAAGGATCCAACAAGTCCTTCCACAGAAACATTATCTTCATCTTCAGAATTGTGTCTTCCTTTCTAAGAAACTTGACAATAAATGATATATAGCATATTAAGTGGTTTGCATGATTGTTGTTGCCAGGGTGGTGGGGGCTTTATTGTATTTTGCATTTCATAGTCAGTGAATTGGGCAGCCACCATATAAATTTTCTTAATAATAGAATAAAATAAAATAAAATAAAATAAAATAAAATAAAATAAAATAAAATAAAATAAAATAAAATAAAATAAAATAAAATAAAGAGCTATCAATCTATTAACTTCTGGAATGACTCATCAGTATATATCTTTGGCTGTCCAAGCATCTGTAATTCAGCCACCTTGGATTCTTGTAAATGGACTTGCTACCTGAAATCCAGAGTCTAATGGCACTGAAGAAAACTCATGATTTATGGCCATAGTTTTACAGTTGACATTAATAGGCTAGAAAATGTCTTCTACCCTATGCTCTTTTTATCATTGTATTATCTACTGTTTGTAACCAAGTAATCTTAGAACAGTTCAACCTGAAAGATAGTTATGTTATATCAATGAAGGAGACCAAAACCTTTCACGTATTATATTTTTACAAACTTGTAGAACTGGCTCCTACCCGTAGCTATACTCACTTCATGTTTAGTCTTTGGAATTGAATGGTTGGTGTGCCCCTGCTCCTGCTGCTCTCGTCCCTGGTTAATCACACTCATAACACACTTTGTTCCTTCTTTTTGTTTGCTTTGACTGAAACTTTCAAATGCCTCTCCCTTTTCTGACGATAATAGCTTAGCTGATATTTGTCCTTTTCAGAAGCAGGGGTTCCTTTTTCTGAAGAGAAAAATGTAAGGCAGTAATTACACATTTAAAACTTCATAGCAAGAAATGTATGTAATGCATATAATACCAAGGACAGTTTCAGGATAATAACTCAAAACTCAAGAAAGCTCACAGGGCTTATATACATTTCAATTTACTTTGCACTGTTAATATGTTTGAAATTAATCCAAACTATAAAATTCTGTTAATGTACTGCAATGTACAGAAAATAATAATCATTGGTAAGCTAGAATACATAACCACTGTATATATTAAGAACATGATCATTGCAAACTTCTAAATACATATAACCACATTATGCTGTCACTTTACAAATAGTGGCATGGATTAAAAGAAGCCTTAGTGCACAGAGATTTTATTGCTATGAAGATATATATGGATTTTAATGGTTATATATAGTATTTTCAAAATTCGGCTCTTGTTAGTTGGGAGCAGCACCACTAATATTCTGGGAAGCATGCTGACTATAATATGATTTTCATTGTTTCACAAAACTCTTACCACAGAAGGTGGTCCATTTTCCAATTTAGTTTGTGAATGAAATATTGTCATAAAACTAATAATAATAATAATAATAATAATAATAATAATAATAATAATAATAATAATAATAATAATAATAATTTTATTTCTATACCGCCCTTCTCCCGAAGGACTCAGGGCGGTGTACAGCCTATTTAAAAACACAAACAAAACAATGATATAAAATTTAAAATAATTAAATAAATGGCTCAAATTTAAAACCCCAATAAATTTAAATACCCCAATTTAAAACTATTGTATTGATAGTCCGGCCTGGCGGAACAACAGGGTCTTCAATGCGCAGCGAAACACCCGGAGGTCGGAGATCTTACGAATTTCCGGGGGCAGTTCATTCCACAGGGCTGGGGCTCCCACAGAGAAGGCCCTCCCCCTGGGCGTCGCCAGCCGACATAACTTGGCTGACGGCACCCTGAGGAGGCCCTCTCTGTGGGAACGAACTGGTCGGTGGGAGGCTATTGGTGGCAGAAGACGGTCTCGGAGGTACCCGGGTCCTATGCCATGGAGCGCTTTAAAGGTGGTAACCAACACCTTGAATCGCACCCGGAAGACCACCGGGAGCCAGTGCAGCTCGCGCAGGAGGGGTGTCACATGGGCATAACGGGTTGCGCCCATAACCACCCGCGCGGCCGCATTCTGGACCAGTTGGAGCTTCCGAGTGCTCTTCAAGGGGAGCCCCATGTAGAGAGCATTACAATAGTCCAACCGGGAAGTAACAAGGGCATGAGTGACCGTGCGCAGGGCGTCCCGATCCAGAAAGGGCTGCAACTGGCGAATCAGGCGAACCTGATAAAAGGCCCCCCTGGCCACGGCCGTCATATGCTCTTCTAAAGACAGCCGCGCATCCAGGAGGACACCCAGATTGCGAGCCCTCTCCGTGGGGGGCAAAGATTCACCCCCAATAGTCAGCGATGGCACCTGCTGACTATATCGGGGCGCCGGAAGCCACAGCCACTCGGTCTTGGAGGGGTTGTGTCTGAGCCTGTATAAGCCTTTATAAGGATAAACTTTATAAGGATAAACTTTCTCTCTACTGAAATTTTCAGAAGCATCTGTAAATGGGATTGATCAATTGAAAAGAAGCAAATAGATGCAGTGCAAAAATTCTTTAATCCAACTACATTTCATGCAAACCAAGGATTCTCTTGGTTATTTTTTTTCCACAAAACTAAATTGTACTAAAAGAAATTTGTATTCGTTCTCAATAATAATCTTTGCACACTGTTTCAAAAATATTTCCAGAAAGTACTACCTTTTAACCTATCCATGTACATGTTGAAGCCATAGTCTAGGCTCTTCTCTTCTCTTCTCTTCTCTTCTCTTCTCTTCTCTTCTCTTCTCTTCTCTTCTCTTCTCTTCTCTTCTCTTCTCTTCTTTCTTTTCTTTTCATCTTTGTCAAGGAAAACCAAGTACACATCTGACAAAAGTTATATGGGAAAATCCCTGCTTGATTAGAGTTCCTGCTATGCATCATTGCTCTCTAAAGCTTGGAGGGCATCATTTATGACATAAACAGAAAGAAGGACATAATTTTGCTATGTGATTCACAGAGCTATGAACATTTAGTATCTCTTCATGCAGAAAGCATTTCTAAGGATAGATATTATTTTAGTTATTTGTCTTTGATGGACATATTTTAAAATATCTATAGTGTAATTATTGCCTCCCAAAAATTTAGAAAGCAGTCTTAATTATCTCCTAGTGTAATACTAGGAGCTGAAAGCTAGCCAATAGCATTTCAGTCCAAGGTTTTGTTTTTCATTTATTTTACTATTCCAGGGACTTGCTATATGAAAAATGCATGCTATTCACTGAATGAGACCTCCTTTTATTTTTATCATACTGACTGTCATTGACATTTTATATATTTTTTTCTACAGATATTAATATCAGGGGTGAGTTTCAAATTAGGTCTGATCATACTATCATTTTGGACCAGATTAGTTGACTTTTGTAAAACCCGAGGTCACTTGAGAATGTCTATCTATGGTTTAGTCAACTGAAGCACTTGTTATTTGGAATATTTTATGATCATGCCAAAATTGTAGCTAAACTCCACAATTGTCAAAAAATCTTGAAATGTCTGATCAAATTAAACAGCCCTTTGAGTTACTTTGTGAAACTATCTTTTACTTTACTCTTAGTTTATCTTGCAGAATTCATGAGAAAAGGCTGAGGTGAGCTTTCTGCAGCCAGTGTTGAGATTGAGGGTGAAACCAAGCATTCTTCTGCCATGCCTTACTGGTGAGGGGAGGCAGCATATAAATTTAATAAATAAATAAAACAAGAGCTAAACAACTCCAATACAATATCCAAGAGCATGTACTTTACCTGACCAGTTCAAAGGCTCATTTGTGCTAACCCTAATCCTAACCGTAACTTTGACTATTGAAAACTCCAATAGCAGAACGGGTATGCATATGTGGAAAGGGAGAAGTCGAAGATATCTCACATGTTTTATTGTATTGTGAGTTATACAGAGTATGTAGGTCAATATACATTCTCCCCTTACTAGAGAGATTGCCAGGGAGGACAGACGACTTTTATGTAGGCTTTCTCCTCCAAGACACAAATCCGGCTACCACACGTGCAGTGGCAAAATTCTGTGTCGCTGCAATGTCCATAAGAAAAAAATTGGTTACTGAATTATAATGTCAACTGGTGCCAATTTTTTTGAGATATCTATAACAATACTTATCGGATAACATACTTATCGGCTCTACACACATGTAAATTAGGTTTGAGATCATGTATTTTCATAACAGAGATGTTATTATTCACAATTAATGTCAGTATTATTTTTAATTTATTGTATGTCTATTGCTGGTCGATGTCAGTAATAAAGTTTTATTCTTTATTCAAAAAAGAAAGAAAGAAAGAAAGAAAGAAAGAAAGAAAGAAAGAAAGAAAGAAAGAAAGAAAGAAAGAAAGAAAGAAAGAAAATGGAAGTAAAATAAATGGATACCATGCTAGCACCATCTTGTCTCCATTAGGTGTGGAGGCCACTAATCAAGAGCTTTCTTTCACCAGCTCAGAAAAGCATGCAGTTGGTAGAGCTTCTCCTCCTCCTCCTCTTCTTCCTTCTTCCGCTTCTCCTCCTCTTCCTTCTCCTGCTCCTCCTCCTCCTAATTCTTAAAAGTTTATTGGGCGGCCAATATATTAAACAAACAAAACAAACAAACATAGCCTTATATTATATATAAGTATATATATATATATAGCAATATATAAGTATATATAGCATATATAAGCATTGCTTGCTAAAATGTAATATGCCCTGTGTGGGCTGAATATCTGAATCTGAACCATTTTAATAATGCTTTTATATAATTGCTTAGTTGCACCCTGCCCAAACTTTTTGAATTGGGATGCATCACATTTTAGATAGCAATGCTTCTTATCCTGAACAGGGTCAACATGTACCTTTATATTCCAAAAATACAGAAAGCTACCTTGTTAAAGGCTTCTTATAGTGTATTTCTAACAAATTAAACATTATTAAAACCTGCATAATAGTTCTTGTCTACAATGTTGTTGGCATTAGAAATCACAAAACAATTATGTGTGATTCTTATGAACACACACACACACACACATATATATACATATATACATACATATACATATATGTACACACAGAGAGACACACAGACACACATATATAAGTGTCCTAAGGCATTTACCTAATTTAATATTACTTGGATGAACTTTTTTCAATATTTCCCAAAATATATGTTTACCTACAGTACATTGCATTGTACTTTTGAGTTGACTTCTGGCGGTTGCCTGGGCAAATCACTGCAGTTTTCTTGACAAGATTTCAGAAGTGGTCTGCCATTACTTGCTTCTTAGGGCTGAGAGAAAGTGACTGATCCAAGGTCATCCAGGTGGTTTCATACATAAAGCAGGAGTAGAACTGATAGTCTTCCAGTTTCTAGCTTGCTGCTTTAACCACTATACCAAACTGGCTCTCACCTACAGTACCTGTTGTAGTACAGTGCTATCTAGAAATTCTGAGAATTATAACATCTTAACAACTATACCATATTTGACTGCCCTTAGCTACAGTATATTGAAATCCAAAAATAATAATGCCTCCCAGGTATATGTAAGAAAATATCTTTCAGAGCATAAGAATACTTCTGCTAGATCAGAGAAAAATCTCAGCTAGAGAAGCATTCTTTTTCTAACAGCAGCTAGCAAAATGTCAGTGGGAAGCTCTTAGACTAAGAAAATACTTGAATGTTAACAAACAACCAATTATACATATTTCCAGAAAGTTAAATTAAAATGGGAAACATATGACATAGATCTTTTGCAAAGAAACCAGTATTTCTCTTTTATTAGTAATATCCTATATTACAGTAGGAGTTTTATAAAGTGTGTTTCTCTCCCTCCAGTGGAATATATAAACCTGTAGGTGTAGATTTTTCAAGCAAGATAGTTTTGATTACCTTTCAGTCTGCCTCAGGCTTCCAACTATCAGCTTCCAGTTTTCAAGTAGCAACTGGTATATTTATTGTCCAGATTTTATAAACAGAAAGAATCTCCCATCTCAAAGTGCTACTGTGAATTCATTTTAACATCTATATCCACAAGCAAGATGTGAAGTGGGTATACCCTACTGTTCTTCCCAAAACTGCTCTCCAGAAAAAATCTGCTACTAGTTCAGAAAGTATATATAATCATTATGGTTTAGTGGAAACACCATTTAATCAGGCTTGTAGTTTATTTACTTTCTTTGCAAAACCTTGCACCCCAAATAGTTATCATATTTCTATAAAACCAGTGACGGGATTCTAATAAGTTAACAACCGGTTCTCTGCCCTAATGACTGCTGGGTGGGCGTGGCTGGTTGGTCATGTGACTGGATGGGCATGGCCAACTCAATGTCACTCACATTGAGGGGCACCTCTCCTGGCCTCTCCTCTCCTCGCTCCTCCCCTCCCAGACAGTCCTTGCCTCATCTTGCATGTTATGGTGAGAGGGGAAGCTATTTCAAAGTCATCTTCCCCTCGATAGTAGCCAATAAGATGAGATTTTGCTATCAGAACACATGATGTACATTTCCAAATATTGGTTATCACCATTATCACCTCTTGGTAAGTCTGAATGGAGAGATTTATAAAGAATAATAAGAGTTGGAAGGGACCTTGAAGGTTTTCTAGTCCAACCCTGCTTAAGCATGAGACTCTATACTATTATGGACAAATTTCTTCTTAAAAACCTCCAGTGATGGTATAACCACAACTTCTGAAGGCATCCCATTCCTTTGATTAATTGTTCGCACTGTCAGGAAACTTCTTATTTCTAGTTTGGATCTGTTTGATAAGTTTCCATCTCACAGATCCGTCTCACAGTTACTTCCAGTTAAGCCAGGCACCTCCTATTCTATACTTGTGCATTTGGTATTTTTATTGCCTATGTGTAAAATCTTACTTTACTCTCCAGTAAATTGCATTTTTGGTGAGAAATGATGTTCTACAGTGGCATTCGTAATGACTTTTTTCAAAATGCACTAAAGCTTGAAGAAAACATCTCTGCTTATACTGATCAAGTTTATTCTTTTTGAACATTAAAGCATATAGTCAAGCAAATATTTCCAATCCATTGTAAATGAAAACACATTTGAAAGGCATTTTCAAAGAAGTCAATTAGTGGATGTATTACCATTCTTTCTCTTCTCTTTTGATTAAATCTTTCTGCTTTTTTTGTTGTGCCTTACTGCAATATTCCAAAACTTTCACAGATCCTTCACAAAGAACCACTTCTAATTTAACTGGAATACATTGTTTTCATTCTCAGTTTTTCTGGTTACAGAAGTTCCCTTCTCCTTCATTTATCATTTCTCCCTTTAATGATGTTTGTACATACTTGCAAGAAAAGAAAGCATTTAATTTTGGAGCCGTCCAGGTGAGGGCAGCCCACTGTATCCAGGTTTCATCCTGAGTGACGATCTCAGCACCAGTCTGGCGGCCACCACCACCTTGTGAGCCAGCCAGCCTGCCTAGGCCGAGTCCGCCAGGTACTCCTGGCCTGTCTCCTGGGGACTGGGTGCGAAGGGAAGATTGTGCCTGGTCCTGTGTTGCCCAGAAAGGCTGGCAGGCAAGGCTCCCAGGTCCAACAAAGGGCCAGAGGTGAGACTTCCTCCCCTCCCTCTTTTTGGGAGATTTTTAAACAAAGTGCTGGGAACTTCAAGTGAGGCATGCGCTGCAGCCTTGCCCACCCTGCTAGCAGCTCAGGGCTAGGCAGCAGTTCAGCTTTCCTGATTAGTTGCAACCTTATCTTCCTCCCATGGCTGGTGGCAGGGGGGAAGGCGAGCTCGTCTTCCCCTCTGCCACCAGCCATGGGAGGAAGGTAAGGTTGTGGGATGAAGAAAAAGGTAATCATTGGGGAAGAAGCGGGGAGAGTGAGTAAGGGGCCTCTGAAGGAGGAGAAATGGGGCAGAGGTAAGCGAACTCATTCAGCAAAGGATGAGACCATGGTGGAAACATGTGGGAGCAAGCGGGGCAGTGGGGGGGGGAGGTGTACTTTTAGAAAGGCAGAAACTGGCGCATCCCCTGATCTGAAGCAAAGGGCGAGTGGGTGACATGTGAGTGGAAGGATGGCGAGAACCAGGCTTAAAAGGCATCCAAGCCTTGCTGTCCACCCCAAGGCAGTCCATGGCCGAGCGCCTTACCTTCACGGGCAGCTGCAGTGAGCAGAGTGGCCGAGGCATGGAGGTCAGCTGGGCCACATGGTCTGGGCGAGCAAGCAAAGGAGCCAGAGAGTAGCTGGGCACAGGAGTGACTCTAGCCACTAGCCAAGGCAGGGGAGGCGAGATAAGGCAGGGCGGGGTGGGCCAGCCATTGGTGCAATTAGCTGGTTCTCTGAACTGTGCAAAATCTTAACAACCGGTTTGCCTGAACCGGTCCAAACTGGCTGAAGCCCACCTCTATATTAAGGTAGGTATGGCTTTGTATAGAATATTACAGCATAAATTAAGTATTTTAAAATTAGCATTATTTTTTAATAATTGTACTGTTTGTGTCAACAATAAGGTCAGCAAATATATAGAGCACTCACACTTGGATAAATTGAGATTTTTATCTAAGACATCAAGATAGGAATGCATGCACATTTAATAGAATTGGTCTTTTTGAAGAACAGAAGATTGTTTCTAGGTGTTCCAGGAGTGACAATGTAATTTAACAAAATTCTGTGGTTTCATAGATATTCTTAGAAGTGGAAGGTAAAATGTAAAATAATTTAGCACTGTTAGAAAGCTGTCAGAATTTTATATGTTAAGAATGTGGATAAATAATTAATCTTTATTGTAAAGTTTATAAAGTTTAACTTCAACTTGCCCTATAAAATATTTCTCTCCCACTGATGGAAAAATAAATTCTAGTCAGATTTTATTCTTCTAATTCTAATTCTTCTAATTATTCTTCTAAATTATCTTCTGACTTAGATACACCACAGATTTACTTTCGCAAAATTCCAAATTCATTTCTAGCAGCACACATAGCAAAATTCCCCTTTGATAGTTGAGCTTTGAGAAAAAAAGCAGAAATATATACAATGCAAGTAAAACATAGAAGAAAGAGATTTTTTTAAAAAAAAATTGATTTATATGCCGCCCTTCTCCAGAGACTCAGGGCGGCTTACAATGTGCTAAGCAATTTAACCTTGACTTTACATATAAGTATTCACATCTTCACAGTCATAAAAATGCTTTGCAAGAAAAATTGTAACACTCTTTTAGATCTCATTGCCTTCCTATGCTATATACCAGATTGATTTTGGCTGAGGACAAAGGACAAAGGACAAGGGACAAACAATGTCTAAGATGCAGTATGTTGCTATGAGAAGTTTTTACTCTACAAAAGGATAAGAAATTATTTAAAAGAAACTTCTAACATTGAAGATGTTTGCAATGTTTTCTAGTTTCTAAATAAAGGGACAGTTAGAAAAATGGACACAACCGTCTAAAAAAAGAAGCTATAAATAGGCAATGCCCTTTTTAGAGCTCATAATATTATCAAGACTAATGTATTGTTTTGCTTTCGCAGTGTTTTTCAACTTTCACAATTCTAAGATGTGTGGACTACAAATCTCAGAATTCCCATCATAGAGCTGCCAAGGTTGAGAAACACTATGTTTATGAAGGTACGGATAAGCGCTATGAGAATTCTTGTATATTGAATAGTGACCTCTGAAATTTAAAAAGTCTGTGAAATAGATTATGAAACACCATTTTATGCACCTGCTTAGCATTGATACTTTGAAGAATAGAATAACAGTGTTAATAACACTTCATATAAAAACTTCCTTAAAAGAAAAGTTATATATTATATTTTTTAAAAAAAATTATGAATGGTTTGCTATTGACTAAAATCAATTAAATGTACCATAAAAGTAGTAATTAAATATAACATTGAAACAGTAGGGAGAAAAGAAGTTTCTAAATAGCAGTATTTTAAAAATGAATGCACTAGTTGATTAAAATATGAGATAGAATAAACACATCTTATTTATTACTGAAAAGACAATCACTAAATCTACCATTATGAGTATAAATACTCATATTGGGATGAGTTTACCAACCTTGTTGATTAAAAACAATAATATTTGTGCTCTGAACTGCATTGCTGAATTCCTACCATCATTGCCCTCACACAGTTTATTACTTGTATTGTTCAGAAGCAGAGTGTTTCCTTTGAACCGCTACAATATTAATAGGACATCTCCCTGGATTGTAGGATTGTGCTGCTGGTAGATTAAAATGAAATCATCTTAAACTAAATAGATTAGTGGAACATCTGAAATTAAATACTTCTCAGTTTACCAAATGATCCAAAAAATACTGTAGGTAAACCTCCACTATTTTATTATCTGTTGCATTTTCTCATCAAATAGCATGTTAGGGAATGAATAATATATAGTAGTATTTACATACCTAATCAGCAAAATAGCTTCAAGGGAAAAATACATAGGGCATCATTTTTTTCCTCCTAACAGTGCAACTGAAGTTCCAGGAACCTATTTATTTTTAGGGAAATAAATGTATGATGGGCTTTAGATATGATATCAAGTTGTAAATGGCTTTAAACTTCTAATGTCATTTCCCAAATTTCCATAATAAATTACAGGGAGGCAGTTACTGAGTATCTGAGACTAATGAACCTTCAAGAGACACTCGTATGATGCAATATGATCATGAATCAATTAAACATTCATCACTGAATCCCAGACATATCTAAAATGCAATGATAGATGAGATGTATGCATAATGATATATTTCAAAAGTTTAAAAAATGCACTGTTCTTGAAATATATGAAAACAATGGCAGCAGTTTTGAAAATAGCGTAAACCTTTCTTCATGAATTCAGTCATTGTGTGCATTTGTCTATATATTGTGATCATGCCCCCAAGATCTTCATTATTACTCATTTCACTTATATATGGGGGAAAAAGATGAGCCATGAAAGCGGTGCTCAAAATATAGAAAAGCTCACAATAACGCTGATTTAAAAGGAAGAAGCTCCTGTTTGAAAGAGATTTTCCAATCTTTCAGTTAAATTGATTAAACCTTAATAAATGTTACATTTATTATTTTTTTAAAAAAATTCAGTTGCATTTTATTAAATTTATTTGTTGTTTTACTACAATAATAAAATATCACATATTGAAACTTTGAAACAAAAAGCAGTGCAAACATTTTAAAATACATAGATAGTAATTAATTATATTGATAAACTCAAAGAAAGACAGTGGTAATATTGGCCACATAATTTCTATTGGGAGATCGTTTCCACCAGATTCCAGGCATTACATTTGCAGGTTCAAGATGGGACCAACAATAAGCAAACCCTTCTGTCTACAAATCAGATTGGTGACAATAGCAAAGAAAGAGTCTCCCTGTTTAGAGTGCTTGTAGAGGAACTCTTACAATACAAAAACAATTCTGCACAGAGACAGGAAACTCTGCAAACAATTGAATAGCAAACATGGGAGCAACCTCTTTAGTCATACCATCAGCATGATTATCATTGGGGCTGTTCAGTATTATTTAAGTGTTAGAACACACGAAGATAACCAATTCTTATTAACTATCTTCATACACATTAGAAGTAGAACAACTCTAATAGGAAAGCACTGTTCCTATTAGAATAGAAGACTATCAAAGCAGTGGCAAAGGCATTATGGACTATACACATTCATTTAACTATAAATGTAAATATAGAAAGTTGTACAAAGCAGGTGGTGGTTTCATATATTTTTCTTTTTATTTAAATGTTAATTCAAAGAGTACTCTTTTATTACTTTTTAAACAAATAATCTGCAGAATCTGGATAAAATTAGTGGCAATTGGTAAATATTCAACTAATATTGGGGAAATCAATTTGCCATTTGCAATAACCAAAACATTAAGCAAAACAAAATGTTGTGTAGGCATGAAATCCTATTATTAAAATAAATAAAAAATACAAGACTCTACTTTTAAAAAGATATGCACAAGGCTATTCATTGTATGATGTCAAAATCACAACCTATGTTCTTGTACAAAATAGTGGGACAACATTTCCACAGTGGAATCACCAGACAGCTGTCATTTTGCTGTAGTAATATCTATGCTGTCAGCACTTCAAGCTGCATTTACTCTAGTGCTGACATAAGAAGGAGAAGCGGACGTGTCTGGAAAGGGACGTTTGACTTTTCACCTACTTATTTTCCCTGGAGATAACATCCCCTAGGAGATGGGATGGGAGGGGGGAAATTCCTTTGAGCTGGAGCAGTAGATTAGGGGTAGAGTGACTTGGAAGATGGCCAATGAGTGCAGGGGAATGGGGAACGGAAAGGGAGGGTTTTGGGTCTGGAAGTCAGTGTTGGCTGCGATGGAGTCGGAATTAGAATGTTGTGCTTAATAAATTGGAGTTTTTCTTCAAAGACTTTGTTTGAAATGCAATTTATTTGAGATGACCTCAAAACTTGATATATGCTTTTATACAAAGTGACTGAAAAAGAGAAATTAATTTCACTAAAACATAGTTTGATGTATATAGTATTTTGAATGAATTCAGCCATTGTAGTTTGTAGATCCTAACTTATGTTTTCACACATTAAACTATTCTATCATGGATTGAATCAGAGATGGCTATGCACGGAAAGCCTCTGTTTTCTCATAACAACAGCAATGACAACAAATAAATTCATATATTAGGAAAATTCAAATATTTAAAAAGGTGGGATTTATATTTCTTTTCAACTCTCTATTAACAGAATTGGGAAGCAGGGAAAATTACAAAATGTATATTTCCTGCTCAAGTACATCACTATTTACCATGGTCAGGTATATTTTTCCTTTTAATATGATTCCAAAGAAGGAGAAAGGGTTTTTTTCATTTCCTTATTTAAAATGTCTTTATTTAGAGTAGGAACAAAGTACACATGGGATTGAGTATTGCCTGATGCTGCCCCTTTTGCTGGATATTTCATTACCAGGTAGGTTTTCCCAGATGTTAGGCACTCTTCAATTTAACTTCCTTGTAGTATGTTGTTAAACTGCTTGGCAACGAGTGGATATAGATGAGTTAGGTATTTCAACCAAAAACCATGCAGTTCATCTTCACCTTGGGCTGACCAATTCTTGATCTTCCTTGCTCTTTTCTCTACCATTTCTGCTGTTATTATTATTTCTTTCATTTCAACTTCTTTTTTATTCTTATCACCTCTTTTAACCAAGCTGCATCCTTGTTGTATTTCTTTGGGTTACCCATATCTGCTCCCAGAACTGCACTATTTCTTCCTTGTCAGGTACTGACTGGTTCACTGCAGTTTCTCCATTGATAGATTGATAGAAACATTCCTGATTGGATGAAATTGGAGGTTCTGCCTATAATTTGCAATTCGAGCTTCGTATCTGATGATCTTCTTGGCTATAGCTGTTATTTTCTGCTTTATTTTTTCCAATGCTTCCTTGATTTCTTGGTTAGTTAGCCTTTGGTCTTCTTGTTCTTCATGTTTTTTAATTTCATCTGTTCTAACTTGCTTGCATCTGAGAGTAACTTGCTGACTTTATTTTCAAGTCTAATTTTCCATTTTTGTCGTGCATGATTTGTTGTTGTTTTTCTTCTTCTGTTGATTTTGCATCCCAGGTATTCAGTTATAATTGCAGCTGTGCTATACAATAGTTGGTTTGTTTCTTGCAGTGAATTGATGCCTATACTTGATATTGCAGTATTTGCATCCTTTAACGCTTTTGCTAGCTATTTCTTTGGAAGAAGCTTCAATGCAGGCAGCCTTATTCTGGTGTTTTTGTGATGCTCAGTTATTCTTTGCTTCAATTCTTTTACTTCTTTAGTTAGAGGTCTTTTTTCTTCCTGAGGCAGAGAAGAGGGTGCCTGGTTTCCAAATGAAAACAATTGTATATCTCTGCTGGACTTGTTTTGCCTCTACATTTTGAGTTACTTCTGGCAAGGCTTTGATTTCTTTGCTCTTGGTAAACCTTTGCAGTTCTTCCAATCTGCTTCTGTGAATACTTTATTTCATATTACAAATCAATATTGATCTGCTAGCCTCTGTTTTGTTATTTCTGATTCTGAATATTGTTCTTTCCAGAACCGGTGCATTCATTTTAAATATCCTCTTCTTCTTGGACTTGGTGTGTAATAACAGATCATTATTTCTTTGTTTTCAATCACTGTCTCTTTGCGATGGATAAACAACTTTTCTTCCAGTAGTTCTGCAGCTGCTGGCCTTGATTATTCAGCCAACAGTCCTGGTTGTTATTATTATTGCTGTTGTTGTTGTTTACCCAATAATTTGCAGTAATATGTTTAACACCATGAAATAACAACATCTGCCTATCCCATGTTCTTGGGAAGGACTTGGTAGGTGGACAAAAATCCAGTCTAAATATCTGACTTTGAACAATCATATTTGGCCAATAAAAATGTCTATTCCATTCAATAATATCCATTAAGTGTAGGGAACCAACTAGAATGGCTTCAAATTTCACCCAGGACTACATTTGCAACATTCAGAGCTTTAATGATTGGGTAAGGCTGAATTTTTGGCTTTTAGTTTATGGAAGGTTGGATGGAATTAAGGGATTCTATTCCACTCCTTTCCAAATGCTACTTTCCCCCTTAAAGCATCTGATGCCTTCTGAAGCATTCACTGATACTACATGCTTTATGGATTTCAAAGAACAAAACATTAATGCTCTTAATATATCCATTTCAATTATTAAAATCTCCCAAATGTGAAAAAATGAACTGAGAATGGTGTCCTTACTCAGTTGGATGATGTTATGCTGTCCCCAACTGTAAAGCCCAAAGACAGGACTCAAGTGAAAAATATTATTCACTTCTACTTAGCATAATGAATAAATCTGTTGGGAGGATCATGGCTACTTCCATGGGGTGCTGGTTTCATAACTATAACACCTCATGGAATTGGAGTTTTGTGGAGAAGATTTGCTGAAGAAAGCTGAAAATATCAATAACGTTTTTTAAGACCCCATGTAAATTTCTTAAATTCAGTTGATATCTCGTTTTAGATATTGGCCATAGTAACAAAAGATGCTTCATTAATCTAATTTATAGAAAAAGATTGGGTGCTGCTTTTTGTGGGTGTGTTGTTTAGTAGAACATTTTTTATCCTCCATTTTGTTTTTTGTTTTTGTAAAGTTAAAGGAGGCAACACTTTTAATCATAATAGCTAACAGCAAATATGCCTGATATTTATCTGCAGAAAAATGACTCACTAAGTGTGAACAGCACTGGGAATTCTTATAATGACAGAGATGGTAAATGTTTACATTTTGTCCTGATAGATTTTGCAGTTTCTAATCCCTCGGTATTTGATGGAACAATGATGTAAAGCATGATTATTACAGCACTTATTTTCTCCTGGAAATAGATGGTGGCAATCAATGCAGAAGTGCACAGTATTATATTTAGCAGTCACTCTTCAAACTTGGTAAACAAAGTATTTAGACATAAGCTTCATCTGTGGGCTGACAAACTTGAAGCTATTAATGAACATGAGACAACCAAAGGTCGTGTGATTCTGATGTAAATGCATTTAAATGTATATAAAAGGGAATTTAATATTTCATGTGTAAGCAGTGTGCAATATGGACATTGAAATACACTACAAGGATAAAATGGTCATTGCAGCAAATGAGATAAAAATAAAAAAGCTTGAATAATAAACTAATAAATTATTTAGATATGTAATCTGATATTTCAGTGGTTCTCAACCTATGGTCTACAGACACCTGGGAGGCTGCGATGTTGTTACAGGGTGTTCAGGACGGCTTGAGGAAATGTTATGATTTAAATTTTGAGTTACATTTTGAGGGGCCCTTGACCATGGTCCATGGCCACAAAAGGTATTTAAAGGGGTGGTGAAGAAAAGGTTGAGAATCACTGTTATATTTCATATCTTAAGAAATCTAAAATATAGGAGTGAGGAATCTGTAGTCCTCCAGATGTTACAACTTCAAGGATTCTGATGGGGGGGGGGGGCTAGAATGATTGGCATTTGCATATCAATATCTGAAGGATAATAGGTTTGTCACATATGTTGTAACTGAATGCTCCAATTATCCCAGCAGTTCAATCCTTTTGCTTTTATTCTGCTCTCTCTAAGAATATATGTTGAATACAATAATATAACATAATAAATATAATATAATATGATAATATATGTCTGTGCATCTCTGAGTATACTGAGTTACAAATATAAGATGAATACATAAAGTGCTTTGCCTTGCCTCCTGAATGTTTTTAATATATTAGTAAAAAGCTTATATTAATGTAGAATACTGACTTAAGAGTTCAGCCACATAGGATCTTACAAGGAATTCCTAGTAATCACTCTACATCCAAACTTTAAAGGTAGGTTTCACATCAGTGGTACCTTTCCTCTGAAAAATCTTTGCTTTAATTATTCTATTACAATATTGTTGGTATTTTTGAAGTCTGCTTATCTGTATACTTTTAACACTTTTGTTCTTGTAACCTTTAACTGGGTGAATGCTGCATTAAGATGATGGTTTTTGAACCAAGATACCTCAAATGGACTAATTTACAGAATGCATCCAAAATCCATGACTCCCATAGAATTGAAGTTTGGCAAATTTTATAAAATCTTTTATGATTGTAAAAATTATCATGAAGCCATAATACAAAGTGTCATAAAACAGTTCCTCTTCCATATTTATACTTTATATAAAGGCTTTGCTGATCTAGTGGATCTCAGTTCACATTGTTCTTTATATTCTACAGTGCCTCCTACTGTGCCTTCTACTACGCCTTCCACCTTTTCAATCATCACTAGATCCTCCTCTTGCAATTGAAGCAATGGCTCTTCCCTTCTTGATTCTACATCCTTTTCTCTTAGATATTCTGCATAGAATGCTTTGGCTTTATCAATTGAATCTATTTTAAATCTTTGCAATTGCCATGTATACACCAAACCTTCTGGTATCAGCCATCTGTAATTCACACCTTTCTGGAGCAGTATTTTCATCAAAAATTGATATTTTCTTCTCATCTCTCTCACTCTTCTCGGTATTTGCTTCAGAACCACAATTTCCTTGCCCTTGTATTGCAGTGTTTTCTCTTTTGTAATCTGCAGTATTTGTGTTTTAATTGATTTCTTGGTAAATCTTATATAAACTTCTCTTGGTAATTTAGTTCTCATTGTGTATCTAGTATATACTCAATACATCTCATCAATGCCATCAAACATTTTTTCTTTGGTAATTTCTAGTGCTTCTGCCAAAATTTCTATCATTTTTTTCTGCCAAATTTTCTTCTTTTTCTTCTTCAACATTTTGAAATCTTAAGTAAAATTCTGATTTGTCCATCTCCCATCCTAATCCAATCTTATCACATTCAACCTCTTCTAATCTACAATCCATATCTCTAATTTTTTTGTCTCTTTGTTCCTCCTTTTCTTCAATTTTTTCAAATCTGTCCTCATATTTCTTCATCATTTGTTGTATATTCTCCACTTTCCCATCTGTTTCCCCTGTTCTTTGTTCAATTTTTTAATTTTATATCTTGTATTCCTTGTAGAATCATCTGCATTGTCGCGTCCTTTCCTTTCTCACGTTCTTTCTCTTTTTCCTGCTACAACATTGCATGTATTGATTGTTGTCCTCTCACTGGTGATGAAGAAAGGGTCGATCCAGGAGAGCTAACAACTGCTGCTTTTTTACTCATTTCTATAAATAGTCCAAATCAAGACAGTAAAATAAAATATCTTCAGGTTCTTCTCAACCCTAATCCGTTTTTATGGATGGCAAGTATTATCCCAAATAACCATAGGCAAAAAGAAGAAGAAAAAAAAATCAAAAAAGGAACAATTTTCAGGCTCTTGTGTGCCCTAATCCAATCAAGTAGAAAGGTAAAAAACAAAATTAATTAACAGTCTCCAATCAATAGGGGAAAAAAAGGTAAAAAAGGAAAAATTAAAAAAGAAAAATATAATTAAAAAAAATCCAAAAAGTAATTTCTTCAGGCTCTTATATGCCTTAGTCCAATTGAACAATAACACGTTGTAAAAAAGTAAAAGGGAGAACAATAAAGAAAAAAAAGAAGAGAAAAGAAAGAATAAAAATTCTGTTTCAAAAACTTAAAAATACTAAAGGTCTACAAGCACAGACATAGGCCTATTAAAAATAGTTAAAGAGTGAAGAAGTGGAATAATAAACAAGTAAAACTTTCTATCAAATTTAAAAGTCCACAACTGTGTAGCATTCAAAGGCTCTTTCACATATCTCACTCAATTTTACAGCTCTCTTTCCAGAGTCACTGTTATCTTCTTCTTTCAGATTTCAGCTGCCTGTCAACAATATTTTCTCCAAAGAGCACCTGTATAAACAATCCTGTAAACACTCTTTAATGCTTTTCTAATTTTTGTCTATAGACAGGCTCAATGACCTTGAATTATAACACAGTTGCTACTTTCTTTTATCAGTGGAAAAAAGAAACAAAAAGAAATACAATGTTTCAGTTCACTAGATGGCAATATTTCTTGTTTCTTCCACTCTCCTTCTATCTCCAATATACAATAAAGCCAATGTAAAAAAGAATTGAAATGTAAAATTTAACCCAAAGAGGAAATAACAAAACTAGTCCAGAATCTTATAGACTCCAAAGGCACCAAAAATTTAATATTTGAACAGGTAAAAGAGGAAATCTCCCTTCTAATCCAGTCCAGTCAGATTTAAAAGTAAAACTCTCCACAAGCATCCACAAATGAAGATAGTTTATTTTTAGGAAAATTAACTTAAGTTCAGGCTCAATTCCGCTGCTAAATTTCTTCTATCTTCAATTCTAATTGTATTTGCACTTCAGGGTGTTCTTAAAATCTAGATTTAAAAAGCCTCTCATCAGATCGTAACACTTTCACTCATTCTCTTCTGTTCGGAGCTGTCCCAACTTCAGCAGCTTAATGGCTGCCTCTTCAGCGCCGGATCAACCAGGGACTTTGTGGTGTCCCTGGGATCAGCAGGATGTGCCCTCCTCTGTCACTGTCTCTACGGAACAGTGAGGTCCGATTTGGACCGTCCAGCGGTGAAGATATCGGTGGTGATCTCAGAGCGCCAAAACCTTCCGTCATCCCATTGCGACATCAGCCCCGCCCCAGTCATAAAACAGTTCCTGTGGCCAGCTTCTGATGTTTGATTTTGCTTTACAGTTCAGATACATCTCAGAATATCCCCTAAATTTTTAAGAATGTTTCAAATATATTGTTGAAGGCATTGAGGAATCTGATATAGAAATATTTCTGAAATGATGACCAAATGACAGATTGTCTAGATCTTTATGATAACGACTAAGTTTGTAATTGCTTTTCTCAGTAGAATTACCTTCATGATTACTTTTCTATTCTGCTAGCCATCTTGGTCTACTCTTCAGCCCATGAAAATAAAATGGCCATCTTCACTTCCTTGATTTTTTTTTTCTTTTTATGACCCTGTCTGCCCTTGCTTTCTAGTGGGTTAGGGTGACTAAATGCAGCTGACCATTTACTGGCTGGATGCCTTTGCAGAGTTTGTAGCAGATATTTTCTCTTTGTAGCCTGATAGAGAAACATCTGTTGCTGACTAGAATTAAACTCTCAATCTTCTGAGTGGGAAACTAGGCCATTCCATTTGCAAATTCACCAAGCATGCAGGCTGATATTATGTTTGTTTTCTTAATATTTAGCCTTCACCAGGATGTTCATTTTCATTTTTTAATTACTTAAAATAATTTCTTCATTATTCTAATACTAATATGTATTTAATTTAATCCATTATCCTTAATATATTTTGTATTTTGGCATGATCTATACAATAAAATACCCTGCTGTTGTTAGTAATTGAAAATGAACCTCTTTTCTATAACCTTTTGCTCTTTCCACTAGCCATCTTATACAAGCTATCTGATCTCATTTAGTTCCTTTTCTGAAACCTGCCTGTTTATTTAGCAAAAAGCAAAATCTGTATAACTTTCTTTGGAACAGAATCAGATGGTTGTCATGGCCTTCTTTCAGACATGAGTTTGGAGATCCTTCTTTAGCTGTTTTCACTCCTATTGTTTATTACTTAGCTTCTTCCCTCACTTTCAACATTATTGATATCTTGTAATTATTTCCCAGCTCAATTATTGCAATATGATTTACATGGGGTTTCCCTTCAAGACTATCTGGAAATTACAAGAGGCCAGAATGCTGGCACATGCAATTTTGAGCCCTATACAGTTTGTCCATATTATACAACCACTATGGGAACTGCACTGGCTTCTAGTTTTCTTTTAGTGCAATTCAAGATACCGTATTTTCTGGCATATAAAACGACTTTTTAACACATGAAAATCTTCTCAAAAGTCGGGGGTTGTCTTATACGCCGGGTGTCGTTCTCCTGTAACCAGGCAGACCAGCCCGAAAGGCTCTGACGAGCCAAGCTCTGACCATCCCAGGTGAGTTGCCTGCTAATCAGGCAACTCAGCTGGGATCGCCAGAGCCATGTAAAAGGAAAAAAGTTTTTTTTTCTTTTACATGGCTCTGGCAATCCAAGCTCTGACGATCCCAGCTGAGTTGCCTGCTAATCAGGCAACTGGATCGCCAGAGCCATGTAAAAGGAAAAAAGTTTTTCCCCTCCAGCTTGCTTATCTTAGCTGCTAGTTGCAACGCTTGCCTTGCTTCGCTTGCCTGCAATCCATTCCATCAGCAAGCCACTCCCTGCCTGCAATCAAGCAGGCAGGAGTTGTGGACTTAAATTCCCAGAATTCCTCAGCCAGCAAAACAAAGCTGGCTGAGGAATTCTGGGAGTTGAAGTCTACAAGTCTTAAAGTTGCCAAGGTTGGAGACCCCTGTTCTATTGGGTAAGTTTTTTTCCCCTTTGGGAACTTTAAAAAAATAGTTAATTGGGGTTTTTTTTAGTTGTTCTTTTTTAGACCTAGCAATTTAAAGTTTTAAATTTAGCTTTCATATAAAAATAAAAATAAAATAAAATAATATTTGTGCAGCTTTCTGAGATTTAGTGTGTTTCTGTAGTGTTTCACTCTAACTACACAAACACACAAAATCTCACAAAGCTGTATGTGGAATTTTGTGTGTGTAAAATGTGAAAGTTGGGTTTTTGGGCTTTTTGTGGCTGTGTGAGGTTCCTGCTTGTTGCAGGGGCCATTTTGAGTCTAGCACAGTTGCTTTTATATTGTGGGTGAGCCAGTTGTGTTGTGTTGTGTGTGTGTGAAGTGTGAAAGTTGTTTTTTTGGGCTTTTTGTGGCTGTGTGAGGTTCCTGCTTGTTGCAGGGGCCATTTTGGGTCTAGCACAGCTGCTTTTACATTGTGGGTGAGCCAGTTGATGTTTTTTAATTTTTATTTGGTGTGCATTGGAAGAGGGGTAGTCTTATACAGTGAGTATAACCCAAACCCTATATTTTAATAGGAAAAGTCGGGGGTCGTCTTATATGCCCAGTCATCTTATACAGCAGAAAATACGGTACTAGTTATCACCTTTAAAGTCCTAAATGGCACAAGGTGAGGATACTTGCAGGATCACTTCTCCTTGAGGAAATCCACTTGGTCCACTAGATCTGACACAGTGGGTAGCTCCAGGTCCCTTCCCTCAAGTGTTGCCATGTAGCAGGACTAACCAACATACCTTTTCAGTAGTAGCCTCTGCCCTTTTGAACTTCTTCCTGAGATGCAGCAGATTTTTTCCTACTCTCATGGCTTTCTGCAAAGCTGTCAAGACCTGCCTTTTCCTGCAAGTTTTAGGATGATGTCACGGAAGGTCCAAAGTTGTTACACATACAGCTGTGTAATTGCTGCTGTGTTTGGATGCCAACAATAGGAAGGGCAATAGGCATTTCATAAATGTGAAAAATAAAAAATGAAATAAAATGTACTTTGATGAGTTTTGTGCTTTTTTCCTGTTTTCATTTTTGTATTACTATCTATGATAAGACATAAGATGGACATCCAAACAGGTCTTTTAAATAAATAAATAAGAGTGATCCCACTAGCACCTCAGACTCCCATGGAATCATTATCATTCTCAGCATTTTGATTACTAACATCTCCCATCATGTCATGGTTGTCCACTTCTGTGTATTTGTTCAACTGCCATGCATTGTTTTTGGTACATTCCCAGGTTTAGAATGCAGGTGTGCAACATTTTAGAACAGGGTAGGTGGGGGGGGTTGTCTTTCTCTAATGTGTAAGACAACTTCAACCTAGTTCACATTTGTACAATCCATATATAAGCAAGAGAGGAGGTTTTGCCCTTTATATTCTGAATGTAGACATTCATTTAAAGTTCCTTTGGCTAGGCACATTTCTGGAACAACTGGTTATTTAAAAGACTTGAAGGCGTGCTCCTTTTATCTCTAGCTTTTAAATATGTAGAATTATTGGATTTTTTAAAAAAAAGCAAAATGCTCAATCCTAGGCAAAGTAAGTTCACTATGAACAAACATACTGTACTTCATGATGTATGTTTGACATCCAATGAACACACGGAGGTGTTTGGGATTGACTTTCAAAAAAAAATCATTCAGAACTATTGACAGAGCTGATGCAATTCTTAGAAACTGCAGTGAAGATAAATGTTTTTTTTCTTTATTATGTTTGGGAATTTTGTGACTTTTATCTGGAATTGGAACTGAGGATTACCAATTGGTGATTTTATAGATGTGCCTTCAAATAGTGGAAATGAATAGCAGTTATTTTTTTACACATACTGTAGATTTATAAACCACACATTCACTGATGTAAGAAATACATTGAGATAATGTAGGAGACTTCCCATGTTAGCATAATTTGCATTATATTGCTTTTACACTAACTTTTTAATCCAAGATTCTTATAAACAAAACAAACAACAATACACCAAATGAAAAAGAGTAAGAAAATATACAGAGAAAATGTGTCCAAGATTTTTTTTTAAACTATTCATTTATTTTCTTCTAAAAATTATATTTTTGATGAGTTAATTTATCTTTGGGAAAACCATTAAATTTATTACCTGAAAACCCGAAGACGTAAATTACTACCAGTAAATTACTACCATTACTACTATTTTTTCAAATAATATTTTTGTTGAGATACAGTTTTAAAACATAAAAAAGAAAAGAAAAGGTAAAATGTAACTATACATATTTGTGTGCATGTGTGTTTGTGTGTATGAGAGAGAGAGGGAGAAAGAGAAGGAGAGAGAGAGAACATTTATATTTTATATAATTTACTGACTGGATGAATACATGACAAGATTAACAAATGAAAAATAAAATAACCTTAGAAACTATAGCAGCAGCTTTCACTGAGTCTCAGCACTCATTATATTTTCATATTGTTTGTTTATTTATTATTCATATTGCTAAGGCCTCCCAATCATCAACAAGTATGCAGAATTGAAATAAAGGTATACAAACATCAAGCCAGACAGAAGCAGTTTATCCTAGTCCAAATACTAGTCAGAATATGTCAAGCATGCTCACCTGCCAGGAATTTTTTTTCACATGTTACTTTTATCAAGAACTAACAAGCCACATTCAGGAAATATATGTTTACATCATGCCTTTATTATTTTTTAAGTAACTCAAGGAAGCAAGCACACCTAATACTCCTTCCTCCCCAAACAACAACCCTGGGAGGTTGAGCTGAGAAACAGTGACTGGCCCAAAGTCATCCTTCCGGTTTTTTATGCCTAAGGTGAGGCTATAACTCACAGACTTCTAGACCAGGAGTTAATTAATGAATTACTACACCAAAGTGGCTAATCAAATATGATTAGCAATCACAATAAGGACGTTTAAAACAACAAATCCTTTGTCTATTATGTAAAATAAGAAAATGGAGAGGCATGGAAAGAAGTGACAGATAAGGAAAATTGTGAATGAACATACACAGTTGTTCATTTTCAGTCATGTTGTGATTAGTGATGAAAGGCTTTAAATAATTGTATATACAAAGAGGCTGATATCACAGAATTTTCATAAATTATAGATTTGACAATCTGTTAAAGTAAACATTAACACTCTTCTTATATGTTTATTGTGTAAGAAATTCACACACACTGATCTCACTTCCTGATGCCGATATTGACATATCGGCGATATTGAAATTTCAATTTGGCACAAGTCTACATTCATAGAAATCTGAATTCAGAATCTGGATTTTACATATGCATACATGTAAAGTATTTTCAAAATCATAGGGAAAACCAGGATATTCTTCAAAACATTAACTGAATAACTCAAGAAAGTGGTAATTCTATTGAAATGTAAGTATTAAACTTTAATTATCTTGTTTAAGTTGGTTTTCAAAAAACTTTTGGCTTTCTTTAGAAAAAAGAGAGAATGTACTTCTAGCAACTATCTTTTTCCATAGAAATATGAATAAGGATGTTCATATCCAAAAATGAGAAAGATTATGCTTGTTCAGCTATTTATGGTATTTTGTAGTTGAAGTATAATTTATAAAATCAGATGTTTTTGCTTATTGGACTCAAATGGTTAAAACATAGAATCTGAGTTCCCTGAAGGGACACATTTTATGAACCTAAGAGAAGTTAGCAGCTCAGTTAAATGATAAAACATGCAAGGAAAATCTAGTTAGGGGTGTAAAATGAATCAACCAGACATCATTCTGACAGGCCCTCTAGCTATATAAATGAAAAACATAGGGTTTTGCAATAGATATGATTAAAATGATACAAGAGAGACAGATATGTCACAGCCTAGACCTGAGCAAGACTGAAAATATGTCAAAGGGCAGAGAAAAGCCTCAAGTTATTGGAAAAGGGGGAAGGTGGCTGACTTATAGGGTAAATCATATATTAATATGAAAAACCTTAAAAGATACAATGAAGAGACAGACAAGGTACAATTAAAGGTATCTAGGAATCCAGAAAGTAAGCATTAGTGAATCTATGGATATGTCTATCTCTCTTTTCCAGTCTCTGCTACTTCTAATTAACCAATTGAGTATTGTTAACAGTCTATCATACTAATACAACTGAATCCTGATAGTGGTAAGAGAAATCTTCTTCCTAGGATGTACCAAGCTTACCAAAAAGCCTTCTAAATAGCAGAAAACCTACTACCAGAAAGTAACAAAGTCACAGTACCCTACAAAACATGTAGGTGGCCATTCCTTGAAGTGTTTTCCTGTAATCATATGTGTGAATGACCTAATGAGACATGGGAAAGAGCCACAGTGAGGAGAATGATATTGATAGGTCATTTATCCACAGCAGGAATGTAGCAAGGGACCCTGCCTAGTTTCTTGGGCTGCAAATTTGGGACAAATGTACTGTTAGTGTAATCTTACCATAAAGTAGAATTCATTTATCTCAGTAGTTTGTTTAAACTACTATGCAAAATTGAAATGTCTAGGAAAAATCAATCTTTACAAACGTATAATCTTTGCTAATATTCTCTTCTATTAGTACCCTGCTCAGCCTATGGTCCCACCATGAGCAGTATTATACACTTCATGTAGTGAAGGACACAGTTGTCAAATAATTGTGCCAGACGCCCTGGCACCATGAAAACCTATTAGAAACAGCAAAATAGAAGCCTATGGCACCCAAATGAAAAGCTAAATGCTTTCTTATTTTTAAATATTTGGATTTTAAAATCAGGGTGGACATGGGAATATTTCAATAAATTATTCTGGCTTGACTGGATTATTGTTTTCTCATGTGATTATTATACCTTCTATTTTCATCCCATTCTACCAAAAAAATGCAAATTTGTGTGTTTTAGAATTTTCTCAATTGAATGTCTGATCTCAGATTGGTTCAAATAAACAGATTTCCCTCAAATTTCAAGTCACAGAATAAGCTGAAATGAAATTTGAATTTCCCATTCAAATTGAATCAAGATTTATTTGCAGAAATCTAATGGATTCTAATCAGTTTGACAGTCTCAAAGGGTCAGTCTTTGAGAGAGAAAATATTTATGTGAATATGGCTATAATCATGAACTGCGTGAAATCAGTCAGATTCAAATATATTATAGCTGAAATATATATTTCTCACATGATTATGTAAAAGTATAAAAATGGGAGAATACTGTATGTATATGGAATATATTTATGTGAAATATATGAAATATATACCAAATGAAGTAAGCTACTTATTTTATAGGACAATGTTTCTCCATCAAATGCAATCTAACCTATAGGCCTCATCTATTTTTGAATGTACTCAGTAACAAATTTTACTCAGTACTAAAATATTTTTAAAGATAAAGTACGAAATTACCAGATGATTATGTTTGAGATGAATATATGTACAGTTCCTCCCCACCCCCATACACATACTCAATGATGTACTGTAATTTAAACTTCATAGTCAATTACTTGAAATATCAGCTATAGCTGCCTGAACAATGGGAATTAAACACTTTAGTCATTGTCATTTTAACGACTTTTCATTATATGTCCATTAATTATTATTCCCCAATAGGCTCATGGCTCATTTATTGCACAGGATTTCAAGACATGAAAAAAGCACATATATATTAACTATCTATGATATATGCAGAGCAGCTACAAAAAAAGGATTTTAATCAAGTTTATAATTTGTAAATCTGAGTGACAGTTTGAAAGTGGAAAGCAAAATAAAGTACAAAATAAACCTACTAGCTCAATAATTTTAATAAATACAATTCAAGTTATGTGTTACCTACAATACAATATTTCTAATATAGTAATATTATTTAGTATATACCTTTAGCTGAAAGTGGCCACTGTTATACTGATAGGAAATAGCTGATTCACAGGCATCTATGTGTCTGTGACATCAGGAAAAATGTAAACTTTCTTAGGAAAAAAAAATTCAATATTCCTTTGACAAGTATTGTATTTTGAACTACTCTGAAAGTTCTGTGTACTCTTTAAAAAAGCCTTCATTCCAGTAAAAATTAAACTTATTGTACTCCTGTCCAACAATTAAATTACAATACTGTTGTTCCCAGAAGTTTTGTACTTGCATCAAAATTATCTAATCAGCTTTTGAATACTAGTCTTACAGATTTGTAAAACTAGTATTCAAAAATTCTGAGTAATTCAGATAAATAATCTGAATTATGGACAATAATAATTTATTAATCTAATTTATGGACAGTGTTTCAATTATGAGCTGTTAAATGGAGATATTTAGATATGAAAAAAGGAGAAATACAGTAGTTGTAATTATCTATTTTTTCATTGTTGGTCTGATTATGAATGATTAGAAAAATACTGTAGTCACATGAGTCTTTCAATCTTCCTTTCCATTTTTAAATATAAAAATGACCCCTAAGCAGTTGGCTGATGAATTCTTGGAATTGAAACCCAGACACATTAGAGTTGCTATTGAGAAACATTGCTCTTTGTTGCTTGGTAGTAGAGTTTCCAATTAGGTAAATCAAAGCCTCTGCTCATTCTAACTTCTTGTAACAACTTTAATTTTATCCTTGCTTTCTTTCCCTGCCAAATATATTTCAACACCATTTTATTCAAATCTTCAAAAAATTCTTTCCCCAATCTAATTGGAATTGTGTGGAATAAATACAAAATTCTAGGCAGAATATTCATCTTAATAGTTGATATCCTACCAATCAAAGAAAGCTGCAAATTTCCCCATTTCGCCAAATCTGTCCCTATCTGTTGTTTAAGCTTGTTGTAATTATTTTCTTTAAGTGTACTACATCTTGCTGTCAGATATATCCCCAAATATTTTACCTTGTTTGTGACCTGCATCTTTGATATCTCAATCAGTTTTTCTTTCTGTTTTATCAACATATTTTTAGTCAAAATCTTCGTTTTATCTTTATTAATTTTCAAACCAGCTACATTCCCAAACTCTCCAATGCTCTCTATCAGTTTATTTATTTTTTTTATTGAAAAAGTTTTCAAATACAAATTTTCCCCCCATTTTTCTCCCCCCCTCCTCCCTAACCCCCCTCACCACCCATCCCCCCTGTGACTTTTTCACAACAAAAACCTAATTCATAACAGATTATATAATATTTTACCATCCCCTTACTCCCTCCTCTAAATACTGACCCTTACATGCTAATAATATTATTAATATTATTACTTCCCCTTTTTACCATACATTTCAAAATAACATTATATAATAACTTCTAATTTAGCATAATAATATTATTATAACTCCCAATCTAGCAACACTCTGCCTTTTTTTTCTCCTCCCCCATACTTATATATATAACATTTCAAAGCAGCCTTCCCCATAAATCTTAATTTAACATTTATTCAACTCTATCCATTTCCTCCACTCCCCTAAATATATCACTTAAACATCCCTTTTCTTAAACTAAACAATCAGTAAACTAACCTATTTCCACCCACTTTCCTACAAAATTGCCATGCACAACAATTCTTAATATCTTTAATCTACTGCCCGCCCTGCTAAAAAAAAGATATATTCCGTTATATAAAAAAAAATCAATGACTTTAAATTTATAATCCATATAATATCTTCTTTGATGTCTTTCCACTGGATTATTGAGTCCATCATCCATATTAGGGTAACATAGCATCCTGGTTGCAACAGTTTGTTCAAAATCCTCAGTCATCATCTGCCCCCATCAGTAATGAATATCCTCATATATATATAAAAAAGGAAAACAACCACCCGAGTGACATTATAATTATATTCCATATAGTATCTGTAATTGTGGCTTTCATCAGGATTAATTAATTCCCATTAATTAATGGGAATTAATTCCCATCATCATAATGGGTAACAACCAGATCTTCTGCGTGCCCCAGCGTAGCTCTCTTGCCTTATAGCTCAAGATAAATATAATACATTTATCAATAAAAAAAAAGGAAATCCAAGATAGATAATTCAAATCCAACAATTTAAGGCTCTTTTCACATCCCAAAGTTACGGCATTGCAGAGGTCTGTCACTCTCCTCAGGATAATGTTAACCAATACTTCGCCTCAACTATCTTTTCATGTATTCAGTCATCTTTTAAATAACTGGCTTCACTGTTGCCTAATTTAGAAATTTTTATTTTTGTGAGATCTATTTCTTTTTTTCTTGAATTTTTGTGGGTTTGATCTCCATCCTAATTTCCTTTCTACGAGTTGTATATCAACTGGTCGATTTTCATTCTGATTTATGACTTGGTCTTGTTGGTTTTGCTTTTGTGGCTCATATTTCTTTTTTATCAATTGTGTATCAGCTAATTGGTTTCCATGCTTGTCTGTGACTTGATGAATCATCACATTAGAGTCCGATGCCACTTCTCTCATATTTGTAGATAATCCAGCTGAGGTGTCTAAAGAATCCAAAGGCAATTTGTCCACAGCAGCCTCTATAATTCGTTTTCCCTTTATTTCCAACTCCTTCTGCTTATCCTGTATTGTGCATAAAGATGTTAAGTTCATTTTCAAAAATTTTTGATAAAATTCTTCCGCTTTTTCAACAGTATTTAGTTGGTATCTTTCTCCTTGATATCTCAATATTATGCCAACTGGAGCATCCCACCTGAATAGAATATTTCTTTTTTTAAGCTCAGACACTAGAAAACCAAATTTCTTTCTTTCCGATAACATCTTGGGCGGGAGCTCTTTGTAAATCCAAATCTTTCTTCCAAACAATTGCAAAGTAGAGTTGAAGGAATTTTGCACAATATTATTTCTTATTTCTTTATCTGTAAAATAAATCACCACATCTCTAGGCAATTGCCTTTGCTTTGCAGTCCAGGAATTTATTCTATAAACTCTATCGATCCTACAAAATACTTCCTCAGGTTGAACCTTTAAAATCCCAGCCAGAATTTCAGAAGATATTTTCCTTAAATCATCTCTGTTATTTTCCTGCAATCCTCTCAGTCTAATCGCATATTCAGTAAAATTATATTGCATCATTAAAACTTCTCTTTCAATCCGTTGTTGTATATTTTCTGCATTACAAGTCTTTTGATCAGCCTCCATTTTAGGTTTTTGTTCTGAGCTATTGTCTTGAGTATTTGTCAAATCATTTTCAATTTTTTGTATTCTATTGTCCAAATTGTCCTCAATTTCTTCCATTTTAGACTCTAATAAATTAGTATTTGCATCCAACTTGATCATAAATTCTGTAAAACCATTAGCCATTTTTATAATCTTTCGATCCAAAGTATCAAACTTTAATTGCACTAATTCTTTAATTTCCTGCTTAAATTTTTCAAAGTTCTGATTCACAATCTCATCCCTTCTTACAATCTCCTCCAAAAGAAATTCAATTATGTTAAAATCAGTTTTCTGAGACTGGAGATTTAGAACTTGTTCACGTAATTTATTAATGGGGGAATCCCCCCCCACTGCTTGTTTGTCCGGCTTTGTAAGTTTTAATGCCATGTTTCCACACAGACAAACTTTTTTAGAAAAGAAAAGAGAGGCAAAGAAGAAAAAAAAACTTCTTTCCAACCAAGATCACTATCAGATCTCCAGGAAAAAGAGAACACAAAAGTAGAGCTTTATCTTCAATTGTAGCCAGAGGTATTTATTCCGCTACTTTGTATCTTAATAGGAAATGGAAGGACTCTCCCTTTCAGCCCCTTCTCAAGCCTTGGCAGTCGCCATTTTTAAAAATTCTTTTTTCCTTTTCCTTTTCCTTCTTCAGTAACTGTTATAAAATAAATTAGATACTTGCGATTCAGGGTCACAGGTCCAACTCACATCCTTTTTGATTATTCTGTTAATTTTGTAGGCTTGCTCTTGTCGCCTAGCTCTGCATAAGCAGAGGTCTCCCAAAGCCCGGAGCGGTGGCGGGGGAAATAGGGAGCTTCATCTGCTTCGTCCCCAAAAGTTAAAAAAAAAACTTTTGGGGCTACGCAGAGAGCTCTACCTGCCCCCGCCAGCTCTATCTCCATTTCCACATGGAAACGGAGTTTTTTCGAGCCGCCTTTCAGTTATAAAGGTGGCTCTTTACAGGCAATGGGGCTGGCGGTGCCGAGGGATTGTCTGGCGGCGGCGAGAAGCAAACCGGAAGTCCTCTATCAGTTTATTTATTGATGTTAATGGTTCTTCAATAATAAAGACCAAGTCATCAGCAAATGCTTGCAATTTGTATTCTTCTTTCTGCACTTTCATACCTTTTATGTCTTTTTCTTCTCTGATATTTCTATTTAAAACTTCTAATGTCAATATAAACAATAGTGGGGACAGTGGACATCCTTGTCTAGTACCTATTTCTATCTTGATAGAATCAGTCAATTCTCCATTTATCATTATTTTTGCTGTTTGCTTGTGATATATAGCTTCTATTGCCTGAATAAATTTTCTGCCAAAGCCCATCTGTTCCATTTGAAGCATCATGAATCGCCAGTTTTTGTTGTCAAAGGCTTTTTGAGCATCTAAAAATATTTTTCAGGATGCACTTCATAATATTCTAAAGTGTTCAGAATTATTCTAATATTGTCTTTAATCTATCTTTTTGGAAGAAATCCATTTTGATCTGTGTGTATAAAATTATTTAAATATCTCTTAAGTCTTTCTGCCAATATTGAAGCGAAAATTTTATAGTCTGAATTTAGCAGGGATATAGGCCTATAGTTTTTAATTTGTTGTGGGTCTGTATCTTCTTTGTGGATCAATGTGATGTATGCCTCAGACCATGACTTGGGTATTTTCTTCTTCATCATCACTTCATTCATGACTTCCAATAACGGGAGACTTAAAGATTCTTGTAATGTCCTATAGTATTCTGCAGGTAAGCCATCAGGCCCTGGTGCCTTTCCATTCTTTTGTTTCTCGATTTCTTCCGTTAACTCCATCATCGTTATATTTCTCTTTAACATCTCCTCAGTATCTTTGGGGATCCAAGGTAAGTTTGCTCTTTGTAAATAACTTGCCACAATTCCCTATACATTTTATGTATAGTTTTAGAAGAGGTGTGTGGGTGTGTATATACTGTATGTGTATATATATACATACAGTATATATAGTAAATAATATATCTTTTTGTGTGCCTATACACTATACTATGTAATATGTATGTACATATATGGCATATGTACATAGGATTAAATAGTATATTTTGGATGTTCAGTAGTAGTAAATAAATAGACAGGGAAATTGTATCTCTCTCTTTTTTTTTTTTTTTGAATTTTTATAATAATACAATTCAACATTGTCGGTTTGGCTACGTTCAACCATGTTATATACTTATATAAGTAGTATCTAACAAATTACATAAATATTTTAAGATTAAGATATGAATTAATTATGGGTTATTACTATGTAAATTATAATGTAGATTATTACCTAAGATACATATATTACATAAATGGTTTAATACTACCCCCCTTAGCTCAAATTAATATTTACGTTTATTTTCCAACCACCTATACCACATTTCCCATACCATGTAAAATTCCGAGTCCTCATTCTCATTTAACACAAAAAGGATAAGGAGGAATGTGGTATAGAAATGGGGACTAATGGATTCGACAAGATATGGATGGGAGTAGAGAATAAATTATTAGCCAAACTATATTCTTATCTGCTTGAATATGATAGGGAAGGAGAAATAGTTAAATATCAGATGATTGCTTGGGGGAAAAATATCGGACATAACATAAATTTAGATGATTGGGAAGCAATTTGGAATAGTAACCTCAAATTGACAAGAGCAGTAACATATAAGGAGAACCAATATAAAATGCTGTATAGGTGGCACTTAGCGCCATCTAGGATAGCAAAAATATACCCGAACGCAAGCCCAAAGTGTTGAAGTGTGGCCACAGTCAAGGTACCTTCTATAATATGTGGTGGAGGAAAATTGTATCTCATTGAGGCCTTTGAGGTGAGGAGAGGCCAGGTACCCTAACCATAACCCTTGACATGAGTGACGTCAAGCTGGCCACACCTACCCAGTCAGATGACCACCCAGCTACGCCCACCCAGTCACATGACCACCAAGCCATGCCCAGTCACGTGACCACTAAGCCACGCCCACCAAATAAGCCAGGCCCACAGAACCGGTAGTAAAAAATTTTAGAACCCACCCCTGATATATATGTATGTGTGATATATGTATGATATATATCTTCCATTCTTTGTACTTAACCATATATACCTGGAATACAGTTTTCTCATATCTGTATGTTCAATAACTCTCTACTACTATAGAACACTATCAAATTACATTCCAAAAGCAATCAGACTTATTGTCTTTCTGTTTTTTTCACACCCATAACAAACTGTTGTATTAAACTATTTCTCTTTTTACTTAAAAGCTGGTCAAATATTGTAATAAAAGGTATTTTATTTGATTTACAGAACATTATTGAGTATAGTCCTAGGATGCATGAAGAACTGGACTTATTTTTCAAGTAAATATACATAGTCCTCACAAAGAGTCAAAGAAAACAAGGAGAATGGAGGTCACAGATGTGGAGAGGGTGAGTTCACCATTCATAACCTTAACAAGATTTCAAGCTAGGTGAGTGGCCAGCAGTAACAACAACAGCTTAGTTGTTCAGAAGACATTCTCCAGTTTATTCAAGAGTGGTTAGTTGTATGAAATAATAAATGCTTTTGATGAGGATGCACATATCCAATTGTATTAAAAGACAAAAATTGTAATGTGTTGGAAATACACTACAAACTGCTTATAAACAGTTGGGAGTCAGATAGCCTATTTAAGAAGAGTATTCAGGTATATATGTTCTTGATGCCAAAAAAGCTCTAGCAGAAATCGAAAAGATTCTTATGGGACTGTTATCTCTTTTCTATTTATTTTATTACTATTTCAGAATAGGCAAATATGGTAGTCTAAGAAATTAATTATAGTATGCAAACTTCATGCAAATTAAACCTTAGAAGTTTGGCTGAAAAAAATATTACAAATCTACATGAATAGAGGACTTGAATTTTTGAAATAAATCATTTCTAATTGTCTTATTACAAGTTTATACAGCTTTTGAAGCAGAAGTAGTAAAAAGCATGTGTCAAACTGTATACAACAAATGACAGAAAGCTACTGTAGTTTTCTGTTCAATGTCCCCGTACACTGAATGTACTTTTCAGACGACATCCATAGCAGAAAGAAAAATGTAATTGAACTAAAATATTCCATATTTATGATTTAAAGAGTCAGTGATAATCTTCCTGAAACAGTTCCCTGGGTGATATTGATGATCCCATCTTCTTTTGCTGAAGGATGTATACTTTAATATGTAATTTCCATATTAACAGTAAAATGATCTATGCCTCTATTAACAATAAAAACATATACTATATAAATGCAAAAACATTGCTTTGAATATTTGAAAATAAATATATATATATTATTTCCCAACTGTTACATTATTTTCAATGTAGGTTTAGACAGCAATGTCATCTTAACCTCACAAAAACCTAAAGAAGTAGTGGCCCAGAGATTGTTGTCCCATTCTAAGGAACTGTACCTGTTAGGAAATTGTTATTGCCCAACTGGTTGGTCAGGAAATATATAAACCAACATTGTGTCTTTCTGGATAAAAGTATTATGTAGCTTTAAAAACTGTGTTGCATCATCATGCATCCTGATTGGCTGAGCTCTGTAGCCAATGTAGTTAAGGAAAGCTGAATTATGGTTTGTGTGGACACCACACCATTTTACCTGCTGATATGTTGTAACTCTATATTTGATCTCTCTGCATGATCATTGCTTGATCATGGCTATTTATTGCTTTTCTAATATTTGTTGACTGTTTTTATATTGAACTGTGTTCCTGACTGAAACTAAAGAAGATCTGTTTTATTGTATTTTTCTACAACTGGTAATACGACTTTATATTGGAAAATATCTCTGGACTGATCTTTATCTCACTTTATATGTGTATGTCTTGGAATGTTTTTGGACTATGATTTTGCTTTTTCCCTAAAAGTAAAATATTATCAAAACCCAGTTTGTTTGTATGTGAACTGTTATTATCCACAATCATACTCAGTCGCTTTTGTGCATAAACTCAAAGGGTACTCTGCTGAATAACCCACAACATCGATTATGAGACAAGAATATCCTTAACAGTACCTATAAAAATAACAAGATATAATTGATAAATACCGCTTTCATGTGCTTTCCCTTTTCCCAATATACGCAATACTCAAAGCCAGCTTGCATAAGATTTAAAATTTTAAGGATGGCACAATTTAGCTCTTAAAGAGGGTCCCTGACAGAAACGGATAATTTAAAAATGAGATAGACAGATAGACAGACAGACGGATCGACAGACAGATAGATAGAGAACTTTGAGCATCCAAGCACAATAAAAAAATAACTGTAACTAAATTAGACATATCCAATTTTTATAAAGGACCTTTTACTCAAACTGAAGAATACAACAGCAAAAATAAATGGGGGAGGGGTGTTTTATGGCAATAAAAATATTCTGGAAAGAAATCCATATTGTTGATGTTGTTCTTCTTATTGCTATTGCAATTGTTATTTTCATTATGTTACAAGAGGCATATTCATGAGAGGCAGTGGGAATATCATAACAGTATCACTAAAGTGCAGCTGAAATCCCAAGAGTGATATTTTGCTAAGGAATATAAAGAACATAGATGATTAAAACCAGTAGTAAGGCCCATCAGGCTCCCAAAACACTGAAAATTCCATAAGGCTGTTTTGGCAATGTGAACTTTGTGAAAGTGTCATGGAAGGGAATTGCAGAAGGATGTGATGTCATTAAAAAACAGCTGAAGATGCCTAAAGGGATTTGTTTAATTCTGGAGCACAGCAGGGAGGCATTTAAATTGGGTTTAGGCTGAGATAATGCTAATGTTAGAGATAATACTACTATTAGCATCTGATTTTGCAGAGGTACTGTAGAAGAGACTAGCTACTAATTAAATTTTGTTAAAAGAACATTTGCAGAAAGGTAACTGATATATATCAATTTCCCACAACTTGTCTTCAATTTACATACAGATATTGACAGCTCTAACCAATTTCTGTTATTTGAACATTCATTGAGATCGTGGATGTGCTTCCTAAATAAGTTAAATAACAAGTTTCAGCTTCAACATATCTGCGAGGTCCAGAAGTAGGAAGGATACTCTGTACATTGAAATATATATATGTCTAATTCCTCATTATGTATTATCTATGATAAAAACAAAATTAAAGGCATCTGTAATTATTTGCTAGGCATTAGACTCATCCTCACATACATCTCATTACCAAAAATTATTTGTGCCCAAAAGCTATTTTTCCAGAATATATCTTAATTGGGCTTATATAGTGTTCAAAGTGAGGCAGCAAAGTAATTCTTTGGGGACCCAAGATTCTTAGTATGATTTATTAAATGCCCCAGGTTCACATTGAGAAATAAAGCCACAATAATCCATTAAGTTTTTTAAAGTTTCACTACAGCAATATATTTAACAGAAATTGCAGAGCCTGGTGTAATTGTTTATAATTAGTTTGCAAATCTTATATGAGGCTTGAAAAAGTGAATATTAACCCTCTTTATACAGATGTGGATAAGGCTCTTTGAATATATAATAACATGCTCACCTCATAAAGCAGAAAGATAAACTGTTGTATAAAGTAAGGTGAACATAACTAACTGACTTGTTTATTTATTTTAGCATGGTATTGCTTTCATGGACATTGTGCTATATTATATTATAAACTAGCTGTAAAGTTTGTGTTGCTTATATGATGCTGGGAGCAGTAGGAGCAATAGTGATGGAGTACAGCAGGGTGTGTCATGTGCTGGCCACGCCCACGCCTGGTTTAGCAAAGAGGAAAAAAGTCCTGATACGTCACCTGATGCCGCCGTCACGATGTGAGTTTGACACCCTTGGAGTAGAGGGAAAGAAGATCTTTTTTTTTCTTGTCTTTTTTTTTTCTGTTGTACTTGACATTGCTCTGGCATTGCCATATGTCAGACACTGGAAGGAAGAAGAGAAAATGACATTTTAATAGATGGAAGATTAAGATTAACATGAGAAATGAGTGAGAAATAAAAATAAAACCATTGTTGCAGACTAAAAAGTAATTACAATAAATCAGGATGCCAAAGTGAATTAGTAACTGCTATAAATTACCATCCAAGTAAATTTGGTTTTGTGCGGAAGGCCCTGGATTAACAGCAGGGGAACCTGAGGGACAGAATCCAGCTGAGTGATTTCGGCCAGTCTCAGCCATAGAAAGAAGGTGTTGACAGACCACTTTTGCCAATGTAACCTAAGAGCTTGCATAAAATGGTAGATAATTGTTAAATATATTCTGCTCTTCCCACTCTAGATATCAAATGTTATTTGTGAACCTTCCTTTCATACCTATCCCTACTTCAAACTGTGGTTCAGATCTTGTTCTAGTTTGAATTGTAACAAATTAAAATTGTGTTTTATCACTTCACCACTAAAAGCTCAAATTAATTATTTCATTTTGTCTGTTGATTATAATATTTTATATTAAAATTGACACTAAAAATAATGGCAGTTGCTATAAGGTTTCAATTTTTCTTACGGTGTCAGTTTTCACTGTCAACATCAAATATGGACCTTAGAGTTTCCAAGCACAGATATATGAAGTTTACTATAAAAATATGATGATCAAAAAAGACAAAAAGGAGACTTAATAGTAGTATACTAGTAACTGTGAGAGGGATCTTGGATCTAGTGAACAATCATTTAAATATGAGCCAGCAGTGTGCTGCAGCTGCCAAAAAAGTCAACACAGTTCTACACTGCATAAACACAGGGACAGAATCAAGATCATGTGAAATGTTAATATCACTTTATAATGCCTTGGTAACGCCACACTTGGAACACTGCATCCAGTTTTGGTCGTCATAATGTAAAAAAGCTGTTGAGACTCTAGAAAGAGTGCAGAAAAGAACAACAAAGATGATTAGGGGACTGGAGGCTAAAACATATAAATAAAGGTTGCTGGAACTGGGTATGTCTAGTTTGATGAAAAGAATGACTAGGTGTGACATGATAGCAGTATTCCAATACCTTGTCACAAAGAAGAGGGAGTCAAGTTATTGTCCAAAACACCTGAGGCAAGGGTGAGTTTCAAATCCTGTTGCTACTGGTTCATTCATTGGCGTGCACACGCAGAGCTTTTGCGCATGCGCAGAAGCGTCTGGGCGGGTGGGCATAGCCTCCCGCCACTCCAGTTATCGGTTCACCTGATCTGGTGCGAACCGGTAGCAACCCACCACTGACCTGAGGGCAGGACAAGAAGCAATGGATGGAAACTAATCAAGGAGAGAAGCAACCTAGAACTAAGAAAAAAAATTCCTGACAGTTACAATTAATTAGTGGAACAACTTGCCTCTAGAAGTTGTGAATGCTCCAACACTGGAAGTTTTTAAAAAGATATTGGATAACCATTTGTCTGAAATGGTATAGGGTTTCCTGCCTAAGCAGGGGGTTGGACAAGAAGACCCCCATCCAACTCTCCTGTTCTGTTCTGTTCTGTTCTGTTCTGTTCTGTTCTGTTCTGTTCATACAGATCTCTTTGAGAGGTGAGAAGAGAGATTACTGCTACTGACAACATCTAGTATGGTCTTCATTCAATGGGATTAATACAAACAGCAACGTTGCTGACTAGGGTAGAGACTTGGATGAGCTACCGGTATTTATTACATTTTCTATATCTGCAATGTGAATTAATTTTCAATTACTGCTCTGATATGCTGCTTCCCACTACCATCATTTTGCTGGTTGCATCTCTAAAAGACCAATTGTTATATCTTCTGTTTCTGACTGTCTGGGTATATGGCTGACTCAAGGAGAGATATTTATAGCATATTTTGAAAACTTAAGGCATATATTCTGAAAATCAAAGAATTTACACTGGATGCAAAGAATTAAACTTGCTCGCTTGGTTATTTTTTTTATTTATGTCCTGCCTTTAGGCTTTAAAGTAAATTAGTCCTTCTACTAAGCCAAGGCTTTTCTGCTGAAATCCCCTCTGTAAATAACCCTCCCTTGCATGTTGTCTCTAGCTGCTTGTCTTCAGCATCTTCAATCTATTTATCGAACCATCTTCCATATATATCTTTAATCTATCTCTATTATTGACTCTTAGTAGGTTAGACTCATAATAGTAAAATGTTTACAAAATAATGTTACATAACAATCATTTCTACTAATTGCTGTTTATTTCTCCCCCACAAACCTGTGTAAACAAAGCATTACGAACTCTAGCTGACTAGATTATGAAGGCTGAAGCCAAATACCCCGATTCACTGGCCATTAAGTAAAGAGCTACCAAAATACTTTCAGCATGTTAATTGTCCCACTAGAGGCAAGAATACTTTAGACCACTGCTACACAACACTAAAAGATGCTTATAGATCTTTACCACGAGCAGCTGTGGGACACTCTCATCATTGCATGATTCACCTTGTACCTACTTATTTATTTATTTATTTATTTTATTTTATTTGTTTCCATTTCTATACCGCCCTTCTCCAATAGGACTCAGGGCGGTGAACAGCCAGAGTAAAAAACAGAACATACAAAATTTAAAAGCAATTTAAAATAATTAAATATTTTGGCCGTAAATTAAAACAACCCAATTTAAAATCAATTTAAAATTTAACTCAAGCCAGCCCAGCTGGTTGAAATAAATAGGTTTTCAGGGCCCGACGAAAAATCCGGAGGTCTGTTATTGTACGTATCTCTGGGGGGAGGTTGTTCCAGAGGGTGGGCGCCGCCACAGAGAAGGCTCTCCCCCTGGGGGTCGCCAGCCGACATTGTCTGGCAGACGGCACCCTGAGGAGGCTCACTTTGTGCGAGCGTACTGGCCAGTGGGAGGCTATTGGTGGCAGAAGGCGGTCTCGTAAATACCCCGGCCCTAAGCCATGGAGCGCTTTAAAGGTGGTCACCAACACCTTGAAACGCACCCGGAAGACCACTGGGAGCCAGTGCAGCTCGCGCAGGAGAGGTGTCACATGGGAGCGCCTCGTCGCCCCCATAATCCCCCGCGCAAAGACTTAAAACCAGAAAACCAACAATTAAATCAGTGAAGACCTGGATGGAGGAGGCAAAGTTAAAGCTACAGGCCTGCCTTGACTGCACTGATTGGAATGTTTTTGAAAGTACCTCTGCAGACTTAGATGAACTCACAGATACTGTAACATCATATATCAGCTTCTGTGAAGACCTATGTGTACCGACCAGGAACTTGCGAATATACAGTAACAACAAACCTTGGTTTGCAGCTAAACTTAAGCAGCTATGTCATTCCAAAGAGGAAGCCTACAGAAAAGGTGATAAAATGCTGTACAATCAGGCCAGAAATGCATTAACAAGGGAGATCAGAGCAGCAAACAGAAGCTACTCTAAAAAGCTAAAAAAATCGGTTCTCAACAAATGAACCAGCAAACATGTGGAAAACTCTTAAAAATATCACCAGTTATGGCAAACCTCCTTCCCAGGCTGAAGGAAATCAACAATTGGCAAATGACCTGAACGTGTTTTACTGCAGGTTTGAAAGGAAACTATAGCCACCTATCTCCACAATCCCCATCTCAGACACACTAACAACAGCCAAGCCTCCTACAACTGACCCCATCTCAGACACACCAACAACAGCCAAACCTTTACAACTGACCCATCCCATTGGGTTCATAACCCCTAGTGATCACAGAAAAGGAAATGCAAGACCTATTTCACAGACAAAAACCAGGAAAAGCTCCAGGACCAGACAAGATAACTCCTTCTTGCTTAAAAGTCTGTGCTGACCAATTGGCCCCCATCTTCACCCGTATCTTCAATAAATCTCTAGAGATGTGATGTTCCTTCTTGCTTCAAACACTCTACTATCATCCCAGTGCCAAAGAAGCCCACCATCAAGGTACTGAATGACTACAGACCAGTTGCTCTAACATCTGTAGTTATGAAAACCTTTGAAAGGCTAGTGAACTTGAAAACATCACGGATCTGCAGTTTGCATACCGAGCAAATAGATCAACAGAATGATACTGTTAATATGTCTCTGCACTACATCCTACAACATCTTGAATCTCCAAAGACCTACGCAAGGGTCCTCTTTGTAGACTTTAGTTCAGCATTCAACACCATCATTCCGGACATTCTTCTAACTAAGCTAAACCAGCTAGAGGTACCTGAACACACTTGTAAATGGATCATAAGCTTCCTAACAGACAGGAAGCAGCAGCTGAAGCTAAGCAGAATCACATTAAATATCTGTACAATAAGCACAGCCCCCACCCCAAAGCTGTGTGCTCTCTCCACTTCTCTCTATATACCAATGACTGCATCTCAAATGATCCATCTGTTAAACTACTGAAGTTTACAGATGACACAACAGTGATCGGTCTCATTCGAGGCAATGATAAATCTGCATACAAACTAGCCTAGTGGTGCGACCAGAACAATCTGGAACTGAACATACTCAAAACTGTAGAAATGGTGGACTATGAGAAACCCTCCCATACTACCACTACTTACAATTCTAGACAACACAGTATCAAGAGAGGAGCCCTTCACATTTCTAGGTTCTACCATATCTCGAGACCTAAAATGGACACCTAACATCAAAAACGGCATCAAAAAAAGCACAACAAAGAATGTTCTTTCTGCGCCAACTCAGAAAGCTCAAACTGCCCAAGGAGCTGCTGATACAGTTCTACAGAGGAATTATTGAGTCTGTCATCTGCACCTCTATAACTGTCTGATTTGGTTCTGCAACCCAACAAGACAGACACAGACTTCAGAGGATAATTAGAACTGCAGAAAAAAACAATTGCTACCAACCTGCCTTCCATTGAGGACCTGAATACTGCACAAGTCAAAAAGAGGCCTGTGAAAGTAGTAACAGACCCCTCGCATCCTAGACATAAACTGTTTCAACTCCTACCCCTCAAAACGACGCTATAGAGCACTGCACACCAGAACAACTAGACACAAGAACAATTTTTTCCCGAACACCATCACTCTGCTAAACAAATAATTCCCTCAACATTGTCAAACTAGTTACTAAGTCTGCATTACTATTAATCTTCTCATCATTCCTATCACCCATCTCCTCCAACTTATGACTTTATGACTGTAACCTTGTTGCTGGTATCCTTAAAATTTATATTGATGTTTCCTTATGACTATTATTAAGTGTAGTACCTTATGATTCTTTACGAATGTATCTTTTCTTTTATGTACTCCGAGAGCATATGCAAGACAAATTCCTTGTGTGTTCAATCACACTTGACCAATAAAGAATTCTATTCTATTCTATTAATAATTGAAGCTTGGATCAAAACAAAATAATCAATCAAAAGCAATAAAATAAACATTTATAACTCAAAGTCTCTCTTTCAACAGTTCCATTTTTAATGATCCTGAAATCTAAAAAGGATTTGGGATCTGATTGGATTTCAGCCAAATAAATAAAATTCTGTTTAGTCTTAATGTAGATAGTCTCTCTGACCCCTTTTTCAGCAGTCCTCTGTGTCCAGAATTTGGACTTTGCTGTCTTCAAAAGAGTGATCTTTGTATTTCAAATGTAGTTGGATTGCTGAATCTTGTCCTAGGTTTGTTTTCCTATGTTTTGCCATGCTGAATTTTAACTGAATAATCATAACACAATCCCAATTAAAGAAGGGCAACTGATGAATGCTAATTTCCCTTAAATCTAGCCACTTGGTCAGTAATCTGTGATAATGGGTTAATGCAACTCAATAACATCCAGAAGTCTATGAGTAAAAACAATCCTTACTTACCAACCGCAATTGGGATTCCATTGCTAAGCAGTGTGATTGTTAAGAGAAATGTCACATGATTGCACAATTGAAATCACGGCATGATTTCACAGGACTTGCAGCCTCCTGCCCAGTTCCCCATTGACTTTGCTTGTCAGAACTATGAAGATCATAAATGGCAATCACATGATGGAAGATGCTGTAGCCATCGTAAATGTCTACCAGTTGCCAAGAAACGGATCTGTGATCATGTGACCGTGGCAATGTTGCAGTAGCTGCAAGTTTGTGGACTGGTCCTAAGTCTCATTTTTCAATGCTACTATAACTTTGAACAGTCACTAAATGTGCAGTTGGTAAACAAGGACCAGTTGTTCAGTATTTTACAACTATTTATTACAGGAAGAAGCTAAAATCGCTCTGCCCCGTGCTCAATTTTCAGTTAACATGAATTTCTAGCATTATTTCCCTATTATTTTCTTTTTGTTAAAACTGATTATAAAGTATAGTTCAAGAAAAATCTAAGACCCCCCTCAAAAAATGAATCCTCTAATTATTCTTGAAAGTCATAAATATGTAGAATAGTGATAATTCTATAATAAGCTACATTATTATTTATTACCATGGTTCATTTTTTCCTAGTCAGGATAGTCAGAGATGGTTAACTTTCAAAACAAACCTATCTAGAGCAGAAATGCAAATAAATTCTTTCTAATTCTTTCTAATTTCACCTTTAAATTCAGCAAGCAAATCAAGAGGTTTAAATTAAATGCAGCAAAATTGCCACATGCAAAATATATCTCATTAAATCTGGAGAGATTGTTTTGACTCACAAGCCGTCCCATGTGATGCAGGAACATGCCACCAACATTTTTGCCAAACCAAATAATTTCTAAGAAAATAAGTGGCATAAACATGGGAAAGATAGATAGACGTAAAAAGTTGTATGGGGCTTTTAACAGAAGCAAAGAAGCTCAATATCTATATTTCAATTCTGCTTTTTAAGTTATGGTTGTGAAGAGATTGCTGCAGACTGTCAAGCATTTTCATGACTTAGAAAAACCATAGAAGCTATATTACACAGTGCAGTTTCAATCCCAGAGGTATTGCTGATAAAATTATTGTCACCACTCACAAAAGTGATTTGTATGGACAAAAGTTATTGCTAACTTTCCTTTCCAAAAGAAGTGAATTAATTGCATTGCTATTCAAGAATTTTTTTTTTCCTATATGAACTAGAGCAGCGGTTCTCAACCTGGGGGTCACGACCCCTTTGGGGGTCGAATGGCCATTTCACAGGGGTCGCCAAAGCCCTCTCTCACTCCCCCCATGCCTTCACTCACCCTCACTCTCTGCTCTGTTGGATCGCCGGCCGTTCGCTTACCCCGCCCACTCCCAATCTATTGCTGCCTCCTGAGTCCCAGCTGATGGCTAGAGGAAAAAAAACTGTTTAAATTCTTGCCGCAGGGCTTCAAAGGGCTGCCTTATAGCCAGTGGTGGGATTCTGCCGGTTCTAGGGGGTTCGGCCGAACCGTTTGTTAAATTGCTGGCTCGCCCCGCCCCTTGCCTTGCCCCTCCACACCACTATTTATTGCCAATAAATAGTGGTGGGCGAGGGGTGGGCGAGCCAGCAATTTAACAAACGGTTCGGTGCTTTTTTGTAATTTTATTGGCCCATGGAGCTTCAGCATAGGCTAATTAGCCCTTGATTAGATCGGCTCCCGACTCTCAGCTGATTTGCTCTCAGCTGTTTTGCTCAGGGCTCTGCTGCTTGCTGGAGCAGATTTTTTTCCCCCTACCTATGCTGAAAAACGAAACTGAAAGTAAAGCAGGCTGTTGGCTTTGCTGTTGCTGCAACGTTGGAAAATTAGGCAGGCAGATTTCTTTTCTTTTTCCTCACCAAAAAAGGTAGGTGCAAACAATGGGAAATTTAGGGGGGAAAAAAGGACAGTTCAAGATTTTAAAACACAAAAGAAAAAAAGCTCTATTTAACTAGGGAATTGTAATAATTGATATACTATTAATTGTATATTGTGTTGAAAGCAGAAATGGTTAAGTTGTGGTTTGGAGGAATATATGGGGGAAATTATTTGGTTTATTATTATTGGTAAATATAATTAATTGATTTGTAAGAAATTGGATTGCATGGAAATAATTGGAATATTCATGTTCATATTGATTAATATACAAAAAAGGTAGTTATATAACTAATTGATTTATATTAAAATGTTGAATTTATATTAAACAACTGTAATATTACATAATTAACCAATGTGAGGATGGATATAAAAATAGATGACAATGGGAAGGGGTATAATATAGAATAGAAGGGAAAAATTGAATTTGATTAAGATTAGAGATGAGGATGAAGGTTAATATTGGTTTTTTACAAAAATAGACGAGGAATAAATATGGCAAAAAGGAAATATAGAAATTGTAAATTTAATTGAAATGACTAAACACTGTTTAAATTTGTGAACCGGCCAAATACTCTGTTCAAAGAAAATACATTGTATGTTTGTATGTGTGTTTCTAATTATTGTTATTTATCCATATTTGTTCTCTTTTATTCTTTAAAGTTTAACAATTCATTCTTTATCTTAATATCTTTATATTTTAGGGTTGGCTTTCTTCCCTTTCATCTTTTTTATTGTACAGCAATCTTTCTCCTCAAACCTACCACCTCTCCCTTTTCTATCCTTCTTACTTTCTCTTCCTTCCCCTCTTCTTCTCCTCCCTACTTCCTCTTCCTTTCTCCTTCTCCTCCTCTCTTCCTCCCTCTCTTACCCTCACTCCTACTCTAATTGCCCTTCCCTTCCTTCATCCCTCTCTATTGCTGTATCCTTTTATGCATATGGACTACTCAGAGGGCTGAAAAAGTTATTTCTGACTGGTCCTCACACTTTCGACCAGTCCTCGAACTTACGACTGTTCTCACATTTTACGTTTTTGCCCAGTTTGTCACCATGGTGAAGAGAAGCAGTTGTGAAATGAGTGACATGGTTGTTAAGAATGTTACAATGGGCATAAATGATGACCAGTCATAAGTGCGAAGACCGGTCAAAAGTGCGAGGACCTGTCAGAAATCACTTTTTTCAGCCCTCTGGGTAGTCCTTTTGTGCACATGGACTACTCAGAGGGCTGAAAAAGTTATTTTTGACTGGTCCTCACACTTTCGACCAGTCCTCGAACTTACGACTATCCTCACATTTTACGTTTTTTGCCCTATCTTATTACCATGGTGAAGAGAAGGAGTTGTGAAATGAGTGACATGGTTGTTAAGAATGCTGCACAGGCATAAATGTGAGGATGGTCATAAGTGTGAGGACCAGTCAAAAGTGCGAGGACCTGTCAGAAATGACTTTTTTCAGCCCTCTTAGTAGTCCTATACACATAGCCATGGCCACCTGGTCACATGACCAGCTAGCCATGCCCACCCAGTCACATGACCTCCAAGCCACACCCACAAAATAAGCCACGTCCACAGAACCGGTAGTAAAAAAATTTAGAACCCCCCCTGGTTGGGGGTCACCACAACATGAGGAACTGTATTAAAGGGTCGCGGCATTAGGAAGGTTGAGAATCACTGAACTAGAGGTTTACAATTACAGGTAGTATTTGGCTTACAACAGTTCATTTAGTGACCATTTCAACTTACAATGGCACTGGAAAAAGTGACCTATGACTGTTTTTCACACTTACAACTGTTGTAGTATCCCCATGGTTATGTGATCAAAATTCAGATGCTTGGCAATTGGCTCATATTTATGATGGTATCAATGTCCCAGGGTTATGTGATCACCTTTTGTGACCTTCTGACAAGCAAAGTCAATGGGGAAGCCAGATTCACCTAACAATCATTTTAGTAACTTGACAACAGCAGGGATCCACTTAACAACTATGGCAAGGAAGGTCGTTAAAATCGGGAAAAACTGACTAACAACTGTCTCACTTAGCAACAGAATATTTGGACTTTTGAATTTGAAAGCTACATGTACTGGCTATATTTTTTTTATTGCATTTCATATAATTGACCCACAACAAACAACAAGCTTTGTTCCATAAAAGCTGGAAAATGTATTTGTTGGTTTTTTTGTTTTTTGTTTTGCTTTAATTTATATGCCGCCTTCTCCGGAGACTTAAGGCAGCTTACAATGTGTTAAGCATTGTATAGTATAGTTTAATATTATACAAATTATTGAGTTCTCTTATATTTGCAATAAATACTCTTCCATCTTCCCCTACAGGGATCACTCCAATGAATCCTATGGAATTAGCTCATCATCTTTTCCTTTTTGAAGTGCTAAGTGCTAAGGAACTGCACAAGCCATAGTATTCATAGCACTCTATTGAAGCCGAAATGAGACTTCTTAAGAACAGGTTAGGAAGACTATTGATGCTTTTGAACGTTGATGTTGGAGAAGTCTCCTGGATCAGGGAACAAATCAGTTCAGAGTTCTGACTTGAGGAACTAATGACCAGTTTCAGATTACCCTATTTTGGACACACTACACAAAGACGTAGGCTCTAGTGCTGGGAAAAGTGAAAAGAAAAAGAAGGATGACCAGCAGCAAGGTGGATGGACTCAGTTACAGTGACTATGAGTACACTGATGAAAGATATGACAGTCTGGATCAGAAACAGATATTCATGGAGAAAGTGTATACATGTGGTCACTAAAAGTTAGCAACCACTTGATGGTGCATCATCAATAAGATTGAGGGATTGCTGGTTGAATCATCTTAGTTTCAATCAAAGAAGTTAGAAAGATCTACTGTACTTAATGCAATATTTTTATTCTGACTATGAATTTCAATATAGAGTTCAATATATTATATATGTGCATTAATATGCATGGGTATAGTATATACTGTTTCTCATATCATTTCCTTCATCATAACTGAACATTTTATTTGATGAACAACTAAAATATAAATGTGCCAGATATTTTACAAAAAAACAATGAGCATTTAAATGTTCTTCCACCTGTATTTACTGTATATGTACAGCTGCTATATTATAAATGTAAGTGACAAGAGAAGACCTAACATATTTCCTATATATTATTCAACCAGAATCTATACTTTACTTCATACAACTTCTTGTATTTGTTCTTTGGATACACTTTTATGAATTAAATGCCATATTTGCTGGGTATGTTTGTATAAGTTTCTTTGTTTGTCTATGTGTGCGCGCATTTTTTTTTTGAAAAAAGGTTTTCATTTTTATTTCTTATACACATAATATAAATGTACATTCTCTTATATATAATTGGTCATATATATACATATTTTTCTTAAAGAAAGTATAAAAATAAGGTATTTTAATTACATTCGTGGTTGCTCTTCTACCCTTTCTTTTTCCTTGTTTCACAACAAACCTTCTCCTTCTTCCTCCTCTTCCCTCCCTCCTCTCCTCTACTACTTTTTCCCTCCTCCTCTCCTTCCTCTTCCTACATCCCCTTCCTTTCTGCCACTCCTCCCCTCTTTTCCCCCTTTCTCATCTTCTCTCCTACTCCTGTCCCTTGCCTTTTCTTCCTCTCTGTGTGCATTTCTCTAAATGTGTGCATTTCTTCCTCTAAATGTGCATTTAAGGTCTGCGTTGACTCCTGCAGCTTTCTTGGCAAGATCCAGAAATGATTTGCTATTGCCAGCTTCCTAGGGCTGAGAGAGAAGGACTGATTCAAGGTCACCAAGTTTCTTTGTGCTTCAAGTGGGACTAGAATTCATAGTCTCCCAGTTCCTAGCTTGATGACTTGATTCTCTGTATTTACTGCAGTTATAATTGAATGCACATTCTTCAATGTTGCAAAAGTACAGAAGAGCCTTAAGGTACCATTTTATCTTAAGATTGCTCTTTTCTCAATCTGATGCTCATCACAAGAGAGCCAGCATGAGAAATGATAGCCCAAACACTTCCTTTGGCACCCTGGTCCTCCCAACCAATTTTTAGCAATGCTTTTAAATTAAACATTGAAAATATTATTTACAATGGGGCATGGTATAGACATCATTTTCAATATTTTCTTTATTTCTAGCAATACTTTTGGCCACACATAGATCAAATAGGTATTCCTCCAATATAAAATGAATATTACAGTTCAATTCTTTGTCTAGAAATACAACTATTTGTTTTATAAAGAGAAAAAATGTAAAATAATTCTAGCTAGATGTTATGTTGGGGTGCTTATCACTTCTCATAATAAAACGGATGTTTTATGACTGACCATTCCCACTGGAGTACCTGTTTGCCAACTAATAATGTAATACAATGTCTTATAAGTATGATAAATGGTCTAGAATTATGTCATGTACAATTGACTTTGCTGAATTTTGGTGTACCATGCTGTGGTGGAAAGAAACCTTTAAATTGCTTTTATTCCTGCAGGCATACCTGAATAATATGCTCTCTTGTCTGCAGCTATTTAGGCTTGTTAAATACCATTTGCCATAGCAACAAAGTGTACCTATATGTAACAGTTCCCATGGCAAATGATATAATTATTTGTAGTTGCTTCCTTTGGAATCCCAAAGTAGATTCCTGGGCTAGTGAATATATGTTACTATGAGAAATATTTCATCAGAACCTCACAGTCAATCTCTACTATGTACTTAGTTTCTAAGTTCAATTAGCTGAGCAATTATTTATTTATTTATTTATTTATTTATTTATTTATTTATTTATTAAATTTATATACTGCCCTATTCCTAAGGGACTCAGGGCGGTGAACAGCGAACAATAAAAATACATGTAATACAAACGTTAATAATAAAAAAAAACCAATTAAAATATACTAAACATTCTGGTCCTAGATAATTCAAGACATCCCAGTTTAAAATAAAATCAAAAAGTAATATAAAGGGAAAGTTAGGCCAGGCTGGCCTGCTGAAACAGGAATGTTTTGAGGGCACGGCGGAAAGTGCGCAGATCCGGAATCTTCTGTATCTCTGGGGGGAGCTCGTTCCAGATGGTGGGTGCCCTCACAGAAAAGGCTCTCCCCCTGGGGGCCGCCAGTCGACATTATAGGTTGATGGTCCTGGAGGGGAAGGCCTGGATGAGGGCTCAGCATCAAAGGCAGAAATGGGGCCAGGGCCATCTGGGAGTGATGTGCGGATTCCGGAGCCTCCAGAGTCAGACAGCAGAGAGGCAGAGAAACAGGAGGAGCCTGTTCCTAGTGTGCGCATGCGCAGAGCTGTCAGAAGGCACGAACAGTTCAAACAAAAGGGACAACTTGGGAGTAAGGCCTGGAGATGATTGGCCCCTCCCATAAGGCTTAAAAGAGGACCAAGGCACATGGGCACTTTGCAGGAAAGCAACATTGTTAATTCTGTTCCCAGTTGGCATGTCTGTTTGATTCTGAAATCCATGTGGCTTTGCCAAGTAGGTCTTTGGCAGAGTGTCAAGGGAGATAAAGGTTGGTGATTATCCCGAAGGACTTCTCCCGAAGGACATTTTGCAACTAATTGGGACTTAGCTGTGAATGAACATAATTCACAGCTGTTGCAATAAAAGAGGTTTTTGGGACTACTTGTGTGTTTTAATGACTCAAAAGCCTAGGTCACAACATATAGAGAGAATCCATGTTCAATATCTGCAAATACTGTACAAGACATACAGCATGAGATTTTTAATGGTAGATAGGCTATGTTTATGTTTTTGTTTCCTAATTACACTTTATTATAGCTACCAATAAAATCAAAGAACATGATGCAGACACAGAAGAAGATGGAGAGACAACATCAAAGACACACTACAACAATATCAATTAACAATGGTTGAGTATGCCAGAAGATCAAGAGTCAGAACTTTGTATCTCCCTTTATGGTGGAACAGGTAACAAATAAAATAAAATAATAAATAAACACGGGTCCAGCTAGACAGTCACTGAAGGGCCCTCTTTGTTCTTAATACTGTAAGAGAGAAATTGCTTGCAATTATATTCAGAACACAAGCAGGGACATTCCTTTCCGGTAAGACGCTTACTTCAAGGCCTCTCAGTTGTCACAGATAAGAACAGTCTACGTGATTTACACCTTGAAGGTTAGAGTAACAGAGATGTCCACATTGTTGTTTCAACAAGAGATAATTTGAAAAATATGCTTCAGTAACTTTTTAGAAGAATTATTATAACTGTTCTACAAACTCAGTAATTAGGAAATGTCAATTAAAAATGATAAATGTATAGGACCATATGAATTGCTGACTCCACAGAATCCTTTGTTTGAAACTGTATAAAAGTTCTGAGTAGGTAATCATATGGCGTTCAAACCTCCTCTTGATAAGGTTTGATCCTTTATTGCAATAAATAATTAAACTGATTCTGTCTGCCCTATTGGGATGTTTCTTAATTTCTCATCTCCACAACATCTCCACAACAAATTTGGCACCCGGCAGAGGGGACTTTGAGAAGCAGAGATTTTTTCCTTCCTAGGCGACCTGCCCCAGCGGGACCGGCCTTTTTGCATCGAAGAATCAACAGCCGGCACAAGACTCCTTTGAAAGTCTCTAGAATTCTTCGTTGAGAGACGGCCGTATGCTCGCTGGCGAAGCAGCTTCAGCCAAGGACCCACAAGAGGGCAGACAAGACCCAGTAACTCCGCAGACGGCCGAAGGAAAACAGCGCCTGACAGGCAAGTAATCATTTAAACGGGGAAAAAGATAGGACTGTCTATTTTTGAGACAGAAAGGGGGATCTGATCAATCTCCTGAGAGGGGAAAATGGTGTTTCTCAACCCTCTAGATCAGGCTGTGAAGGGTGGTTAAACCAACGCAGTTTCTGAAGGTGACTGTGAGTGTCCAGCACCCCAGATCGTTGGTAGTGTGTTAGGATGGGAGGAAAAAACAGTGTCCAGCGGACACCGTTACAAAGCATGCTAGCCCACTTTCAAACCGCTTTTTCTGAATCTTACGGAGGTCCTCCATGCAATCCTGACAAGTTAAAACACTTCTGCATCAACTTTTGGACAACTTTAGGCGTCAGGTGGCCAGCAGGCGGGTCGCTCGATCCAATAATAATTTCAAAGGTGCATAAAATCATAACCCAGGAAGGGTTTTGGGAACAGTTTCCATACATTGATCAGTGGCAGCTCATTCAAATGGCAAACCCCAAATGGCTTAAAAAGTATCAGTTGGAATGTGTGTGTGTGTGTGTGATGGCAAAACAGAATAAGAAAACCAAACAGGGAGCTAAAACTAAGATTTTCAGCCAGGAAGAGGAGGAAGAGACAAACCAATCCCCTCCCTATGCCCCCCTTCCTGCAGCACCAAAACAAAACATTCATTCAGCGCTGACTGCAAACATTCCACCTCGGAAACCTAATTTACAAGTCAAAAGAGAAGTTAAGAGTGAAGGAGAACAAGAGGAGGCAGAAAGCCCTGTTAGTTCCCGGACCAGATCTCAGACAAGTCTTAAAAAGGTAGCAATTGTGGCTCCTTTAAGGAAGATGCTGGATCATGGACAGGACCCACAAGGTCAGCCTATTATTAGGTCATTATTACAATATCAGCCTTTTACAACAACGGATCTTTTGAACTGGAAACATCAGTACGGTCCGTTTAGCAAAAAACCCTTTGATTTTGTCGACCCCTTCAACACTCTTATGCAAACTCACCGACCCACGTGGGGAGATATCCAATTGCTGTTAAATACATTGCTTTCTATGGAAGATAGAGAGAAATTCAAACTTGCTAAAGGAAAAGTATTAAACCGCATGTTTCCTGATGCTAATCAGGCCGCCGCTAAGATAGCAGCCGCTGCAGAAATAGACCCCAACTGGGATGCTAACCACCCCCCACATCAAACACTGCTAAATAACTACCACCTCTTATGTGTAGAAAGTTTGAGAGAGGCTGCAAAGGGTCCTGTTAATTATGCAAAGACCGCCACTGTTTTGCAGGAAAAAGATGAATCCCCGGAAGCATTTTTAACTCGTTTAATTGAATCTTATAAAACTCATACAGGCATAAATGGTGAGGATCCTGCAAACAGATTTATGTTAAATGAAAGGTTTATCAGCCAGAGCGCTCCTGATATCAGACGCAAACATCAAAAGCTAGAGGGCGCTCTTGGCAAAAATACTTCTGAATTGCTAGAAGTTGCTAAGAAGGTTTATTTGAACAGAGAAAGAGAGGAAGAAAAGAGACAAGTTGCTAAGGACAGAAAGCAGACGGAAATGTTAGCTTTGGCGCTCGGTGGGGTCGTTTTAGGACCAACTCAGTGCGCATTTTGTGGGGAAAATGGTCTTTGGAAGAAAGAATGTACCCGTAGAAGAATGGAACCCAGAGAAGTATCCTACAGCCGTGGATTTCAGATGGTGAGAGGAAGTCATAGAGGAGGATTTAACGGAAGGTCTGTGAGAGGGAATATGAGAGGAGTTTTCAGAGGAAGAAGAAGAAATGAGAGGCAATTTATTTCACCCAGCCAGTCAACCCAGAATCCAGAAGTTATCGGCTTAGCTGATATGGACTGGGACGATTGAAGCTGCCTCAGCTCCGTGGCTTCACCCCACCCCCCAGAGCCATTGATGGATTTATGGGTGGGAAAACATCACGTAGCATGCTGGTTGATACCGGAGCCAGTCGATCAGTAATTAACACACAAGTGGCTCCTTTGTCAGCTAAGAAAATTAGAGTCCAAGGCGTTTCTGGCAATGCAGTTACACACAGTCTCCTGAAACCAGTTAAATGCAAAGTTGGAAATGGCTTAGTAGAGCATCAATTTTTGTACATGCCTAATTGCCCAGTTCCACTGATAGGCAGAGATTTGCTTTCTAAACTACAAGCCACTATCTCTTTCAATGATAATGGACAGTACTTAACAGTAACCCAGTGGAAGAAACGTGGTGATTAATGCTAATGCAAGACACACTCATTGAAAGCAATTGGGAGAAATTCAATGTTCCTACCTTGTGGGCAGAAGACAATCCCCCTGGGCTTGCTATATTTGCATCTCCAGTTGAAGTTAAGCTGAAACCAGGATGCCAGCCCATTAGAGTACCCCAGTATCACATTCCACAGGATGCGGCTACAGCCATCCAAGTCTTAATTGACAAATTCTTAGCTGCAGGCATATTAAGGGAAACTAAATCCCCATGGAACACTGCAATATTACCCATAAAAAAACCAGATGGGGGGTTTAGACCTGCACAAGATTTAAGACCCATCAATAACCAGACTGTAACGCTTCATACAATTATGTCTAATCCATTTATTTTGCTTGGAACTATCCCTCCTTCAGCAACATGGTTTTCAGTCATAGACTTGAAGGATGCTTTTTTCACAATTCCCTTACATCCTGATAGCCAGGATCTATTCGCCTTTGAGTGGAAAGACCCTAACTCACGTCGCCATTCTCAATATACATGGACTAGGTTGCCTCAAGGTTTTAAAAATTCTCCAACTCTTTTTGGTCAAGCCCTTGCTTTGGACTTACAACACTTTCACCCCATTCAGGAAGGTGATTGTCTCCTTCAATATGTAGATGATGTCCTAGTGACAGGAACCACACAGGAGAATTGTTTCAAAAATACTCAAATGCTTCTGGAATTACTGAGAGACTGTGGTTACAGGGCATCCAGAAAGAAAGCACAATTAGTTAAAAAGGAAGTTACATATTTGGGATATAATTTGTCTCAAGGCCAAAGAAACTTGGGCTTACCTAGAAAACAGGCAATTTTACAGCTGCCCCCACCTAAAACTCGAAAGGAACTAAGAGGCATTTTGGGAGTCATGGGCTTTTGCCGTTTATGGGTCCCTAATTTTGCTCTCCTGGCCAAGCCTTTGTATTCATCGACTCGAGGCGCTGAAAACGATCCTTTTGAATGGGGCAAGGAGCAAGTAAATTCCTTTGAGCAATTAAAGACATTTCTCACATCCTGCCCTGCTCTTGGCTTGCCAGATCTCACTAAGCCCTTTCGTCTCTATGTAGACGTCCGTCATAATGTGGCTTTAGGGGTGTTGACACAACAGCACGGGTCATGGCAACGGCCTGTAGCTTACTTATCTAAACAACTTGACGCCCCGGCCCAGGGATGGCCACACTGTCTTAAAATGCTGGCTGGTCTCAGAACTTGTGAAAGATACAAACAAACTGACTTTTACTTCAGACGTAGCAGTTTATACATCACATGCTCTGCAAACTATTTTAGAACATAAAGGACATTTGTGGTTGAGTAACCAACGGCTGCATACATATCAAGCACTCTTGCTAGACAATCCTCAAATTACTCTTCATCAATGTGCAACCATTAACCCGGCTACCCTCATGCCTATACCAGATGCATCTCTCCCACTGCATGACTGTTTATATGTTTTAGATCATCAATATTCCTGCAGACTGGATTTAACTGACACCCCTCTTTTACATGCCCAGCTCACTTGGTTCACGGACGGATCCAGTTTTGTAGAACACGGGACTAGATATGCAGGCTATGCAATTGTTAGTATAAAAAGGGTCATTGAAAGTTCGTCCCTTCCTGTGGGCACCAGCGCACAAGCAGCAGAATTATGGGCGCTTATCCATGCATTGGAATTAGCCTCAGACAAAACTCTTAACGTCTACACTGACAGTAAATATGCCTTTTTGACTATTCAAGCACATGCTGCTATTTATAAAGAAAGGGGCTTCACTGATTCTTCAGGCAAATTAATACAACATGCCTCTTTAATCGAAAGGTTGATCCAAGCTGCACAGTTTCCCAAGTCTTTAGCTGTTATCCATTGCCCAGGTCATCAGAAAACAGACACCCTCATTGCCCAAGGCAATCGATTTGCTGATAAAGAAGCTAAACTTGCAGCACATCAGCCTATAGACAAAACAAATTCTCATCTCTATTTGGCACATGAAATTGAATCATACATTGAGAAATCCCATCCAACCTATACACCTGTGGAAAGGGAAAAAGCTGTCGGGGATCTCAAAGCCACTCTTGTGAGGGGATGGTACACACTTCCAGACAATCGCCCAGTGGTACCAGTTTCCCTCGCTTGGCCCCTAGTAATGGAAGCACATCAAACATCACACATCGGCAAAACAGCTTTGGCCCAGCAATTACAGGCTGCTTTTTACATTCCTAATTTGCAGAGCCTGGTGGCCAAGGTCACTTCTCAGTGTTCCACTTGTGCTCAAGTAAATGCCAGGCAAGGACCACGTTTACCTGAAGGACAACAGCCCATCTCTTACTTGCCAAGGGACTATTTAGTAGTGGATTTCACTGATATGCCCAGATGCAATGGTTATAAAGCTTTGCTCGCTTTTATTGACACGTATTCTGGTTGGCTGGAAGCCTTCCCTACTCGAAACAAGTTAGCTATACAAGTTGCACGCTTTCTTTTAAAGGAAATAATTCCAAGATTTGGCTGCCCATCCCGCATCAGTTCTGATAATGGCCCTGAATTTGTACAACGTATAAATCACCACTTAGCTGAAGCAGCAGGTGTAAAGTGGAGATATCATTGTTCTTTTCGTCCTCAATCGGCTGCGAAAATTGAGAGAGCTCATCGCTCATTGAAAGCAATCATTACCAAGTTGTGCCTAGAAACACATTTGCCATGGCTTCAAGTCTTTCCTATGGCTTTGTACATTTTTAGAACTACCCCACGAACCAAATACCAGTTGTCTCCTTTTGAACTTTTATATGGAAGACCCCTGGCTTTGTTCAAACACCATTTTCAAGGTTGGCCTGACTTAGCTCAGAAAGGGAGAGTGGAAGCCAAAAGATTACTTTTGCAGTTACAACAACATAACAATCATGTTAACCAATTAAGGCATTATATGCAGGAGTGCAGACCACCCCCTATTACAACAGCAGGCCATGATTACAAGCCAGGTGATAGAGTGTGGGTGAAACATTGGAAAGATGAACCTTTAAAGCCTAGATGGAAAGGACCGTATACTGTTGTGATGTGTTCACCTCTTGCAGTTAAAACGCTAGAAGGCAAATCCTGGATCCATTGGACGAGGCTGAAACCAGCGAACCAGGCTGATCCAGTGACGTACGAGGTGATACAGACGGAGAAACCCCTAGTGCTGAGATTTAAGAAGAAGAACACGCCCTGCTGAGCCCTACCGGCAATGGGCTCTCTACGCACGGTGGTGATCGTCAGCCTTGCTGAATCACTCCGGAAGCTGATTCTCTACGCACGGCGGAAGATTCATCAGGAGGAAACGACCTTCACAGTGCACATATACATTCTCTTAGCTTTAATTTAACTCTTTCTTACACATGCTAATGTCATTAGAAGTTTGGGAGTACGTTTTGTGGGTATTTGTTTTTCTAATCTTGCTAGTAATTTTGTTTTACATATATAAGGAACATTTTTATGGTAGACCTAGGATTTTTCTTGCTACTGCTATATCCCAAACCACACGCCCCACTAACCCTCTCCCTGATGTTGTGAGCTACACAGTGATTATGTTTTGCTTAAGGCTTTGGACATTATTTGCTCTTGCATTCTCAAGTAGCCATGTAGGGAACATTGATTCCCTAGATGACTACACTTTAGGTCAAGTTCACTCACGCCAAAAACGCATTGTATATGCACGAGGTCATTACCTTAGACCTAAGACAACTCTACCACCTAAGGTTCCTATCTTGACATACCCAGCTGAGGGGGGAGTAGATAAGGAAAATAGGCCTTTGCAACAATTACATAGAGGAGATTATATATCACGGATTCTGGAATTAAGTCAAGATCTTGTTAATCAGTATAACCCTACCCTAGGTCAGAAATGCTGGTTATGTCTATCTGCTGACCCTACATCTTATCATGCTATTCCTGTAAAATCACAACTTTGGGTCAAAACAAAGGCTACAATTCTCCTTGAAGGGGATAGTAGAGATAAAGTACCTGTCTCACCAATACAAGGAGATTTTTATGAAGCATTCAAACGATTGGGAAAAAGTCGTCTTCCTATCACAGGCCCAATTGCTACAGGTGTAGACCTCATAGGAACACCTTCTTTGTGTGTAAAGAGACATCAGAAACGTGGAAGGCCTGTAGGATCCTTGACAGACGAACAATGTCAGTCAATAATATATTTTGGCCCTAAAATAAACTTGGTGGACATAAAATTAACAAAGGGAATTTTTCCCTCTGCTTACCGCAAATTTCAACAAAGGGTTACTTTCACAGCTCCACCTGAACTGAACTTTAGGAAGGAAAGGTGGGGTGGAGGGAATCTGTCCTTTGAAAGCTGTCCAAGACCATTTCGACCTCCAAGATTTCCCCTTTGGTTCAATTTACAATCCAAATCAGGTTTATGTATCCTTTTTCCACCTGGAAATACTACCTCTTGATATGTTTTTGAAGGTCCAATTCTCAGAGATAAGCAGAAGGACCCTTCACTAGAAATCCCATTACAACCTTTAGCAGGGATGTTTATAGCAGGTACTCTAGGTGTTTGGACTAATGAAAACAACCGAAGAATCCATGCCTTTTCCATGAACATTGGAATATGCGTGGAAGAAAAAGGAGTGTTTTTTCTGTGTGGAACTAATGCATATTTGTGCATACCAACAAACTGGACTGGAACTTGTACATTGGCCCACCTTTTTCCTAAAATAGGTGTGGTCAGTGCAGAGCATGCTATTCCTGTTCCCCTTTTGGGACATGTCCAGAAGAGGGTCCCTATACTCATCCCACTGTTAGTGCTTATAGGCATGGGTACAGCTGTTGGAACAGGTATAGCCGGAATCACACACTCAGTAATTCAATTTAGACAAATCTCAGAAGAGCTACAAGGAAGTTTGAATCAAATCGCTGGCACTTTGATAGAGGTCCAAAATCAGATAGACTCCTTGGCAGCAGTGGTGTTACAAAACCAACATGCCTTAGACCTCCTGACAGCAGAAAAAGGAGGAACATGTATATTCTTAGGTGAAGATTGTTGTTTCTACATGAACAAATCAGGTGTGGTCAGAGAAGGTGCTCGGGAATTACAGGATAGGGCTTCCAAGATAAGTCAGAGGTTACAAGCTTCTGACATGTGGTTTTCTTGGGTGCCTGGGTCCGGCTGGATTAAGCAAATGATATTTTTGTTCATATGTGCCATTGCTGGCTTAGCATTCATTCCATGTGTAATACCACTCCTCAGACAATTATCCATAAAAGCAGTAAAGAAAGTTAAAGTTGAGAGGGAACTAGCTCTGACAGAACAATTTCTTAATCAACTTGGTTCCTACCGTATGGAAGGACCTACAGATCCTGCTGTAGATCCATATGTGGAAATGGGACCAGTGGAAAGATGGAGAGAATCTTCCTAAGACTTAGAAGAATGGAAACAATCATATATAATCTTTTATATGCCTTTAATTCTTATATTTTGTTAGCATTTTTATATCATAGAGTTGTTTATTGGAACTTTTTATACTCAGTAGTTATACTTATAAGTAAGTTGTGAGAGTTTATGCTTAAGACAAACTCTCAGAGGGGGGAGTATGGTGGAACAGGTAACAAATAAAATAAAATAATAAATAAACACAGGTCCAGCTAGATAGTCACTGAAGGGCCCTCTTTGTTCTTAATACTGTAAGAGAGAAATTGCTTGCAATTATATTCAGAACACAAGCAGGGACATTCCTTTCTGGTAAGATGCTTACTTCAAGGCCTCTCAGTTGTCACAGATAAGAACAGTCTACGTGATTTACACCTTGAAGGTTAGAGTAACAGAGATGTCCACATTGTTGTTTCAACAAGAGATAATTTGAAAAATATGCTTCAGTAACTTTTTAGAAGAATTATTATAACTGTTCTACAAACTCAGTAATTAGGAAATGTCAATTAAAAATGATAAATGTATAGGACCATATGAATTGCTGACTCCACAGAATCCTTTGTTTGAAACTGTATAAAAGTTCTGAGTAGGTAATCATATGGCGTTCAAACCTCCTCTTGATAAGGTTTGATCCTTTATTGCAATAAATAATTAAACTGATTCTGTCTGCCCTATTGGGATGTTTCTTAATTTCTCATCTCCACAACATTTCCACAACACCTTGACACCTAAAGCAGTAAAAGAGGAAGTAAAGAAGATCAAAGAAATATTTTTAACTGAAACACATTCTATTCACAACAAAATTATTTACTATATTTCACTTTAGTATTACCAATATTTCTTTTGTATCTTCATTTTTTTCATTTTAGTACTCTTCTGCCACAGATAAAGAAATCAAAGTATTTTAACTCCTATAATAAATGTGATACAGAAGGGACATTTTAACATATGTACCATATTTTTTTAAAAAAAATGAACACATTGAAAAGCATTACAGCAAATACAGCATTATTTTTTAAAAAAGAATAAAACCTGATTTGAAACTTTAGTTTTTTCTATTAGGAATATTTACAGAACAATTTTTTTTAAAAAAAAAATAATAAAATATATGCTGTAGGCTACAAGGACAATATTGACCCAGCATGGAAAAAGAAATATTCAATAAAGAATATCAAAGTGGAAACCAAATTGGGGCAATAAAAACAATAGCAAAATTAATAGAATCCATCCAGAACAGACACTGGACTAAAATTAGAATTACCAAGTTATAGTAGAATAGAATAATGGAAGTGAAGCTATTTTATAAACCAATTTTTGTTTAAGCAGGTTTATGATCTACTCATACTACCATGTTTCCCTGAAAATAAGACCCGGTCTTATTATCGTTTGGGCCCCAAAATAAGTACCAGGTCTTATTTTCGGGGGATGTCTTACCCACTTACCTTAGGACCACCGCAGCTAGGCCACCTATACCATGACACCTGTCACACTGCTGCCTGACTTCTTCTGTGGCTGACCGCGGCCGCTCATGGCCAGATCAATTTAGAGCAGATCAGAACAAAAACATTGAAGAGTGGAAGAAGTTACAGGTCAGCAAATATGTAGAGGAATCCTGGCCAAACATTATTTCAGGTGAAAAAAAAATTGTTAACATGCATTCTTAAGACATTACTGTTTTGCACGTGGCCCTTACTTAAAGTATTGCAGAGTTATCTTTGCCTAAATATGGTTAGGTTTTCTTTTGAATAAGAAATAAATATATATCCACATCCTATTACTTGATCATAGAACTATTGCTTTTCTTTTTCTTTTATCAAAACTTAGTCTGTAAATAGGCTGTGTTTAAAATCAGTATACTGACTTAAAGCTGTAAAAGTTTACCTGGACATAACAGTACTACATTTATTTAAAATTCCATTTTAAGTGAATTGAATTACTTTCCAATGAACTGAAGCTTTATGGTTTTCTACCTGAGCAGAGAAGGCTACGTTTGCAATATAAAATCAGTTGCAGACATAATAGTACTGTTACATCTATGAAAACTCTATAGTCATAATTTCAAAAATGTAATCATATGTCTCATATGTTCTCCAATAGATTATCTCATGGTTTATTTTAAACAAAATATTCTGAAACTCCTCTATGCCTTAAAGAAGGCAGTCTTGTTTTATAGAAAACAATAGTTTGAAACATTTTTTGTGAAGATGAAATTTCTCCCATAGTTTTAATGCTGACCTGAATGCCAAGTCTACTTTTCCTGCTATGCTGCTATGCCATAACATTTTGATTAGCCTTTGCTCTTCAGACCAATGAATATGGCCACATTTTAAAACTGCATTCTTGTCATATTTACAGATAAAATAGCTATCACAGTAAGATTAATTTACCAAATGAATATGGTGTATACTTTGTAGCTGTATGTATGATGTGCTGCTCAGTATACCAGTAACTCTATTCACTGGCAATAGATAGAAATAATGTAAATTCCAACAACCATTTTTAGCTTTGGATCATTTTATTCAATAAATCAATGAATAAGTAGATTTCATTCATTTTCTATGTCCTCCAATTCTCCATACAGCACTAAAAATGACTGAAATTAAGTTTTGTTGTCTTATATTTTTATCCTCTGTATTAAGGATTTCTTAAATATCTATCACCTGACTACAGACACCCTTGTTCCTTCAAAACTGTCAGGCTTGCATTCATGAGAGCTAAACCCCATTGCTAAACTGATTAAGAAGAAGGGGAACAGCTGTCTATTCATTTAGATCACAAGTTTGAGAATGAAAGTGGAGGACATTTGTCCCATTTGTCCAATAATAGCTTGATCATACAAATATACTACCAAAACAGGATAATATAACCTGCATATTTGATTCTATATGCATCTACTGTGCCCTAAATCAGAATTTCTCCCTACTACTCTTTAAAATCTGATCTTTACTCCCCAATGGGACTGGTCTGCAAAACCCACACTGGTGGAGGGGGTACATCGCAAATCCCATCAGCCAAGAAATTTTGGCTAGTGAGATCCAGGAAAAAGAGACTTCTCTGCCATGGCTCCTGTCCTCTGGAACATCTTACCTCCTGAGATGATATTTGCTCCCATCTTCCTGATGTTTCAAAAGAACCTCAAGACCTGGTTCTGCCATATGGCTTGGGGACTGGAAATGGTTAACTAATTAAATTTAAATGTATCTTCCGCCACCTCACTATCTTGTCTCCTTGATTTTTTCTGTTTTATCTCTCTACTTTGCCATCTTGTCTCCTTGATTTTATGTTAATGGTTTTATTTGCTGTGTTTTTATAATGGATGATTTTAATGTTTTTCAATGTTTCCACCCATAGTAATTGAATATGAGATGGGTAGCAAATAAATTTTATAAATTAATAAATAACTGGTTAAAATATACTTTTGGTTAAGGAAGAATCTTAGAGGATATGTAGCATTCTGAACAGTTAATTCATGTAGAAGAAGAGCAAGCTAAAAGGTAGAGTAAATGTGTCATCAACCTGAAATAATTGCATTGCCACAAATGACCAAATCCAGCACCTGTGAATTCTATTGACCCTTATTTTGTGCTAATTTAACTTTGACCATTAGTTAACTAGATTCTTATGTATAGACAGCAACTCTTCTGAGCTTTGAATTCAACAAATGTTCCTGATTATTTGTGTCTTACTATTCAAACAGTTTGGAAGACGCAGCATATAAATTAATAGGAGGAAATTTAAGATATTAGATAGTTGTTTTTTAAGAAATGATCAAGGAAAGGTAAATTACAAAATTAAATGTAGGTAATCCATTGTTAAGAGATGACTAAAAACTTTTATCCAATCATTTTTTTTAAATAAAAGTGACATTACTTTGAATTTATTTCTCACATTTCACCTTTTACCAGAATTCTGTTGTCACTTTTTTCCTCTTAATGGTTCTTCTAATAATTCTAATATACCTTTGTAAGTGCATTATCAATTTACTCTTATAACTTGACAAGACAAGAAAGATATTTAGATATTTTTATTTTAAAACAATGAAGAATACTGAAGGTATGTATGTTTGTGTTATGTTTTTCAATTTGCGTTCTGTTTGTGTGTATCTTTTATTTTTAGAGAAATAAATATTTTCTTTCACTCAGTGTTATATTTATTTAAATATCGGTCATTGAAATATTACTACAACAGAGGATTATTGCAACACTTCCTTCAGAGAAGATTTCATATTATATAGTCAGCTGAACAACTTAATAGACTAGGCAAAGTATAGATCTTGATCTACTGAGATATTAGTTGGATATTCAGTAGTAGATAAGAAAGTACAGTATTTGTTTAACAAACAGTAACAAAAACACTATCTTTATATATATACTGTATATATATATGGAGACCATAAAAGTAAACATAGACACAAATTTAGGACTGTTTTAAGGAATCAATAGTGGCCATTGCTCTAAATATCATAAATAGATAAAGTATCATCAGATATGTTTTTGTATTTGAAATGACTTTTTTTTTTTTTTTGAACTGACCAATGTAACCACTTAGAAATATCTTCAGCATTTTGGAATGGATATCCTTACACATCTCTGTTTACTGAAATTCAATGAACAAAAAAATGAACAGTAGAAAAACAACCATCTTGATAAAAGATACATTCAGAACTGGGGCTCCAATGCCCACCAGGCTTTTATAAAACAATAAAAACTATACACAGAATATGCTTCTGTAATAAAGATTTTTAGTAAGAAGAAATAGAACTTTGTAAGGAAGAATTTTATTTTGTTCCGGTACTGCTAATAATATTCTTACCCCAGAATCTTTATACCTAAGAGTCCTTGGAGCCATAATAAAACAAAGAAAGATTTAAAAATGTCCACCTCTGACAGTATTATACAATTAGCAAAGAAGCAAAACCTCCTTCCTTTAAATATTTCACTATTCTCTCTGATAAAGTAATATAGAAGAGATTTCAGATTTATCTGTGTAATAAAACCATAACACTAAAAATAGTTACAGATCTAAAGGAACTATTTTCCAGGACAAATTATCAAGTTTGAAAATATTAATTAAATTTATTGCAAGCATTTATAATCTGTTATGTCAGAAGATTTATGATTTTTTCAGCAAGGCAGAATATCAGATCTGGATAGATTTACTGTGCACTAGACAATCAATGACCCTGAATCATCCTGTCAGAGATATTTACTTATCTGAACAGAGAAGTCAAATAACCATGCAGTGAAATTGCTTGTTGGAAGCTTGCAGGCAACTTGCCAGTCACTCCCCCTCATCCTCGGCTGATGCATGGAACTGCCTGCCACTTTGAGAGAGGAAGGAAGGGAGCCATGGAGAAAACTGCAGCCCTGCATATCCCTAAGGAAGAGGACTTACCTATTAATCACACCCCAGCCAGCCTTATCTCACCAGGCATCCATCACCATCGCTTCCTTGTCCTTCCTTCATCACCAACCAGCATTAAGAGATTTCAAATTTCAGCCTTGGTTCTAAAATGGCCAATCACCATTTGTCCTTATTGTCAGCTGATAGATGCAGAGGTCAGAGGGATGCAGGGAAAAAGGCAGGACTGCCGCCTTCCCATCTTTATTTGCATTACATAACCGATGGGTTTCTGCGAAATATAGTTGGAAGGTGCAATGACACTGAAGCAACCACAGCTTTCCCAAATTTCATTCCCATAGGAAGATATGGGTCCTGGCATTCTGTAAGTTAGCTGATTTGAGGTACCTTTGTTCAATAACTGTTCCTAATACCTTCCAATTTCACCCAACTGAAGGTAACAAACAAAAGACAGGAGACTTTTAATAATAGATAGATTCTATTTTCTTCTATGATGTCTGAAACATACTAGGAATTATTCTATATCTTGTTGATATACACTCCCCAAATAAATTTATATTTCTTTGAAAATCCATTGAGGCATAATAAATTATCTAATTTATAAGTAGATTTTATGCATCACTGCAGCTTTCAATGCAGATTTTTTTCCAGATCATCCAAGCATTTGAAAAATGACCTTTAGTTTGTGTCTTTTGAAAACTAATTAGTACTAAGCTGTTACATGCATCCACTTGGTTCACTCAAAAATATATGAAAATGTTTTTATTTATTGACTAGCTTCTTTAGAAGTAGACTAAGCTCTAGTCTCGGAGAATTTAAAGGATGCTTATATGTCCATAGCCAGAACAATATGTTGAAGATGGGTGGTATATCCCAGCAACTTTAGTTGTCTTGTCTGTAACTCTTCAAATAAGTATTGCACTTTTTAAAAAATTCATTAGAAACATAACTTCAATAATAGTTTTCAAAGTGAAGCACTCTTTAATCAAGAATATGTGAAGCTGTTAATAATTATATGCTAAGCGACGAAGGGAGGCCATTAACATCAATGTCTAGGAAAAGATAGATATTTAGAGAAGAATTTCAGTGTGAGTTTTTATGCTTATCATCCATGATTATGATGCATTGATTTGTAGTTGAAGAAGAATTATAGAAATAATGATTCACGAAGCCATATTTTGAAAAAAAAAAAACTGAATTTCTTATGGATACTTTTTAATTGAAATAGTCATTGTGTAATTATGTAACATATAAAATGTAAAAAAATATTTATTATGTTTGTGTTGATTAAGGATGCAAAAGTATTCTGAATTCATTCAAGAAAACTACTTGAAGATAAGTATTTTAAAGGAAATAATTTGTAGAATAATTTGATCTCCTTTTCTTTGTGGCAGCCCCTCAAATACTGGAATACTGCTATCATGCCTAATTTTTCTTTTCTTTAGACTAGCCAAACCCAAATCCTGCAGCCATTCTTCATATGTTTTAGTCTCCAGGCCTTTGATCATCCTAGTTTCTCTTCTCTGAACTTTTTCCAAGGTCTCAACATCTTTTCTGTAGCATATAAAAAAGGTAAAGGTTCCCCTCGCACATATGTGCTAGTCGTTCCCGACTCTAGGGGACAGTGCTCATCTCCGTTTCAAAGCCGAAGAGCCAGCGTTGTCCGAAGAGGTCTCCATGGTCATGGCCGGCATGACTAGACACCAAAGGCGCACGGAACGCTGTTACCTTCCCACCAAAGGTGGTCCATATTTTTCTACTTGCATTTTTTATGTGCTTTCAAACTGCTAGGTTGGCAGAAGCTGGGACAAGTAACGTGATCTCACCCCATTACGTGGCTCTAGGGGTTCGAATCGCTGAACTGCCAACCTTTTGATTGACAAGCTCAGCCAATAATAAAGTTCAGAAGGACTTACATTTTCACCTATCGCATTTCACTGATTATGCAATAAAAGGGAATTGATTTCCAAGTCTGAATTATTTGAAATGTAAAATAACTTTAAAATGAAGGCTATCTGATAAGATGTTCATAAGTATTAGAATTAATTTAACACTCTTAGTTTAGAACCAAGTCACAATAATAAACAACTTTTGTATTCCTGCAATAAGGAGAAAAATACCAATGCCTTGCTGTTATTTCACTATAAAATTTTATAAATGGAAACAAGCTATAATACTAAATTAACTGCAATGCTTTTAAAGCAATTATGTGATCCTAGTTTATTAACAGTTAAAACAATTGCTTCTATCGTTTCAAATTGTTTTACTGTTTACAAAACACACACAGCTTTTGTTAACCAAAAGATATATGTATGGGATTATAAACTTTAAGACAACTGGTTTTTTTTAATAAATATTTTTTCAGGATACAGTATCAGATATCTAAGGCTTTTGTCTGATTAAGATAATTTATCATGAAGAAGCATGCTATATCAGGTATTTTAGGAAATTTATATCTATTTCAAATGCTAAAAGCTATTTGCTCTTTGTCTGCCTAAATTGCATAAATGTACAATTAACTTTAATCTTACATTTTTATGCATTAGAAGTCTCTTAAACTCTCTGGATGTAAATGAAAGAAGGTCTAGCTACACAGTCTAGAATTTGTTTAGGAATAATTATAATTATGATTAAGATGAATATAATTCCAAGGTTGATTAATATTTTGGAGACCTTTTATCCCATAATTATTATTAAAGTTAGAGGGTATTGAACAATTCCTTTTCCAAGGATACCCTGTAGGATTTCCATTGTAGAAATTTGTTTATTTATTCAATAGATATAGCTGTGCATCTCAAATTCATGATCCTGGACAGTTAACAATATTTAAAAATAGAAAAAGGCAACAGACGTATATTTTAAAGGAAATTGAAGAAAGGTATTAAAATTAATAGTAATAATGTTAATTATATAACCTTTGAAATGATGATCTTAAATATCTGTCCTAGTAAAGCAATTGAAAAGAGAATTACATGACATAAATTAGTTTCTAAGATTAAAAATTAGGTTAATACAACTAAAATTGCTTTAATTATATTCAGTGCCTCACAGAATGTTCAACATGGTTTACCTTGCTTTTGGAGATGTAACTCAAGAGTTGAAAAATTAGTCCGTAATTATTAGTTATTATTATGTTTTGGGGTGAAAACAGAATTAATATGACTTGAATCAATTGCAGTATATTTAAAAATGCTATATTTTCTTGGATATATCCCAAGTATTTAGAATCTGTTAGAGAATCAAGGAAGGGTACATGGAAGTTGTCTAAATGAATATTAAATGGTGGAAAAAGAAACATATATCAGATTTGCCACTACAAGTAGTTGTCGCTAACCAATCAATTATCCAGTGACCATTAAAAGTTATGATGATGTTGAAAGATTTAAAAAGTTCTTGAAAATGTTCTGCTCATTACACAATTTCTATTTTCCTTTTCCTTTTGTATTGTTATGCTTACTGTATAATCAGTAATTAAATATGGTCATTTTGCCATTATAAGCCATCCAAATTCTTCTTGCAATAAATCAGATAGTTTAAAACTTGATTGACAGTAAGCTGACCTAAGACCAATATTTAAACATTACTTCAAATCAATCCATCCATCAAAACTGTATTTTATTTCTTGATTAAAAAAGCTTTTATGGCTTTCAGAATAAAGTCAATATACTGTCATCCTTAACAGTATTATAAGTTATACCACAAACTCATTCCACAACTCATTCCAAGTGTGGCATATAGAATTATATACAGAACTAACTCCAGTTAATTGGATAACAATATATAATATGTATAAACGTAAATGTCTTCTGTAAAATAAGACTGATAGAACGAATACCAAATTAAAAATAAGATAAGGCACATTTTTGTCAAGATTCACAATGCTTCATAAGTATTGAGGATAAAATGAGGAAAACCTAAATAAATAATAATACTTTGAATCCAAATTTGATCCTTTATATCAAAACATTGCAGAAATGATAACTGAGACACATGAAGTGACAATTAGTCAGTTTGAGAATTCTAGTCAGCAGATTATAATAACATTCAACTGACTGGATGATGGCCTGAATATATTTGCCATGAGTATCTGGAAAGATTATAAGAAACAACATACAGAATAATAGAACAGAAGCTGCCTTCTGCATTTCCTCATGGTTATTTTAAGCTTTCTTGAACATGGGGAAAATAACATTAGTGGAATCATATGACAGTTGCATTTGTACATTTGTTCCAAAATCAACCTTAAGGGAAGAGCTCTCTATTTGTTTTAAAGTATAGCAAACTGTCATTTTACATCACAAAACTTGTTTTTCCTCCAGTCCTAAAGAGTGCATTGCTCTACAAAGAATCCTTTGTTTTCATATACAATGTGTATTTTTAAAATAAACTTTATACCATTTCAGAACAAAGCATAATTGTTAGGAGCAGTATACTGAAAGTCTGTAACACATATCATTTAACTAAAAACATAAATCTTTTCATTTCCATAAAAATTCCATGTTCCCAGTTCTCATTTCTGCTATATTATGCTTGAGGTTATTTTCTAAACCTTTGAACAAGAAAAATTATATTGGTCTTGGTATTCAAATATTGTCAAAGTCAGAGAAGGGGACTTGTGAGTCAGCAATGCTGGACTTCATTCTAACTAAAAAAAACATGGAATGATAGAGGGGGTTGAATTGCAGGAATTTTGGTAGAAAATGACCGTGTCATATTAGAATTCAATATATTGCAGATACAAATAATAGAACAGAATCAAATTAGTGTCTTAGACTTTAAAAGAGCTGATTTCAACAAATATAGAGAGAACTTGGGAAGAATTCCATAAATGAAAATCTTAAAGAGGAAAACAATTCAAGAAGCTTGGGAAATTCTGAAAAATGAGATTATAAAAGTGCAATCTAACACAATACCACTGAAAAAGAAAAATAAGAGAGTTCTTTATAGTTGCATAAAGAACTCTCTTAAAAACTGAAATACAAAAAGGATTATCATGAAAAAAGAGATATATAACAAAAGCAGAATACCAGCATATAGCCCAAATTTGTAAAGATGAAGTCAGGAAAGCTAAGACTCAGAATGAACTAAGACTTGCAATAAATAACAAAAATAATTTTTAAAGTTTATTTCAACATCTAAAAAACCAAGGAAAAATCAAGGAAATGATTGATCCACCAATAGGGAGAAATGACAAGGAGATGACAGGCAACAGGGAGAAAGCAGAACTGCTTAATTCATTCTTTGCATCTGTCTTTACTCAAAAGAAAAAAACAGTCCAAACTATCAAAAACAATACCATAAAAGACAGATTAGAAATACAAGTCAAAATACACAAGAAAATGGTAAGACAATACCTGTCCACCCTAGACAAGTTTAAAGCACTAGGATCAGGTGGATTACATCTCAGGAAGGAGCTGGCAGGCATGATCATGGAACCACTGAACCTTATCTTTCAGAGCTTCAGGAGCTCTGGGGAACTACCAGAGGACTGGAAAAGAGCTGATGTGGTTTCCATCTTTTAAAAAGGAGAAAAATTGGATCCAGAAACTACAGACTTATCAGCCTGATTATCAATACCTTGGAAGATCCAGGAAAAAATAATCAACCAACAGATTTGTTAACACCTAGAAACAACTAAAGCTATTACTGGAAGCCAATGTAGGTTTGTCAAAAACAATGATGCCAGACAAAGCTTATTGCATTGTTGACAAAGTGATTAAATCAATAAACCATTGAATGCTCTGGATATAGTATACTTGGACTTTAATATGACTTTTGACAAAGTAGATCACAACCTACTTCTTGGTAAGATGTGAATAAACAGCATCACCACTGGATGGATTCATAATTGGCTGACCAACCACACTCAATGTGTAGTTCTAAATGGAACTACATCTGCATGGAAGGAAGCATGCTGTAGGGTACCTCAAGATTCTGTCTTAGGCCCAGTACTCTTCAACATAAACAATTTATATGAGGGGATAGAAGTGGAACTCATCAAATTTGTAGACAACACTAACTGGCAGGAATAGCCAATATTCCAGAAGATAGGCTGAAGATCCAGAAGGATCTTGATGGACTTGAACATTGGGACCTATCCAACAAATGCAATTAAGTGATGAGAAAAATAAGGTGTTAGATTTACACAAGAAAAATGAAATATACAGGTATAGAATAAATGGTACCTACCTGGCTCAACAATAATAACTATGAAAGGATTCTAGGAGTCCTAGTGGAAAACTACTTACACATGAGTCAGCAGTGTGCTGCAGCTGCAAAAAAAAGTCAGTGGAATCCTAGGCTGCATCAACAGGGGGAAAGTATCAAGATCACATGAAATGTTGGTACCACTTTATACTGCTCTGGTAAAACTCCACTTGGAATGCTTATAAATTTTACAAACAATAAACAAATAAACAAATAAATACTGCATCCAGTTTTAGTCACCATGATACAAAAATGATGTTGAGACTCTAGAAAGAGTGCAGAGAAGAGCAACAAAATTGATTAGGGCACTGGAGGCTGAAACATAAGATGAACAGTTGCAGGAACTGTCTAATCTAACAAAAGAAAGACTAGGGTGACATGATAGCAGTCTTCCAATATTTGAGGGACCGTCACAGAGAAGAGGGGGTCAACTTATTTTCCAAAGCACCTGAGATAGGGCAAGAAATAATAGATGGAAACTTATCAAGGAGAGATCCAACTTGGAACTAAGGATATGTTTCCTGATAGTGACAACAATTAATCAGTGAAATGGCTTGCCTCCATAAGTTACGATGCTCCATCATTAGAGTTTTTAAGAAGAGGTTTGACAGCCATTTGTTCAGAATGGTATAGGATCTCCTGCTTGAGCAGTGGGTTGGACTCGAAAACCTCCAAGGTCCCTTCCATCTTTGTATTCTGTAAGGTACTTGAATATTCTTATAATAACCTCATTCATACCTAAATGATATTTTCATGTGCAACAATTTTTATGATTCAGCAATGAAACAAAGATGCCAGAGTTCAGTTATTATTGTATGATAAAGAATAATTTCAAGGCAAAATGCTGCAATAGTCATAACCCACAGAGCTTGGACTTGATTTAATTTAAACATTACAAATGTGTATTGAATGTTGGTAAAGTCACTTTACCAACATTCAAGAGCAACTCAGTTTGAAAATGTGATTTCTCTACTGTAGAATAAATTGTAATGCAAGATATTTTGGCAGTTCAAGGCAATTTTTGAGTCATTTCACATAGAACACAATAAAATTAGATAGGCAATTTTCTACAGTGAGCACAAATAATGTCACCACAATATAGTATTGTCTGTTGATCAAGAAATGAAACTTTAAAAATATCTGGCAAATAGAATTTAAAAGAAATAAATGGAATCAATATGTTTAGTTCTGTTAATCTGTGAAGAAAAAATATAGGACTTTATGTATTTACAAATACTAGGAAATATTATATACTAGGAAATTTATAATACCTATAAAAATATAGGACTTTATGTATTTACAAATACTAATATGAATTTAGTATTACATCCTTTAAGCCAACAAATTACAAGATTTATATCAAAGAGAAACATATTTAGGAATATCTTTAAATTATAATAGCGATAACATTTATTATAATATATTCCAATATATTTAGATGAGTATATGTATGTTGATGTTCCTTTAAGAATGCTTTTAAATCTAATGAAATAACAACCATTTGACATGTTCTGCTTCATTTATACAGTAGAAATTGTTATTAGAACCTCCACTTTTTGACTTTTTGTACCATTAGATTGGATGATTTCGTATGGGTGATTTATGAATGCCATGGACAGGTTAGACTCAAAAGTTTGAGAAAGCAAAAAAAGGAGAAGAACAGCAAAGGCAGAATTATCTTGAAAGAGTGGGAAAAAATTAGGTAGGGTCGGATATAAGGGTTTTCAGTAAAGTAATTTCTTATATACCAAATTTAATGTTGGGCTCCAAATTGCTAGGTTATATAAAAGAATGCAAGTCAATTATAATTGGAAACCATTTCAGGACTAGAAGTATTAACATGGATTCTTTTAGAAGATTACAGAGAGAGGGAGGGAGGGGGGGAGAGAGAGAGAGAGTTTCTGAATACACAGGAACAACAAAATAAAATCAAGGCAAACCAAGAAAAAAAGACAATCCCCTCCCAAAAAAGCCATAAAGTTCCTAATAGAAGTTAATCATTTAACCAGTAGTAGACATATAACACATATGGCAAATGAGGAATCACAAGTTTTAAAAAGATACCTAATAACACTATGTTGTAATTAATTGCCAAAGAAACCTTCATCCTAATACCACAGTAGTAAAATATCATAAAATCTATACAATACTGTTACATTACTTTATTCTTTGATTAATTGAAAATATTGTTTTTTCCATAATGGATAAATTGCACAATCCAAAACCCAGTCCTTAATGTCTGGAATTTTTCTAATTTCTCATTCTAATTCTTTATCATAATTCCTCACAGTCAGGTTCCAGTGGTTCTGTATATAAATTCAACACCGTATTAACTACTATAATGTTTCGGTATTACATGGATTTGTATCTTATCCAAAATTCATTTTTTGAGGAGAAAGAGGTGGAGAAGAGAGAAGAGGAGAATTGATCAAAATAATAGGAAATTTCCTCAAAAATGGGATTATCCATTCTGAATTTAACCATTTTATAGCTCTTTCACCATAGACAAAACTTATCCCAAAGTATTGCAGGAGATAGGCATCAAGTTGATCAAAGAGAAAGCTCTCTATTTAGGGATAGTGATTAAACTTAAGTATATAGCAGGTCTAAGGAAAATAGTGATAAGGACCATATCCTTGGCAAGAGATACCATGTCTGGATGTCAATATCTTTAATCTATTACCTCTACTACATTTTTCCTGGATGCTGTTCCCAGATATGCAAAGTTGGGTTAAAGTGAATCTTAAAAAAACACCAGTTTTTTGCCTATTGTTTTGGGCCAGGTGACACTTGCCAATAAAAACACAACATGCCATACCTATGTGTACAAAGCATATTTTGGCCCAATATATGAAAATGTATACTAGATTTTGGTTAAATCTTATTTATGTTGGTTTCATGATGAACAACTGCACTTGAGTCATAACAAGACACTTAATTTTTTTATTTACTAAATTTGTCTACATATTTCTACAAAGTATGTCCTTAAAAAATGATATGAAGTCCATCTAGAACTTCAAAAGATCAAAAGGCTAAATGGACCTACTTAGGCCCAAATGTTTTAACTTATCTGACTACACTTGGTGTGCAGGTGGGATAAATAAAGGAAAAAATAAAGAAAATTTGTTTATTGATATACAATTGTCAAAAGCCAAAATACTTCTTTTAGTCTCCTCCCTGCTATAATACATCCAGCAATTTTGACTGATCTCACTAATACCATTAAACACACACAAACATAATTTACAAAATCAGGCAATGGCAAACTACTTCAGCACTGTTTGCTCAGAAAATGACCCATTTTTAACTTACCCACAAAATGCCCCAAATATGCCACATGCGCAAAAAAAAAAAAAAGTTCCAGGTGGGCCACATGAGATATCTTTGATTTTTTTTTTTCACATGGTACTTAAAGCTCAGGAACAATATAAAAAGATTTCCTCTAAAGAAATCAGTCTAGTGCTTGTGCATATCCTTTTTCTAGGTTAAGTGTTTTTAAGTAAATGAACAGACATGAAAGGCCTTTGAAGGATCTGCTTAGTAAATATCAGGAGGCTGGTCGGCATTGCACATATATAAAATATGTTCTTGCATTTTTATTACTACTAAAGATGGTTCTTTGCAAAAAAAAAAAAAGACATAATGTGAGATTCTCATCTTCACTTTATTTTATTATCCAAGATTTAATACTTAGAGGGTTGCACAGACAATTCAGATTTTATATATCGGTTATAGATACAAATATATTTATTTTGTCATCCACTGGTATCCTATTTACCATGTGAAACTTTTTTTTTTTGCAAATGAAATATGCATAGCATGAAAGGCTGGAATCTGGTTTTTTAGCTTGATTTGCTCTCTTGACACATCAATCACTAATCTACTGCCTATCTGGCTAATAGAAAGGAAATTTTGCTTAGGAGGGATGTTCTGTATGTCAAATAATAATTCATCATTCAATCTTGTCCTGTGTTTTGAATGGAAGAGTAGTCTTTGCTGCTGTAAGCATGATGAAGGAAATACAGAAGTTGAATAGATAACTCAGTTATCAAACAGGCTTTCACTTTCTGGGTAGTTTACAACAGGTAAAAAGAATCTAATAAAATAATTTAAAAATCAGATCAAAATTGTTTCCATGCCTACCCAGACTAAGTGGTAGTATGTAAATATTGACACAACAAAATGTGTAAACTGCATTGAAAAATCAAAACAGGATTCCAAATAGATAGGACCCATGTATTTGATCTTTCCATAAGAGTCATCTTGGCTCCCCAGATATGACATCAAAATAATTTGCTGCAAATCAGTCTTTATACAAATAATGATGGTCGGTTAGCACATCCAAGGGATTTAAAAGTAAGAATTATTATTTTTTATAAAGCCCTTGAACTGTAGAATCATTTCTCATGCCTTCTTTCTTTTAACCTAAGTAGAAGGTAAAAGGGTAATGGACCAGCATCCGTTACCATAGGAATATCCAGCACAGGAGGCTTCAAATTAGGCTGAGAACTACATGAAATTGTAAGGCAGCAGGTTGCCTGTCTCTCTCTTTTTTTTTTTTATTGCAAAAGTTTTACAATTACATTTTCACCCCATTTCCCCCCCCAACCAACCCCAAACTCCCCAACCTAACCCTCCCTAACCCCCCCTAACCCTTCCCTCCCCCCGGACTTCCACAGAATATACTCCCATCAAAAACCCCCTTTATATAAAACTTGAACCCCTCCATCCCCCATATAATTTTTCATCTTCACAAAATTCAAGTATTTCTATCTTAATATAATACTATCAATGAAAAGCTATTTGATACTTCCTAGTTTGATATTTGTTCTGCACATAATCTATCCACTTTTTCCATTCCCATTCATAAGTCTCTTGTGAACGATCTTTTAGGTATGCTGAAATCTTCGCCATCTCTGCACAACTGGCCATCTTCAAAGTCCATTCCTCGATAGTGGGCAAAGCTTCATTTTTCCAGTATTTACCTATCAATAATCTCGCTGCTGTTATCATATACAATATCAACTTTGTTTCACCCAATGTAAAACCCTTAACTATACCCAATAAAAACAATTGTGGAGAAAACTGAATTTTTTTCTTCAAAACATTCTGCATAACCCACCAAATTTTTATCTAAAAAGCCTTAACTTTCTTACAAGTCCACCAAACATGATAATATGTAGCATCTAAACAATCACATCTCCAACATTTTGGCTGAACATTAGGGTACATACACGACAATTTCTTAGGATCTAAATGCCATCTATAAAACATTTTATAGAAATTTTCCCTCAAGTTCTGCGACTGTGTGAATTTAACGTTCTGAACCCAAATTTTTTCCCATGTTTCCAACATCACTGGTTCTGCAAAATTTTGTGCCCACTTAATCATACAATCTTTAACCAATTCAGTTTCTGAATCCCTTTCTAACAAAACATTGTAAAGCCTTTTAATATGCATTGGACCTTTCTCTTTTATATATCTAACCAATTCTTCCTCATGCAACATAATACCCATTTTTTGGTCCTCTTTCCATCTCAATTGAAGTTGATTATACTGTAACCAAGTTAAGTTAATCCCTTCGTCCAACAGTGTCTCTAATGTCTTCAGTTGCCATCTGCCCGCATCTGTAAAAAGAACTTCTTTATATAACCCCCCCCCCGAGTGACATTATATTTGTATTCCACATAATATGACCAAGATCTAGCCATAGCGGTATTTTATAATCCCATTTGAGTCGGTGCTTCTTCCAAACTCTCATCAGAGAGTCTCTAAGTATATGGCTTTTAAATACTTTATCCACTTTATTTTCATAAAATAAGTAAGCGTGCCATCCAAATTCAAGATCAAAACTTTCTATATTCAATATTCCAGTCTTTTTCCTTCCAAACCAGTCACTTGCTTGAGATAAAGCTGCTGCTTCATAATATAACTGTAGGTTTGGAAGTTTAAGACCTCCCCTTTCTGGAACATCTTGCATAATTTTCAATTTCACTCTCGATTTTTTCTCGTTCCAGACAAACTTATTCACTCCACTTTGCCACTCTTTCAATTGTTTATCACTTTTAAGCACCGGAATCATTTGAAACAAAAAAAGAAATCTTGGCAAAATGTTCATCTTAACTGCTGCTATTCTTCCAAGTAAGGACAGCTGCAGTTTTTTCCAAGTCTCCATATCTTTCTGTACATTTCGCCAGTCAAAGAAATGCCAAATAAGTTATTGACACCTTAGAAAAGAACACCATATACAGAGTATATTCAAAAACTTACCAGAAAAAGGAGAGAGGTGAGAGAGAGAGAAACAACCAGTTTTCTTACAAATCATTTCATGTGTTCACCATTGGTTTAATTTTATAGATCTATCATTAATATCTAGGACAAAAATATTCTTATTTCCACAATTCTACAGTATGTACATATATGTCCCTAAAGCCTTCTACTGCAGGTGAAAAACTGCAGGTGAAAAAGCCCTTATGTGAACTGGACCTGGTCAAACAAATTGCCCTTTCCACTACTAATGCAAAACTAGAATTTTACTTATCCAAAATTGGACTAGATTTTTAAGTACATTGCAGGAATGTTATTTTAAAAAGTAGGAAACAGAGTGAAAATGTATTTCATGTTATATACATTTCTTTAAAAAATATTATTATAAATATTATTATAAATCTTCATATTATATGCCTTGGTAGTACAGTGGTTTAATGCACCCTGTATTTAACACAGCTGCCTGCAATTTCTGCAGGTTCGAATCTTACCAGGCTCAAGGTTGACTCAGCCTTCCATCCTTTCTAAGGTAGGTGAAATGAGGACCCAGATTGTGGGGGCAATAAGCTGACTTATATACAAAAGTATGAAGGCTATTGCTTAACGCATTGTAAGCCGCCCTGAGTCTCCGGAGAAGGGCGGCATATAAATCAAATCAAATAAAAAATAAATAAAATAAAATATGCCAGTTTCTCTCATTTCTAGATTAAGGGATTTTACTCATGATCACTCAAGCCCTAACAATCTCCTGATTGGATATTGTAATGTGATCTATGTGGGCTGCCCTTAAAGAGTATCTAGAAAAATCAGCTGATGCAAAAACAACATGAGTAGTTCTATGTCAGTGATGGTGAACCTTTTTGGCACCGAGTGCTGAAAAGGTCGCATGGAAACATTGCACGCATGTGCGCTCATCAGGGCCACATTCCGGAAAAGCTGACTTTCCGGGTTCTAACGTGCATACGTGCCCAACGATCAGCTGGCTGTCGTGCATGCACAAGCTGGTTTTCGGAACTGCCGTATGCGAAGGGATCATGCTCCGGAAAAGCCAAACTTCCAGGTTCTGGCGCAAACGTGCAGCGGTTTTCAATACTGCCACACGCAAAAGACAGCTGATCATTGCATGTGCATGAGCATCAGAAACCCAGAAGACAAACAGGCAAGGCTGCGCATGCCAGCCGATATGGCTTCGCGTGCCACTTTGGGCATACGTGCCATAGGTTCGCCATCATGGTTCTATATAATTCTGAGGGAACACAGGTTATACCTGTGCTTGGTGAGCTTCATTGGTTGGCAGGTTGTTTTGGGGTCCACTTCAAGGTGCTGGTATTGACCTTTAAAGTCCTTCATCGGTCATGCATTATTTGAGGAAGGGTCTCTCCCACTGTTAGCTTAACTGATGCCTCAGGTTAGTGATACATAGCAGTATAGAAAGAAAAATAACTTATTTTTCTTACCATTGCTATATTAATATTGATTGAAATATCTACATGGGATTTAAGGGATTCTATGTTGTAAATTTCAAAATGATCTGACAAGCCTTTGATACCATATATCTTGTTTTGCAGGGCATATGTGATGTATGTTGTTTATGCTGTTTCAGCCAGTAAAATACCCTGGCAAAGCCTCTTTCAAGTCAAGTCATAATTTATTTTCTAGAGCTTCATTATTGGATTTTTTACTTAGCCTTTCTACTTATATGATTCATAGTCTATAAATGAAAATGTTCTTAGATAGTAGATAATACGTTTTGTGTGGAGAATTTCCCCATTTAATTTTCAGTTAAAACAGGACACTCCCTACCAATTGGTAAAATTTATGATAAGTTAAAGAATATTTTTCTCTTCCGTTAATTTTGTCTAGAGACTATCTGGATAAGTCCCTGCAGTATTCTGGCAAGATTTTTCAAAAGTGTTTTGCCATTGCCTTCTTCCTAGCACTGACAGAGAGTAACTGATCCAAGGTCACCCAGCTGGCTTCATGCCTTTGTCAGGATAAGAACTTCCAGTTTCCGGTCTAATACATTAACAATTACACCAAACTGGCTCTTGGGCCAAAATAAAGCTTGGTATAAATAAAAGTCTGAAAGAATTCCCATAATTCTTGCTCCTCTTGAAGACTGCTAGTCAAAGAGACAATTAAAGGTCATTATCTCATTTATGACAGCAAATAAGTAGGCTAACATTTCTTGGAAATAATTTTTGTATATGTATTATTATTCTTTGAATCCTATTAAAAAGAAACAGTGACACCAATAAAATAACTATGCAGGAGATAAAATTTATCTTTTTGCTCCCACTTAATGAAATTAATATTCTTAAAATAGTTCTTGTACTTGTCTATGTGCATATTTTCATATTAAAATTCCTTGTGCTCAATAAGGAAAGTACTGATTGCTAAAAGTCCAATATTAGAACATAATTCTAATTAACTACACATCATGCTTAATTAATCAAATCATAATATGCTTTTGAAATTCTTATGAATATAGCTCACAAATTTAAAGGGATTGAAGAGAATGACATTCATCAAGAAGTTGTTTCAATATTAATTTTGAGTATTAGGTAGGGTGGAGCAAGATTTGCTAACTTTTGTTGTTCCTATAGTACTTTTCTTCTTCAAGATACCAAGGCCCTTCTTTAATTTTGAGAGGGATCTTCCACTGCTCTTGCTCTCTGGAATACCATCCCCTACCCACTTGCCAAGAAATGATTAGCCCCCTCTCTTCTGGGTTTTCAAAAAGATCTGGCTTTGGTCACAGGCTGGTGGATTTGTGGGGCCCCTGTTTAGTTTGGTTTGTTACTTTTATGATTGCTTTCATCAAATTGACTGTTGGATTCCATGTTTTTAACTACTTTTATTGTTTTCTACTTGACTTGTAGCCTCCCAGAGTCCATGGGAGTAGGCAGCTATTATAAATTTAAGATAATAATAATATGATGTCTGAATTGCAAAATTATATTTCTTCTTTTTATCTCTAGGTCAGATGTTGGCAACCCATGGCTCCAGAGCTGCATGTGGCTCTTTGACTCCTTTCCTGTGGCTCCCTGCTGACCTGGTCATGCAACCTGCTCTCTCCGCTCTGAAACACTGGCCAGATCCGGTCATATGACCTGCTCTCCGCCCCAAAAAGGTGCGAGCCTCTTCACAGAGCATCACAGCTGAAGCACCCCTAGGGTTCTCTCCGCACTGCCCGCAACTAGCTGCTTTTATGATTCTGCATCCTTTGCGGGCAGCTCAGTACCAACTGCAGTCACCTTTGTGTCGGCTCCAGAAGAAAGGGAATGGGGAGGAGCAGCCTCTACCAGATGCAGGGAGGGATGAGCTCCGGCTCTCCTGCACAGCGCAGCCGGCTACTCACCTGAGCACGCAGTGGCAGCAGCAGGAGTGGGATTCGCTAATGCCGCCATGATCCTGGCCCAGGAGGGTATCCTCATATGTGCGCATCCATGCACACACGCGAAAAAGATGAGAGAGAGAAAAGGGGAGAGAAAGAGAAAGAGAAAATGATGAAGGGAGAGAATGAGAGAGGAAAGAGAGAAACAAATTAGAGAGAGAGATCGGGGAGAGAAAGAGAGAGAGAGAAATGAGAACATGATGGTGGGAGAGAATGAGAGAGTGGAAAAAGAGAGAGAAACAATTGAGAGAGAGAGAAGGGGGAGAGAGGGAGAGGGAGAGAGAAATGAGAAAGACCTGGAGGGAGAGGGAGGAAGGAAGGAAGGAAGGAAGGAAGGAAGGAAGGAAGGAAGGAAGGAAGGAAGGAAGGAAGAAAGAAAGAAAGAAAGAAAGAAAGAAAGAAAGAAAGAAAGAAAGAAAGAAAGAAAGAAAGAAAGAAAGAAAGGAGGGAGGGAGGGAGGGAGAGGAAAAAGACAGAAAAACAAATGAGAGGGAGGGAAGGGAGAGAGAGAGAGAGAGAGAGAGAGAGAGAGAGAGAGAGAGAGAGAGGGAGGGAGAGGGAGAGAGAGAGACCCATTTCCCACAGAAAACACCGGAAGCCACAAAACCTGGGTAGGCATGGGGGGGAGGTCATGTGACTGGATGGGAGTGATGTTGAGTTGGCCATGCCCACCCAGGTTTTATGGCTCTCTGTGTTTTCTTTTCTGTGAAAAATGGGTCAAAATGGCTCTTTGATTGTTTAAGGTTGCAGATGCTCTAGGTAAAGGTTGCAGATGCTCTACCCTGCTCTAGGTAAAATGATTTGCCCAAATTTTTCAAAAGACAGTTTATACTGTATGTCTCTGTGAGTGAGTGGTTGTCCGTTGGTTGGGAAAAGCAGACCCTGAAATAAATAAATAACTTTTCCTCAAGTTATTGTTGGATTCCTTTTTAAAAACATATTTTCTCTTCTTGCCTTTTAACTTCCAGATAGTTCCTTAACCATGATATATGTAAAAAAAAAATATGAATTCTTTGGGAATCAGATTCTCATTCTGAAAGAATTTTAACCTTAGCACTTGCCTTTTTGTCCTTTGGTAGGCCTTAAAAAGGAAGTTGCTGGAAGCTGGTTACATAACATTGAAAATTGCGTGCTCTTTTCTAAATTATGTAGTTTTGTTTTTCTGTAAATTCTAGATACTGGAGATAATGTTCAGAATCTGTTATAATAAAAGCTTCATTAAGTTTGCATTTAAGTGCAGGTGTCACCTGCAGTGGATTGCAGCTACTATTTCATCTTTTAATCTCTAATTTGCATAAGCTAAAAATTTTATGCTGTATTACTCAGTGTACTTAATAATCCATGTAATCAGATGCAAATATTTTGCTTAGTTGTTCCTGTTGTTCAGAGAATTCAAATGAGTAGAATCTATTTGGTTCTTAATTGAAGAACCTGGTCTGAAATGAATTAGTTAAATTCAACAATGCTGTAGGGATAGTTTAAGTGCTGTATGTAAACCTGAGGGACATTTTATCTGCTCTTAAAGTGATAGTAATATTTAATTATATTTAATGATACTATATTTTTAATGATCGTTGAGCCTTAAGAAAGCAGTAAAACTATTAAAAATTGTGTTGGCTGGAACAGGTGTTAGCTTTGGAAACATTGCATATGTTTGGCAGTTCCGAAGAATTCATTTTTACTTTAATAAAGTTGATGTTGATATTTCTATAGTCCAGATGCTGAAAAACAGAAGCATTTTCAAGTAGTTCAGGATTCTGCCCTTGTTATTAAAATTGTAAATATGTAAAACAGAACAAAACAGTGTCCAACAGATTATTCCACTTCTTAATTCACTGCTTTCAAGAAACTGGGACAATAAATATACTATCCTCTCTGTTCATTTAACAGAACTATAAATATGATTTCTTCATTCTTCTACTTGTAAGCATTTGTGACTTCGAAGCAGCATTGCCTAGACAGGTCCTTCAGTTTTCTTGACAAGATTTCAGAAAAGGTTTGCCAGTGTTTCCTTCTATAGTGACTGGCCCAAGGTCATCCAGCTGGCTTTGTCTGAAGTAGAACTTCCAGTCTCCAGGTTTCTAAACTGGTGCTTTAACCTCTACATCAAACTGACACTCTCATTCTTTTACTATAGAATATTCAACTGTAAAGTAGAGAAATCAATAAAATTTGTCAGAAGTCAGGGTAAGATTGCTTCTGGTTTGGCGTCACGGCGAGACAGTCAGGGAAATAGTGGGCTCTGATGAGCCCCGTGAAAACCCTGGCTGCCGAACCACTGCCGATGGGTCTTCGGACCGAACCCATCCTGCAGGGACAGGGGAAGAAGAGGGGCACCTCGGACGACCGAGAGGAACAGGCAAGTTCCTCGGAGGTCAGAGGGAACCCTCTGTGAGTCAGCGGCGGGGGACGGCAGCCATGGCGGCTGCCACAAAGCTGTGACAACCGGGCAAGAAAAATGCTGGAGGAAAGCAGAGAAAAACAGAGCTCTTTGAAGCCGGGTGAGTGACAACAGCCCAGGCTTGTAACAACGTTTGGAACATTACTAATAATTAGAAGTGGGTTCTGGGGGAAATCCACCGGGTTCAAGACCAGCCTTAGCGAAGGGCTGCGACATTAGGGACGTAGAACCGGAGGTCGGGGAGGGGGTGGGAGTTCGAGTTGAAGAGGGCTGTTCCATCAATACTGTGAGTGGGAGGGGCAGATATGGCGGAAGCTGGGGACCATATCATGTTCGGGGAATGCGCACTCGCTATCTTAGAGCGATTGCGCACTCCGGTCCCCAATGCTTTTCTTGTTCCCCAGGTTGTCCAGATTCTCAGGACCAGAGCCTCCGGCTGATGTTATGCAACGCCAGGTCCGTTGTTAATAAAGCCCCCCTCATCCACGATCTTATTCAGGAGGGGGAGGCGGACCTGGCGGGCATTACGGAGACCTGGTTGGGCCAGGAGGGGGGAGTCCCCCTCGTGGATATATGCCCACCAGACCTTACTCAGTTAATTCATGACCCCACTCACACAGGGGGACACACTCTGGACTTAGTTTTTGTCTCTGGTCAGTGGTTGAGTGGCCTTGATATAGGGGATATAGCCATCGAACCCTTGTCATGGACTGACCACTCGCTCCTTCGACTGGACTTTCTAACCGCTGCACCCCGCCGCAGGGAGGCGGGACCGACCAGGTGGTTCCGCCCCAGGCGCCTGATGGACTCTGATAGGTTCCAGATGGAGCTTGGGCCATTTCCTGAGATTCTGGCTCATGACTCGGCTGAGGACCTGGTGGCCGCCTGGGATAGTGCAGCTGCCGGGGCCTTGGACCGAGTCGTGCCTTTGCGGCCTCTGACCCGGCACCGAACTCACCTGGCTCCTTGGTTCTCTGAGGAGCTTAGGGAGATGAAGCGCCGGAAAAGACGCCTGGAGAGTAGTTGGAGGACCAGCCGCTCCGAATCTGACCGAACACTGGTGAGGTCTCATATTAAGACCTACCTAGTGGTGATAAAAGCGGCAAAAACTAGCTATTTTGCCGCTCTTATCGCGTCATCAGATAATCGCCCCGGCCGCCCTGTTTAGGGTGACCCGCTCCCTCCTCCATCTGGAAGTGCGGGATGACCCCTTGCAGGGTCGAGCTGAGGATTTTGTGCAGTATCTGTATGACAAAATCGCTCAGATTCGGGAAGGGCTGGCCTCTGACTGGGTATGTCCGGACGGGACGACTGAGGCAGGTCTTGAGAGCGTTATCTGGGGGGAGTTCGATCCTGTGGCTCCCGAGGACATGGACAGGGTCCTGGGACGGCTGAACGCGACCACATGTTTATTGGACCCGTGTCCCTCCTGGTTGGTACTGGCTTCCCGGGAGGTGACACGAGGCTGGCTCCAGAAGATTGTTAACGCTTCTTTGAGTGAGGGGGTCCTGCCGGCCGCTTTGAAAGAAGCGGTTGTGAGGCCCCTCCTCAAGAAGCCCTCTCTGGATCCGGCTGTTTTGGCTAACTATCGTCCAGTCTCCAACCTTCGCTTTGTTGCGAAGGTTGTTGAGAGTGTGGTGGCGCAACAGCTTCCCCGGTACCTGGATGAAGCTGTCTATCTAGACCCGCTCCAGTCCGGCTTCCGGCCTGGGCACAGCACGGAAACGGCATTGGTCGCATTGGTGGATGATCTCTGGAGGGCCCGGGATAGGGGTTGCTCCTCTATCCTGGTCCTGTTAGACCTCTCAGTGGCTTTTGATACCATCGACCATGGTATCATGTTGCACCGGTTGGCGGGGTTGGGGGTGGGAGGCACCGTTTTGCGGTGGTTCTCCTCCTACCTCTCTGACCGGTCGCAATCTGTGTTGACAGGGGGGCAGCGGTCGACCCCGAGGCACCTTGCTTGTGGGGTGCCACAAGGGTCGGTCCTCTCGCCCCTTCTGTTCAACATTTATGTAAAGCCGCTGGGTGAGATCATCCGTGGCTTCGGGGTGGAGTTCCATCAGTACGCTGATGACACCCAGCTGTACATCTCCACCCCAGGCCACCCCAATGATGCCCTTGAAGTGATGTCCCAGTGCCTGGAGGCCGTGTGGGCCTGGATGGGGAGAAACAGGCTCCGACTCAACCCCTCCAAGACCGAGTGGCTGTGGCTTCCGGCGTCCCGATATAGCCAGCTGATGCCATCGCTGGCTATTGGGGGTGAATCACTCGCCCCCACGGAGAGGGCTCGTAACTTGGGCGTCCTCCTGGACGCACGGCTGTCTTTAGAAGACCATTTGGCGGCCGTGGCCAGGGGGGCTTTCTATCAGGTTCGCCTGATACGCCAGTTGCGCCCCTTTCTAGATCGGGACTCCTTACGCACAGTCACTCAGGCACTCGTCACTTCCCGCCTGGACTACTGCAACGCTCTCTACATGGGGCTCCCCCTGGGGTGCACCCGGAGGCTCCAGCTGGTCCAGAACGCGGCCGCGCGGGGGATTATGGGGGCGACGAGGCGCTCCCATGTGACACCTCTCCTGCGCGAGCTGCACTGGCTCCCGGTGGTCTTCCGGGTGCGCTTCAAGGTGTTGGTGACCACCTTTAAAGCGCTCCATGGCTTAGGGCCGGGGTATTTATGAGACCGCCTTCTGCCACCAATAGCCTCCCACCGGCCAGTACGCTCACACAGAGTAGGCCTCCTCAGGGTGCCGTCCGCCAGACAATGTCGGCTGGCGACCCCCAGGGGGAGAGCCTTTTCTGTGGTGGCGCCCACCCTCTGGAACAACCTCCCCCCAGAGTTACGTACAATAACAGACCTCCGGATTTTTCGTCGGGCCCTGAAAACCCATTTATTTCAACTAGCTGGGCTGGCTTGAGTCAAATTTTAAATTGATTTTAAATTGGAACAGTTTTAATTATGGCCAAGATATTTAATTATTTTAATCAGTTTTTTAGATTTTGTATGTTTTGTATGTATGTCTTGTTTTTACTTTGGCTGTTCACTGCCCTGAGTCCTATATTGGAGAAGGGCGGTATAGAAATTTAAACAAATAAATAAATAAGACCCCTAGCTTAAAACAGCGGCTATGCAACAAAGGGACTTTGGAAAATCTTTTTAAAACTACAACTTTAAAGAGACAAAGACCCAAGAAACAAGTAATTTTGGAACAGAACTAAGAGAATTAATCTGTTAAAAGTTAATCAGTTAAAAGACTAAACACTTTAGAATTTGAACTGGATTTTTAAAAAGAAGATTTGATATTTTTTTAATTAAAAGAAGAAGAAATAAGAAGAAATAAATTAGATAGTTATATAATAATAAATAAAATGGAGTCTTGCATGACTAATGGAAAATGTGAATTATAGAGAAACACCATCTGGCATAAAGAGGAACTTTGTAACTTTCCTTTGTTATGGGAAACTCTGAGTTTTATAGATAAAAATTACCGAATTCTGTGAAGGAGGATTTTTCTTTCCTGTATGCAGGCAGTTGATTATGGTGAAAAGAAAAGAAATTTACAACGGAACTCCTACAGTTGAAATAATAACAATTTAAATGTTGGTGCAGGAATAGAAGAAGGATTAAGCGCAGCCTCAAAAGAAAAAGACTTGATACATCATATCTGGAATAAAAATAAGAAAAAGATTTAATGTGATTTATGGAGAAAAAAATTAAATATTTTCTTTAATTTTCTGATATAGACAGTAATTATAAATATTTAGCTAATACTTAGCCTACCTGTTATTCATGAAGTCTTAAATGAAACCACACAATACATCCAACTAACCAAATACAGTAAGATTAAAATATCCAGAATCATGGACCTCATCAACTTCTCCCTCTCTAACTATTTTCAGCTTGATAGACAAATATAGTATATTAACAAATCAGAAGATCATCTACCACAACAGGAGCTATATGAGAACATTATTCAGGTGAGTACAAACACACTGCAGAAACCCAGAGTACCAGAAAAAGGAAACAGACTACCTATACAACATCTTCCAACAAAATGGATACCCGTACAACTTTATCAAAAAGTGCCTGACCACTCACACCTCTATAGCACATCCAACACAACATATAAAAAGCATTACCCTACCATATATCAAAACATTTCATAAACAATCAACACATTATTATAACCATACAACAACACCTTAGTACACAACCCAACTAAAACCCTTCAAAATATATTTAGTAAACCAAAAGTGCCAGTAGCTCAAGAAATAAAATCAGGAGTAATCTACAATATATAGTGTGAGGAGGACTACAACAGACACTAAGTAGAACCCACTGGCAGAAGACTACCAGAGCGCATCCATGAACACCAAATGACATGATGAAAATCCTTAATTTCTCAACACATGGACAGACTTAACCATAGTTTAACTGGAAACTGTGAACATCATAGATTAAGTCAAGTAAAAAAAAAAATGCTTGAGAATTCCTAGAAGCCCAGCACTCAGACTATTAATTAATTAATTATAACTAACAACTCAGACAAACAAGGTAACAGTAAATAAGCCTAATCGGGGAACCACCAAAACACTCCCACTGCCACTAGTATAAAAAAAAGAGCAAACCCCACTCCTTTCTAGCTCTGTTGCTGTTACCTAGTTTAGTAATGAAATGTTTGCAAGAAAAAAACCAAGCTCTGAGAGCACCAAGGACCCCACAGTTCAACTCTGAACTACAAATATTCTATTTTATCAGTAGTGAAGCTATAAATGCACAGTTTAAGACATAATAGCAATTTTCAGAGTGCCTTTAAGAGGCAAAAGTCATGATCAGGCTCTGGACATTAAATTTTGATTGTGAAAGACCAGGTGTTTTTCTTTGAAAGCATGGAATAAGAATATCTCCTACTAACAAACCACTTACAAATGTAGATTAACATATATTCAGACAAATATGGATGTAGGAATTTTCTTAGTTATTAAGATCCAAAGCCACTACTGGCCTTAAACATTATTACTAAAACCTTGAAATCCGACTGGGAACAATAGCAAGAGCACTTAGACTTTATATACAATTCACAGTTCTTTACAGCCCTCTCTAAGTGGTTTACAGAGTCAACCTAATGCTGACCCAACAATTTGGGTCCTCATTTTACCAACCTCAAAAGGGTGAAAGGCTGAGTCAACCTTGAGCCCCTCAGAATCAAACTGTTGAACTGCTGGAAGTCTGCAGTCAGCAGAATTAGCCGGCAATATTGCATTCTAATCACTGCACCACCATGGCTCAAATAGATTGCTAATGCACATTTTCTAGGGCTGGTGTTTTATATTTACACTGCCTGAAACACCCCGTAAGTCCCACTCTGCTAGAACTTCATAGTATAGGTAAGCATGTACAGTATAAATCCATTATGCTTGTATGCTGAATAGATGCAAGTGTTTTGTCCAAGTCTTCCAACTTCAGAAACTGATTTTAAAAGTTCAGTCTCCAAACAGTACAAATAATGAGGAGCATAGATTCAAACATGTTTCTTTTCAGAGTACTTAACCAATTAATCACAGTTCTAAAATAATTCAAGGGCTGTCGTTATTACTTTCCACAAGCTCTTCACAGCCCCCAAAAAGTTCTGCTTGTGGCATATCAACTATTCAGTGGAAAACCCTAAATAATCTTCTTTTGCCTATCTATTTAGTCTTAATTGAGTTAAATAAAGTATAATGGTAATTTGATACTGAGTAGCAATATTGAGCTATAACTTCTGCTAGGATTTTCTCTGGTTTTGATATTACAATAATATAAATCTCCAAATGAGAAAGGAAATTTTGTAACACAATATCATTGTAAATTTCTAATAATATGGGTGCCAACAGTTCTTACCAATTCGAGACCAATGATGACTTGAAATATCATCTTGACCAGAGTTTTTCCCCAATTTCATAGGTTTAATTGGATTTCTTGTAAAGACAGAGGTTGGACTAAATTGCTTTCATGTTCGTGATAAATATACGGTAGACCAATGCTAAAAAACCTTAAATTGGGATTTGCTCTACAGTTGCAGAGATATCACATTTATATAACGGTAAAAGCTTTTTGTGGTTATAAATGTTCTTAGTTGCTATTCTATGTTACATTTTTTAAAAAAGATGTACATTAAATGGCTAATTCTTCTATTGGCCCAAATAACTCATTAAACAATCCTCTGTTGTTGTTTTTTGTTTTTTGTTTTAAAAAAGGTGATTAATAGATTTTGTGCTTGGATTCCAGAAATGACATTCAATTGTGTTTTTATTGGTTCAGCTTGTAAGCTGGTAACCTCCCAGATTCCTCAACAAATATTCTTGCTTAGTATATTTCAAGAAATATTACATTTGTCGGGGGACTGATGTCCCAGGTTAACCCTAGCTGACTTAAATAGTTTATAAATGTTCTCGTTATATGATTTATAAGTAGGGCTTCTAGCATATGACATCAATAAACCTTTCACTATCTATTTTTGCTGTGCAAAATTGTAGATTTCTTCTTAGTGGAGAGAAAAATTATTATACAGCCGCATTTTTTCTTCTTACTGTCTACCTGCAAGTGCAGGGTCAGCTTTTCTTCTGATCAACTGAGTGTTGATCTATTTGCTTGTGGCAGCAATTGACGGAATGGCTTTCTGTAATATCAAAATAATTGTGAGATGTGAAAGAGTGACTGACCCAGTTACCTATCCAGCTTTTAAACTATGGTGGAACTAGAACTCACAGCTTTGAGGCCTGGTGCCTTAACCACTAGACCAGGTGACTTTCTTTACATATCCACAAATGTATGCCTTAAAAGAGGATTTTGTGGGGGATGGGGAGTTTCCCTTTAATATATTTCACAAAAGAAATGTCTCTTATTAAAGAACTATTCAAATACCATCTAGAATTGTTTCTAAATATCAATATCAGAGGATAGTTTAATAAAGTATTTGGGCCAGTAGAAGAATCAGCCATTTTATGAACATCTTTAAAAAAATGTAACTTTGAAATTTGAATTCTACAGAAGTGAATTATTTTCCATGCTAATTGCGAATCAATAGAGTTTAAACCATATAAACAAAATCTTTGCAAAGTGCATTTATCTTTGTACAACTATTTTCTTACATTCCTAAAATCCATTTTCTCAGTGGTGGGTTGCCCCCGGTTTGGATCGGTTTGCAAGAACCGGTAGTAAAACTGGCAGGAGGCTCCGCCCACCGACCTGGACATCATCAGGAAGTTTCTGTGCATGCACAGAAGCGCAAGCGCGTGGTCCCATTGCAAACTGGTAGTAAAGGTAAGTAGAACCCAACCCTGCATTTTCTAATTCTTTAACAAGCATAGGACGTAATGTTTCATCAAAATTAATTATACTGAACTGTTTCAATAACTTTTCTTTAAATAGGACTTACTATTTTGATGATTTATTGAAAGAGTTAAATATATCCAATAAATTACTTTTAAATTTGCTGATACAACATTAAGCCACAACCCATGGTTTGCAAACCACTATGACTGGACTCAAAATACACTGAACTGGTTTTTTACATGTTAATTTTTAAGTATATCAATCCAGCATAAATCTTTATCCACATTTTTAGTTTCAGACTACAAAATAATACAACATATTCATGTTAAAAGATAGCTAAATTATGCCACTGATTTCAGTACAACTTACTGTAAATGTGATTACAGATGTCTCCAGATTAGTTCTAGCAAGATGAGCATAATTTATCAGGTGAAATATATTGCTTAAACCCATTTGCCAGGAAGAATTTAATATAGTAATATGCCAAATTATAAAAAAAGTTCCACGGAGTTCCAATTTACTTTTATTTTTAAAAAGTCCACACCTTGAATATAAAAGCAGCCTGAAAGGCAGCGTTTTAAATATAGCATCAACATTTTTGGCAGGCACAATAGCTGTAAAAAGGTTTGAAAGAGTATTGAAAAGCTGCAGGAGTTGTTAGTTATAAGAGAGTCTCTAATCTTTGTGAAGATTAAATTAATCATGGCCTTCGAGTGCCTAAGTACAAGTGGGAGTCTCTTCAGACAGGCAGATTAATATTTTAATCTTGGCCATTATCATTTTAAGAAAAACACACTAAGGAGCAAGAAATTGTTATAAAACCACTAGAAACATGTTCTCAGATTTTTGGAAAAGTGAATACCTTTGGAATTTTGAACACATACTGTTGATGCTCCCGCAAAACAGGTTTTGAAAGAGAACATAAATCCAAATTATAGGACTTGTATTTCAGCCTTTAGTGGATATGCTTGTACAAGAGATCTTCCAGAATACTCTTCAAAGTCATTATGGAAGTTTTCTATTTAGATGATGATGGTGATGATGTTGATGATGATGATGATGGTAATAATAATAATAATAATAATAATAATAATAATAATAATAATAATAATGATACTATTGAATATACACCATGCTTTACATCCACAAAGTGACATCAACAGGTTGGACCTGCCAAGAAGAACAGGGGGCAGAGGGTTATTGTAAATCCATCAAACTGTAGAAGAAGAAAAACGAAGTTTGAATGACTATGTGAATCAAAGTACAGAAAAATTGTTGCAGGCTGTGAAAACAGAGAACATTATAAAAACAACAGAAATAAAGACTGAATATAAGGAAAAACAGCTGGATGACAAATTAAATGAATGGAAAACCAAAGCTTTGAATGGACAGCACTTGAAAAACATTGAAGGAAAATGTGATAACAACTTGGCATGTGCATGGCTTAAGATGGGAACCATCAAGAAAGAAACGGAAGATTTAATACTGGCTGCTCAAGAGCAAGCACTACAAACAGAGGTTGTATTCAGCTGGTTCGCACCAGTTCAGACGAACTGGTAGTGAAAATTTTGAGCAGTTTGGAGAATCGGCAAATCCCATCCCTGCTGGCCTTTCCCCCATCTGCCCACTTGCCGTTCACCCCTGCCTGCCTGCTTGCCCCGCTCACCCGCTTGCCGTTTGCCGCTGGCCCCTGCCCACCCACTCACCGCTTGCCCTGCCCAAGTGCCCAGTCACCTTTCATCTTGCCTCCCCAGAATAGCTGTCGCTTCTATTTGGCTCCTCACGTGCCATTGACCACATGGTCTCTGTGGGCCAGCTGGCTGCCAGCTTTCCAACACAGTGTCAGTGGCCCAACTGAACAGCCCTATCGGCTTGAGTAAGCCTGTGAATCACGACCTAGCTAGCTGCCACCCACTATCCCACATGCTAGCTTGTCTGCCTTCATTGCGGCCTACCACGCTGGCCCCACAGCCCAGCTGATATCCACGCTTTGCCTGTTCTGCTCACCATGGCTGCCTGTGAAGATAAGGTGCTTGGCCGGAGGGCTGCCTCAGGGTGGACAGGGTGAGGCTCAGTCCCTTTTGAGCCTGGCTCTTGCCAATCACCATCCTTCTGCCAGCATGCTGCCCATTCTCCTTTTGCCTCAGGTCAAGGAATGTGCCATTCCCTGGCTCTGGCCTTGCCCCGGAACCTCCGCCTGCTCACCGTTCACCTCAGCAGGGTCGGGGAACATGTCATTCCCTGACTACAGCCTTGCCCCAGAGCCTCTGCCTGCTTCAGCTGGGTCAGGGGACACGCAATTCCCCTGCTCCGGCCTTGCCCCAGGCCTCCGCCTGCATGCTGCCACCCCCCTCTGCTTCAAACTATGCCCACCCCAGGCCGAAGCAATTTATTTGGGCTGTGGCCTTCCGCACTAGGCCGAAGGACTGCAGGGAGGGGGCAGTGTGGGTGGAGGAGAGCCAAAGCAGCTTGGGAATGGACCAGATGGTTCTTACCTGTAAGAAGTCCCATCCAGAAAGCGCTGCAGTGGAAATCTTGCAGCCACTTCTTCCATCCCTTGCCGAGCGTCGGTTGCTCGCGGAGATACTCCATGTGCTTTCCGGGTTGGCAGTTGCTTCTCTCCGCTGCTGCTCTTGCTGGGAGAGCATCTTGTGCAATTTAGCAGCTATGAGCCACCACTTTCCTCTAAGTCCCTTCCGGAAAGTGCAGCAGCACAGAAAAGCAGCAGCCATGTTGAATGTTATTTCTCTCAGTTGCAGTGCTTTCCAGATACTTGAGGAACCAATAGCCAGAACTGAACTAGCTGAGAAAATTAAGAGTCAGATGGACAACATGGAAATAATTTGATTGCCAAAACTGAATCAAGTTAGTAAGAGAAGTTGGCTAAATTATTGAAGAATATGAATGAAGCTGCACAGTCTTAATGGACAGAGTTAATGTCCAACAGGGACATTAACTCAAACAAACCAACTAATGTGTGCAGCACCTTATGTTACTATTGAGGAATTAGGCTTGAAAATTGGAAAGAATTAAGAAGGGAAAACCAAAGTGGAAAATCTGTCTGGAGTTAAAAATAAAGAGAATTCAATTGGATTTAAGCAATTTGAAGAATTTGGGGCAAAGAAACCTGAAGAATAAAAAAAATATTCAGGAATTATCCTGACAACAAAATATGACCAGGAAAACAAGGAAATTGCAGTTGTGGTTGAAGAACTGAAACAAAGAGTTGTAGCTATTGCAGAGAAAATAAAGTGATATGATAACCAAATAATGCAGTTTCAGCAAAATTCACAATTTTGAGCGGACCAGCATCATTTTTATAAGACCCTTGAAACTGGACATGGCGCTACCACCGGTGAAAATCTAACAAAGAAAATACCCTAAAATTCTGGGAGAACTTGTGGGAAAATAACAAGCACAATGAGAATGCAAAATGAATTGAGCAGGTGGAAAGCACTATAAAAGTGACTAGAAGTAAGATATTTACATAATGAAAGAAATAGTGCAAAAAACAGCAAAGAAGGTCAAAAACTGAAGTGCTCCTGGTTTAGATGAGCTGCATGGATTCTGGTTGAACTCACTAACAAGTTTGCATGCAAGATTAGCAAATCAGATGAATCAGGTTCTGGAAATACAAAGTGAAAAATGGATAACAACTATAAGAATTTAGTTGTTACTTTTTTATTCAGTTTCACTTTTTGATTCAGAAGGATGCAGAAAAGGGAAATAAATCTGAAAATTACAGGTCAATTACTTGCCTGCCAACAACATACAAATTACTTACAGGCATTATTGCGAACCAAATTTATGGGCATCTAGAAAACAAGAGCTGAAGAAGCTTCTTGGATGAGAAGTGAAACATCTTCGAAGAAAAATCAGAAAGTCCAGTTGACTCTTGAAAAAACAACAACCATGACCTCAATAACTGAGAATCTCCACAGACATCTAGAAAATAAGGATCTGCTACCTGTAGAACAGAAAGGATGCTGCAAAAATTCAAGAGCAACCAAAGACCAACTGAGGATTGATAAACTGGTTTTGAAGAATTCAAAGAAAAGACAAACAGATTTGTTCATGGCATGGATTGATTATAAGAAAGCATTTGATTCTGTTCCACACATCTGGATTGAGAAATGCTTAGACATTTTTGGAATGACTGTGTTTCCCCAAAAATAAGACCTGGTCTTATTTTCTTTTGAGTCCCAAAATAAGCACTAGGGCTTATTTTTGGGGAAACACAAATTTTCAGGGTGATCAGCCTGGCTGGGCACCCCCCCTCCACCTCCCCAGTGCACACACAAGAGCCAGCAAACATGTGGGGACTGACAGTATCTAACAGCAGCTGCAGCCCACCAGTCCCTTGGTCGGTGTACTCTGGGTTGTGCAGAGTGGAAGGCACAGAGCAGAAGGCAGGTGATCCCAACACACCATGCAGGCAAACCAAGAGATGTGAAGATGAGCTTCACACGGTCAAATGCCACTCTGGACCACCACTGCTCGGCTTTCCCATGGCCCGCACGGCGCATCTGGATCACCTGCCTCCCCCCTACCCTTCTGCCTCTGTCTGCTGCCGGTGTTGCCACATGACAACTTCCCATGGCTTCCCATGGCTGCCCACCATTCTGACCCACTGGCATTCAGCTTTCCTGTAGCCCGCATGGCGCATCTGGATTGTCTGCCTCCCCCTCTTATTTATTTATTCTTATTTTATTTTATTCAATTTGTATCCTTCCCTTCTCCTAGTGGACTCAGGGCAGTGCACAGCCAGAACTAAAACAGATACCAATACAAAATTTAAAATTTTTAAAAGAATTATATGACTTTGGCCCAAAATTTAAAACATTCAAACTAAAACCCATTGACAATTTAAAAGGCTAAAAAAAGGGGGGAGGGGTTCACGCCAGCCCTGCTTGATGGAAAAGAAAAGTTTTTAGGGCACGGCGAAAAATCCGGAGATCCAATATCCTTCATATCTCCGGGGGCAAATCATTCCAGAGGGCAGGAGCTGCCACAGAGAAGGCCCTCCCCCTGGGGGTTGCCAGCCGACATTGCCTGGCTGACAGCACCCTGGTACTGGTACGTACTGGTCGGTGGAGGCTATCGGTGGCAGAAGGCAGTCCCGCAAATCTTCTTCTGCTTCCACCTGCTGCTTGCACAAGTACTCAACTCACCTGTGCTATGTGGGCTGCTTCTGTTGCCAGAAACCATTGGGCCATGTGTACTTGCTGCCTCCTATGCTGGCCATGCCCACCCCCCTTCACTAGGGCGTATTTTTGGGGTAGGGTGTAAAAACAGGCTGGAACTTATTTTCAGGGTAGGTCATATTTCAGGAAAACATGGTAGCAGCAACATCCAGAAATTCCTGAAGACTTCCATGAAGCTATGGCAAACTAAGTTGATGGCCTGTGGAGAAGAACTTGGTGAAGTTGAAATCAAATGAGGAATCTTCCAAGGCGACTCATTATCACCTCTTTTACTTGTACTTTCGGTGCTGCTAACAAGCATTTTGAACAAAACAAACTATGGCTATGAATTGATTGGACTGAGCTAGAACTTGATCATTTGGATCGAAAGACAAGAAAACTAATGTACAATGTACCATGCTCTGCACCCAAAAAGTGATATTGATTTATTGTATTTGTCAAGATCTGAGGCAGAGGACTCTCACAGGTGAAACAAACTGGAAGAGGAAAAACACGGCTTAAATGACTACATAAAAAAGCAAAAGAGCTTCTGCTTAAGGAGGTGAACAAGGGAAACCTCTTGAAAACAACAAGATTGAAGACAGAATATCAAAAGGAAACAATTAAACATTGAGTTTCTAACTGGAAAAAGAAGCCTAAGCACAGTCAATACCTGAAGAACATTGAAGGAAAAATAGATACAAAGCTAACATGAAGCTGGTTGAAATAAGGAGTGAAAGAAACTGAAGGCTTCATTTTGGCTGTCCAAGAACAAACCTTGCAGACCAATTCCATGAAAGCAAAAATTCAATGTCAATAAGAACAGCAAATGTTGCTTATGTAACAAGAAAGCTGAAACAGTGGATCACCTTATCAGTGGCTACAGCAAAATCTCACAACTGATTATCAACAACATCATAATTGAGTTGCCAAAACCATACATTGGAAGTTTTGGCAGAGTTTGGGTTCAAATGCAGCAAAAATTACTGAGAACACCAAATTGACAAAGTTCTTGAAAATGAGCAAATCAAGATCTTGTGGGAGTTTCAGATCCAAACAGACAGACATCTGGCCCACAATATGCCTGACATCATTATCGTGGATAAGAAAAAAGTCTGGTTCATTGATATTGCAATACCAAGTGATGCTCTAATTGAGGGGAAACAGCTAGAAAAATTAAAATTATGATTTGCAAATTGAAGTTGAATGAATATGGAGGAAGAAATCAATTGTTTGTACCAATAGTAATAGGAGTCCTTGGAGCAATACCCAAAGGCCTGCCTAGATACATGGAAATTTTGAACTTATTAGACCTGAACATCATGATTTTGCAAAAATACCAGCCTACTTGGAACTGCCTATATACTCAGATACTACCTTAACAGCTCTTAGGTCCTTGGTTAAGATTTGAATTGTTAAATTTTTACCAGTCCCAGACTGTGAATCCAACTGAAGATTAAATCTTAAATAATAAGAAGAACAGAGTTGCTGAGAAACAGCCAAAGAAATGGTGATCATAGACACTATGTTTGGAATTCCATACCAGTATATAAATATCTGCATATTTCTTTTTACTTATAGTCAACAAGTAAAGACTCAAAAAATGTTATAAGCACAGTTTTTTGTAATGCAAGATAATTATAGGAAAAAATCAAACAATAAGTCAAAATATACTTCTTGAAATTCATTGTTGTTTGACTCTTCAGTGTGCATTTTTCTCCTAAATACCTACCTCTACCATCCTATTAACAGAGAAAAATATTTGAGACATGCTTTTGATGAAGTGAATAGTTAAGGGTACCAGGCCTGTTTTACTTTTGCAGCTACAGACTGAAATGGCATTGCATTTTATTCAGTTTCTATTTTCAGAAGAACTGTCATGCTTCGGTTGCAAAACATTTTGCCTTAATTCCTCATCCAAGATATTTTTTGACATTCTTGTCAAGAAAATATCACAAGAAATATCAAAAGAAATTCTTTTATATTGAATGTGATTGTGAAGAAAATGAGTGGTCCAGTATAGAAAGAGAAAAGGAAAGCTAGCTACATTCCTCAACTGACAATAGTTCAGTTAGTGACCGTTCAAAGTTACAATGACATTGAAAAAAGTGTCTTATGACCATTTTTTACACTTATAACTATTGCAGCATCCCCATGGTCACATGATCAAAATTCGGATTCTTGGCAACTGGTTCATATTTATGACGGTTGCAATGTCCTGGCATCATGTGATTATCTTTTGTGACCTTCTGACAAACAAAATCAATAGGGAAGCCAGATTCACTTAACAACCATGTTACTAATTTAACAACTGTAATGATTCACTTAACATCGTAGTAAGAAAGATTGTAAAATGGAGCAGAACTCACTTAACAAATGTTTCACTTAGTAACAGAAATTTTGGGCTCAATTGTTGTCGTAAATCAAGGACAACCAGTATAGTCCCTGATATCTCTATCCCTTTCTCAATCCCTCTCTTGTTCTGTCCCCGTACCACGCACACACCCAACCAGCCAGCCGAGGGTTAAATAAACTCTTCAAACACTCAACATCAGTGATAAGGAACTTTGCAGCAACTCCGTGGCTGCCTGCCAAGAACTTTTACTCTGATAACACAGACAAAAATACACACAGTTTGAATAGTCCAGTTTGTAATTAAATCCACAGCAAAATAGGCGTTGTGTCCGAAGGTGCAAAGTGCCTCGCCAGAGATTAGCTTTGTCCGTCACAGAGTCCGAATGGCCACCACACTCCCTTTTATAGCCTGTGGGGTGTGGTCCAGTGACTCAGCTTAATCTCTGGCACGCCTCCTTTTCTGCTGCGCCCATTTTTCTCTTCGATGCTGGTGTGGGTTCAACCACAATGTTTCTTCGTCACTATCCGACGGCTCGGAAATACCTGGCTCCTGGCCAATCTCTTCTCCTTCAGGAGACACCTGAGGCATTGCCAGAGAGGAGGGTCTTGGAGAGGGAGGCCTGGCCATCTCCTCTCCTTCATGTTCGGAGCCTTCTTCCTCCGATAAAATAGGCTCGGAGGACGGAGCCACAACACCTCTCTCACTCTCTCTCACTCTCCCCCTTCATCCCTCCCTCTCTCCACAAAATACCTTTAATTTTACAAAATGAAGAGTATTATTCTGTGTAAAGCTTTGATAACTCTGAATGAGAATGAAGCTTGTAAATACAAAAATATATGCAAATTTATGGAATTCAAACCATATATAGCAGGATACCAATTCTTATTTCCTGAATCAAAATTCAATTAAAAATCCTTATTTTCCTCAAATGATTACACAAAAGCTTTGGAGTTGACTGCCTTTCTATCTTTCTCTGCAATATAATGCTATCATTAAAAGACTATGAAGCCATCTATAAGCCTAAGTGCTATTTCTATTGCTATTGCTATCAGTAAGCTTGGTCTAGTGCAGTGATGGCTAACCTTTTTTGGACAAAGTACCCTAAGCGTGTGTGTGCATGTGTGAATGTGCATACACCCCCAAATTGCAATGGGTGTGTGCCCCTGCGCATACACCCTGCTCTCATGCATGCACACTCAGCTCCTGCACATGTCCACTATCTGCGCATGTGTGTGCAGCCCCCCCCACACCCCACCTCACACATGCACATGTGTGTGTGGCCACCCTCATGCCCCATGCGCATGCATGGCAGAGATCTGAAGACCAGCTGACTAGTGGGAGGTGCGCACGCATGCACAATGGAGCTGAACTGCGGCAACGGCAGTTCAGAGAAGGCGCTGCATGCCACCTCTGGCACGTATGCCATAGATTCGCCATCATGGGTCTAGTGGTTAAGGCACCAGGCCAGAAGTCAAGAGATTGTGATTTCTAGCACCACCTTAGGCATGAAAGGCAGCTGGGTGATGTTGGGCCCAGTCACTCCCTCTCAATCCAAATCACCTCACAGGATTTATGTTGTGGGGAACATAGAAGGAGGAAAGAGTACCTACCTTTGCTTTTTGAATTATCCATAAAAACAATAAAGTTGGGGTTTAAAAAAACTGAAATAAATCTTGTTTGCAGCAAAATTCCTAGATGAATAAAGCTAATACAACAGTACAAAATTAATTCAAAATGTAATAATTCACACTAAATTATGATTCAACAAGTTCTTCAATTCAAAAATAATAATCCATATAAATCACTATTATACTTACCAGGGTTCTGGTGGAAATTACAAAGAGTAACTGAGAGAATTCCGGACCTATGTTCATTGTGCTCAACAGTAGGAATCCAATGTCTTCTTTTTATACAGATCTTAGAATATAAATATTACAATACAAATACAGATCTTGTAATATAAATATTCTGATTTTTTTTAAAGAAAGAAGAAAATAATAGAGTATATTTGAAATAGGATGAAATGGATAATGAAGTCACATTAATCTCTACATGAAAGTATGGGAAAGTACTTGAACCTTAAACCCTACCCATAGAGATAAGTTTTTCCAATATGGCATTTGAAAAGATCAAATGGAATAATATTATTATTTTTAGGCAATAAAATTAATCACGTTAAAAATCATTAGACTTTTATTTTAGTTCATTGATTTCAATTAATAAAGTTAATGAAATAAAATACTACCAAAGGAGAAAGTGGCATGAGGCTCAAATAAATATTCGGCCACTGGATTTTTCACAACCTTGAAAGCAAAGTCGTACATGAGACAATTAAATACTGTTTTTTCCCTTGTGCATGAATAATTGCTCTTTGAAAGGAGAAATATTTCCTTTGCTTTTTATTTCTTGAAAAACAATTCCATTGTTCCAACTTCAGTACTCCCATGCTGACAAATATGTACTATAAATTCAAATCAATAATTCCTTCTTGTATGAATAGTTTTTTTCTTTAGTATGTCATGAATGAGAAACCAACAAATGATCAGGAGATTATGTTTTGCAAAAAGATTGGCCATTTTTCAAACTGAATTGCCATAGAAACAAAACAACAACAATATACCTTCCAAAAAAGTGCAACATATCAATTTCTTAACATCAGTTGCAGTAGATCCATTTTGTGATTTTCATTCCAATTTACATTAGTTCTGAAACTGAGAAAATATAGGTATTTAACTTTGCCTGTTAATATATTGGGATACATTTCCCAGGCTTCATTGTGTTTCTGCTTTGAATAAGTGTCAGTCCATGATTTGAAAACTGGAATTAGCTTTTACATAAAGTTTGTAGATTTCAGTGATTTTGGAACGTGTGGTGGCAAAGACAGGTTGAACTATTTCTTCTAGACCAGGGGTGATCTGGCTTGTGGGGTGCTTAGATCTGGCCCATGAGGCCACCCTGGAAACAGCGAAGGACCAACCTGCGGTGCCTCTGCCAGCAAAACTGGAGCTCGCAAGGGCTGTGTATGGCCCCCCATTTTTGCTGGCAGAAGGTTGCAGGAGGTCATCCCAGCCGAAAACAGAGCTCAGGAGTTCGTTTTCGCTGGCAAAGTATTTGGGCCACCATAGCCCCCCCCCAATACAAGTGATGTCATGCTGACCACGCCCACCCTGCTCACATCCACCCCAGCCCCCCAAGGTCAAACACAACCTTGATGCGGCCCTCAATGAAATTGAGTTGACACTCCTGTTCTAGAGATATATACTTTGGCCAGATAATCCACTATCATTTACAAAGTCAATTCAGATTGGTATCAGTTCTCTATGAGTTTACTTGTAATTAAAATCTTTTCAGTATGATGCAAAGAACAAAACTTGAGGATTGGTAAATGTGCTCTATAATTTAGCTGCAGTTTCCCCTAAGATCTTACCTAAGGGAAACATTTTGTTGTTCTTTTTAGTCTCTATGAATTTTCATAGAGTTGATATCAAAATAAAACACTAATTATGCATGAATTGCATTGCTCTGCCATCACTGTTTTACAGGAAGCTAACTGGATCTTCCCCATTCTGCATAGTGATAGTGTACCTATTGAGGTATTATGAAATACTCCCTCACATGTGCACCCAGGTCAAAGGAAAATGTAATTCTTATAATGAGCACACCAGTACTTTGCTTTATGGAAAATTGAGAATTGAGCTTAGCTTCCATTAAAAATCAAACAAAACTCTTGCAAGCCAAACAGAGAATTGGGAAGAGGAGAAGGAAAGTAAACACTGGCTTTAAGGAGAACATTTTCAAAATAAATCTATTGTGAGAAAAATAAGAATTATTCCTGTAAAAGCATAACCTGAGTTACGCCATTTTGAAATCATGTTAAGGTTTTGTTTTACCTTGTATAACCTGATTATATAATTTAGCTGACATTTAAGAACATGAGAAAGGAAGTGTGTAATTCCTGTGTTTTTTAGAGGATGTTTGTTTTGCAGGAAATATGCTCTGGGTCAACTTGTCCTCATTAATTAAAGGAAGTACGCCATTGATGTTTTTGAGGGGTATTTCTGTTGGGAATTGGGGAATTTCCAGGGTGGAATTATGTACTGCATATGTTATATAAGATGTTATGTAAGATCTGAAACTGATTCCCAAGGTACTTTAGTGACGTGTATTCTGATATTCCTGAAGACTATAAAAACTTGTGTAAATTGTTTTATTTTCGTCTTTCTCTACTTTAGAGAGAAAGGCCCTTTGCAAAGAATAAACTTTGTTCCAGGATTATTTTGGTCTTTGTCTCTTTAAAACGATAATGGGATTTACCTGTCTACCACAATTGGCGCCCGAACAGGGACTGAAAACATTCTGTCTGGAATGGAATTCCCTGATACGTGCGCACAAACACTGATTTCAGTGAGATGGGGTTATTTCCTTTCCAGCCGGAATTGCTTTTCTATGAACCTTGAGGCAGAGACCTGAATGCCTGGACAGAGAGGAACGTTCCTGAAAACTTCGGTGCACCAGGAGTGAGTATATGTTTTCTTTTTGGTGGTTTGGATTTGTGTATGTTTGTGTGTGTATGGCCTGTATGATTTGTGTGGATAATTGGTGTAATACAGGTTGGGGAAAGTATGGGGCCTTTACTAGGGAAAGGTGCTGCTGAGACTGAAATATCCTCCATCCCCCATATCTCCATTAGGGAAATTGTTAGTACAGTGGTTAGAGGATTGGTTGAAAGCTTGTACAAAGGTATTAGATAAGGTGACTATGATTAATTATTGTAAGGAGGTTTGGCTGACGTTTGTGTTGATACAGCCTAATTATAGGTGGAGTAAGTTTGGGGAGTCAGACCCATATTGGATCAATGCTTTGAAGAACGTTTTGGTGAAAAAAGAAGTTGAAAGCTCAATTGTTATATGTTGAACCTCAGTTCCATGTTAACTCCTCTTCCCTGAGAAGTTCTACAGTCTTGTATGGGAAGGAAGAAGAAGAGGAAGGTTGGGATCCTTTAGCTTATGCTACATGCCCACCTCCCCCTCCTTCGTATAATGGAAGTTGTGGGTGAAATTGATGTTGCTGCTGGGAGCAGAGAGGAAGAGACTTCAGCAGGGCAGTAATATAGGTAGCTGGAGAAGGAGTTGGGTGAATTGTCAGTAATTGTGAAACAGAATCCATCCACTTCTCCTCATGTTACATGTTCACAAACTAAAGGAATGTTTCCTTTAAAAGGAATGTCGAATGGTATTGTGGCTTTTGTGAATGGGTCTTTGACATCTTCTGATCTGGAAGATTATAAAAGAAATATGCCGTCTTTATAGGCGGATCTGATCAAGTTGTCTGAGTCATTGGATTTATTCCTGAGACCCAATCTGTATACTTTTGCAGAGTTACAGCATATATTGGGTTATTTGTTCTCCCCTGAGGAGAGGTCACAAATTCGAAAGGCAGCTATGTTTTTTTTTGGGATTAAACCCAAGTGGGGGCTGTTTAGCCCGTTGCTGCAGATGTTAAGTCTCCATTAGTTGATCCTGGTTGGAATAATAATAATTTAGCTGATCGGGAGCAAATGGAGGGAGTTAAGACAGCTGTACCTCAAGGAAGAAACAAAAGTTTTGGAGGTGGAACAGTTGTGGGAAGAAACACCGTCTGTGTTTCTGGAAAATATTAAGGACAATTTGAATAAGCACACTGGTCTTTCTCCTGAAACGCTGGCTTATGAGTCCTTAATGAAAATGAAATTTGTGACGAAATCATGGCCAGACATACAGAAGCTACTACTGATATTGCTACTCTGTTGAAAGAAGCTCAAAAAGGTCTATGTGAATAGGGATGAGGCCAAGACTAGAAGAGAAAAAGAAGGAAAGAAATGATGAATGATAGTGTCTGTGTTGCAACAGACAGGAGAGGGAAAGGAGTTAGGTAGAAGAGGAAAAGGTTTTGTGAAACTTTGGTTGCAATGTGGCAACAGTGTCCTGGAATTGGGAGAGGATTACTCCAGTGGAAAAAAGTCTAGTGTTGGTGGATTGGAAAGCAAGAAGTTCTTTGTGTGTGTAAAGGAGATGCATTTTGCTAGAATTTGTCCTGAGAAGAGGATGATTAGTGGGTCCAGAAGAGGAAGATCATGTGTTTCTAATAGATACGGGTGTGACTAGAATCTATATTTGTAAATTGCCTAGAGGAGTGCATCCTACAGTGTAACTATTAAGATAAGGGGTGTCAAGGGTATACCTTTTGATGTGCCATTGTTGAAGAATGTGCAATTGAGTTGTGGAAAGTGTATTATATGTTTGGATGTGATATTTGTTCTAGAAGTAGGTCTTAATCTGCTTGGGAGAGATGCATTGTCTCTTCTGGGATGTGAGCTTGGTATACAGATCGTTCTTGTTCTTGGATGAGGCAGAAAACTCTGTAGGAATGTGGTAATGAGGGTTTGTTGTTCTTCTTACCTGAGGTTGAATGCGAATATTTTGTCTTTGATTAATGTGATGTGATGGTGATATGTGTGTGCCGGCTAATTAAGTGACCTTCTTGGCTTAAGCCTGGAGCTGTGGAGAACAGGTGTGGTTAGGGCCCGAAATCAAGTTTTTGATTAAAAACCGCATTCTGAGGTTTTCCACTGCTTGAGGAATGGGCTACAAGATGTCAAGGATAAAAATGAAATGGGTATCTGAAGGGATGGAACCTTTCCAGGTTTTATTCCAGGTTTGCAAATGTTGTTAAATGGTATGTGTGTGTAATGAGAGTTGTTTAGGCAAGAGAGCTCATTGTCTTGTAAAAAAATAATACTGAGAATGATAATAAAGTTCCTTGAAGTATTTATGCTGACTAATTGGCAGGGAAAAGGCATGTATGTGTTGGAATACACTAAAAGGTCTGATTGCAGAAGAAATATGTGTGTGGTAAGCCCTTAAATGGGAGTGGTAAGGTGATCATGATATTTGTGAATGCCTGTGCGTTGAACCCCTGAGAAATTTCCTTTTGTATATTGAAATAGTGAGTGGCAAGAGTTTGTTGTTGTAGTTGTTGTTATGTTGTAATAGCAAGTGTTTGAATGAGCAAGTGAGAGATGAGAGAGATCCTATGGAGAAGTAGGATTAGGTAGAGGTATTTGCGATGTTAATTGGAGACAGGAGTAGTGTTTTTCCTCTCTATATTTCCCCCGTCTTTTTGTTCTGAATAAGAGAAGTAAGAAAGGGGGGAGGGAAGGTGCGGTTTGTTTTCCCTTTTACACATTTTTTTTTCGTTGCTGAGTTTGTCTGAGAGAAAGGAGGGGCGAATGGGTGATTTGATTCTGCATTGTTTCTGACTGCATTGGCAGCTATGCAGATGTATTTCCTGTCCTGCTTTAGAGAAGTGACATTGAAAGTTTGAAACAATTATTTTTGGGAGTAGAGATCCGGAGTACCTCTATTAGGTGATTTTCTTTTGCTTTTTGAAGTTTTTTTTATTAACCTCTTTTATGTTTTTGTGTCTGTGTATTTTGAATGATTTTGAATGCTGAGAAGGAGATTTTTAGATACTGGATAGTCTGGGGAGTAGTTGACTATGTTATTTTAGCTTAGTGTTGTCTAGATAAGGGATGTTCCCTTGAGGGAAGAATTATTGGTAGAAGGTAAAGATGACTTTTGGTCTGGTTAGCTAGGAAGTTACTTGTAAGTTAGTCTGTATAGACTTGTGAATTTAGATTAAGCTTTGTATTTCTTTGAAGCTTGTGGAAATAGTTTAGCTAATTTGTGATAGAGGTGTGGTGTGATTCCTCTGAAGTGGGGAGAGTTGAGTATTTGTTGAGACTTTATTGATTTATTGATAGTTAATTTTAAACTGAGTTGTTTGGAAGAAAGGTTGAAGAGTTGAAGAAAGTAATAATATAGTGTTGCTCCAGTGTTATGTTTGCCTAGTTTAAGGAGAAAATTTCCACTTGTCTGTAGTAATGGAAGATGGTATAGCCAAAGGAGTGTTGGTTCGCATGTGGACTGGGAACTAAAGGTGGTGCACAAATGCTAGGTTTTTAAAATTGTCTCAAGAGAGTTTGGTTCTCTTGACCAATAGGAGAGAGAGATGGGATATTGTGTGGTTATGAATAAATGAATTGAGAATGGGATGAGACTGGATGAGATGCAGTTGTGAATGGAGACACTATTGAGATATTGGAAGGTGGAAAGTTACCGTTTGAATGGTCAGTGCAGATATGTGAGGTTTTTGCTTTATTGTAAGCATTGCACATATTAACTAATGAGGTAGGGAATATTTATGCTGATTTAAACTATGCTTATGGTATCTTACATACTTTTGGGATAATCTGGATTGAAAGGGGGTTGATATTTAGTAAAAGGAATTGTGATAGGTGGAACTTATCACAGCTGTTTTAAAGGCAGCTGGGGATCCTTCTAAACTTGATATTATATTTTTACTAAAGTTGTGATGTGGAATGTGATTGAATGAGTGCATGACGGAACCTATTGGGGAACGCAAGCACTTATTGATTTTATTAAATGTATATGCATATATGTGTCTAGGGGTGTGTATATAATAGTTATATAAATGGTACGGAAATGAATACATTGTGTATGTAGAAAAAATATGTAGAGATTTGACCATTTGGCCTTTTCAGTGAATCTAAGTAGATTACATTGAAATGCTGGTGGTGTGACCATTGATATATGTAATAATAATAGTGGATTATTTTACTGAATAGGTTGAAGCCTTTCTTTGTGTAAAGACAGGTGTTCAGAAGATTGTTAAGTTATATTGGAGTGAATAATACTCAAATATGCATTGGTTGATCTTATTGATAGTGATAGGGGTATACATTTCATTGTCCAAGGTGATGAAGGTTATGGAACAATTAGAAATTGATTGGCAATTACATTTATTGTTTATGCTAAGTTCTATAGGGTGTTGTGAATGTGCTAATCAGATAAGTAAATCTATGTTATAAAAATTAATGTTAGAGCTTCAATTACCTTGAATGAGGTGTTTGCCTTTAGCTCTATTAAGAATAGGAACTAGTCCTAGGAAAGATCTGGGGATATCTATGTATGAAATGATGTTTGGATTGTCATATGTGGGGAAAGTTGGAATGCCTAGGACAGAATTGAAGGATGTTTTTTCTGAAAATATATATACAGGGACTGTCCCAGTGTTTTTCTCATTTAAGGTAAAAAGGACAGAATCCACCGCTTGATTTCCAAATCCATGAATACAAAAGTGGAGACTGGGTCTGATAAAAGCCATTACTGAGAAGAAGTTGCAGCTGGTGTGGAAAGGACCATTCCAAGTTTCGCTGACTACTGAATCGGCTGTAAGGACTAAGAAACAAGGTTGGGTATGCTATTCCAGAGTCGAGAGACTGGTGGTTTTGCCTTATGGAAGGACGGTTGCTACGGAACCTCCAAACCCTTTTAAATTGACTTTTTGATGACAAACCTTAGACAATTGGGGACCAATGGATGGAAGAAGAGTTTTATGAAGAATTTTGTATTTGGCTAGGAGTGGTAATAATTCTTGTTGTGTTTTTGATTGTATTGAGGAAAGATATTATTGATTGGTGTAAATCTATGTTTTGGTATCCAGTGGATGTAAGTTCTCCTTGATTGATTGATGTATTGGAGGTAAGATAATAATCTTTTATCTCTTTGGACAATATGTTGGGGGAGCTAGTTCACTAGGAATAATGGGGTTTTTTGTGGTAGTGTTTGTTATTCTACAGGTGTGGATAGGAATGGGGATTTTGGCTGTGTTGCCTAGTTACCCTATAACATGGTAGCAGCTATGTTTCCATACTGAATTCGAGCACCGTTATTCTTTTATAGAAACACCACTAACCCTAATAGACACCACTGAGGAAGCTGAGATATGTATTAAGTCATCTTTTGAAGATGGTGTGTGCCAAATGCAAATGTACATATGAGATAGTTCCTCAATACATTGGCCTTACAAATAGAATGGAATTTTTATATAAGCAATGCACTGAGCTATTTGGTAATTATATACCTTCATACAAGAAGTTTTGGATTTTGGAGGAAGGGTTACATTTTTTATGTCTAAGGATACAAGTTCCTTACAAGTTAATGTTTTTATGTGATAACATGGCATTGCCCAAATTACCTATTGTATGGATAGGAGTTTCTATACTGTTATAGGATGTTCATAGTTTACAGGAATAAAAGATAATGAAGAGGAGAATTGGGGATTGTGAGAAAAATAAGAATTATTCCTGTAAAAGCATAACCTGAGTTACGCCATTTTGAAATCATGTTAAGGTTTTGTTTTACCTTGTATAACCTGATTATATAATTTAGCTGACATTTAAGAACATGAGAAAGGAAGTGTGTAATTCCTGTGTTTTTTAGAGGATGTTTGTTTTGCAGGAAATATGCTCTGGGTCAACTTGTCCTCATTAATTAAAGGAAGTACGCCATTGATGTTTTTGAGGGGTATTTCTGTTGGGAATTGGGGAATTTCCAGGGTGGAATTATGTACTGCATATGTTATATAAGATGTTATGTAAGATCTGAAACTGATTCCCAAGGTACTTTAGTGACGTGTATTCTGATATTCCTGAAGACTATAAAAACTTGTGTAAATTGTTTTATTTTCGTCTTTCTCTACTTTAGAGAGAAAGGCCCTTTGCAAAGAATAAACTTTGTTCCAGGATTATTTTGGTCTTTGTCTCTTTAAAACGATAATGGGATTTACCTGTCTATCACATCTATTTACAATGAACTAAACTAAAGTAGGGATTGGTCTGAGTCAGAGAATGTTGCTGACCTCTGCTGTTCAGCAAACTGAATTATAATACCATATTTTATGGTGATTTTAAATGGATCCCCTAATCAATTTCTAATAAAGGAGATTACAGGTAGTCCTCAATTTACAACCACAACCGAGCCCAAAATTTCTGTTCTTAAGTGAGACACTTGTTAAGTGAATTTTGCCCCATCTTATGACATTTTTCTTGCTTCAGTTGTTTAGCTCAGGTCTGAATTAGAGAAAGCTGATAAAAGGTAAGAAAGTTCATTGTCCTCAAAGTGATATTGCTGTCTACCATGGATCTTTTCTAGTATTCTAGCTTGAAATCCCTTTCCCTGTTTTTTGCTTTCAGAGCACTATGCACTTAAAGAAATTGCTCAGCCTTTTATGGTCATTTTCTGCACAGAGTCAGAAATATTCTTTCAATTCCCTCTATTTCATATTTATCCAAGTAGATTATTCCCAAAGTTCTGTATTTCTTTGCAACCTGTATCAATGTATTATAAATTTCATGCTATGAGTCATGTATTCAGAATTACATTTTAGTCTTAATCTTTCTGAAATAGTCACCTATTGGATGACCAATTAGACAAGTGGAATAAGCAGGTTTTTTTCCCTGACACTGTCACACCCAAACCTCAACAAATTGTAAATTAAAGTATATCCTCCACATTTTTTTCACTTGAATAGATAAGTAGCCACAAATATCTCTTAACACTTGGTTTCCCCATGTATGATAACAGAAAGTTACTGAACTCAAATGGATATCTTGCTTAGGGAGAAGGTTTTAATGAGAAATTTTGTTATGAAAGTAGTAATGCCAAAACTATAGATATGAAAAGGAACTTGTTGAAAAGTGAAAGTGTTACGGTATGAAACTAAGGAAAGGCAACTCTTGCACATATTGAATTCCAAATAAATCAATCAGTCTATGAAACTGTGACTTATAATATTTTTGAGTTGCAATGTATTCACTGAAAATGATTTTGGACAGATACTATTTAGGCCTCCAACTGATTGTTCTTATGCAAGCTCTTCTCATATTTGTCTTGATTTGACTTTTTTCTCCAGATTACAGAAAATGGAGAATAGGTAAAAGATACTTCATTGTTGCTTTGTCCAGTCAATGAAAATTCCATCACTGGAATTTTCTGATTTCCTCCACTGAGCCAGAAAATCAGATATGGGGTAGTGGCTGAACTTACTTTCCTAACAATCCTTGGTGGAATTAAAAACTTTGATTTTTCCAAGTTATGCCTTTATAGCAATTGCATTACAGAGAAGAGGCTGTTTTGGTAGCAGAAGCCCAACTCTATCTTTTCAGGCTTTTCAATATGGGACCAATTTATCAGCTCCTTTACGGCTTGTTCCAGGTTCTTCACACATTCTGTACTCACATTCATGCTTCCCAAAGACATATGTGCAATGAAAAAGATATTAGGATTGCTTTGATAATACAAGGTGCTGTCATTATCAATGGTATTGTTATACATGATTGATGTAATTCCATTTGGAAAATACAAAACAAACTATCTGTGATAGTTTCACATATTCATTGTTTTGCAATGGAATATTTTATGCATGTACAAAATGATGGACAGGCTATTGTGCAGGCATAAAGTATAATTTTATGCATTCACAGAATTAGTTGGAGATGGGCAGCTTACAAAATCAAAGAAAAGAAATAGCGTCTTCATGGTCTCATTATCTTGTTATTGTTATTGTTGTTATTCATAGTTGTTCAGGTGAGACAGAACCCAAACGAATAATGAGTGTCCCTATTATTACAGCTGAAAATGAAGAGCAAATCACATTGGCCTGTTTTAGAAATGATCCAAGCAGACTGAGTCATAGGTTGAATAGATGTTTCTATACAGCCTTTTTATGTAATGTAAGAAAACTACATTCAAATGGCTATTGAAGTTTAGTACATTTCATAAATAGACTTACACACAATATTAATGTGGTTTATCACAGAAACTTCATTACTTCATTACATATTATATTAAAGTATGTAATATTAAATATTAATATTAAAATTGGTGTGATTAAATACAAGAAAACTGTATTTAAAGGATTAATGAATGGGCTGGAGGCTGTGGCTAAGATACACTTACACTGTAAATCTCAATTATTTTGTTAAAGTGGAATAATTATAAGAATGAAGATAATGGTAGTTAATCCTTTACATGTTCATTATTTATTTTTCAATTTTTATTAGAATAATTATGTTTTTGTCATGCAGACTAATCCTGCCACTGATTTAAATACTTCAACTAGAAGCAACTATCCGCTCCCTCTTATTATTTCTTCTCTGCCATATGCATCTTATACTAACAATTAGTCCTTCTGCTTTCAAATTGCTTTGTGTGGGTGGACAGTTTTGCTATTGTAACAGAACACTTAAGTAATGAAATTCTGCATATTTGGAAGAGTTCATAAAATCAAAATGATATTTTATTCTATGCTCATAATCCAATGGTAACAACAAAGTTTATTCTTCTTATGACATATACAAATATATCATTTTTATTTACTTATTTGTTTGAGTTACATCTTACTATTCTTCCAGAAACTTAGGGCTAAATATAGTAATAATACATAGTAAATTCTTTATTTTCTTTTCCATAGTAGCATCCTCATGGAATAGTGATAATCAAATGATAATTAATTAAATATTTTTTTAAAAATCCCACCATTATATTTGATTAGCTCAAAGTGGTATAAGTACTTAATGCTCCTGTCTCCTGTTTTCCCAAAAACAACAAAACTGTGAAGTGGGCTGGGAGTGGGAGACTAGCCCAAAATTATCCACCTGGCTTTCATGTCAAATAGAACATAGATTGAGTGATCTGATTTCTAGCTCAGAACTTAAGCCAAAGGTTCCCTAATGGTGATAGCAATTAATTACTGCCTAATCCTAAACCAACACCTTAAACACAAGTGCATTGATTATTAGTATGATTAACTCAATATTTTCCATAGATTTATACTGGCAATCATACTTCCACAGATTCATTCAAGACAGATTTAAAAACAACGATAAACTATTAGTCAATATATATGTAAAAAATAAAAACAAAATAGAAAAACAAATGTAAAATATGGTTTTGAATTTTATTTTGTTTTCCAAGAAGTAATAGGCTTAATTTATAGAAAATGCTTAGAATTGTAACTTCAGGTGGCCTTTTTTTAAAAAATCAACTTTTTAATTGGATAGTAATCTACTTATCTAATACCAATGTTTAAAAATATGTGTTTATAAATTTCTTAGAAATGTGTAATGGTATATGAGAAAGATCTTGGGAGAATGAGCCAAGAAACACTGTCTAGATCGGCGATGGCAAACCTATGGCACCCGTATCAGAGGTGGCATGCAGCGCTCTCTCTGTGGGCATGCCTGCAGCAGCCAGCTGCTCTTCCAGATTCCGTCATGCATATGCACACCAGCCAACTGCTCTCTTCTGGGTTCCAGTATTCCGGCATGTGCTCATGCGCCACTCCAGTTTCGGCACTCAGTGCCGAAAAGTTTAACCATCACTGGTCTATATGATAATCAGATAAGTGACAGCATAGCCCTTAGTTGGATATTGGGAAGGGGAAAGTGGCTCAGAAGAGACTCTCCAGAGATTGTCAGACTGTAAAACAAATGGCTGAAGGATTGTACTTTCATGCTTGCAGGATTACATATAAGATTACATATATAGATTCACATCTAGTCATGTTTCCTGATCTACCTAATAAGACTGATATGATTATTCTTAAAATCACTTAACTATAATTTAACTATGTTAAATCAGAAGTAAAGTCAAGTAGTGTTGAGAAACTTACTTCATATAATATGGTATAAGCTTTCTCTTATCCCTAATTGATCACAAGTTAATGTTTAACTTCAGGCAATTCTACTGCATGTTTAATATCACAGCTGGCAGAAAGGATGCTTAATTTAATTCAGATTAATATCATCCCTATTATGGATCCATCTTGATAATATAATTAGTATGTGCTGATATCATGAAAGTTCTTTGATAATGTGTCTTTTGACTGTAGTTCATACTTGTCAAGCTATCTATCATCTGTCTCTCTATCTATCTATCGATCGATCTATCGATCTATATATCATCTATCTATCTATCTATCTATCTATCTATCTATCTATCTATCTATCTATCTCAACTATCCAACTACCTGACAGATTACATCCCAGAGTTCTGAAGGAGCTGGCAGATGTTATGTCAGAACCATTGTACCATATTTTTTAAAAAAGCCTGGAGCACTGGGAAGTACCTGAGAATTGGAAAAGGGCTGGTGTGGTTCCCATCTTCAAGAAAGAGAGGAGGGGGGAAACAGACCCAGGAAACTACAAACCAATCAATCTAACATCAATACCTGGGAAGATCCTGGAAGAGATAATCAAAAAACAGATCTGCAAACAACTAGAAGCAAATAAAGTTATAACTAGTACCTAGCATGGATTTCTTAAAAACAGATCATGCCAAACCAATCTTATTTCATTCTTTGATAAAGTCACTAAATTGGTGGACCAACAAAATGCTGTGGACATAGTATACTTAGATTTCAGTACAGCATTTGACAAAGTAGCCCACAACCTACTTCTTGGTAAGCTAGGAAAATGTGGAATAGACAATATCACCACCAGAGGAATTTGTAGCTGGCTGACAAACCATACTCAACTAGTAGTCCTTAATGGTACTATATCCACAGCAGAGAAGTAATCAGTGGGATACCACAAGGTTCCATCTTAGGTCCAGTAGTCTACAATATCTTCATAAATGACATGGATGAGGGAATATAAGGGGAACTCATCAAATTTGCAGATGATACTAAACTGGCAGGAATAGCCAACACCTCTGAAGACAAGCTCAGGATCCAAAAAGATCTTGACAAACTTGAAAAATGAGATCTATCCACCAAAATGAATTTTAATGTGAAGGAAATCAGAGTTTTCCATTTAGGCAGGAAAAATCAAAAGCAGTAATCGTGAGAGGGACCTTGGAGTTCAAGTGGATGATCACTTGAATATGAGCCAGCAGTGTGCAGCAGCAGCTAAAAAGGTTAATACAATCCTGGGTTGGATAAAGAGAGGCATAGAATCAAGATCACGTGAAGTATTTAGTGCCACTTTATAAAACCCTAGTAAGACCACATCTGGAATACTGCAACCAATTTTGGTCACCATACTACAAAAAAGATGTTGAGACTTTGGAAAAAGTTCAGAGAAGAGCAACTAAGATGATCAAAGGTCTGTAGACTAAATCATATGAAGAACATCTGCAGGTTTTGGCTTTGGCTAGTCTAAAGAAAAGAAGAATTAGGGGTAACATGATAGCAGTATTCCAGTATTTGAAGGGTTGCCACAAAGAAGAGGGGGTCAAATTATTCTACAAAGCAGGACAAGAAACAATGGTTGGACCAATGAGAGAAACAACCTGGAATTAAGGAGAAACTTCTAACAGTGAGGACAATTAACCAATGGAACAGCTTGCCTTCAGAAATTGTGGGCGCACCATCACTGGAGGTTTTTAAGAAGAGACTAGATAGTCACATCTGAAATGGTATAGGCTGCAGGAGGCTGGACTGGAAGACCATCAACACCCTTTCAAGCTCTATTGTATTCTATCATTTATCTATCTATTCATCCAATCTATTTTAATCACAAAACCAAGTTTCCAATGGACCACTGGTGGGTTGCCCCCAATTCAGACCAGTTCGCAAGAACCGGTAATAAAACCAGCAGGAGGCCCTGCCCACTGCCCCGGATGTCATTATTGGCGAGCTTTTGCGCATGCCCAGAAACAAGGTGAGCTCACTCGCTTCACTCTCTCGCACATGCAATCCCATTGCGAAATGGTAGTAAAGGTAAATAGAACCCATCCCTGCAATGGACATTACGTTGACTAGCAAGTTAATATTTCTGAATAAACTGTGAATTTAGAATACTCTCACAACTTTTTGCTTCTGGATTTTTTTTTAATTTTCACTTCTATACTTTCTATCAAGGACTGAGAATATTAATATTATACTTAAAGTATAGGGCAGTGATGGTGAACCTTTTTGGCACCAAGTGCCCAAACCAGAATGCATGTGATGTGTGTGCACTGGAGCACCGGAAACCCAAAGACCAGCTGACTGGCGTGCACATGCCTGTTTTTGGCCGTTTTGGGCTGTTTTTCAGGCCTTTTTCAGACTGTTTTTTTGGGCCGTTTTCCTGGCAGTTTTCAAGCTGGTTTTAGGCCATTTTCAGGCCATTTTCTGGGTCATTTTCAGACTGTTTTTCTGGTCAAAAAGGCCTGAAAAAAGGGCCTAAAATGGCCCAAAAAACAGCCTGAAAACAGCCCGAAAAAGGCCCAGAAACGGCCCCAAAAATGACCTGTTTTTTGGCCGTTTCCAGGCAGCTTTCTGGTGCTACGGCGCCCGCGAAGACCAGCTGGCGATGGCTTATGTGCCCACAGAGAGGGCTCTGTGTGCCACCTCTGGCACACGTGTCATAGGTTCACCATCATGGGTATAGAATATATAATCTATTTTACAGGCCTGTGTTGTTATACTTTACAGTACTCTACCACTGTAAGGTCCGGCTATACGCTTAAGCTCTCAGTGAACCAAAAAGAAAGACTTAAACGGAGGCTTGAATAAGAATCAACATTTAATCTTTGATCAAAGACAAAAGGCTGGGTAAAACCATTCCAAACACATACAAAGAGATATGTATATGGGAGGGTTCACACCTTCAGAGAAGATGTAACCACGTTTTATACCTTTAAAGCATCAGTTAGATCCCCAATTCTGGCCCCTTAATTTATGTTTGTGTATTCTTTGTTGCCCTGCAAAGGAATCTAAACTTCCAATTAGTCTTATCTTTGTTTACTTAATTGGCCACTTAGTGCCTGGCTCCTGAAGACCAGATCTTACCCAGATCAGACATAAATTAGGATTGAGATGTAAATTACCCCTTTGTTGATGGCTGGAGTTCCAACAGATACGTACCATGTTTTTAGGTGGCACAGAAAGAGATTGATATGAGCAGGTCAAATGGCAGGGACATACGTTTGACAAATACCAGATACATTTCAGAGGCCTAATGACAATATGTTTGTAACAGGAGATACAAATAGAAAGGAATAATATATATGATACAAAAGCACAATATATATGTTACAGGAACCTAATGATTACAGAATAACAAGCTTTTACTAAATCTAGTATATCAGTATTTTATATTCTATATTATTGTTTCCCTACACCACAAATCTTGATCAATAACAAACAGCCAGCAATATTAAGGAGAGTATTTTCCCTGTTGTTTCAGCTTCATGATTTTAAGTTACCTAGAATCTATGAGATAAGCAGTATGCAATCATTTGTATAAATAAATACATTGTTGCTTGTTCAAGAAGTTACCAGAAGCTGTTGTAGTCTAACTGCTACCTTTTTTATCCTGAGGGATGCAATATCCAGTTAGGGCGCTGTGTGTATAGACTTTTAGCCATTCTATTAAGATGGAACGCTGCCTGGGGTATACCATCTTGGAGGTAATCTACACTTCATATCCCATAGCAGCAGTGGTGAAATCCAATTTTTTTTTTACTACCAGTTCTGTGGGTGTGGCTTAGTGAGTGTGGCTTGGTAGGTGTGGCAAGGGAAGGATACTTCAAAATCACCATTCCCTCCCCACTCCTGGTGGAAGGATCTTGCAAAATCTCCATTCCCACCCCATTCCCGGGGGAAGGATATTGCAAAATCTCCATTCCCACCCCACTCTGGGGCCAGCCAGAGGTGCTATTTGCCGGTTCTCTGAATTCCGTTACCGGTTCTCCAAACTGCTCAAAATTTCAGCTATCGGTTCTCCAGAACCTGTCAGAACCTGCTGGATTTCACCCCTGCATAGCAGTGATTGCATGACTCTGTAGATGCCATATGCCAAATAAATAACCAGGATATGAACTTAAATTGAAGGAGTTTTAATTTCCTTTGTATATCATCTTTTACCTTATATAAAAGATAGATAGTAACAAAGCAGTTATTTACAGTATACTCTAAAATACAAATATTGGTACACTTTCATCATGTTATAGCATATTATAAGCAACAGGAAATTTAAATCCCAGTACTGTTACTTTCTTTATGGAGGATAAGATGCAAAGCCAGCAACTGATGATACCTTTGTAAAATCCCTCTATGCAATGCACCAGCTTCATATTTAAAAAGAAAAGATTTTTGCAATTAATATGTTGGGGGGGGGTGTAACCTTACTCTCACCTGTACAATTCTAACCCAGCAATGTCTCTGTGATTGTTTTCTTTTCAGAACAAATTGGTTATATGAATGGGAATGCCAAGAAAAACATAACTAAGAAACATGGCCCTTCCTTTCCCACCTGTCTTATCTGTAGTCTTGTTAGCTCCCTCCCTGAATCTATCTTTTGAAAATTATACCATTCAGTAAGTACTGTGATATCACATCTCATGCTGATCACATTTTAGGAATACATTGCTAATGTGGATAAAAACTAAAAAAGCATTTTATTTAACAGCCACTTGATAAGAAATCTTTAAGGCTCATTAGAGAAGAAAATATGTGTAAGAATCAGGAAATCTGCATCCATGAGTGATTCCCTGAGGAGCAAATTTCATTACGCACAAAGTATCATAAGTATGAATGTTCAGATCAAATGTTCATTTTAATTATGCAAGGGATTTGAAGGCTATCCTTTGATGCACTGGGATAAGCTTAATTGGACTTCAGTTTATTTCTTGGTAGGTGAATGATTTATATGCAGGTCTATACATTCTTTCCCAGCATAGTCTTATGATTTTAATCAATGAAAGATTGTTTCATGCATTAAAAGTAATGCACAACATCTTTTTAATTCACAGATCAATTGCTTCAGGACACAAGGTTTTCATATGCAAATAATTGCTAAAAACTACAATAGTTCATTATATTACATTATTGGTATTAATCATCATTGTTCTAGTATTTCCATTTATCCATCCGGTTTGCTTGAAGCTAGGTAATGTGGCAAAAGAAAGATATGGCAAGAGTTTTCTGCCAAATCTGGCCAACAAGATAAGGAAATTTGAAATATCACCATTAGATCCCTATTTTCCATGCTCAGGTATGAGCACTACTGAGCTTAACAGCTACAACATCACTGTTTACACATTTTGATGACAGGGGACTCAAGGAGATGACCATTTTTGCAGAAATATAAAAGGACTTTATAATTTATTAGAATCCTTCAAGATAAATCAGAAAATGTTGCATGTATTAATTCTGTCATCCCAAAATAATAACTGACTGAACAATGAGAACAGGAAGGAAGATGAAATGGCGCACAGAGGGAGACAGTTGCCCAATAGAAAATGGGAACAATCCACATTGTGATGTTTTGCTGCAGTTATGGGTAAGAGGAAGGGGGTTATGGGGAGGACAAATGTCAAAATGAGCATAATGAAAAAAAGTGATGCAATCTTCAGAATTTTTCTAACATTTCATGGCTTCAGCAGTTTTGTTGCCATGTCTGCCACATCAGAGATTCTATCACATTTTTTTTGACATCAGAACTTCTACTGCAATGTTTTCATAGTGACAAACCCTTCAGATGAGAAATGATAGTCTCATAGCATTTTCTATATTAAATGTCAAAAATCACCACAATTTGATTTGTGAGGAATTGTGGCTAGAAATACAATTGGGCTTTTGACTTTTCAGTAGTAGCAGCAATAATAAAACTGAACATAAAGTTTGTGGTATATAAAGAATAATGAATAAACATTGTGTAAAATTACAGGTTTTGGAAATAAACTAAATTCATCTAATTTCAGTGACTCTAAGCACTGGTATTTTTCATCCCAAGCAATAAACAGAGAGAGAGATAGCCATGTAAAATCTATTGTTATACTGTCTTTCAGTAAGAAGATAAGTGTCATACAATTCTTCACTTTTTCTAAACAATTAAAGCATCCATTAAAATAAGAGGGAGTAATATGTTTGACAAAGATTTATTAAAGAAATATCTCTGACAAATTATATTTGGTTTTGTCAGTGTATAAAGAAGTTATGAACTGGAATAGCCATGGCAACGATCCAGCCAATGGGAACTGTTTTTGACTGAGTCAAGGATTTGCTATGAGAGCCATGTGAGCTGGCTTTTGTCTGGCTGTGGCTTAGCTATTCTGCGTTCAGAGTTCATTCTTCTCTCTACCACGTTGCAAGAGATGCATGGGTATTGTTTGTATCATGTTTTTGTATTTTGTAGATAAAAAAGTTTTTTCTATATTATGAATCCTGTTCAAGTCTTTGAATATGTGCTGAGTGATTCTCAAATAAACTAACAGGTTTTCACTTCAAACTCACCATATTTTTATGGCATACATGTTGTGTCATACATAGTATATATAATCATTTGACTTAATCATTTTATGAATTTTTTGTAGTTACAGTCTCAACTTACAACTATTCATTTAGTAACCTGAACAGCACTGAATAAAATGACTTATGACCATCATAGTATCCCCATGGTTACATGATCAAAATGTGGGTGCTTGGCAACTGGCACATATTTGCAATGGTTGCAGCATCCCGGGATCAGGTAATCACCATTTGCAACCTTCCTGCAATAAGCAAAATCAATAGAGGAAGGTGGATTCAGTTAATGACCATGTAATTCACTTAATAATTGCAATTAATCATTTAATGACTATGGCAACAAAGATCATGAAATCAGGCATGACTCACTTAGCAACTACTTTGCTTAGCAGTGGAAATTCTGGTCCTAATTATTATCATAAGTTGAGATCTACCTGTATCTCTATTTCATTTATAGGTAACAACTTTTCAGACAATCACATGGTTTAGAAATAATGTAATACTATGTGAATTATTGAAAACCTAACAAAGTGGCAATGAAAACCTGCAGAATGCAGAGCATGATTGTGTCAACTTGATAAAAACAAGTTTCTAAAGTATTACTATCAAATACTAATTTCAATTTTGTACAAGAGAAACATTAATAAAATATTTCTGGAAATATTTTATGAACTGGATATGGAGGAGTAGATGGAAGCAGGAATGAAGCAAAGTCTCTTCGCTTCCCTTTATTTAGTACCCTAGTGGTTCTTTTTGCTCTGAATAGATCCAAAGCCTAAAAATAATAATAATAATATAGGTCAACCTGGAAAAAGCACCAGAAGGCAGGACAAGAACCAATGGATGGAAAGTAATCAAGGACAGAACCAACCTAGAACTAAGAAGAAATTTTCTGACAGTGACAACAATTACCAATGGAATTCCTTGTGTCCAGAAGTTGTGGTGTACCATTACTGGAAGTTTCTAAGAAGAGATGACAGCCATTTTTTAAAAAAACAGTATAGGGTCTCCTACTTCAGCAGGGGTTGAACTAGAAGACCTCTAAGGTCCCTACCACCTCTGTTATTCTGTTAACCATTTTAAGGATAAATGAAACTTTTATTTTCATCTATATAGAGCCTAAATCATTTGCACACACACAGAGAGAGAGACAAAATGCACAGGCATATTCCAAATTAAAAGACTAGCTGATTTAGCTAAATTTGACTTGCAGAAGATCAAAGATTAAGAAACTGTCAATTAGGCACCTTATTCTTCCTAAGAGTTCCAAGGTGCTGCAGCTTGGAGTTGTACAACATAGACACATCAGAGGTGGTATTCAGCAGGTTCAGAGCAGTTCTGGAGAACTGGTAGCGGAAAATTTGAGTAGTTCAGAGAACCGGTAAATATTACCTCTGACTGGCCCCATCCCCATCTATTCTTTGCCTCCTGAGTCCCAATTGATCAGGAGGAAATGGGGATTTTATAGTATCCTTTCTCTGGAGTGGGGTGGGAATGGAGATTTTACAGTATTCTTCCCCTGCCATGCCCACCAAGCCACGCCCAACAAGCCATGCCCACAGAACTGATAGTAAAAAAATTTGAATTTTACCACTGAGACACATGCCATTTCATACCAAACAATGGCAACAGCAATAAAGCTGACATTTAGAAATAATACAAGAAATCACAATATCTATGCAATTATTCTTTTCATCAATAACTAAGACCTGATAAATATCATTTTGCTAAGATGGTCTGTCACTAATTGGTACTTTAACTGCTTGTAAGCTAGGAATTGTGTCATAAGTGATACCCACCTTATCGTCTATTGGACTCTTTTTTTATACCTTTTTAACTTTTCAGAGCATTAGGATTTTCTCCAATGCCTTTAATTATATATCTAAAATATTCATATTGTAAGCTTCACTATTAGTGCTTCTAGTACTACTTTTCGTAATTGTCAAGAGCCTAATATCTAATGCCAGGTTATGTTTAATCAGCAGGAATAGCCCCAAATCATCCTTTCCAACTCTATTTGTAGAAAAGACGTTGCAGGCAGTCCCTTTTCTGACTACTTTAATAAGTTGATAAGAAGGAGATATGCTTATAAACATAATTAAGAAGAAAGAAACACTAGAAATAATCCTACCTAGAAAGTGTATTTTTAATTAGGTTATCCAGGAACAATAAATTGTACAGAGAAGGCAGACATACTAAAGTCTATAGGATATATTCCAATAGAGGAATTTTTCTTAAGTCCAGCCTTTTCTGTCTTTCACTGTTTCAGTGAAACTTTAAATTTCCTTCCAATAGTGCCATCTGAAAGGAACATCCCCAAATAGACTGTGTTTGGTATAAACCCCTCCTAGATAGCCTTACAGGAAAATATGTTCATTCCAGGGGTGGGTTCTACTTACCTTTACTACCGGTTAGCAACGGGGCTGCGTGCGTGCTCTTCTTTTGGTGACGTCGGGGTCAGTGGGCAGAGCTTTCCACCGGTTTTACTACCGGTTCTATAGAAATGGTGCAAACCGGGGGCAACCCACCACTGCGAACGGGGGCAACTCACCACTGGTTCATTCCATTCATACTTGTGCTTCATTTCCTTGTTTATAAATACACCTTGAACTTTGATGTCCCAAAGAAAACTAAGCTTTTTGTTTTTTTAAATTAAATGCATTTCTTTTACTGAATTCATTTACTGGCTTTCAGAAAATAATATGAAAGATGCCTCACTCAGCTGCTGCAAAAATCACATGCTATGATCTGCAACAAGTAGCTTTGGAACTTTACAGGTTAATTTAAAATGAATGTTCTCAGTTCATTTATATAAACTGAATGTCTTTTTACCTAATGAAACACTCAACTGCACTGATGTCATCTGTTGTCATAACAAAGGCAATTACCTCTGATGTTGTAAATAAATCCATAATTGCTTCTGCACCTACTTTGATAAATGTGCTGATATTGAATTACAGAAATGCTAAAGGTGTGCTGAAAACTCATTTTGCCTACCTATTATATCTATCTGGTGTTGAGACTCAGTATTATGTGAAGATGAATATAACTCCTATAATTTTTCAATCATTGTTCCTGCCAGTTGCCATATGGTTATTCTGCAAATACTGCAAACCTTTGATATAGAAATATTGTCATCTTCAGCATTACAAGTAAACACATTGAATGAATGATAGAAAAAGTTTTTATATCTTTCATGTTTTAAATATATACTCTCAAGTCCATTTCAATGAGTTTTATGCCATTGGAATAACTAATATTATATATACTTGCAAGAAATTATAAGAATTATAAGATTTTCATAACAGTTTATAATTTTTTTCTTTATATTGATTGTGCCAAGTGTTTTGGAATCATTTTCCTCAATAAGTCAATGAACAACTTTGTTTTTGATTCATTCATTTCATTATATTCTCTTTATCTACTTTTAGGACTTGTATGGAAAACATATCGTGTTTTACATCATATGATAAAATAGCTTTCCTTTGCATTTTTTCCAGAAATGTTTTTTCCACTTCCATAGTCTAATCTACAATGTTGGACTTGTGGATCTTCTATGAAGGTATTAATCTGGTCCAACCTACTTAGGTTTGATAAATCAGTTCAGTGTATCTCATCCATTTCTTGCAAAAGAAATCCACCAGGATTCACATTTGATGTTTCATTTTGCAAGTATGTCTCCTGCAAATAAATAGAAAACTAATAGTTTTTAATAGTAAAGAGAATAGTAAAGAGAAATCTGTGGAATATCTAAGAAGAAAACATATAAATTTTAAAAAGGTTATATTTGCTAAAAGCAATTTAAATTAATACCTGCAGGAATAAATTACAGAGATAACATGTCAAAAACCAATTTCTTTGGTGAAAGTTGGTTGTTTGATGCTCTTCTCTGCGTAATAATGGTAGCATTATCAATGCAACTCAAGACATGATTTGAAACAAAGAGATATGAAGTTTTAATTAATAGCAACAAGATATTATGTTTTATATGCAACAATAAGCATATTATGTTTCACTTATTTCAATAATCTAATGTAAATTCTAAAAGAATTTTAAAAATGAAGTATGTTATTATAAAATAATAGCACCAATTGAAACTCACAGGTTTATTTTCTTCCAGAGGTATATCACTGATAACTGTTGTAGTGCAATCATGTAAACTGCTTGCAACATATTCTGGAACAAAATTATCACTATCATTGTTAAATCTCAATGTAAAAATTAAAGTACACATTTAAACTTTAAACATTTCTATATTAGGCATTTTATATATTGGTTATGTAACCCTTTATGCCATAGGCTATCTCAAAAATGCCCTTCTCCAATATGAATTTATATAATAGATTGTATTTATGGTTTATGAAACAAGACAGAATAGGAGACAGAGCATTACTAAAGTGGCATTGCATCTTTGGACACCCTTTAATTATCCTGAGGTTTAGTTTGATTTCTTTAGGATTTTCTCAGGATTTCATTAATTTAGATTGAATAATATTGATTAGATTTTGTGGACAAGAGTTGAATATAATCAGTCAAGTTTATATTCCAACTACTGATGCAGAATAAGTTGATGAATTTAATTATTAAATTCAACTTGAAATTGAGAGATTATACAAGCAAGATTGGCTACTTGAAATTGTAAACTGGAATTCGAAATTTGGAAATATTAAAGAGGAAAATGTAACTGCTTTGGGTGGCTTTGCAAATTGAAATGAAGCAGGAGAAGAACTAATTAATTTATACCACTTCAAGTATTTCTTCATAGCAAACATCATCTTCAAGGAGCCAAAATGAGACATCTAAATATGGATATTACCAGATAGAGGACATAGAAATCCAATTGACTATATTATTGTAAAAAAAGATGGAATATCAGTTGTAGCATTAAATACATGGCCAAGTGCTATCTGTGGAACAGAGAACAAATTGCTAATATGCAGATGCCACATTATGCTAAACAAGAAGATAATCAAATAGTTTGAACTATATGATCTTAAGTATATACATTTTCAAGAACATCAGAAATTGCTTTGAAATCCTGTAACTCATTGACAGAAAACCAGAAAAACTGTGAATGAACTTTAAAAAGTTAAGAATGAGAAAAGACATTGCCAAAACTATGCTTAAAAATCACAGGAATCACAGAATATCTCCTTGTCCTCATGGGTCCTTATATGCAAGACAAGAAATCGTAACATGCACAGAATGCATGTTAATAAAATAGACTGGCTCAAGGTTAGAAAAGGGATTAGGAAAAAGCTGTAACTGTTACTCTATTTATTCAACCAACGTTGATTATTAAAAGAAGCTAGATTTGAAGAAAATAAATGTGGTTTTAAATCAATAACTTGCCCCATGTTAATGACATTACTCTGATACCTCAAAAAAGCAAAGAATCTACAAGTACTGGTAATAAAAGTCAAATAGCACACTGAAAAAAATGGGATTAAAATTCAATATAATCAATATAAAGAAAACCTGACAGCAGGTACAACTATCCTTAAGACTGACAATAAAGATATTGAAGTTATGGATAGTTTTAAGATCAACCATCACAAACAGTCAAGAAATGTACCTCAGACTAGCACTCAGTAGGGCAGCATGAAGGCCTTGGAAAATATATTCAGATATTGTGATCAAAGATCAAAATTGTGTAAGCCATGGTATTCCTTATGACATTCCATAGAAGTTAAAGTTGGACTTTGAAGACGGTGGATGGAAAGAGTATTGATTCTTTTGAATTTTGGTGCTGGAGCAGTTTCCTAAGAATAATAGCAATGGCAATAGCACTTAGACTTATATACCGCTTGACAGTGCTTTACAGCCCTCTCTAAGCGGTTTACAGAGTCAGCATATTGCCCCCAACAATCTGGGTCCTCATTTTGCCCACCTCGGAAGGATGGAAGCCTGAGTCAACCTTGAGCCTGGTGAGATTTGAACTGCCAAACTGCAGTCAGCCAGCAGTCAGCAGAAGTAGCCTGCAGTACTGCACTCTAACCACTGCATCACCGTGGCTCATAGTTATCAATAAAGAAGACAACTAAAAACACATATAAGTGGATAATCAAACAAATCAGCATTCTCTTTCAAGTCACAAATGACCAGACTCAAATTATACTACTTTGGACACATTATGCAAAGGCCTACCTCTTTGGGAAAAGCTCTAATGCTGGAAAAGCTGGAAGACAACCAGCATCAAAGTGGATGGACTCATAGTGATAATGAGGGCCCAATTGGAAGTCTAAAAGACCATCTTATAGTCAGATCATCATGGAAAAAAATCTGAAAAATCTATGTGGTCTCTCATCACTGATTTGATGGCACAATAATCAGTCAATAATCACTGAATTTTTTTTAAATTAGATTTATATGCCGCCCTTCTCCGGAGACTCAGGGTGGCTTACAATGCATTAAGCAATAGCCTTCATACTTTTGTATATTTTATACAAAGTCAGCTTATTGCCCCCACAATTGGGTCCTCAATTTACCTACCTTAGAAAGGATGGAAGGCTGAATCAACGTTGAGCCTAGGGAGATTCGAACATGCAATAATTGCAGACAGCTGAATGTTAATAACAGGCTTTTAGTCTGTTGAGCTATCCAGGCTCCTGGATAGCAGGAGCAGGATACAGTAAGATAATAATATTTAGATCAAACCTTTTCAGTGATAAGTAACAGGATGCAGTAAAATATCATCTTTCTAGCAAACAAAACCAGTGAACCTTTCTGGCCTAGCCTGTTCCAGATATTTCTACCTATTCCTAACTTATCTTTTTATCTTGCTATAAAATCTCATTAAGAGAATACAACACAGAAGACAACTGATAACTATAATGAAAAACTTGAGCACCTCAGAGGAAAGCAGTTCTGACTGAGCACAGGCCAGAGAATACAAGAAAAATCAGGCAGCTCAAATGATTTCTAGTAAATCATTGTATATTGTCAGTTTCAGTTTAAGATGATAAAATTTTGCCACCCTGACAGGTTTATTAGCTTATTGCTTTTATCTAATACATATACAGACAAATAAAAAAGAGGGGAACATAAAATATAAATTAAACATCCAGAATCCAACATACACATTTTTAACAAGCTTTTAAGTAACCAGTGTGAAACAGATTAAAAGGAATAGACAGTGTAGAGATATCTGAATATGTTTCTACTCTTTTAGTTGCCTGTGTTCACAAGTATTACAATGATTTTTTTTTGTAAAGTTTTTTTTATTTTTTACACAAACACACACACAAACATACAATGTATTTTTGCTGAACAAAGTATTTAGCTGGTTAACAAATTTAAACAATTTTTAGTCCTTTCAACTAAAATTACAATTTCTATGCCTCCTTTTTTGCATTTATTTTATGAAAATAACATTTATTTTCATCTATTTTGTACCAATATTACCCTTCATTTTCATCTCTAATTTTCACCAAATTCCATTTTCCCTTCTATTCTATATTAAACCCCTTCCCATTATCATCTAATTTTTATATCCATCATCAAATTAATTAATTATGTGGTGTTACAGTTATTTAATTCTTATATTAATAATAAACCCACTTATTTTATAACATACATTTCCTTAACTAATACAATCCAACATTTTAATATAAATCAATTAATTATATAGATATCTTTTTCATTTATATATGAACCAGAAGAAGAAAAAAACCTTAGTTGAATTTAAAATTGTTCTATAATCCTCTAATCATATAGCTTTCCCCCTGTATTATTCCAAATCATCACTTAATTGTTTGTACACACACCACTGTAAACCATTAAAAACATTTCAATTATTATTCCAATTATTTTTCAATTCATTTTCACTATCCTATGATTTAACATTATTTCTTACTACAATTCATATTTCAATTCTAGTCATATATATCATATTCCTCTTTCATTTCTTTCCTTTTGTCCCTTTTCCTTTTTATTTTTACCTTTTTCTTTCCCTTTTTTCCCTTTTGTGCCTTAAAATCTTGATCTCTCCTGTTTTGCCCTATATTTCCCATTGTTCCCCCACTCTTTTCTCTTTTTTTTGTTTCACCACTGTTTATCCCACTATTTATCCCAGTATTATCATTTTGTATTTCAAAGTTCTGAACTCTTCTATTTTGCCCTATATTTCCTGTTATTTTCCATCCTTTTCTCTTTTTTATCTTTTCACTATAAATGAAGTGTAATCATTTAAGTTCTTTATATTCTTTCTGTACCATCCTCCCTTCCTTATTTGTCTCTTTCCATCCTCTTCATTTTTTTCATTGTTAATCCCAATGTAATTTTTAAAAACCTCCTTTTTATTATTACTATCCACATGTTCAGTTACTTCTTCATATTTAATCACATTGTCTTTATCATCTTTATTTTCAGCCTCTATGTCTTGCTTCTCCATCTTCATTTCCTTGTCTACTTGCATATGCTCCATCTCCGCTTTTGTGTCCTTAGATTTTAATCCTCCGTGTAACATTGTAGTTATTCCTCTTATTTTCATTTTCCATGACAACTACATCAATTTATTCATTTCTCTAATTTCCTGAGTCATTTTATTCTTTTTGGATTTATATTATTCCGATTTTAAAAGTTCCGTTGTATTCCTTTTTTTTCCCAAAGTCAAGCTGCTTGCAGACAAAGAAATCCTTCCCAAAAGTTCTCACGGCTGTTATCTGTAAAGTTCACAATTTTCCAAAACAAAGACCAAGTTGCAATATTGAGCCTTGGTAGTACAGTGGTCTAAGGCACCCTGTTATTAAGCTGGTTATTAAGACCAGCTGCCTGCAATTACTGCAGGTTCGAATCTCGCCAAGGCTCAAGGTTGACTCAGCCTTCCATCCTTTCTAAGGTAGGTAAATTGAGGACCCACTTGTGGGGGCAATAAGCTGACTTTGTATAAATATACAAAAGGATGAAGGCTATTGCTGAGCACATTGTAAGCCGCCCTGAGTCTCCGGAGAAGGGCGGCATATAAGTCAAATTAAAAAAATATATATTCCTTTTTACTCCTGAAGGTGTCTCTGCAATCCACAATTTCCGATTGTCTAACAAATATCCATTTTTAATCTACATTAACAATTTTACTTAGCTTCTCTTTTTCTTTTTAGCTTTAAAAATATCAAATCAGTTTTATAGTCCAGTGTGAATTTAAACAGTTCTTCTCACTTCTTTTTTCCTTTTTTTTCTTTTATTTATACAACACTTCTGTTATAGGGCTTATTGTCCATTCTCTTTTGTTTTTCTTGAAATTCGAAAAAGAAAAGAAAAAAAGGATCTATTTATTTCTTTCCGATCCTTTAACCAATCTTGGGGCAATTTTTCTAGTTATTTAAAATTTTCCAAATTATTTCCAAATAATTTTGTTCAAAAGTCAATTTTCTATCGGGTTTTTGTCCCTTTAAGATTACGCTTCAAAATCGTCTTTTCTTTCCCCCCCCCGTGCTCATTAGCCGCTGTTTTATCGCTAGGGGTCTGAAAGTTAAAAAATTTTTCCTTATTGTTGTTTCAACCATGGATTGGCTGTCACTCACCTGGCTTCAAAAAACTCCATTCCATTCATCACTCCTGCTCAATGCTTAGTCTGGTTGCCGCAGCTTCGTGACAGCCGCAATGGCTGCCGTCCCCCGCCGCCGAGTCATAGAGAGTTTCCTCTGACCTTCGAGGAACTTGCCTGTTCCTTTTGGTCTTCCGAGGTGCCTCTCCTTCTTCCCCATCCTTACAGGACGGTTCTGGTCCGAAGACCCTCTCGGCAGTGATTCGTCAGTGCGGGTTTTCACGGATCTCATCAGAGCCCACTAATTCCCTGACTGTCTCGCTGTGACGCTTCCAGTCGAATCAAGTATTACAATGATATTATTGTTAGTGTCCATTGACTATGGTTAATAGAACAGTGTGACTGTTGATTAAATTCACTCTCAATCTTTAAAAACAGCATATGTTTCTTTTACATATATGATACAGCTGCATTGGGATTGCTTTCTCTTCCTCTTTAAGTGTATCATGTAAATATACAAGGTATTATTATTCAATCACAACTGGCATATATTGGTTCCAGTGATAGTAATGGGAGAGGTTTAACATAAAACAATATTAAGTGCAAATATATGTTACTGAAAATAAGAGAGTAAGTTTAACTAAACAAAAAATTTTAAAAAACGTATGCTAAAGTCTTATGATCTATATAGAATTATACTTCCATTTTTTTCTTACAAATATTCATAGACAGAAGAAATAATAGACAATGTGTATTTGGACTAGTAGAGACAAACTTTAACCAATCATAAAGAGATAGCTACATACACAATACACAAAAACATATACAATAACATCCCATTCAAAGTACATTTCCTATACTGTCGCTGGCTGTAAAACTATACTAATACGCTATCATATGAACTGAAGGACTTTCTCTCACATAATATATGTTATTAATTTAGAATAATAATGAATACATTAGCCTTGACCATTATATAATATAGGTTATTCTTCTTTCTGATAAAAAGAACCTAACCTGTTGATCAAAGAGGGCATGAGAATGTTCTCCTGTGCACCATACATGAGGAAGGAAATACAAAATTATAGATATGTTCTGAACTTCAGCATTATAAGAAAATATTAATAAGGAATAAAAAAGCTGAACTGGTTTAAGGCTTCAAATTATATTTAATTGTTAAATTATTGCCAAGTATTTGATATTTTATGCAATTCATGTAAAGCTAAAAACCCAGCTGTAACAAACCATAGAAGATTAGAATGTGATTGGAAGGAATCCCATGTTCACATTGCCCTGTGCAAGCATGGTCAAGATATATTCTGCATAGGACCCTTCATCTCCAGTTTGGCATTGATCCAACAATCAGGCTTATTGCCTGCAACCCACGAGTTGAAAAGGAAAATAAAACTTGTAAAGATTACCTGAATCAATATCCAAACACCCCGGAGGAACAGAAAAATGGACCTAAGCAAAACAAGCGAACAAGCAAAAAAACAAAATGCCTTAATAGGAAAACAAAGGTAGAAATTGATTACCATAAAAGAAAAAAACAAAGGCATAGAGAAACCTCACAAAAATGATGGTCAATGTGGCATTCTCTCTGCAGTGGTAATGGTGCGCCACAGATCAAGATATGATTTCTTTATTTCTATATCTTTTTCAAGTATCTTCAGCCAAAGTAGGAGCATTAGATTCATTTAGCAGTTTCTGAGTTTTGGGAACTATGTGACACTTTTTCCCATTAAATATGAGATTTCAAATAAAGAAATATACTTTAATTACTTTGAAGAAGTAAATATCAGGAGTAAGCCTTTGGTAAATTATATATCAGTTTATCTGATATATAAATTTCTTTGTGATTAAGCACCGAGATATAAATTGAATAAGTAAATAAGTATGTATCGTATCATATATATTTCATCTTAAATACATATATAGGACATAACCTCTGTATTGGAAGGACCATATCCAAGAAAATAAATCTTATAAGATCTTATACTGTTTACCTTTAAAGCATTGTAGCAGGCTTTTGAAAGTAACTCACTCTCTCTCTCTCTCTCTCTCTCTCTCTCTCTCTCTCTCTCCTCCCCCTCCTTTCCCCTCTCAATATCTTACTTCTTCAGAATGAATTTTTTCTATTATCTTCTACCAAATTTTACATTGATCTGTTTTGTTCAGCTTCTTTCTCTTAATATATTGTACTTTATTTGTTTTGGTCTCCTGATGGAATATTGAGCAAAACTCATATTCATCATATTCCTCTCTTTTGGATGTTGATTTGCTTTTAAAATATCATAGTAGGTATTATTAACACATTCAAATATTTCTGGAATAATGAAATGTCACAAATCACTAAGCTCAGGCTACTTTTATAGAGTATTAATCAAATTTGTCTCTTGTATAGCATTTGAAATAATTCTATCCTGCATTTTTTCTTCTTAATAAGAATTCTACTACACATATGTAATGATGTGCATTTATCAAGATAAAAATATCCCAGGAGGAGTATACTATTTTAGGAATATGAACTGAGTTCAGTAGCTTTTTGTAATTTATTGCACAACATTTTTCAGGAAACTTTGGAAAGCTGAAAATCAAATCTTTTATAAACTGAAATGAATCATTTGGAGATAGGACATAATAGTCACATTCTTTCATTATAAGGGTTATATATTAATGGCAGAAAACATCTTTTTATTATCATTCTTCCATTTATTTTTTTCTTTTTTCAAACAAGAAAAATTTAATGACATTTTCATAGGCAGAGTAATAAATTATCATTAAATCATCTCCCTGATCATTCAAATATCAAACTATCTCCATTTTTAATTATAAAATGGCCAATAAATATGTGTGAATAATATGTTCCATTTCACAAACATCTCCTTCCTAGTTCCCTGTACTTCATTTAAGGCCTGAGGGAGACATCATTGGAGAACTCTCCTTATTTGGGTAACAGGAACAGTGGCAGCTTAGTACCTCTGTCAGCAATTGAATAAAATCTGAGAAAATAGAAAGAACTTCAACATATTATTAATGTATATAAACACAGAGAGAAAGAGAGAATGAGAACATAATTGCAGAGCATATTTCAGTCTTTTTAGAATAGAATAGAATAGAATAGAATAGAATAGAATAGAATAGAATAGAATAGAATAGAATAGGATCTTCCGGTTGGCGCCGCAGGGACACAGACGGGGAAATGGCGAGCTCCACTGAGCCCTGCCAAATCCCCTCTGCTAAGCTGCCGCCAATAGGTCTGCGGACCTCCCCTGTCTTGTAGGGACAGGGGGACAAGAAGGAACGCCTTGGGCAGCCGAGAGGAACGGGCGGGTTCCTCGGGGCCGGAGGCTTCTCCTTCACGCCGGCGGCAGCGGGACGGCAGCCATGGTGGCTGCCCTGAAACTGCAGCAGCCGGGAACGAGGATTGTGCTGGCGGAAGAAGATGAAGAAAGAGCAAAAATCAAGAAGCCGGGTGAGTGACACCAACCCAGGCAAACGTACCTATTTGGAATTATTGGAAAATAAGACCCCAAAATTAAAAGCGGCTGTTAGACTGCGGGGCTTAAAGATTGAAAAGGAAAAAAAAAATGGGTAAAAGACCCAAATTGAATTTTGTTGCAGTAAACTTAAACTGGATGATTTGGTATTAATAAATTTCTGAAATTTGACTGTGCCTTTAACTGGAGTGGAGAGGAGAAATGGATATTCCTGAGAATTAATGCCTCTAAAAGAAAATGAAGCTAATGAAGATAGAAATGGATGGCTACAAAATAGCCATGGAGTTTGCAGTGATTAAACAGAGAAGTGGATTAAAGAAATTTTCCTTTCTGGGTGGAAAAGAAACATGTTAATTGGCTTTTTACCTTGGATTACTTGAAATTAATATTGGATATAAGGATTTTGGAGATTCCTACCCTGTCCCAGATGATTTTAAGAAAGAAGAAAGAAAGAACATTTTGGATTTTAACAATGGAGACTGACAAAACTAGGTGTGGCGTAGTTAACAAAGACAGGAAGCTGATGCACTACGCTTGGATCAGACATTTTAAAAGTTTTAAAGGGACATACAGAAATTCTTTACTTTGAACTGATGAACCTTGAAATAGAGCACTTTGGACAGAGAAGAAAAGGAAGAATAGAATAGAATAGAATAGAATAGAATAGAATAGAATAGAATAGAATAGAATAGAATAGAATAGAATAGAATTTTTTATTGGCCAAGTGTGATTGGACACAGAAGGAATTTGTCTTGGTGCATATGCTCTCAGTGTACATAAAAGAAAAAGATATGTTCATCAAGAATCATAAGGTACAACACTTAATGATAGTCATAGGTTACAAATAAGCAATCAGGAAACAATATCAATATAAATCGTAAAGATACAAGCAACAAAATTACAGTCATACAGTCATAAATGGAAGGAAATGGGTGGTGGGAACGATGAGAAGATTAATAGTAGTGCAGACTAAGTAAATAGTTTGACAGTGTTGAGGGAATTATTTGTTTAGCAGAGTATGGCATTCGGGGAAAAACTGTTCTTGTGTCTAGTTGTTCTGGTGTGCATCTATAGCATCATTTTAAGGTTAGGAGTTGAAACAGTTTATGTCCAGGATATGAGGGGTCTGTAAATATTTTCACAGCCCTCTTTTTGACTCATGCAGTATACAGGTCCTCAATGGAAGGCAGGTTGATAGCAATTGTTTTTTCTGCAGTTCTAATTATCCTCTGAAGTCTGTATCTGTCTTGTTGGGTTGCAGAGCCAAACCAGACAGTTATAGAGATGCAGATGACAGACTCAATAATTCCTCTGTAGAACTGTATCAGCAGCTTCTTGGGCAGTTTGAGCTTTCTGAGTTGGCACAGAAAGAACATTCTTTGTTGTGCTTTTTTGACGATGTTTTTGATGTTAGCTGTCTATAGATCTTGTAAAATGGTAGAACCTAGAAATTTGAAGGTCTCTACTGTTGATACTGTGTTGTCTGGTATTGTGAGAGGTGGAAGTATGGAAGAGTTTCTCCTAAAGTTTACCACCATTTCTATGGTTTTGAGTGTGTTCAGTTTCAGATTGTTCTGGTCACACCACAAGGCTAGTTGTTCAACCCCCTATCTGTATGCGGATTCATCATTGTCTCGAATGAGACCGATCACAGTTGTGTCATCTGCGAACTTCAGTAGTTTAACAGATGGATCGTTAGAGCTGCAGTCATTGGTATACAGAGAGAAGAGAAGCGGGGAGAGCACACAGCCTTGGGGGGCCCCTGTGCTAATTGTACAGGTATCTGATGCGATTCTGCTTAGCTTCACCTGCTGCTTCCTGTTTGTTAGGAAGCTTATGATCCACTTGCAAGTGTATTGAGGTACCTGTAGCTGGTTTAGCTTAGTTAGAAGTATGTCTGGAATGATTTTTTCTCTTGTTCAGAGAAGAAATATGTCATGGTAATCACCAAAAACAATGAAATGGGAGGATATTTGGTTCTGCAGTTTGAAATTGTAAAATCCTAAGTTTATATAATGGTGTTTCACCCATGGAAAACATTTTGTAATGCCCAGTAAGAATGGGAGGGATTGTTATAAATTTCTTCAATTAAAAAAAAAAATCTTTCTGAAAATCTGCTTGGGTTTTTGTTTCTGTTTAAAGAATTGTCAGACAAAGTACAAGAGGAGATACTGAACTGGCACAGACTTCAATTTAATTAAAGTACCTTCCTTTCATGGAAGGTTTCCTTTGTTTCAAACATAAAAGAACATCTAACAATCCAAAACATTTTTGTATACAGGTGGTCCTCAATTTATGACCACAGTTCAGCCCAAAATTTCTGTTGTTAAGTGACACATTTATTAAGTGACTTTGGCCCATTTTACAACCTTTCTTGCCACAGTTGTTAAGTGAATCACTGCAGTTGTTAAGTTAGTAACAGGGTTGTTAAGTGAATCTGGCTTCCCCATTGACTTTGCTTGTCCCAAAGTCACAAAAGGTGATCACATGACCTTGGGACACCTCAACCATCATAAGTATGAATCAGTTGCCAAGCATCTACATTTTGATCACATGATCATGGGGATGCTGCAAAGGTTGTAACTGAGAAAAACAGTCAAAAGTAACTTTTTTCAGTGCTGTTGTAACTTTGAATGGTCACTAAATGAACTATTGTAAGTTGAGGACTATCTGTATTCAATTCTTTAAATATTTTCAATAAAATAGAAATGTGGAATTTGTAATTTTTAACAGTGGAAATATTGTACATGGGAGACTGTACATGTTAGGTTTTTATGCATCAGGTTGAAGCTTTTCATAGAATCTGTAATGTTTGCTATGAATATAATGCAATATAAAGATTCGATATAAATTTAAGATCCAATATAAATTTAAGATTTTTAAGCAAAATTTATTGGATTTAAATATACTTAAGTCTTGTGTTAGATTACAGGGAATAGTTTAGTAATGAATTAATATAAATGTTTGACTAATGCACATTTCAAAAACCACTACAAAATTTTTCTGTAAAAAGTAGCCCAGTGCAATATAAGAAGTAGGGGAGGGAGGCAACACATTTTAAGAAGTGTATTTCATGTTGTTGAAAGGAAAAAGTGAATTCTAGCTCAACTCAATGCATATGATGGTACAGCAATTTAATAATGGTGACCTTTGAGAATTGTATGCAATGAAATTTCATTTTAATGTATGGCAATTATTGTACATTCAAAGTGACAAAATTATTCTACATCTAATCTAATAGAATGGGTACATAATCATTATCCCTAATAATTTGGACCCTCCAGTATTTTTGATATAGTATTCCAAATATTTCCAAATGAATTGTTTGTTTGTTTGTTTGTTTGTTTGTTTGTTTGTTTGTTTGTTTTCCTGCGTCTAAGTACCATTCATTCTTAAAATACATGGTGCACAATCCTGTGGAAAATTCTATCATCTTTATTATGATAATCTCTCTCTCTCTCTCTTTTAATCAAAAATAATATACACCCAATTAAGATAATTTAAGACAATGCACAACTTCTATCAGTTTAAGGATAATACATGGTTTTAAATAGCATGCGAAAGATTCTACAGTGTATAAGCCACTTCTATTTCCCTCCATTTCCCTAAACCAGGGATGGGGAACCATGCTGGCTCAGGAATTCTGGGAGTTGAAGTCCACAAGTCATAAATGGGCCATAGTTGGGCCATAGTTCCCCACTTCTGTCCTAAACAATCTCTCATTCAGATATGGTAGAAATATGGTGGCAACAAAATAGATGGTGGTGAGTGATATATTTCCAGTCCTTGAACTAACAAAAACATCCAAACCTCCCACCTCCCTCACCAGTAGTATTCTTTCTTGGAAACTGGCTAATTCATTTTTACTGTAATTGTTCAGTAAAGAAAATTAGATTTAGTTTTAAATCTTAACCATAATGTCTTACCATAGTTTCCTCCTTTCTATGCAAAGACAAGGATTGTATCTCTGAGACTAGCCTTCTCACTTTGCCAACCGTGTTCTGAGTGTCTGGTCCACTTTTCTTCATTAGATTTTTCATTATGAGCTATTCTTCCTCTGAAGTGTCTATTCTCTGGCAGATAAAAAAAAAAGTCTTATCTGATAAGTTTTCCTTTTCTTTTTGTAAATTCAGAAGGGTTTTGTTTTTTTGCTTCAATTTTTGTTTTTAATTCAATCATAGCTCAAACATATTTGCCTTTTTTAGCAGAAATACTTTTGAAATTGAACCCATGAAATAAGCATAACAACTTTAAAGGAAGCAAATCCCATGAGAATGCTTATTTCGCTGGATTTGAAAGAAAAAGAAGAATCTAGCCATTTCCCACTAAACAACTTTCAAATACATATAAGATATTTCAATTAAATTTGTATTAGGGTCATAGACCAATACATATCTAAGAATTCTATTAGCACTTAAATTGACTTATTTTTGGTGCAGATATATGTTCTATTTGATTGGTTTCATTAAGATAAATTTTGTAGTGGTAGTAATGCCTTTTTTTTATTTATACCACAAAGGCATCTTATTAACCACTATTGGAAGGGAAAGGACATGCAGGATGCCCCAAAACATGTTCTTGTCCAATGCAAGAAAACATTTCTCAATTGAACTGGCAGATTGTTTGAGGTCCTGCCTCAATGATCCCTTCAACAAAGCAGAACTCTTGAAACTGGCAGCATTTCAAAAGGAACCTTTATTAGAAGATAGTGGTAGCAAGGAAAAAAGGCAGGATCTGAAGTTCCCGTGTGAATATGTTAGGTTAAAAGTTGTTCATCAAACCCCTCTCCATTGCTCAGTCTGACGTGAGCCAATCCCCAGGTACGAAGTTGTTGTGGAAATTTCGAGCTGAGAAGATGATAAGAAGTTGTTCTCAGGCACTTTCGTCTCTTCTGAGACAAAACAGATGGCTCCAAGCTAATTCCTCTCCTCTCCCATTCCCAGGAAGATACATCAAAGTGTATAAGGACCAAAGCAAGTAACAGATCATAAAAATATTAAGGTTTCCCCCTTCCACCAGAATGGCAGCGTTCTGATAGGGATCTCTGGGGACCTGACAGTTGGTGAAGTCTTCTTACAGTATATCACTAATGGAAGCTAAGTAACTCCAGCAAATTACTGCCTAATGGCTAGTCCATAAATGGATCTAGGACTAATATAAAATGACATTGCTTATATTATATTCGATATCCCCAACTTCATGAATCTTATTTTCTAAATGTTATCTGCATTCTTTTTTGTCTTGCAATGTATTCTAAATTTTTCTGTTATAATAGCTTTTGTTCAATATGCCAACTTTAATGAAGCATAATCAAATGCCAATTGTTGCTTCTCTTTGTCCAAGATTATTGCTTCAGTAAAAGAAATGCCTAATTTCTACTCTGTAAAGATATCTCACCATGGTAAGCCTCACCATGTCTCCTATGATAGATTACAATGGGCAATACATCTTAGGTTACTTCTATAAAAGGAAGCTTGTTTCATTGAACTTTTGATAATTTTAAGACTATCATATTCTCAACCAGTGGTGGGATTCAATTTTTTTAACAACAGGTTCTGTGGGCGTGGCTTAGTTGGGGGTGTGGCTTGGCAATCATGTGACTGTGTAGGCGTGGCTAGCTCATCATGTGACCGGATGGGCGTGGCTATGCGCATAGGGACTACTCAGAGGGCTGAAAAAAGTCATTTCTGACTGGGCCTCGCACTTTTGACTGGTCCTCACACTTATGACCATCCTCACATTTATGCCCGTGCAGTTTTCTTAACAACCATGTCACTCATTTCACAACTGCTTCTCTTCACCATGGTGACAAGATAGGGCAAAAACGTAAAATGTGAGGACAGTCGTAAGTTCGAGGACTGGTCAAAAGTGCGAGGACCAGTCAAAAATAACTTTTTCAGCCCTCTAAGTAGTCCATATGCACAAAAGGACTACCCAGAGGGCTGAAAAAAGTGATTTCTGACAGGTCCTCGCACTTTTGACCGGTCTTCGCACTTATGACTGGTCATCATTTATCCCCACTGTAGCATTCTTAACAACCATGTCACTCATTTCACAACTGCTTCTCTTCACCATGGTGACAAGATAGGGCAAAAACGTAAAATGTGAGGACAGTCGTAAGTTCGAGGACTGGTCAAAAGTGTGAGGACCAGTCAGAAATAACTTTTTCAACCCTCTGAGTAGTCCATATGCATAAAAGGATACAGCAATAGAGAGGGATGAAGGAAGGGAAGGGAAATTAGAGTAGGAGTGAGGGTAAGAGGGGGAGGAAGAGAGGAGGAGAAGGAGAAAGGAAGAGGAAGTAGGGAGGAGAAGAAGAGGGTGGGGGGAAGAGAAAGTAAGAAGGAAAGAAAAGAGAGAGATGGTAGGTTTGAGGAGAAAGATTGCTGTACAATAAAAAAGATGAAAGGGAAGAAAGCCAACCCCAAACAAATATAAAGATAATAAGATAAAGAATGAATTGTTGACTTCCGGTTTGCTGCTTGTCGCTGCCAGACGTTCTTTTGGGATCGTCAGCTTCCATCGCCTGTCAGAGCCGCCTTCACAACGGAATGGCGGCTCGAAAAAACTCCGTTTCCATGAGGAAACGGAGATAGAGCTGGCAGGGGTGGGTAGAACTCTCTGCGGAGTCCCAAAAGTTTTTCCTTTACTTTTGGGACGGAGCGGATGAGATGCCCCGTATCCCCAGCCGCTGCTCCAGGCTTTGGGAGACCTCTGCTGATGCAGAGCTAGGCGTCAAAAGCAAGCCTGCAAATTTAACAGACTACTCAAAGAAAATGTGAGCTGGGCCTGTAATACTGAACCGCAAGTATTTTACTGATTTTTTTAAAAGAAATTACTTAAGAGAGAGGAGGAAAAGAAAGAGGAAAAAAAAGCCTTTTAAAATGGTGTCGGCTGGAGGAGAGGCTGAAAGGGAAAGTCCTTCCGTTTTTTATTACTACAATGTAGCGGAATAAATACCACTGGCTACATTTGTAGACAAAACTTCGCTCCTGTGTCTTTTTCTCTTTTTTTTTCCCTTGGAGACCTGATATTGTTGTTGATTGGAAAGAAGTCTTTCTTGCTTTTTTTTAACAAAGCCTGCCTGGGCGGAAACATGGCACTGAGACTCATAAAGTTAGATAAACAAGAAGGGGGGGGATTCCCCCACCAACAACTTAAAGGAACAAGTCTTAACTCTTCAGTCTCAGAAACCTGATTTTAATATAATAGAATTTTTTATAGAAGAGATTGAAAGAAGGGAGGAGATTGTGAATCAGCAATTTGAAAAATTTAAGCAGGAAATTAAAGAATTGGTGAAATCTAAGTTTGATTTTTTGGAGAAAAAACTCTCAAAAGTGGCTAATGGTTTTATAGAATTTATGATACAGTTGGACACAAATACTAATGTACTAGAGTCTAAAATGGAAGAAATTCAAGATAAATTGGACAATAGAATTCAAAAAATTGAAAATGACTTGATAAACATTCAGGATAATAGCTTAGAAGAAAAACCTAAAATGGATGCTGATCAAAAGTATGGTAACGCAGAAAATCTGCAACAGAAGATTGAAAAAGAGATTTTAATGGTACAATATAATTTCACAGAATATGCGATAAGATTAAGAGGTTTGCAGGAAAATAATAGAGATGATTTAAGGAAAATATCTTCTGAATTTCTAGCTGGGATTCTAAAGGTTCAACCTGACGAAGTGTTTTGTAGGATTGACAGAGTTTATCGAATCAACTCCTGGATTGCCAAGCAAAGGCAATTGCCTAGAGATGTGGTGATTTATTTTACAGATAAAGAAATTAGGAATAATATCGTGCAAAATTCCTTCAATTCTAATTTGCAATTGTATGGAAGAAAGATTTGGATTTACAAGGAACTCCCACCTAAGATATTGATGGAAAGGAAGAAATTTGGTTTTCTGGTGAATGAGTTAAAAAAGAGAAATATCTCATTCAGGTGGGACGCCCCAGTTGGTATTATATTTAGATACCAAGGAGAAAGATATCAGCTAAATACTGTTGAAAGAGCGGAAGAATTTTATCAAAATAGGTTGAAAATGAACTTAATATCTTCAGGTATAATACAGGATAAGCAGAAGGAGCCGGAAATAAAGGTAAAATATCGAATTACAGAGACTGTACCAGATGAATTGCCTTTGGATTCATTGGATACCCCAGCTGGACTATCTACAAATTTGAGAGAAGTGGCATCTAACCTTAATGTGATGACTTATCAAGGCAAGGATAAGCATGGAAACCAATTAGGGGAAATACAAGGGATAAAAAAGAAACATGAGATACAAAAACAAAACCAACAAGACCAATCTACAAAGCAGAACAAAATCCGACCAGATGATACACAATTTGTAGAAAAGAAACCAGGATGGAAACCAAACCCACAAAAAGAAAAGAAAAAAAGAAATAGGTGGTATAAAAATAGAAATTTCTAAATCAGGCAACAGTGAAGCCAGTGACTTTAAAATATGAATGATTATGTGTAAACACAGAAGAGGCGACGTATTGGTTAATATCATCCTGAAGATTGTGGCAGATCTCTGCATGGCCGTAATTTGGGGACGTGAAATGAGCCTTAAACTGATGGATTTGAATTATCCATTTTGGAATTTTTTTTTTGTGTTGATAAACATATTATATTATCTTGAATTACAAGGCAAGAGAATTATGCTGGGGCATGCAGAAGATCGGGTTGTTACCCACTACGATGATGGGAATTAATAATCCTGATGAAACCCACAATTATTACTATATGGAATATAATTATAATGTCACTCGGGTGGTTGTTTTTACTTTTATACATATAAGAAGATATTTACTACTGATGGGGGCAGATATGATTGAAGATCCTGAATAAACTGTTGCACCAGCAAGCTATGTTACCCGATTATGGATGTTGGTTCTACCAATCCAGTGGAAAGACCTTAAAGAAGATACTATATGGATTATAAATTTAAAGTCATTGTCTTTCCTTTTTTTTTTATTTAGATATAATGGAAAATATAGACATATATTTTTAAGTAGTGTGGGCAGTGAATCAAAGATATTAAGAAATGTTGTGTATGGTAATTTTGCATGATAGTGGGTGAATAAGCTAGTTAGTAGATTGATTAGTCTAAGAAAAGGGATTTTTAAGTGATATATTTAGGGGAGTGGAGGAAATGGATAGAGTGGAATAAATGTTAAACTAGATTTTATGGGGAAGGCTGCTTTGAAATGTTATAGTAATATACATAGAAGATTAAATGTTAAAGTAGGACTTATTGTATAGTTTTAAAGTGGAGAAGTTATTTTATAATGTCATAGTATAATGTCTTTTTTTTTCCTTTTTTTCCCTTTCTTTTCTCTTTTCTGAAATGTATGGATAAAGGGGGATGTTATAATATTAATAATATTTTTAGTAAGTAAAGGTCAATATCTAGAGGAGGGAGTAAGTAATCTGTTATGAATTGGGTTTTTTTTTGTTATGAAGAAGTCACAGGGGGATGGGGGGAGGGGGGGTTAGGGAGGGGGAGGGAGAGGGGGAAAAAAAGGGGGGGAAATTTGTATTTGAAAACTTTTTCAATAAAAAAAAAAGAATGAATTGTTAAACTTTAAAGAATAAAAGAGAACAAATATGAATAAATAGCAATAATTAGAAACACACATACAAACATACAATGTATTTTCTTTGAACAGAGTATTTGGCCAGTTCACAAATTTAAACAGTGTTTAGTCATTTCAATTAAATTTACAATTTCTATATTTCCTTTTTGCCATATTTATTCCTCATCTATTTTTGTAAAAAACCAATATTACCCTTCATCCTCATCTCTAATCTTAATCAAATTCAATTTTTCCCTTCTATTCTATATTATACCCCTTCCCATTGTCATCTATTTTTATATCCATCCTCACATTGGTTAATTATGTAATATTAGTTGTTTAATATAAATTCAACATTTTAATATAAATCAATTAGTTATATAACTACCTTTTTTGTATATTAATCAATATGAACATGAATATTCCAATTATTTCCATGCAATCCAATTTCTTACAAATCAATTAATTATATTTACCAATAATAATAAACCAAATAATTTCCCCCATATACTCCTCCAAACCACAACTTAACCATTTCTGCTTTCAGAAATATACAATTAATAGTATCTCAATTATTACAATTCCCTAGTTAAATAGAGCTTTTTTTCTTTTGTGTTTTAAAATCTTTCCCTAAATTTCCCATTGTTTGCATCTACCTTTTTTGGTGAGGAAAAAGAAAAGAATTCTGCCTGCCTAATTTTCCAACGTTGCAGCAACAGCAAAGCAATTTCAGTTTTGTGTTTCAGCAGAGCTAAGGAGAAAAAAATCTGCTCCAGGACTCTTTGCAAGGAAACAGCAGAGCCCTGAGCAAAACAGCTGAGACAAATCAGCTGAGAGCCGGGAGGCCGATAGAATCAAGGGGCTAATTAGCCTATGCTGAAGCTCTGTGGGCCAATAAAATTACAAAAAAAATACCGAACCGTTTGTTAAATTGCTGGCTCGCCCGCCCCTCGCCCACCACTATTTATTGGCAATAAATAGTGGTGCAGAGGGGCAGGGCAAGCCAGCAATTTAACAAACGGTTCGGCTGCACCACTGGCTATAGGGCGGCCCTTTGAAGCCCCGCGGCAAGAATTTGAAGTTTTTTTTCCTCTAGCCATCAGCTGGGACTCCGGAAGCAGCAATAGATTGGGAGTGGGCAGGGTAAGCGAATGGCCGGCGATCCAACAGAGCAGAGAGTGAGGGTGAGTAAAGGCGTGGAAGCTGCTTTCTCCATCCTGCTCTCTTGCGTCCGGAGCCGGTGGGGAACCATGTGGCAGCCCACGTGGATCCCAGGCAGCGGAACTCAGGCTAGGGAAGGGGTGGGCAATTGTGGCTCTTTTACAACCTGTGGACTTCAACTCCCAGAATTCCTGAGACAGCCAAGCTGTCTCAGGAATTCTGGAACTTGAAGTCCACAGGTTGTAAAAGAGCCACAATTGCCTACCCCTGGCTAGGGTAGGCTGGCACCGCGCAGGTGGGAGGCGAGGTGGGGCGAGCGAGCCAGCAATTTAACAAACGGTTCGGTGTGCTGCGGGGCCAATAAATTACAAAAAAACACCGAACCGTTTGTTAAATTGCTGGCTCGCTCACCCCATTTATTGGGAATAAATAGTAGTGAGGAGGGGCGGGGCAAGGGACGGGGCAAGCCAGCAATTTAACAAAGGGTTCAGCCGAACCCCCTAGAACCCCCAGAATCCCACCACTGTTCTCAACCAAAGGTGCAACTTGTGATAAGAATTAAATTCTCCTACTCAAGTCCTTGTGATTTACAATTATCTAGGATTTCAATTTCTTATTATGTAGAATGCCATTTCCAGTGTACTAGAAAACATTAAGATATTACGGAAAATTGTCAGTCACAAGAATAAAATTGGGAAAACATACTTACAATTATGTCCCACAGCAAAAATGTCTATGTTTTAGCCAAGGTAAGAATTAACTCAAATGGTTTAAACTATGGAAGGTACTTCTTTAATTAATCATTTCTTAAAACAAATAAAATGTAATAATAAATGCAATTTTAAAATAGGACCAATTATCTAAGAGTATGTTAGGCTAGTAGAAAGTTTTAAAGAATCATAGCTGACTATCATATTTTCCATTGCTCTGGACTGCATTTAATTGGGGAAGGTTTAGAGGCTTCCAGGTCAAAATGAGAGAAAACAAAAACTATTGGTTTTTTCTGAAAAAAAGCCAATGATATTTTCAGATACATATATAATTCTTACAGTAAATGTAATGTTGCCATTCATACAAAACACAGTCAAACTAGACAAGGTAATGGTGTAACATTAGTACAGCTTTCTGGGTGTTGTCCATGCTTGTTCAACAGTATTTATTTGTCTTGGCAATGCACATCAGGAATGTACAAATAGAGCCATGGCAGGGTGTTAACTTGCAAGAACAAAGCCTAGCTAATATTTGTAGTCCTTCCCACTTCCATCATCAATAATCTGACTTTTTTCATATATATAATATAGACAAGCTTCTTACCCTTTCCTTCACAACCAGAATGCAAATTTACAGAAATATTGCCTTCTCTTTATAAGATTATTATATTTCACAATACTGAATGCAATAATTCATGACCACAGAATATTACATGATAATTTCAGTAAGTAATGCAAAAAATAAACAGTTTTTAAGGAATATCCAGGTTGCTATAAGCATGCTATCAAAAGGGAGGAAAGGCAAAAGACCAACCATTTTCAAATATTGCTCCAAAGTGGCAAAGAACAGCTGATTTTGCTGCCAAAGTGGGTTCCTTGGCAGCTGATTAGCTAGCTCGATTAGGAACAGTTAGGAAGAACCCAAGACCACTCTCGGATGACCGTGGATACTTCTGAGAAGTGGCTTCCTTGGTCTAAGAGATTACTAATCTGAAGTCATTTCCTTCTGCTTTTCTGTTCAACGGTACATATGCAATGATCACATGGTCTAGTATCTTCTTGTAGGATACAACTAGCTATTTGGGACGTCCTTGGTGCTGCCTGAGCTTGGTTGTTTGCTTGCAGATTTTCATTATCCAATTAGGCAACATCATCAATTTACAACACTAATAGCCGTGATAATGTTACCTAGTTGGGTAACAAATTACTGGTTAGCTAAGTTGGGTAATGAGTAATGCATTTATGATGTTACTTAATTTGGTCATGAAACCAAGCTCAGAGAGCACCAATGACACCACTGTTCAACCCTGAGCTACATATATTCTCTTCTATTGGAGCTAAGTAGTCACTAGACTTCAGTGGTGGGTTGCTACAGGTTCACCTCGGATCGGGCGAGCCGGTAGTGGCGGCAGTAGGAGGCTCCACCCACCCACCCAGACGTCTCTGAGCATGCGCAGAAGCTTCTCCGCATGTGCAGAAGTGTTGCGCATGCAAGCATGCCCACAAGCGAACCTGTAGCGATGGGATTTGAATCCCACTACTGCTAGACTAAATAAATTAATTTTCTGGTTATCATTATAAAACCTGCTTCACTAATATTTACCTAGTTCATATTCTTGTTGACAGGAACAATTGCATATATATCTGGAATGTTTCAACTGGTCTCTTCTGAAGGCCTTCCAAGAGCTGTTAAGAGAGATGCAGTGGGAAACAGAAAGGATGCAAAATAGAATAGAATAGAATTCTTTATTGGCCAAGTGTGATTGGACACACAAGAAATTTGTCTTTGGTGCATATGCTCTCAATATACATAAGGAGAATAAAATATATTCTAAAACCTAATTATATAGGCTTGAATTCATCCCATGTTTTAAAATTTCAGCGATTGGAAAAGCAAAGTTTTTTTAACCTATTAAGCAAATAATTATCCACTTGGGAGATTTGTATATAAAGAAAATGCAATATGCTTCAAGATGGCAGTTTATCTATAACTGGATGATACATATAAGAACTAAACATTGTATAAGGTAATCATACCTGAAGGATTCTTAGTAATAGAAGAAGAGGGAAAATTTCTGGATGCTTTTACTAATTGTTATGAAGAAATATGACTTATTTCTTTCGCTGTTTTCAAAGGATCTAAAAGGTAAGTCTACCATGGCTAGATATTAAAGTTAAGAAATTTTGGTAATTCTCTTCTGCCATCTGGAGTTTTGCACACAAATTCTGGTACCTCAAATAAAATTAATGAGCAAAATATGTACTATTTTCTTCTAAACACCTTCTTTAGTGCTATATATTACTGCAGATGCCTCTATAGTGTTTGCTTCACTATCTCAAATAAGGAGTATTATCTGTCTAAAAATAATCCTTTTTCCTATGTTTATCTGTTTAATGGATAATATATATCTAAAGGATGCAGTTTGAGTCTCTTTATTCTGCTTCAGTAAAGATCTAGTTCAAATCTCATATTCACAAAAAGTAAAGTAAATACTATTCTATTTTTCTTTTAGTTGTGATGCTTTTAGATAATTTTCCCATATTGCAGCCTTCTAAGACAGCGAAATGTGCATTTCACAACAACAGAAATGCTCAAAGATGTAAAGATAGTAAATCTTTAAGTATGAAATACTAACACAAGATTGTGTATCCATAGCAACTGCATTTGCTGCCTAAAGTGTAAAGGAGCCATAAAAGATTACCTCTTCATTATATAATCAGTACTCCAAAGAAGGACATCTAGAACATGTCTTAGGCATCATTAATAGATGCTGCATGATTATGCAAGAGATTCGTTTTACTCCAGGGAATGACTAATTTCTGAGCATTCCTCCTCAGGTCAGCTTCTGAAAAAGGAATTCTGTCAGTGGAAAGCATGATTGCATTACTAGAACAATTGGTCCAGTTCAAATACCCTTCTCATCTGATAGGGCTATTAGCTCATGCACTGTGATGGAATGTAGTTTGGAGTTGTGAGAGGGGAGGGCTCCTTCCCAAAGGGCAAAGAGACAGTGGACCTTGGAATGTCTGGTAGGCAAGAACGGGAGCATAGGCAGACTGACAGATAAACACAAACACAGAGAGAGAGAGAGAGAGAGAGTTCACAGATAGTATCTATAGTTATGCAGATAATTGCTTTAGTCTGGCCAGATTTCTGTCCCTAGGCAAATGGTAATAAAGAAATTATTCCGAAGTAACTTCATGTTACTTGCTCTTGGTTCTTTGGTGTGTCATGCACAGTCATAGACACAGACATTCTTTTCTCTTTCTATAATGCATTTTTACATGCATTCATATTTTCTATTTTATTTTGGTCATAGAAATAATTATAATCACTGTAAAATATAAATAAAAATATTACATTGATAGAACAAAATAAGGTAAAGACAAATGTACTAATCTAAAATTGTGAGGTACATAATTAAAACTGAAACTTATAAAATTGCAATCAATTTTAATCAATTAATTTATAATGAATAATTTAAATGTTATAGATAACTAAGACAGATAACCAGAAAAGAACATAATTAATATAGAATTTGTAAAACTTGCATGAGAATGTAAAGCTATGTTAATTTATGTTAAGCCTTCTGAAACCCTGTTAGAGTTTGTTGAGATTATGAAAATTATTATCTAACTGACTGTAACAAAGAAGTAGCAAAACATTTATGCATAGAACAGTATATGTATATTTAAAAAGAAAATAGGAGGAGGAGGAAAGAAAGAAAAAAGAAGAGACAATATGTATATTGTAGGAGAAGGACTGGCAGAGGGTGGGGTGGCCTGTAGGTTAAAAGAAGAATCAGGCTAGAGTCTCTACATTGCCACAAGCGGACTATAAAGGAAGAAATCAGTTCAATTAGAATTAAATGTATGATTCCAGTCTTTCACTCCTGGTAATATTAAGTTATGGAAGCCAAAATAAGGCAACACCACCCTTCTCAAAAACGGTGCTGGAGAGAACATTACAGCAAACAAGTGTAAAAGCTCTTCTGATGTCTTGGGAGACAACTCTGTGGAGGTAATGCATGGAAGCAACCCTTTTTTAATGGATTCTCTAAATTAATATATAGTAGACCCTGACAAAGATCATTTTGTAGGGCATATCTCTGGCATATTGTTGGAAATATGTTTTGGCCTGATCAAATTCCATTGGATCGAAAACATCAAAGGGGAATCCATAATAGCTTAGGGTGGCACCAAGTGATTTTTGCCAATAAGTCTAGAATTTATCTTGAAGAGTCAAAGAAACCAGAAAACCTTGGTTGAAAATTTATTTGTTCTGGTAACTACCATGTGCCATTTGGGCATGAGTTTTAATTAGAACCATTCTATATTCAGCCTAAAAGAACACAATGAGGAACCAAAAATGGTTTCTTGGGTAGTTTGATTAAAGCTTCTAATGGTTCTAAGTTCTTATGTGCACATATTTGGAAGGCCTAAGACAGCTGTGATATTATTTTGGCCTCAAATACTTTTAGTCCACCAGATGTGCAATTACCCCCTATCTTGTGAAAAATCTTAGTATGTGTATCTGCACAATTCTCCAGTTTTAGCAATCTGTGATTCCTTCTGGAGAAAAGTGGAAGTCCTGAGGTTTTCATTTCTGTCCCAGAGAAAGAAGTCAAAATTTGTGTGTTTCTGCTATAAACAGCAGCATAAATAAAACAAATGAGAGGGTTGACACTGTAAAGTAGAGAAATCTGTCTGAGACAACATGAGATAGGATGAGCTAGCCCACAGATTCCAACCCTTCCTCCTGCTCCTTACACTGAAACAAATTCTTGCTCTCATTTTGCTTGCAATCTGAATTCTACAGCAGGTGACCAGAACAACACAAGGCAGAAAGGCATCTTACACATAGCAGGGACAGAGAGATGGAGGGTGTGCTCTCAGGTGTCAAGAGTCAGCGGAGAATTATGTGCCTTTCTTCCCTTAAGAAATGGCTTGAGGTCTACTCTTACACTCTGCTTGGGTGGATCAGCATATTAAAAACTCCAAGGTTGTGTTTTAATTTTGTTAGCAATTCTAAAGGACTGATCTCCTAGTAACAATATTACAGAAATGCTCTCTTTATTCCTGGAAAGGGTAAAGCAAACTTACTGTTTCATCATCATTAAGAAAGATAGATTAGATACCCTGTTTCCCCCAAAATTAGCCCAATCGGGCTTTTGAGCACATGGCAATAAGGCCAAGCGCTTATTTCAGGGTTCAAAAAAATATAAGACAGGGTCTTATTTTCAGGGAAACACGGTAGACAGAGACAGAGATCTATCTATCTTTAATGGCAAAAATAAGAGATTTGTTTTCTAATTACAGTTTCTATATCTGCTAAGTTTGAATAGGATTTTATATTTCAGCAATTTTATGAGATCTGAATTCCCAATGAAAATCTTGTATAGAAAACCAAGAAGTACTAAAATGTTATCATGCACTTCTGGTTGTGACATATTCACAATATTCTAAATGTACAGAAAATTAGTGTATTAGAAATTAACTGGACAACAATCTTTAATCAATGAAATTTCATTTAAATGGTCCACCTTAAAACAATAAAGAGTTAATGAATTACTTTATTTGCAATATCTTTTTTTCTTATTGTTTCAGTATGATTCAGTTTATTTAAAAATATCAATGCTGTTTTCTTAAAATAAGGAGTTTTAATAAGACATGTGGCATAATGTATTTATCCTTTACTATTTGGTATAAACCTAACTTATTTCTTAATGTGATAATGAATCGTGTAAAAATATAATATTAATTTCCTTTTGATTTAATATTACCTTAAAATTTTCTGATTTTAATGGTAGCAATATTACTAACATAGTCCTAGTTCTTATATCTGTCTGCATATTTCTAAATTGTAAGCCATTCTAGTTGTATTTTCAGGCGCCAGTTCCTCCATTATCTTCACTTCATTTCACTAATAATAATCAGTAATATTTTTCCTATTTATATTATCTATTCTGAACATTCTGAACTATTCGATTCTGTTAATAATTTCTATAGTAGTTTCAGTCATTATTTTCTTCTTCATTTTAGTCATTTTATTATCTCTATGTCTTCATGAATTATCTATAAGAAATGAACCTTTTTCAAAAATTGTTTATAATATGCCTGAAGCATCTTAAACTTTCTTAGTTGTTCTTAATTTTTAACCTTTAACCTTATATTTTTTTATTTTTTTCTTCTAAACTCAAAGGTTTTAAATTTATTGGCAACCAAAACTCTTATTTCACCTCTTTATGATTTTATTTTATTTGAATGAAATGTATTCTCCATTTTTCTTGATAGTGTCAATTTTAATTAACTAATATAATAATAGTTCTGATCATAATCATATGCAATTATTACCATTTCTAGTTCTCCACGTCACTTCATTTAATAATATTCTTGATTAAGAAAAAGTTTCATTAGTTACCTGCCTAACATGTTTTTACAGCAACTCTATTTCTTGTTTTGTTTGACTTTCTTCAGTCATGGAGAATTACAATGACCATGATTGATTATGTTGATTGAGTACCTAAGATGTAAATTGTCAACTTTAAAACTGAAAATTTGGATTTACAAATCTGGAAGTGTTATTAACTGGAAAATGATTCATATTCTTTCATTCTGATGATAATTTTGACTAGTTACTGATACAGTACATAAAGTATGAAACATAGAGATTGAAACACATATCCAGTTAGTCTTCTCTCTACACAGTCATAGGCTTTGGGTATGCTGTAAGAGTTGGATTGCTGAAAAATAGACATCCATTAGAAAACATCAGGGAGAATGATCTAGCGACCATTTAAAGGATCTAGTGCAGGGGTGGGTTCGACTTACTATCTATTACTTACTATCAGTTTGCAATGGGGCTGTTCGTGCATGCGAGCGCTCTTCTGCGCATGAGCAGAAGCATTCTGATGATGTCGGGGTCAGTGGGCAGAGCCTCCCACCGGTTTTACTACCGGTTCTATAGAACCAGTGCGAACCAGGGGCAACCCACCACTGATCTAGTGGTGATCTCAGTTTTAGCAGTTTACATCGTCTCAACTTATGTTTCCTGTTAGATCTTTTATTTAGCAATTTAAATTCTTAACTCCATAACTTAAAATTCATCTATCTACATATTCCAGTCTATAAACCAAATTGGTAAAATTCATAGTTATTAGAGCCTTAAATTACCTAATGACCCCAGTTATTTTAAAAAATGAGGGAAACCTTTTGTTTATTAATATGTTACAATTCATTCTTTCTATTTTTAGAATAGGGAGACACGAAAATACAATTCCAAAGTCAAGGTTACAATATATTATTATAATGATGAATAATAAACACACAGCAACAATTCTTCCACAGTTAATAGATTTTTTTTTAGATTTCTTTATTTAATCCATTTATAAAACAGCCCATCTCAACAACTCTGTACATTTTGGTATTGAACAGAACTGCTTTTAAGAAATCAATTTACGCAAGCATAAAACCTGAGAGAAAATTTTTATAAAATGTTTTATAGATGGCATTTAGATCCTAAAAAATTATCATGTATGTACCCAAATTTGCAAGCTAAATGTTGGAGATGTGAATGTGATGATGCAACTTATTATCATATATGGTGGACTTGTAAGAAAATCAAGGCATTTTGGATAAAAATTTGGTGGGTGATGCAGAACAACCTGAAAAAAAGATTGAAATTTACTCCGCAATTATTTTTATTGGGTATAACTACAGCATTAGAGACTAAACTGATTTAAATTTAATATCAGCAGCTAGGCTGAAGGTAGCGCAATACTGGAAGAAGGACTCTTTGCCTACTATTGAAGAATGGACATTGAAAGTAGCGAATCTAGCGGAAATGGCGAAAGTTTCAGCATATTTGAAGGATTATACACAAGAAAGATATATATCAGAATGGAGAAGATGGATTGATTATATTCAAAATAAGTATCAGACAAGAAAATATCAAATAGCTTATGAATGAATGTTAAATTTTAGAAGTATTATGTTATGCATAGTAGAGTTAAGGTTTCAGGGGGGGATTTGGTAGTTCAAGAATAGTTAGATTAATTTATCTTATGATTGTTGACTGAAATACCCTGTATTTTGCTCTGGGAAGTCTGGGGGGGAGGGGGGAGGGGAGCGGGGGAAGGGGTGTGGGGGTGGTGGGGAGGGAAAAAGGGTGGGGGGAATATTGGGGGGAAAATTTTTCTTTGTAAAACTTTTTAATAAAAAAAAAAGAAAGAAATAGTCAGATACCATTTTAAAAAATTGACACACTCTGACAAGCATTAATTGAAATACCGCTACCTTTAATCAATAGACTTTTTTATTAAATCTAATTAGGTACAGTCTTTCCAATATGTGGATTTCTTGCCAAAGTTAACAACTTAACAGAAGGTGCTTTAAATTCTCATTTTGAAAAAGAACAGAGAGTGATTAATTCAGATATATACTTTATCCTGAGCTTCCATGTTAGTAAATTGTGGAAAACCTTATATGTAAGTTCCCTTTAGTTTTATAAAGGAAATTCTACCTATGCATGTAACATTTTCTTTTGCTGTAATTGTTATGGCTGTCAAAGTCATTTTATTACTTTACAATTCATATGTGTAATTTTAATGCTTAAAATGTCAAATTAAATCTACCTTTGGATGCAATGAGCCAAAAAACACTGCTATGCATCCTACTTTCGTTTGAATGATTGGGAGTTCGATTTTATTCAAATAAAATGGCTTCATTTGATTCAAATTGCCTGAAGGGCGATTAATCAAGGGACTATCTGTCTCCTAAAATATCTGCCCCAACTCAGGTTTCAAGTGTACCCATTACTATAAACCAGTGACGCATCTGGTCTACGGGCCTGGAGTTTGACAGTCCTGCTTTAAACCATATGCTGAGATCGCGATAGGTAGACGATAGATAGATAGATAGATAGATAGATAGATAGATAGATAGATAGATAGATAGATAGATAGATGATAGATAGAAAGGAAAGAAAACAAATACTGTACCTTTACAAGGAGGATACATGGGATGAAGGTGTGGCTAACTGATGAGGATTTATAAGTCCGAAATAATCTATTTTAGTCTCCTTAGTCTCCCAATGGGCAGCAGAGTGTTTGCTGGCTGCCAGAAAAAAAGCCTAGAAACTAGTGGATTATGATTTCATTGAACTAGGGCTGCATAAAAATCTTGGTTTACGTAGGAAGAACCTGGCTAAAGAGAAATACACATAAAGCCTACGAAAAGGAAAGAAAACAAATGCAAGTTAGAAATTTGAGGGTGCATTGTTGTCAATTAATATACGTTTATACAGTTGTATTTCCAGTTCCCCTGAGATAGCACAAAAGCTGTTCTTAATTGTGGCACACTATCCCATGTGTGTTCTGGCAACCCACACTTTGCAACTTTTACTGTCTCATGCTTTAAAAATGATCTAAATTTTGCAACAGCATTTAGCAATCAGCCAGAATTAAAGTATTTTATCAAAGTTTTGCTTCTATTCCTGATTAGTGTTCTCTCTGTGCCCTTTTTTAAGGCCTTATCACACATAAGTAACTACTTCCTTTTTATGACTTTGTAGGCCCTTAATTCAGGATAAAATCGGATTGACTGGATTGAACTGAGTTTTTACTGGCCAGATGCCCTTCCTGATGCTACATGGAGTTCGCAACAGATTTTTGTTTTTTGCACCCTAGGAGAGAAACATCTGCCACTACCTAAGACTGAACTCTCAACCTTCAGAGTGGGAGGTGAGAGTCTTCACCACTAGGCCATACTGCTCATTACATATAAGTAACTATACAGCAGTAAAACATAAATAAGAATATTTGAACTTTGCTTCTTAGTTGCTGGATACTCAAATTTACTTGAAAGAGTTCTGATTTATTAATGAAGATAATGAAGATAAATAATGGAAATTTATAAAAATAATTAATTCATTTAATTATTGGAAAAAGCAATTATGTTTGGAAGAGTTAGCAGTAAAAGGAAATCAGGCCATCAAAGAACAAGGTGGCTGGACACCATTAAAGCTGACACCAGCCAGCGCATAGAAAAATTCAAAGAAATAGTGGAAAATCAGAAGAACATAGAATAATAGAATTGGAAGGGATCTTGGAGGACTTTTAGTCAACCCTCTGCTCCAGCAGGAAATGTTATATAATTTCAGATAAATGGTTGTTCAGTCTCTTTTTGAAAGTCTCCAGTGATGGGCACCTACAACTTCTGAAGGCAAGCCATTTCACTGATTGATTATTCTAACCATTAGGAATTTCTCCTTAGTTCTAGGTCACTTCTCTTTTTGATTAGTTTCCATCTATTGGTTCTGGTCCTGCTTTCTAGTGCTTTGGAAAATAGTTCACCCACTCTGAACTATTTCCACTTTGGAAAATAGTTCACCCACTTTGTGGTAGCCCCTCAAATATTGGAACACTGCTATCATATCACCTCTAGTCCTTTTTCTTCATTAGACTAAACATAGCCAATTCCTGCAACCATTCCTCATATGTTTTAGCCTCCAGGCCCCTAATCATTTTGTTGCTCTTCTCTGCACTCTTTCCAGAGTCTCAACATCTTTTTTATATTATCATGACCAGAACTGGATGCAGTATTCCAAGTGTGGCCATACTAAGGCTTTGTAAAGCAGTATTAATACTTCACATGATCTTGATTCTATCCTTTTATTAATACGGCCTAGGATTTTTGGATGCTGCCACACACTATTGATTTATGTTTAAGTGATTGTCCACTAGGACTCCAAGATTCTTCTCACAGTTTCTGGCATTGAGCCAAGTTTGATCTGGTTTATATCTGTACAGTTGGTTTTTCTTGCCTAAGCATAGAACTTTACTTTTATCTACATTGAATTTCATTTTGTTTGATAGAGTCCAGTGTTCAAGTCCATCAAGATCCTTTTGGATCTTGAGTCTATGTGTTGGCTATTTCTATTCCTGTCACCTTAGTATCACTTGCAAATTTGATGAGCTCCCCTTCTATTCCTTCTGTTCCTTGTGTTGCTTTCCTGTAGAAGCGTAATAATGAATGATTATTTATTGGTCCATGTAGTAGCATGATTTATAGAACACCTGTAGGTTGTCCAATAGCTAGGTTTTTTTCTTGCTTATCTCTTTTATTAAGTAAATAGTTAGGGACTTTTCTTAGTTGAGTTACATAATTCCTTTAAAAAGGTTTGATGCTTTCTTTGTATGATTAAATGTTTGCTATATATGGTAATTTCTTTTATAGCATATATTAATTGGCCATGATATATTGCCAAAGGAATGGAAACAATACTAGGAACTCTGTAAAATTATTGATATGTATATCTCTAAATACTGGAATTCCAACTGGACTACAGTATTTCGATTTTTCAATTTGTATAATTACTGTGGAATCCTAAAAAAATAAGTAATTGTTCTTACAATCACAAAGGCAGAATTAGAATAGAACTAAAAACATAACATCATTTCAATATTTTTGGGTAGATCTGTATAAAACTATCAGATAATGCCAATATTTTAAGATAGTTTAGCATGTTTTTTTCCTGTGGTGAGAATACTGATAAGTATATCATTCACATGACTATTTTAATAGCCTTGCTATATTAATTAATTAATTCACTTGTTTGATTTACAACATCAAAGCTAGATATGTCTTCTGAGAAATACCTATTATATAGTATTTATTTTTAGATAAGTGTGTAAAATATTATTAGCAGGTAATAGCACTTTAACTGCTATTTTAACTGATCTGAAGCAAAGCAGGAATATTGCTAGTAGATACCAGGATAACTGGACAGTGAAGTTAAAACTATCCCCTCTAAAAAAAATCACTCAGGGTGAGTGTTCATCAGTATGCTGATGACACACAGCTATACATCTCCACCCCAGACCACCCCAATGATGCCCTTGCTGTGATGTCCTGTTGCCTGGAGGCCGTGCGGATCTGGATGGGGAGAAACAAGCTCAGACTCAACCCCTCCAAGACCGAGTGGCTGTGGCTTCCAGCGTCCCAGTATAGTCAGCTGGTACCATCACTGACAATTGGGGATGAGATCTTGCTCCCCACAGAGAGGGCCCGCAACTTGGGTGTCCTCCTGGATTCACGGCTATCTTTGGAAGATCATTTGACGGTCGTGGCCAGGGGTGCCTTTTATCAGGTTCGCTTGATCCGCCAGTTGTGTCCCTTTCTGGATCGGGATGCCTTGCGCACGGTCACTCATGCCCTAAGTCACCACCTGTATGGACTACTGTAATGCTCTCTACATGGGGCTCCCCTTGAAAAGCACCCGGAGGCTCCAACTGGTCCAGAATGTAGCCACACAGGTGATTATGGGCGCAGCTTGTTGCACCCATGTAACATCTCTCCTATGTGAGCTGCACTGGCTCCCAGTGGTCTTCTGGGTGCGATTCAAGGTGTTAGTTATCACCTTTAAAGCACTCCATGGCTTAGGATCTGGGTACCTACAAGACCGTCTTTTGCCACTAATAGCCTCCCACCGACCAGTTCGTTCTCACAGGGAGGGACTACTCAGGGTACCGTCAGTCAAATTATGCCGACTGGCGACTCCCAGGGGGAGGGCCTTCTCTATGAGGGCTCCAACCCTTTGGAATGAACTGCCCCCTGAGATACGAAATATCCCTGATCTCCGTGCTTTCTGCCGTGCCCTCAAAACCCTGATGTTCCAACAGGGGGGGGCTAAACATATGAACATGTGAATGTTTTTAAAATTTTATCTAATTTTAGGTTCTATTTAATTGGGCCAAACTATGTTATAATAATAATTTTAATTAGCAATTTTATGATGTTTGTGTATCTATATTTTTCTTGACTGTACACCACCTTGAGTCCTACGGGAGAAAGGCGGTATAGAAATATAATAAATAAATACATAAATACATAAATATCTTAATATCTTAATAAATGATTTATACAAGGGAATAGAAGGAAAACTCATCAAATTCGCAGACAACACTAAGCTGGCAGGAATAGACAATAGCCAACACCCCAGAAGACAAGCTCAAGATCCAAAAAGATCTTGAACACTATCTCACAAAATGAAATTCAGCAGAGATAAAAGTTTTTCACAGGCAAGAGAAAACAACTGTATAGGTAGAGACTAGATGAAACTTGGCTTAATGCCAGTAACTGTAAGATTGTCCTAGGGGACAATCATTTAAATATGAGCCAACAGTGCAGCAGCAGCCAAAAAAAGCGATTAATAGAGGGCTTTTCACAAATCATGTGAAGTTCTACTACTATTTTACAAAGCCTTAGTATGACCACACTTTGAATACTGCATCCAATTCTGGTCACCACAATATAAAAAAGATGTTGAGACTCTGGAAAGAGTGCAGAGAAGAGCAACAAAAATGATTAGGCTCTTACTTGTTGATGAAATAATGTTAACAGGGATGCCAGCTGAGGAAATCTGTCACCACAGAAAAAGATCTCTTCCTTGTAAAGACTGAGCTGATTGTCGTTAATTCAACAGTGTTTCATTCTTCAAACATTAGATTGGTTATGATGTCAATATGTTAATATGAGGCCGGAGCCATTCTAACAGAAAGAACTAGAAGCCTTTCCCAGTTCATTATTTTTGTTAAGGAATAAAATATACTGAGACAACAGTATGATATAGAGTCTCCTGCTTGACCCTCTTGGACTAGAAGGCCTACGAGATCCCAAAGAGGCTTCTATAGGCTTCTACTTTGGTGTAATGAAGCTGCTTGAGGTTTTTGGTAAACAAGGCTTATTGTTGTTATGTATACACAAACTCTTACTAGGCATACACGTCCTCACAAAACTAACATATGATGTCACAGTCTCAGTAAATTCATCCAAATTCACTGAAGCAGTTTCAAAAACACTCCAGTTTGTGCAATCAAATCAAGCCTCTAGTTTTAACTTTGCCTCTCAGTCCAACTCTTCACTGTTCTTACCACAGGCTTTGCCATTTTAAATTTCTGCCAGTGGGTGAAGTTAAGATGGATCATGCAGTGATCAGAAAGTCCTATGGCTGCATAAGGGTGAGAGCGGTAAGCACCTTTTAACATGGAGTAGCAATAATCCAATATGTTTTTCCCTCTAGTGAGACAGCTAACATACTGAGTGTATCTGGGCAACTCATGAATGAGATTAGCTCTGTTAAAGTCCCAATGAGGCTGGATATTTCCACTCTGTACAAAATATCTGATCAGCTAGAGTCTATAGTGTGCTGTTCATGCAAGCCTGGGGTGAGCCAAAGATGAGATTTTAATTGCTACTGCCTGTTTCTATGTGAATTTAAAATCATCATTCATAGTAAATGGTACAAGGCCAATAGGGGAAAAAAGTCCCCTATCACCCAAACTCTAGGTTCCACTTTTATGAGACCTGTTTCTAGCCTCAGGGCAGCAGTAGAGACACAATTAGGAACTTGAAGAGTTGAGCTTAAAAATTGGATTGTATACTGTAGGTTTGAATGATATAATTGGACAAAGGATCCAGCTGGACACAATAAAGATGTTGGCTTGGCTTTAAATAATTGGAGAGTTGATGGTATGGAGTGGCCACCTATTGTCTAAGGGAATTTAAGAAAAGCAGTTGAACTCCTCTGTGCATTTTCAGTGAAGTAGTCCTTGTGAGCTTTCCAAAATGAAGGAATACCCACAGATATTTGGAACCACAGACCTGCTCAATCTTGTACATCTATGCTCCAGGAACAGATTTTGGGCCTTTTGGCAAATGCCATGGTACTGATTTTCTCATAACTGACTTCTAGCTGGTCTAGCCTGCAGTGCCATCCTAGAGTAGATGCTCTCAGATCTGTGCAGTCAACTTGATGTTATAAAAGTTATCACGTATGACCTTTAGAGCAACATAGTATGATCTGTCAAAACAGTATTTTTTTCCCTTGGTCATTCAAATGTTTTTGTTTAAGTCAGATGCCTGGAAAGAAAATGACAAATGGCTTTTTGAAAAAACATAAAATCTTTCTCCTTTGTCATATTATATACATAATATGTATATATTACATATATACATATGTAATAACACAATGTATTGTGTTATTATTGTTAGTGAAATTTGCTTGTCATCTATCTTTTTCAATAAAACAAACAGCTTCCTTTTCTCAAGGAAGATAGGAAATAGATTTTAAAAAATAACATTCAACTAGAGCAAAGGCAGAGATAGAAAAAGTATAATTGGATGGCCATTTTTACTGGGAAGATCAGCGTGTTTGATAGTCCTGAATGAGCCACATATACAGTGTAACGAATGGATTTTGAGGGAAGCAGAATAGAAATTATGAAGAAGCTTTAGGGCTCCACAAACATACTCAATTCAACTTTATAGCACTAATAAAACAAAGCAGGAATACTTGACACCAAAATTATTGATTGAACAGCATTTTGGAAGTCTTAAGTATAAACTAAAAGAATGAAAGTCTGTTTGCATCTGAACTTAAAAATATGTATAAAGAATTTGGTAAAGAACTAAACAATACACTGAGAGCTAGACCGGTCTCTGGAATTGTGTGAGAATATTCACAAAGATTCTCCATGGAAACAGCTGCTAGAAATAATAAAGATTCAATCAGGAGTATAATCAGCAAATGTGACTAAACACATTTAGTCAAATAGATACAAATGGTAAAATGAAATATAGCAGAATTTCATAGGCTAAACATTCTCCTTCTGAACTCAAGCTTTTAAAGAAAGTTTCATCCACTATTTTTAAATAAGTGTTATTCCCATGAGTTTATTTCTTTTGGAATAATAAAATAAATTCTGACTTCTTTCCTAACAGCATTCAGTGCTGATAATACCACAATATTCCTACTAAAATTAAGCCAGGTATTTGAAAGGTTGCAACATTTTAGTTTATTCTAGTTTATGATACAGTAAGAAAATTTACTGTATTGCTGTACAGCCTGAATATAATCAGGTACAGAACTCGGATAGTTATTATTATGATGCAAGGTATCCTCTGCCTTTAATAACAACCTATGTTTTGTTCTGGGCCCCTGTGACGGTAGTCCTCGACTTCTGACCATAATTGGGACTAGAATTTCCACTACTAAGCAAAACATTTGTTAACCGAGTCATGTCCAATTTTATGATCTTTTTTTCACCGTTGTTAAGCCAATCACTGCAGCTATTAAGTGAAGCATGTGGCTGTTAAGTGAATCCAACTTCCTCCATTTACTTTGCCGGTCAGAAGATCGCTGGCAATCATGATACCAGTATGCTGCAGCCAAAGAAGCCAATGCGATTCTAGTTTGCATTAACAGAGCGATAGAATCAAGATCACGTGAAGTACTAATACCACTTTACAAAACCTTAGTAAGGCCACATCTAGAATACTGCATTCAGTTTTGGTCACCTCATTATAAAGAAGATGTTGAGACTGGAAAGAGTGCAGAGAAGAGCAACAAAGATGATTAGGGGCCTGAGGGTTAAAACATAAAGAATGGTTGAAAGAATTGGGTATGGCTAGCCTAGTGAAAAGAAGGACGTAATAGCAGTGTGTGTTCCAATATTTGAAGGGCTGCCACAAAGAAGACATGGTCAATCTATTTTCTAAAGCACCTGAAGGCAAGACAAGAAACAATGGATGGAAACTAATCAAGGAGAGATCCACCCTCAAACAAAGGAGAAATTTTCTCACTGTGAACAATCAACCAGTGGAACAGCTTGCCTTCAGATGCTGTGGATGTTCCATCACTGGAAGCTTTTAGGAAGAGATAGACAATCACTTGTCAGAAATGATATACTGTAGGTCTCCTGTTTGAGCAGAGGGTTGGACTAGAAAATCTACTAGGTTCCTTCCAACTCTGTTATTCTGAATACTGATTCCTCTGTCTGTGTGTGTGTGTTAGTGTGTCTTGTTTGTCCATAATACTGAATAAGAGCCATCTAACTATCTTCATTTTTAACACTAAAATTATGTAGTGACCTTCCATATCTAAATTTTTTTGCTATTTTTAAATTAATATTGTAGCTCCTCTGGCCATTTGCAAATAGTCAACAATATAAACTTGATTTAACCATTTATTATTTAAGCAGTAATGAACTTTGGGCTGAATAACCATAATCGCCAGCATTTGTGACTGGCAACTTCAGAGGCAGAGTGTTGTAGCGTGGGAATAATGAGAGGCACAAGCAAACTAGTGACAACAGCTCTTTAATTCAGGGTGAGACTTCAGCAAAAGAACACAGGCAGCAGCCTTCTTTATATACAGTTCTGAAACAACTGTTAACCAATCAGAGACATTTCTCATTTGAATTTCCCGCACAAAATAGATACATACACAACACCCCTCCATTCCCAGAAGGCACTTATACTAGCTATTTACATATTTAAATACAAAATCACACAGGTGACCAGGGCGTGACTTTACTCTGGTTGACCTGCGCAGTTCAGTTGTTGGGGAGGCGTCGAGCCAGTCAGAGGGACCTCCCATCTCTCCTGGCTCCACCAATGGAATCTCCTGGATTTCTCCAGAGGCATGGCTATCCCCAGCTGGGAGTGTCGACTCGTTGGGCGGCGCTGGACCCCAGGTTTACCCGATAAGTAATCCAGATTACTCAGGCTTGAGATAGCTGTTTTGGGGAAACTTTGGATGTCAGGTTCAGCAATATTTGGATTTTCACAAGCTTCATAATTTAAACGTTTATGCAATTGATCTATGTGCCTTCTCCAAATTTTACCTTGTCCTACGTCTACAATTTTGGTCCAGTGATTCCTACAATAGTTCCCCCTATCCATAGTGGACGGTTAGCATAATTTCTTGCAAATACTGGGGTCCCTATTTGGAATTTCCTTAATCCCCTCTCTTCCCCCTTAAAGTTGTCTTGTGAGTAATTTGGGTGTAAGCGATCAAGCGTACATCTCAGTTTCCGACCCATTAAAAGTTCTGATGGACTGTGCCCTGTGGCAGTGCACAGGGTGGCATGCTGTATTGTTAAGAATTGATCGATTCTGGCTTGCCAGTCCCCCGCATCTAGTTGGAAAGATCTTCTTTGGTCATTCTTATGAATCTCTCTGCAAGGCCATTAGAAGCCGGATGAAAAGGAGCTGACAATGCGTGTCTTATTCCTAACTCGGCCAGGTAGCTTTCAAACTGTGTTGCCGTGAATTGGGGCCCGTTATCTGATAACAGAGTGTCGGGTAATCTGTGGGTAGCGAATAGCTTTCTGAGGACCTTGATTACTGCCTCGGAAGTGGTTGATGGCATTAAAGCTATTTCCAACCATTTGGAAAAGCAATTATTAGAACATTCTGTCCGTGAAATGGCCCTGCAAAATCAATATGAATCCTCCCCCATGGTCCCTTAGGCTTCTCCCACTCTCTAACAGGAGCTACAAGAGGATCTGGTCGGGACTCCTGGCAAGGTCTGCATTTCCCCACCCTTTCCGTAACATCCTGATCAAGTTGTGGCCACCACACATAACTACGAGCCAGACCCTTCATTCTGACTATACCAGGGTGTCCCTCATATAGCAGTTCTAAAACCCGATGCCTCAATCGCGAGGGAATGACCACCCTATCACCCCACAATAAACAACCACCAAGCATAGACAATTCATTCTTTTTAGCAAAAAATACTTGAAAATCCCCACCGTCCACCTTCGTAGGCCACCCTCTCATGACCCAGCCCATAACAGTATGAATAATAGTGTCTTTTGTAGATGCCTTTGCCACCTCGCTAGACGAGATAGGCCCCAGAGAAATGGCATCGAGCAATAAGACAGGGGCTTCCAGCATCGGGTCCTCCAACAAATCAGGCAGTGGGCATCGGCTGAGGGCATCAGCATGGCCCAGAGTCCGGCCGGGTCGGTGGAACAGTCGATACGAATAGGCAGCCAGGAAAATAGACCACCTGGTCATTCGGGGGGAAAAAGCGGCCAGGGTAGGTTTGTCGCCAGCCAAAAGTCCCAACAATGGCTGATGGTCCATTACAAGTTCAAAAGTCCGGCCAAACAAATATTCGTAAATTTTTTGACCCCCGCCACAGCCGCCAAGGCCTCTCTGTCCAGCTGGCTATAATTTTGTTCTGCACTGGACAGGGTGTGAGAGTAATACGCAATGGGCGCCTCTAACCCATTCAGTAGTCTATGGCTCAATACAGCGCCCACTCCAAAAGGGAACGCATCACAGACTAAAACAAGCAGCAATTCCGAATTGTATTGGATTAGAAAACTGTCCTCCGACAAAAGTTTCTTAACTGCCTTAAACGCGGCCGCTTCAGCCTTGCCCCAGACCCAAGGAACATTTTTTCCTAATAATCTGTGTAACGATTCCGCAACGGTGGCCTTGTTCTTAAGGAACATTGTATAAAAGTTCAGTAGTCCTAGGAAAGCCTCCAGCTCGGCCTTCGACTTTGGTGTGGTTGCATTTTGGATTGCCCTTACTTTGTTCTCTGTGGGGTGAATGCCCGTGCCATCAATTCGGTAGCCCAGAAATTCTACAGATGGTATTGCAATTTTACATTTAGTCTTTTTGAGTTTTAGTCCCGCTTCTCTGAATCTGGTGAGGACTAGCCTAACTCTGTCTCCAAGCTGCGCCTCATTCTGTGCACTAATGAGGACATCGTTAAAATAGGGAACAACCCCCGGGAGTCCTTGAAGTAGGTGCTCCATGGTGCTTTGGAAAAGCCCTGGGGCAATGCTAACCCCAAACTGAAGTCTAGTGCATTTGAATGCACCTCTGTGTGTTACTATGGTCTGCGCTTCTGCCATAGTGTCATCTACCGGCAGCTGCTGGTACGCCTGCGCAAGGTCTAATTTAGCGAATACCTTGCCAGGGCCCATAGAGTGAAGCAAATGATGGACGATCGGGACTGGGTACGTGCTCTGCTGGAGCGCCTTATTGATCGTGCATTTATAATCAGCGCAGATTCTGATTGATCCATCTGACTTGACTGGCGTAACTATTGGGGTCTCCCATTTTGCGTGATCTACAGGGACCAGCACCCCTTGCTTAATCAGTTTATCAAGTTCTGTGTCTATTTTTGGCTTTAAGGCAAATGGTACTTGTCTTGCCTTCAACCTAATCTGGGCTACGTTAGGGTCTAAATTAAACGAAATAGGGGTCCCCAAATACTTGCCTAGCGACTCCTCAAAAATGTCCTGGAACTCATGCAGGAGGCTGTCCTTTAGAGATGGTCCGCTGAGGCTGTGGACTCCTGTGAAGCCCATGCTGAGGGCTCGAAACCACCCTAGGCCCAGGAGGCTTGGTAGTGACTTGCTGACGATCGTCAGGGGAAACTCTTTCTGGAATTCGCTGTAGGTGACCCGGAACATGCCCACGCCTTCCACAGGAACTTGGTTTCCTTGGTAGTCGAGGAGGCGATCTCGTTGCCTTGCTAGTTGATTTCTTCGAAACTTCGGTAATATAGACTTTAGCGTTGCCCAAGACATAATTGACAGGGCAGACCCGGTATCGATCTCCATGTCGCATGGTTTCCCTTCAATCTCTACTCTGGTGTAGACTTTTTCCTCTACAGATGTGCTGGCTTGGCCCATTCTCATGCTGTAGGTGTCTCGCTTTTAATTCTCGCGCTGTTTTCTTGCGCCGCCATCTCTGGTTGGCTGGTTCGAATGTGTCAGTTCTGATTTGTCGTGATGGTCACATGACTTGTTAATTCTCAGAAATTGAGCTCTACAGACTCTAGCCAAATGGCCTTTTTTTTCACATCGCCTGCAAACGGCATCTCGATATTTACAGGACTGTCTCTCGTGGTTTCCACCGCAACTCGAGCAGTTCTCCTGGCGACGACTTTGCTTGCCCTTCTTTTTGTCAGTGTGGAAGACGTCCTCGTCTGACTCTTCCTCCGTACTGGTTCGCGCCTCCTCTCAATGAACAGGTGCTGACTTTGGCCTGTCTTTACTCGGCTGTGGACGTTGTAGCGCTTCGGAGGCCTTGGTGGACGCTTCGTCCGCTCTAGCTTCGTCAAGCACGCCGGCTAATATCAAATCTGGCTTCGCGAGTAGGCGCCTCTGTAACCGAGTGTCTCTAACGCCGCAAATTAACTGTTCAAGGAGTGCATCGTCTAGATCTTGATAGTCGCAGTGTGTTGCAGCTTTTCGAAGTGCAGCCACGTATGCACTGACCAGTTCTCCTTCTCTTTGTACTCGTTGCCAGAGCTCGTAGCGTTGTACAAACTTCGAAGGAACGGGAGCGTAGTGGGCTCTCAGATTTGCTTGCAGGATGTCCCAGGGGACCGTCTGAACTGGTGTAGGTTCGCAGAGAGATTTGGCCATCTCAAAAACATCTGGCCCGCAGTGGCTCAGGAAGAGAGCTCTTTTTCGATTTGCTGAGAGACCTTGCATCTCACTTGCTTCCAGGGAACACTCGAACCTGGTTAGATACGACCCCCATTTTTCACGGGTCGGGTCAAAGGGTTTTGGCGAGACGTAGGCAGACATTGCCATAAGTCTCCATAGCCCGCTCGTCACCCTGGCTGAAACTCAAAGCTCTTTTTGCTTTGCTTCTTGTGGCCTCTATCCCACCTTCATCGCCAATGTTGTAGCGCAGGAATAATGAGAGGCACAAGCAAACTAGTGACAACAGCTCTTTAATTCAGCAGAAGAACACAGGCAGCAGCCTTCTTTAACAACCGCTCTGAAACAACCGTTAACCAATCAGAGACATTCCTCTTTCGAATTTCCTGCACAAAATAGATACATACACAACACAGAGTGAGCTCCTTTGGACTGTACTTCTGTCCAAAGACAGTCCAAACAACTAAATATAGAGTGATTGAGCTGGATGATAATGTTGTTGATGATGATGATACATTTTTTTCTTCAGAAAGAAAATGAGTTTCCTGTAAAGCCCTGCTTTAGGTTTCAATATGTTTAGTTTGTAGAATATCCTTACTCCTTTAGTTATATCTCAGCCTTATCACTTTCCATGATAATAAAATATCTCACTATATTCTGAGATAAACTTCCATCATATAGAAATATTTGTGATCTAAACTGAGGGTGAGGGCACATTGTTAGTGATAACTGAGCAAAGGTTTTTTGAGAGCGTAATGCTTGATTTATGGAAGTAACTGAGAACTGTCTCAGAAATATTGTTTACTTTGATGGTCTGGATAAACCATTCCACTTTTTTTGCAGATGTGCTAGAAAAAACATTGAAATTACAGTATTTTTTCCCATAAAACTAGCTGGATATGTGAAGATAATGAAACCTTCATCTTAACATAGATGACGTCTATCTTCATATTAAAGTTCCATAGACTGTTCAGTGCTTCTCCATTTTTCTTAAGTGTCAAGACATTGTTTTGTGTGAAATGCAAAGTATAATTATCAAACTTAATATAGAATTATGCAAAGGCTCATGCAAAGCTTCCTTGCTTTGAAAATTAATGAGAACCAAATCAAAGTCTGACAACCTAGAAAAAAATATAAAGGTAATACATTACTGCCATTACTACTACCATCTTATCTATCATATTCAGAGTTCATTTTGTCATATTATAGGGAACATTTATATTGAATATTTTTAGAAAATGCAAAAATATAGTTAGAGATTCAGTGGAGCAACTATATGTATTTATATAAAATATAAAGTGGTTGTTCACATACAATGGATGTAGAAAGTCTATACACCTGTGTTAAAATGCAAAGTTTTTGAGATGTAAAAAAATTAGACCAAGATAAATCATTTCAGAATTCTTTCCACTTTAATATAATATGTAAGCTGTACAATTCAATTGAAAAACAAACTTTGTAGGACAAGAAAACAATAAAAACCTAGAACAATGTGGGTTTATAAGTGTTCTTACCCTATTAAAAGTGGCTGTATTCAGAATTAATTAATTACATTCAAACTGATGTTAAATAGTAGTCAGTACACACCTGCCATCAATTAAAGTGACTCTGATCAAGCCCATATAAAGTTCAGCTGTGGGAGTAGGATTCTTCTGATATTTAGCCATGCTCTTCAAACAACTCACAAAGCATCAAAGGGAATCTCAATGTTGTAAGGTACCGGTCAGGATAAGAGTACAAAAAATGTCAAGACATTGGATATACCATGGAACACAATGGAGACAGTAATCAACAAGTGGAGAAAATATTGCATGACAGTGATATTAACAAGAGCTGGATGTCCTACTAAAATTATGGTCTGGTGAGACCAAGGCTGAACTTTTTGGCTATAAGAACAGGGTATGTTTGGCACAAAAACAACCCCGTGCTTCAATAAAAGTATACCATTCCCACAGCAGAGCATGGTGGTGGTTTTCTTCATCTGGAACTAGGATTTTAGTCAAGGTGAGGGAATTATGAACAGTTCCAAATATCAGTCAATCTGGCACAAAACCTTCAGGCCTCTTCTAAAATGCTGAAGATGAATAGGAATTCCACCTTTCAGCCCAACAACAACCCAAAGCATAGCACCAAATTAATAAAAGAATTATTTGAACTTCAACAGAAGAAGATCAAAGTTTTGGAATGGCCCAGCCAGAGCCTGTGGGGTGACCTGAAGAGGGCTTTGCACAGGAGATTCCCTCACAATCTGACATATTTGGAACACTTTTGCAAGGAAGAGTGGGTAAAGATTCCCAAGGCAAGATGTTGATAAGCATGCTGATAAACTCAAACCCCAAAAGACTTAATGCTGTCATAACATCAAAAGGTGCTTGTATAAAGTATTTGTGTAAGGGTGTACACACTTATGCAACCTTAAGACTTTACTGTTTCAACAGGCTGGGCTGGCTTAATAACGAATTTTAATGGGTGTTTTAGTTTTTAATCTGGGCCAAATTATTTAATATGTTTTAAATTGTTTTTAAATTTTATGGATATACGTATTTTATTGTGGCTGTGCACCGCCCTCAGTCCCTCAGGAGAAGGGCGGTATAAAAATTTAAATAATAAATAATAATAAATAAAATAAACCATCTTATTCTGTGTTTTTTATTATTGTTCCGTCCCCAAAAGATTACAGTTTGTTTTTCAATTGACTTGTATATCTTATATGTTATATTAAAGATAGAAAAAAATTAAAGTTATTTATCGGTCTAATTTTTTACATTTCAAAAACCTGGCATTTTAACAAGGGCGTATAGATTTTCTACATCCATTGTATTGTGCTATTTACTTATTTGATTATGTAATCTGATTATTGAATAAGACATATTGACCTGTTCACACATACTAACCTATATTAATCCAGAAATCAAGGTTTCCCAGAATAGGTAGGCTCATATATTATAGTAAACAAAAAAGCCACATCATAGTTTTGTAGCCACTGTTCTATGTACTGGGAGATAATCATGGGTATTTCATTCCCTGATAGATTGTTCCCAATAAATAAAATAATAATAATAATAATAATAATAATAATAATAATAATAATAATAATAATAATAATAATAATAATAATAATAATAATAATAAAAAGATTGTTCCCTTTCTGTACCTGCAAGATTCCAATTCAGGGGAAGAAAGGAAAGAATTACCTTCCTAGACTCCAGTTTTATTCTTATTTTTCTGACTTGACCTAGTTATGTTTTAGGGTAATAAATGGCTCTTTGCTAGAAGAGCAGCCCAGTTTACACTTTCAGACACTGTGATCCTGTTAGCTTCCATCCAAAGTAAATTTAATTTGAGAATATATCCCCGAGAGCATTAAGATTGCTTTTCAAACCTCAAGGATTTTTAGATTTTTTTTTTTTTTGAGGAATAGATTCTTTTAGAATAGCAACAATGATCTTTCAACAAGTTCCTCTAACAACAGTCAGGGGGAGGGTCACCTGGTCTTTGACTTAGCTTTACGTTCTACAAATTGACCCTCATATTGCATATGCCCTGCTTTCCCCTGTTTTCTCTTAGTGGCTGCATTCCTTGAATTCCAGTCCTAATCCCACTGATAATTTAACATTTGGTAACATAGTTTGGACCACAAAACAATAAGACATCTTACCATCCTGGATATGTTTGGTCTGAACTATTCAACCATAATGAGTTCCTCTGGGTACCATTACAACTAAATGTATCTATGGTATCCAGATTTTTAAGTTAGAACTATTAAACAAAGCTATTTTAAATTATAATGAGCCTGCTAATACTATGTTGCCTTGTTTCCAGCCAGGTAAATTGCAGCCTCGTTCAAACTTTTCACAAGGAAGCATATTCTGTTAAGGAAAGCATGTTAAATATATTATTCATAAGACCTCGGAAATCTTCCATGTAACTAAGCAGAGCATACCATCACAGCTTTGCTTAAAATTCAATGCTTCCTTTCTCCATTTTCATTAATTTCAGTTAGAGTTCAATCTCTATGGGTAACAAATATATTTATCTCTCAAATAAGTGTAGCTATGCAAATGAGGGGGAGACTGTATTAGGAAATACAGTTGTTTGCATTTTGTGTATGTTTGTATTCTTTTTGTGAAGATATTATTGATATACCTTGACAGGGACTTCTGATTTCGCAATCCATAATGCTCTTCAATACTGATTTACAGAACTTGCATGTCTTCTTGTAATCCTAATTCACCCATGTGTAGAAAGTCCAGGATGTTTAGAATTTTAAGTGTTTCTCTATCTGTAGGACAAAAGCAGATCATTATTTCTGCACAAACCAACCATTTTAGAAAAATAGAAAGTACATAATTAATTTAGCTTAATACAGCCTAAATTGACATAAAATTGTCCTCCAGAATTTCAAATGAGAGACTTTCCTACAACTAAAGAAATTAGAACTTTTTGCAAATTAATTAGACATTCTGCCCATAGTGACCATCATTATGGCTTGTAATTAAGAACATTACATCTTACTATCCAACAGGTGGCTATCACCATAAAATGACCAGGACTTTGAAATTTTTACTACTGACAGCAAGCGCATCCAATGGCAACCTTATTAGCTAAATAAATTCTTGATTGCTTTGGAGATTTTGGGACATTTCCATGTGTCATTGGCTTAATTCGAGTAGCAAGTTACAAATCTGACTTTCTCTACATTTTGACTGAGATTCTATTCTATAATAGAAGTCAGTTTTTAAATGCCAATATGTTCTCCTTTCATTTTTTTTAGGATGAATCAAAATTAAAGTGTTGATTCAAGTTTCTCTCAATCTTAGTCTTACCTGGATGGAGTCAAGTGTCTCCTTGTTACTTCATATAGTAAGTGTAGGAGATATTTGTAGAAAAAGGATATAGAGGGAAAAAAGCTATACAGTATAAATAACATCAAACAGTTTATGTATTGCATTAAGACAAGATTTAATTTTCTTGGTTTATCTTTAATCAGAATGTAAATTCATCTCCAGGTAGTCTCCAATTTATGATCACAATTGACCCCAAAATTTATATTGCTAAACAAGGCAGTTGTTAAGTGAATTTTGCCCTATTTTATGACCTTTTTTGCCATAGTTTTTAAATTAATTACTGTAGTTGTTAAGTGAATCATGCAGTAATTAAGTGAATCTGGCTATTTCCATTGACTTTGCTTGTCTGAAGCCAGCTGGGAAAGTTACAAATGGTGATCATATGACTTTGGGACAGTGCAACTGTCATAAATACATGCCAGTTGCCAAGCACCTGAATTTTGATCATGTGACCATGGAGACACTGCAACAGTCATAAATTGTTTTTTTCAGTGCTCTTGTAACCTTGAACTGTGCCATTTTAACAGTCACTAAACAAATGGTTGTAAGTCAAGGACTACCTGTATTGTAGTTTTGTTACTATTGGTTTAACCTAATGCATCAGCTAAAGGTGTTTATTCAGCACAATGATTTTAAAAACATAGTTTAGTACAATATATCTTGACATATTTGACAGATCTTGACAAACTTGAACAATGGGCCCTATCCAACAAAATGAATTTCAATGTGAAGAAAAGCAGAGTTTTACATTTAGGCAGGAAAAATCAAAGGTATAAGTATAGATTAGGTGAAACCTGGCTCAAAAATAGTAACTATGAGAGGAACCTTGGAGTCCTAGTGGATGATCAGCTGAATATGAACCAGCAGTGTGCAACAGCAGCTAAAAAAGTTAATACAATCCTGGACTGTATAAACAGAGGCATAGAATCAAGATCACGTGAAGTATTAGTGCCACTTTATAAAACCCTAGTAAGACCACATCTGGAATACTGCATCCAGTTTTGGTCATCCCATTATAAAAAAGATGTTGAGACTTTGGAAAGAGTGCAGAGAAGAACAACAAAGATGATTAAAGGTCCTGTAGATTAAACCATAAAATCATCTGCAGGTTTTGGGTTTGGCTAGTCTAAAGAAAAGAAGAATTAGGGGTGACATGATAGTGTATTCCAGTATTTGAGGGGCTGCCACAAAGAAGAGAGGGTCAAATTATTCTACAAAGCACCGGAGGGGGCTTTTAGCAGGGGCTGGACTAGAAGACCTCCAAGGTCCATTCCAGCTCTATTCTATTTTATTCTTAATACATATATTAATCTGGATATACAGTATATGTTCCAACTAGAAGATTCCAGATCCACATATTTATACAATACTAAACTAAAAACTAAACTACATAAAGCAGTTAAACATTAGATAAAGCAGTTTTCTGTGAAATTAAACCATGTGTTGTTGGATAGCAATGGCTTTTTTTCCTTCTGCAACCATTGCATTTTCTGAATGATGAGCCATCAATTTTCTGGCTTTGGGATTTTCAAAATGGCATGTCTAGTGGAAATGGTAAATGGAAATTTGCTAATGTGGAAGTTATCATAAAAATTTCTATCAACAAAATTGCCTGAAAAACATTATATATATATATTACGAAATCACATTCGTCATCTTCTGGCTGAAGTTCTCGGTTTGGTTCTTATGGGCAAACTATGTGATCGTAACTGACGTTTTTCTATGAAAAGAGACAAAGGTGTATTCTGATTGGTCGACAGTGTTGTTGTATTCTGATTGGCTGATGACGTAGCTATATTTTGATTGGGTGGAAGCGCTGTTGTTTGGTTGTGGGTTAATGGATAAATTATGCTGGAAATGGTGGCAACACAGGCATTATGATGAATCTTTGATCTATGGTTTATATTTTGTGTTAAGATTCGTCTGTCTATAAGAGCAGGTTTCCAAATAGTAGGCAGAAGGGAAGTGTCATCACATTTATTCATACAATATGGTCTTTTCTCTATTTCAATTGGCTCTCTGATTATTCTGCCATTGAGATGTTCTATTTTTGCAACTGTTTTTGTGTTATTAAAATTAATATTATGTCCTGTGGCATTTATGTGTTGTACTAATGATGATGTGTGTTCTTTCTTTTTTACTGAATTTTTATGTTCCTCGATGCGCACACTCATTCTTCTGTTGGTCTGTCCAATATATGTTGAGGGGCAGGAAGCACACGGGATTTCGTATATCCCTTGATCTTCTAATTCTATTTTGCCTTTAGGGTTTCTCAGAATAGACGATATCTTTCTATCTGTGCAAAATATGGTTTTGATGTTGTGTCTATGTAGTATTTTGCTAATTTTATCCATTGTTCCTATAGGGCAAGATGTCTTTCCCATTGTTTTGTTCTTCTTGTTGATTTCTCTTCTGTCTGGGTGTTACATGCTGGATCATACTGATGATTTTATTTCTACAGAACCCATTTGATGTCAGTACGTTCATCATAATGCCTGTGTTGCCACCATTTCCAGCATAACTTATCCATTAACCCACAACCAAACAACAGCGCTTCCACCCAATCAAAATACAGCTACGTCATCAGCCAATCAGAATACAACAACACTGTCGACCAATCAGAATATACCTTTGCCTCTTTTCATAGAAAAACATCAGTTACGATCACACAGTTTGCCCATAAGAACCAAACCGAGAACTTCAGCCAGAAGATGACGAATGTGATTTCGTAATATATATATATAATGTTTTTCAGGCAATTTTGTTGATAGAAATTTTTATGATAACTTCCACACTAGCAAATTTCCATTTACCATTTCCACTAGACATGCCATTTTGAAAATCCCAAAGCCAGAAAATTGATGGCTCATCATTCAGAAAATGCAATGGTTGCAGAAGGAAAAAAGCCATTGCTATCCAACAACACATGGTTTAATTTCACAGAAAACTGCTTTATCTAATGTTTAACTGCTTTATATAGTTTAGTTTTTAGTTTAGTATTGTATAAATATGCAATACAAAATACATGAACAATGTATTCCAACCGTTTGAAAAACAGGGGACTTGAAATAGGGTTGCCAGGTCTGCTTCCAAAAATAGCAGACAAGCAGGGGGGGGGGGGGTTAAGTAGTAAAAAAATAAAAAAAATGTACAATTAAATTATATATTTTCTTACAAACATTTTGACACGTATTAAAATAATCACTTCAAAACTTTACTTAAAATTCAAAACATCAAATATATTATAATAATATGTAAAATATTAAATTACATTTTACTTTGCTGTCGTGTGTATTTTTTATTTGACTGCTCAGCTTTGATCAATTCTTTATGTTTAAGGAATAATTCTTTAATTTCAGTACAACATTTAGAAATATTAAAAAATATACAAAGTTCACTTCAAACTGATACAAGCAGTCGGTTACGTTCATCAGTCCACAAATTTCCCATGACACTGAAAATTTGTTCAACGTTTGCATTTGATACCGGAATTGATGCACAATACTGGAACAGTTTCAGTAAACTCGGAGCTGGCTCTTTCTTGAAAAAGTACGTCCACTTATCAAGGGATGAATCGCCCTGCAAATGAACATAAACTTCTAAGGCAGAAATTCATCGAAGAGAGTGTTGGGTGGAAGTTCTTCTCGCCATGGTGATAATAACCAGATGTTCGTCATTTCTTCTAAAGTTGGAGGATTATTGCGATCAATTAGATTGAAACAATTTAGTGTCTCATATACTGAATCGTTGAAATTATACCACTTTTCTAGGTACGCAATGGCTCTTTGATACACGTTGATGGCTTCTTTCTTGAACTTTTGCACGGCATTCTCAGGCAAATGTTTTTCACGTAAGGCAAATAAAACTTTCATTCCAAAAAACTGCTCATCATATTTTTTTGGCAAAGAATCACGCAGCTTACACATGATAATGTGAAGATCACATGCAAGAATTTTCTTGCTTTCCAGCTTCAATAGGGTGTCTTGCATTATTGACATGAAGAAGTGTGTGAAATATAAATACAATTCTGAAATTGTTGGTTCATCGTCCTTTGCGAGTTCATTTTCCTGATCCGAAATAAGGTTCCAGATAACCTTATGGCACTCATCAGATCCAAGAGAAATAAAATACAATTTTAGAGGTATCCAGTTTAAAAGAAGTCTTTCGACCGCTTTAAACAAACTTAACCAACGTTTTGGAACATGGTGCAAAACTTCATGGAATTCTGACTCGCAAAACTCAAAAAATGATTTCAACTCTTCTCGTTTCTTTGCAGAATTCGAAAATTTGGCAAAAACCTTCAGCACTACATTTTCGATATCAAAAGATAACTGCTTTAATGCATTTTTTGCGCTGTGGTGTAAAATGTGATTATTGCAATGAGCATTCGATCTTTGTCTCATTCTAACTTATGAAAAAAAAGACAAAACGTGATTCTCCTATCCTTCTTCTCTTAGACTGTACAGCTTTAGATTACGTACCATTTCATCATAAAGCTTTTGAATTAAAAAAATGTCCACTATTTTGTGAAAAAAAATAGTGAACATAATGTGAAAAAAGTGGACTGTCCGCTCAAATAGTGGACATCTGGCAACCCTACAGCCTTACAATAGTAACATAAATAGAACTGGTAAACTAACTAAAAATCAAAACCAAAGTTGAAAATAATATTTTAAGTATTACTGAGTGTTGTTCAGAAGAAATATCATCATCATTAAAATACTGCAGAACAAGAATAAATGAATAAAATCAGGTAATAAAAAATACAAAGCAGAGAATTCTAATAGAATAGTGGAATACTAAATAATAACAACTTTACACAAAGAGAGTTAGTAAACCAGATTACAGCCCTTGATCACATAATGACTAAGATTGTACAGAAGACATTGTAGATCAATTGCGAAACAAGACTGGAAGAGATGGAATTCAAATACACCATTAAAAAACTAAAACAGTGATAATCTAATTTAGCCTGCCTCCATTGTGGACTGGGGATAAGGGAAAGGTTAGGTAATCAACATATGTCTTCTATAAAAATTTTTTGGATATCTCCATCTTACAGTTAATAAAAAGTGCAGATTAGCCAAAACTATTGTTTTAGATTTGGAAAATAAAAAATTGGTGGTATATAAGTGCCCAGAGAATTAGGAAACATTTCAACATATTAATAACAAGAAAAAAGTCAAGGAAACAGTTGGTCCACTAAAGAGAAAAGATGGCAAGGAAGTAACAGGCAGAAGGGAGAAAGCAGAGCTTTCTTTGCAACAGTCTTCACGCAAAAAGAAATTATAGCCCAACGTACCAAAAAAGCTACTGTAAAAGACAAACCAGAAATGAAAATTAAAATAAGTAAGAAAATGGTAAGAGAACATCTATCTGACCTTGATGAATATAAATCACTGGGACCTGACAGATTACATCCCAGGATTCTGAAGGAGCTGGCAGATGTTATCTCAGAACCTGTACCATATCTTTCAAAAATCCTGGAGCACTGGGAAAGTACCTGATGTGGTTCATCTCTTCAAGAAAGGAGGAAAAAAACAGTCCCAGGAAACTACAGACCAATCAGTCTAACATCAATACCTGAAAAAATCTGGGAAAAGATAATAAAAAAAAAGATCTGCCAACATCTAGAAACGAGTAAAGTAATAACTAGAAGTCAGGATGGTTTTGTTAAAAACAGATCATGCCAAACCAATCTTTTTTTTTTTATTATTGAAAAGTTTTACAAAAAACCAAAAATTTTCTCCTTTCAACTCTTCTCGTTTCTTCGCAGAATTCGAAAATTCGGCAACTACATTTTCAGCACTACATTTTCAATATCAAAAGATAACTGCTTTAATGTGCTGTTGTGTAAAATGTGATTATTGCAATGAGCATTCGATCTTTGTCTCATTCTAACTTATGAAAAAAAAGACAAAACGTGATTCTCCTATCCTTATTGTTTTAGGCTGTACAGCTTTAGATTACATACCATTTCATCATAAAGCTTTTGAATAAAAAAAATGTCCACTATTTTGTGAAAAAAAATAGTGAACATAATGTGAAAAAAGTGGACTGTCCGCTCAAATAGTGGACACCTGGCAACCCTAACACAGAAAAGTCTCTCTCCACAGAACTAGTCCCTGGGGCCCAAAGGGTTGGGGCCGCTGGTCTACAGGAACTGACCAAACTGCAAAATAAGCCATATATGGTCCCAAAACAGCTAAATCAGGGGTGAAATCCAGCAGGTTCTGATAGGTTCTGGAGAACCGGTAGCGGAAATTTTGAGTAGTTTGTAGAACCAGCAAATGCCACCTCCGGCCTGCCCCAGAGTGGGGTGGGAATGGAGATTTTGCAATATCCTTCCCTCAGGAGTAGGGAGGGAATGGGGATTTTGCAATATTCTTCCCTCAGGAGTGGGGTGGGAATGGAAATTTTGCAGTATCCCTTCCATGCCATGCCCACCAAGTAACACCCACTAAGCCACACCACGCCCACCAAGCCACGCCCACAGAACTGGTAGTAAAAAAAATTGGATTTCACCACTGAGCTAAATCAATTGTTGGAAATGTCATTCATCTCATGGATTCCCTTAGTTAAAATATTAAATAGTAGACTTTCAAAAAGTAAAAAACAAATTTTGCTAAATATGAGCTTCTGAACTCCAGGAATTCTGATTGACTGTGTATGGAAAAAAGAAAAGAGAGCGATTTATACCCCTAAATATTAGCCTAAAATTCTTATTCTCAGAAATAAAGTAGGCAGTTGATAAATTCTCTTCATATTCAGTTTACACAAATCTCTCATAACAAAAAAAAAAGTTTACATCATATTCCCTAAATCCACAGTCTTATGCTGGATTACTTAAATGAAATTTCCAGTGCATTTTACAGGCTTTCTGTTTGAATAGACTATAATAATTCTGCATTGTTAAATTTCTCAGGAAATGGAACTTTCCACTTTCAGAAATCCTTAAAAATACCCATGTATTTAATGAATGAGACTTAAATAGAAAGTAGGGTAAAACAACAGAGAGCAGGCCACAGAGGAATAGGCTGTGCTCTCCCGTGTTTTAGCAGTTTTTAAATAAATCATCATCATCTATTCAATCGTGTCTGATTCTCAGCTATTTATGGATCAGTTCTCTCTACATTTTCCAATCTTGTCCACTTTCGTTCTGTTGTCTTATCCTCTGGCTAGTGTTGGCTTTGACTAGTTACTGGGTTTGGTGGTGGTCTCATTTTCTTTGAGTGATGACTTTTTCCAATGAGTTTGATCATATGATATGCCCAAAATAAGACAGAATTTTGTGATTTTTTTTCCAGAAATATGTCTCATTGTATACGTTTGCTTGTTGTCCTCTGCAGAGGTGTCTTTTCCAATAATAATTCTATTTCAAATGAATTGAATTTCCCTTGTCCAGATTTTTCATGATCCAACTTTTGCAATTGTAAGTGCAAGTGTGAACCAGCACAGTTCTATAGCATGAACAAATTTATATTTACTTTCCAGGCTTTCCAAATAATGTTTGCAAATTGGCTTTCTGATTTGTGTACAATGACTGTATCAACTTGACCCAAGTAGGTGTTGGCAGCCCTAGGTCTCTCTACAGTTTGATATGATTGATATAATTGAAGGCTTTCTTTGAGTCAATAAAAAAAGTATAGATGTTCTTTTGATATTTTTCTATCATCCATCCTAAATTTGCAATATAGTCATGAGTGCAGTGACCCCTTCTGAAGCAAGATTGAATATGAATATCTGGTAATTCCCTTTTGATGGGCGGTGCCAGATGTTATTGTAATATCTTAAGGAGAATCTTCCTAACATGAGGGAAAGGGGCAATTGTGCAGTAATTGGACCAATTCTTGGAGTTGCTTAAGGTTTCATAATAATTCTATTTCATAATGGAATGAACACTAATTGTTTCCAGTTCTGTGGCCATGTCCCCCCCCCCACACACACACACACTCTCACACATTTTTTGGCACATTACCATGGAGATTGTGAATAGTACAGGCCTCAGCAATTTTGCAGAGATGGTATCAACATTGTGGGCTTTGTTGTTTGGCAGTTGGCTCAGTGTCCACAAGACTTTTTTATTTTATTTTTTTATTTTTTAAAATTTTTATTATTTATTTATTTCATCAAGCATGTATTTTATAACAGATACAAGTGTAAACATAATTATAAATACATGAAAAAGATATGAATAAAAGAAAACATTAGGACAGGGATGGTAGGCACGCTGGTGCGCTTATGCACACCCCATACAGACCTCTAAGGAATGGGGTGAGGTCTACAGTAGACAATCTAAAGTTTTGGGGATTTGGGGAAGAAACCACAGAGTCAGGTAGTGCATTCCAGGCATTGACAACTCTGTTACTGAAGTTGTATTTTCTGCAGTCTAGTTTGGATCGGTTTATCATGAGTTTGTATCTATTGTGTGCTTTTGTTCTGTTTTGGTTGAAGCTGAAGTATTCATTTGCTGGTAGGACATTGTAGCAGATGATTTTATGTACTATGCTTAGGTCAGACTGAAGACGGCGAAGTTCTAAGTTGTCTAAGCCCAAAATTTTGAGTCTGGTAGCATAAGGTATTTTGTTGCCAGTAGAGGAGTGGAGGACTCTTCTTGTGAAATATCTCTGGACTCATTCGATTGTATTAATGTACAATATGCAGTGCGGGTTCCAGACAGATGAGCTGTATTCAAGAATTGGTCTGGCAAAAGTTTTGTATGCCCTAGTTTGCAGTTCAATATTACCGGAGAAGAAACTACGCAAGATTAGGTTAACAACTCTTAATACTTTTTTAGCAATGCTGTTACAGTGAGCGCTGGCACTTAGATCATTTGAGATGAGTACTCCAAAGTCTTTGACATGGTGAGGGTCATCTGTTAGGTCGTATCAATCAAAATTTTGTGTTTTTATTTTTTTTTATTTTTTTTATTTTTTTATTTATTTTTGCCAATGTGTAAGACAGAGCACTTGTTGGTTGAGATTTGGAGTTGCCAACTGTTTGATCATTTTGACACATAGTCAAGGTCTTTTTGTAGAGTAGCAGCATTGTCAGTGGTGTTGAATAGTTTTACATTATCTGCAAAGAGAACGTAGTTACTTATAATATGATCGCAAAGGTCATTTATATACAGTATAAAGAGTGTGGGTACTAAAATGCTATCTTGGGGGACACAGCTGTTAATAGGTGCAGGGTTCAATAAGGTGTTCCCTATTTTGACTACTTGCTGCCTGTTTGATAGGAACACAGCTATCCACTTATGCAGGAATCTGTAAATGCCATAAGATTTTAGTTTTAGAAGTAGCTTGTCATGTACCACTAAGTAGAAGGCTTTACAGAAGTCTATATAAATTGCATCTATTGATTTCTTCCTGAAGGGATGGCTGGTTCTGTTTCTGCTTCCATTTTCTTGTCATCCTAAATTGACTGGGTCTCTGTATTGCTGCCATACATCTCTTCTGCATATTCTCACCATCTGTTGTTGACACCTTCATGTGTTGACATCACATTGAGAAAGATATCTGATTAGTTTGAGATCCTTTCCATGAATTTTCTTGGTGAGATTTTAACAAAGTAGATAATCTTTTCTTACATCATTACTCCTCATTGTCTGGGTATGGGTCCATCATGCAAGTGTATGGCTAGGTTAAGAAATCAGCATTATAATATTCTATTGTGTTTATGATCTTTACAAGTCAGTTTCTAAGCAACGAGCAAAAACTGATCTAGAAAAAATTAATTATTTTGCCTTTTCATCAATACAAAGTTAGTCCAGAGATTGAGAGGTGACAAATTTCATTCAGATATCCTTTAACCTCTACCATTTAGAAACACAGAATCACCTTTTTTTGCAACAGCCCAAACGTAATGTATGTAAAAGATGGTTGCAAAAGTCAAAGAAAGATAATAATACTTCTTAAGAATGAGGAATTCAGTATATGTAAAATATTTGTATTATTTTTTTTTTAAAAAATAAAATGTTTCTAACTGTTCTTAACACCTGAAAGGTCAACTTCTTTTTTTTATTATCTTGAATTTTTCTAAGCATCGTGTTTTCTCCAGGCAGGCTTGCCTTTGCATTATGTATCCAAAATATCTAGATTTTATTGTCATTAATGTGTTTTTTATTTATGAAGAGGTTAATACATAACACATGAACTGCTTGTGTTTATTAAATTCAGCTTGATCACAACCTTTGCTGGAACAAAAATAACTTCAAAAATATTTTTCTTCAAGAAAAATACCATTACTTGCCATAACATGGGTGGATAACAACTTTGGGTAAATACCAGATTAACTTATTCATGCTACATTAACCCCTAGTATGACAGACTGTTTGGCTTCTTGATTAGTTATTTATTCTATGTAGCTTCTATAATAGCATCTAGATACCCCCTCACCCACCACTTATTTAGTACTGATTGTTCTAAACTTCCCACTTTAGACTGTTCTAATGTCCAAAGACTACTTTCTAATGTTTGCTTGGTAATACTGCAGGTGGCCTCTCTGTGTGTTTTGAATTGACAGTAATGCTTACTTTTTCTATGTTTAATCAGGCAATATATACCATTGGCCTGCTGAACCATCTTCTCTCTTTTATCTATTCTGAATAATAACAGTTTTCATGTTTTTAAAAACCTATGGTTGGTATTCTTATTTGTTAGCCTGATTGGACAAGACTTTTCAACTATATTGTAACTATACTTACCACATATATATTTCTATCTATATGGCCTTGCTACTGCTGCCATGTCTGCACTGATACATTTTTATTGCATAACTAGCTGTACCCGGCCACACGTTGCTGTGGCCTAGTCTGGTGCTTCCGCTGGGCTAAAAGAGCGAGGCTGAAGTTCCAAACTCTCCACGAACATTTGGTGGGCATGGCCAACTCGACGTCACTCATTTTCATCAGTCATATGACAGCCCCCGAGCCACGCCTACGCAGCTGGTGATTAGGGCAGAGAGAACCGGTTGCTAAAAAACAATGGGAACCACAAAATCCTCCCTCTCTGTCTCCCCCTCTCTCTTTGTATCTCTCTATGTCTCTCTCTTCCCCCCTCTCTCTGTATCTCTCTCTGTCTGTCTCTCTCTCTCCTCCCTGTATCTCTCTATGTCTCTCTTTCTCCCCCCTCTGTATCTCTCTATGTCTCTCTCTCCCCGCTCTCTGTATCTCTCTGTCTCTCTTTCCCCCCTCTATATTTCTCTGTCTCTCTCCCCCCTCTGTATCTCTCTATGTGTCTCTCTCTCCCCCTCTCTCTATATCTCTGTCTCTCTCTCTTCCCCCTCTCTCTGTATCTCTCTCTGTCTCTCTCTTCCCCCTGTATCTCTGTCTCTCTCTCCCCCCTCTGTATCTCTCTATGTCTCTCTCTCCCCCCTCTGTATCTCTCTATGTCTCTCTTCCCCCCTCTGTATCTCTCTATGTGTCTCTCTCTCCCCTCCTCTGTATCTCTTTACATCTCTCTCTCTCTCCCCCCCTCTGTATCTCTATGTCTCTCTCTCTCCCCCCTCTCTCTGTATCTCTCTCTGTCTCTCTCTCTCCCACCCTCTCTCTCTGTATCTCTGTATGTGTCTCTCTCCCCCCCCCCCCCGTCTCTCTGTATTTCTCTCTGTATCTCTTTCCCCCTCTCTCTGTTTATCTCTGTCTCTGGCCCAGCCTCTTCTGCATCCCCTGCCATTGCCCTTACCTTTTCAGGTCAGGCCTTCACAGCTCTCCGCACCACAGCATGTTATGTTAACAATATATTTGTTTCTACTCTCCTACCTATCTTAAGCTAGAGCCCATTACTTTAATTTACAACTATTTATATTTTATAGAATTATGAATTTCTATATCTAAGTTTCTATTGCTATGTTTGTAGCACTATATTTTTCTTATCTGGTTTTGAGCTCTTTAAATCTTTCCAATCAAATCCAATCAATCTTTAATACAGGTAGTCCTTAATTTACAACCACAACTGAAACCAAAATCTATGTTGCTAAGTGAGAAATTTCTTAAGTGAGTTTTGCCCCATTTTACTACTTTTTTTTGTTGTCACATTTGTTAAGTGAATCACAGCAGTTGTTAAATTAGTAACCCTGTTGTTAAGTGAATCTGGTTTCTCCATTGACTTTGCTTGTCAGAAGGTTGCAAAAAGTGATCACATGACCCAGGAACAGTGCAACCGTCATAAATGTAAGTCAGTTGTCAAGCAGCTGAATGTAAATCACATAACCATGAGTATGCTGCAATGGTCATAAGCATGAAAAATGGTAATAAGTCACTTTTTTCAGTACTGTTGTAACTTCGAATGGTCACTAAGTGAATTGTTGCAAGTCGAGGACTACCTAAGTCTTCTGTATCTGGACTGCTGATATTTTTTTGTTGATATATTTTGGAATTATATCTAGTGAAAAATTGGTGATTTAATTTTCAAAATTCATGTGGTAAAATGTTCATTTTTTTTCATGGCATTGCCAAGATTTGTTACTAAGTTATTTATCTATCCTGTAAATTATTGATGGAGTGACATTTCATAACCAGTCTGCTTTTCCCCAAAATTCCCTTCATCTGTGCTTCCTATAAATATTCAGGTATATATGTGCAAATGCCCATTTTTAGACATTTCATTCAGTAAAAACACAACTGCAGCTGTGGTGTAGTATGTTTCCTCAGAGAATAGAGCAACAATTTTTATAGCATTTTTAAACATGTAAATGTATGTGCTACCTGAGTCTTCTGTATCTGGACTGCTAATATTTTTTTGTTGATATATTTTGGAATTATACCTAGTGAAAAATATGTGATTTAATTTTCGAAATTCATGTGGTAAAATGTGGTGTGTTGGTTTTACATCCAGCAGGTGGCGCTGTTTTTCAATGTTTTTCAATGTTTGTCAATGTCTTTCAATGTTTTCCAATGTTTTTCATGTTTTTACCTGTCACAGGTGTGACATGTATATAATATAGGTATATAAAAACACGCCCGTAGTCGAATGCAACATTGTGTCAAAATTTGAAAGCAATCGGTGAAGAACTTTCGGAGATGTGCAGTTATGTACAAACGGACATTTACATTTTTATTTATATAGATTAACAACTGTAAGAGATTGACCAGTGGGGTTGAAGGGCAGAGTTGTAACTGTCGAGATCCCACACTCGACACGTATGCGTAAGGAAGTGGAGAAGTACGTGAAAGAGTGTCATGTGTGCGCTGTAACAAAGGCAAGACCTGGTAAACCACTTGGTCTTCTACAACCGGTCGCTAAACCCAGTAAACCATGGGAAGAGATAGGGATGGATTTCATCGTAGACCTCCCTGATAGTAAAGGTCACACAGTTATATGGACTGTGGTTGACCTCTTCTCTAAACAGGCTCACTTTATTCCCTGTAAAGGCCTGCCGAGCGCGAGACAATTGGCTCTACTGTTCGTACGGCATATATATCGATTGCATGGTACACCCCGACGGATCATCTCCGACAGGGGTGTACAGTTCACGGCACGGTTTTGGCGTGGCTTTGTTAAGTTAATAGGTTCATCGCAAGGGTTAAGTTCTGCTTATCACCCTAGTACAAATGGAGCTGCAGAAAGAGCTAATGCCATGATAGAGAGATATCTCCGTTGTTACGTATCGTATCAGCAGTCCGATTGGTCGGACCTCATACCACTTGCCGAAGTAGCCTATAATAATGCAGTACACCGGAGTACTGGGGCTACTCCGTTTCAAATTGTGTATGGGCGGGACTTTAATGCAATCCCTGAATTGGAACCAGATGCGCAGGAGGGAGTGTCCCCTAGGGAGTGGGGCATCCGTATTGGTGTTCAGTGGCCAAAGATCAAAGAAGCGTTACAAAAGGCGGCAGGAGAGTATAAAGAGTTCGCTGACAGAAAACGAAAGGATCACAAACCGTTTCGTATAGGAGACCAAGTGTACGTATCCACTAAATACATTAAGTTACAAATACCTAGTAAGAAATTAGGTCCAAAATACCTCGGGCCCTTTACTATTGTAAGAATCATAAATCCGGTAACTGTTGAGCTTAAGTTACCATCGTTACTGGGTAAGGTCCACCCAGTCTTTCATAGTAGTTTATTAAAGCCAGCAGGCAATATGCGCAGCTCTACAGACCGCCCAGGACCGTTGGTGGGTTCCCATTACGAAATCATAGAAATCCTTGATTCAAAACTGAGTAGAGGGAAATTAAAATACCTAGTGAGGTGGAAAGGTTACCCTCTGGAGGATGCCTCATGGGTATCGGCTGACGACCTGCAGGCCGAGAGGTTATTGAAACGATATCACAAAAAATACCCCCACAAACCGGGAAATACTGCGATAGCAATGATATAACCCCGTGTTAATGTCCTTTCTTATGTTTTACAGGTGGACCCCTGGTAGGGGGAGCCGCCTGTCGAGATCCCACACTCGACACGTTGACGACGAGTGCTCCTGCAGATGAGAGATCAACGCGATGAGGCTATGGGGGTGGGGGTTGGGTTAAGTATCCTAAACACGGATTGGTGGAGGGGGTGTTAGGGAGGCAGGCGGACGGTCACCTGGCGGCCGCGGTAGGGTTTGGAACAGCTGTTACGCATTATCACATATGAGAGGGGCGTGCCGGCAAGGAGGAGCCGAGAAGGGCGGTAAGGGGCGCGATTATTTAAACAGCATTAAGTGGCGTTGCCGCCCAACGCCGACTTTGTATTATCCTCACCTGAACTCAGCAACTATTTGCACCACCTTTGGACGCCGAATAAACCGGTTTCTGCTTCGAAAACCCATTGATTTGCAGCGTGGTTTATTTCCGACTACGGGTGACGGCGAGAGAGCTGAGAGTAACATGACAGTCACTGTTTAGTCATTAAGAGCATTAAAGTAAGGTAAAGGTAACCCAATAATTATCTCCATATGAAATGGTAGGGCCCTTTTGTGTTCTTCACCTAAATCAAGGTGAAGATGATGATAGATAGATAGATAGATAGATAGATAGATAGATAGATAGATAGATAGATAGATAGATGAAGAAAACTTACCAGAAAGAAGTTTCATTAATGATCATAATAAAGCATCAGGTTGAGCATCTACTATAATGATCACAATGGGAAAGAAGCTAGAACTATGTACATATCTCAAAATTTGGAGATATAATCTATATATCTAGTCTTCATATCCAAGAACATAGAGAAGATATTGTTAATATATACTAGAAATATACTAGCCAATATAATACTTACTTGATATTAATTCCTATTTGCTTCTGAAACTCTTCTTTGCTCCTGAAAATATAAAATTATATGCATTTTTGAGTTAATTAAATTTGAGTTGAGCTTTGTCAAATTAATTTTCATTGCTCAGTTAACCAGTTAACTAGCAGGCATGGATAATGTTCCTAAATGTTATACCACAAACTAGCTGAATATGACAGAATCTATAGATTCATTTAAGCCATTCATGGCAGATAAGGAAATATGCTGCACATATGATTCTATTTTCTTGTAATACTTCAAATTTGCTTGTTGGATTTTATCAGTCTGCTTAAAGGACAGATATCCAACTCAAGTTAAAAAGGAATGACACAATTATATTTGGAGAATAAGAATATCCATCAGCCTAAAATGAAGTCTGCCTTTTAGTGCTATTACTAATTATTATGCAAAAGCATTAATGGTCCCAAATTTACTACCGGAACTCAAAATAAGGACAAAATAGCATTGTAACTTCTTACAATGCTACAATACACCTTGATTACAAATTTCAAGGTGTCCATTTTAGAACAATAAAATCTGCTAGCATTAGAGAATGAAAAATTGCTGAACTCACATATATCAAAAGTTTTCTGGTTATCTAGAAAGCTTTAAAAACAGTGAGTATTTCACATATCACAGTTGCTAATTGATGAGATACTGAGTTATATATAACATGCATAAAACCCTATATAATTTTACTGTTCCATGCCTCTGTTGAAGTGAAGTACATCTCATGAAAATTGTATGCCTTTTAATAAAGTCTGTAAGTCAGAAATGGGGCTACCAGACTCTTTTTCATTTTTGATGTAATAGAGAGAAACCCACTTGGAATATCACACATACAAACATATAATTCAAGGCAATAAACAAATCAGTTAAAGTACACTCTTTCCCTTACACAATTCAATTTATTTGTTATGTCACCCATTGATAAAAAGTAATAAGAGAAAAAAGAGAATATTGAGACACAAACAAAGTCTTTGAGGACCTCTAGAGAAGCTGAAGGAGTGAAAACATGCAAAATAAAATCATACATTGCATTAGGTAACAGGATGACAGCTGCATAAGTTATGATCTTACCTTGATTTTCTTTATTTTAAGGATGTTCAAGAAGCCTTTCTTCATACAGTCACTTCACAATCTAATACAATATTTATTTTGTACTGCTAACATACACATACATAACACGTAGAGAGATATACACAAAGAAACTGAAAAATACATTATTGCATCAGATGTATGATAGCATGGCAATAAAGTAAAATTGTTGATAGCATTTTTTGCATATTTCTAGTTAGATTAGTAGAAAAGAAGAAAGATTAACTAACCTGATAATATAAATGATACAGTTTATATCATTTATATTATCTTTCTACATACCCCTTTCCCCAAAATCATGCTCTTCTTTCCAGCTTGAACTAAGTTCTATTCCAGTTCACGTCATATATCAATTATTGCTCCCACACCCAGGGAAGAGTACTTTCTCCATGAGTAATCCGTCTATGTCAGATTGTCAATAGAAATATTTCTGATTTAGAGAAAAGGCGGAGATAAAGTCGCACCAATATGGTGTACTTTCCATAGGGCTCTATGGAAGTTTGCCAAATTCCTCCTGCTAAGCCACCCTGGAGGGGTGGTGAAGAAGAAAAGATACTCCGTAGATCACAAGACCACAAACTCCTTGGTCAATCTGGAGGAAAGCTCTCAAACTGGCAGGGAAAAAAAGGACGGCCATTGCGTGCCTGACCAAGGCTGTGAGAGCCCAACTGGAAAAGAATGAATGAAGATTGAGGAGGAGCGGTGAGGCTGAAATGAGTGAGAATTTTCCAACTTCTGTTGAGGAATTTGCCCCTTTAAAAATTGGCTTGAGTGACAGTGGGATTGTAAAAGTGGGTGTAGATTTGTTTACTTTTCACCCCCTGAGAATAGCGGCAAATAAGCACAAAAGCTGAAATAGATCTGGACAAGAAAGTGAACCATTTGAGAGAAAAAAGTTTTAAAAGAGGAAATTTGGACTGGCTATCTTAATGACAATATTAATTGGATTTTATTGAACTAAATTTTTTTCTTAGAATGCTAAACTTGGATCCTGGAATCCCTAAAAGAAAGAGATTTGGCTTATTTTAAATGAAGTTAAAGGAGAAGACTAGAAGAGAAATAGATCAGCAGTGACACCTACTGGCCGGAAAAACTCTTAAAGTGAAAGTAAAGAAAAGAAAGTGAGATAAACAATTGACCTTGGGTGGTTTATTGAAAGAACATTGTTACAAGACTCAGATAAACTGTCTGCACCTGGGAACTGTTTATAGAGAGAACTGCAGAGAAAGAGAGTGGAAATAGTGTGAGTATTAAACATTGTAGCTCTCTGAATGGATATCAATTTTATAAACTGAGCAACTAAAACTGGAAAATAGCAGAAGTTGTTTATAAAGCAAGTGACAACTTCCTTCTTTTAGCTCTCCTATTTGGTTATTTATAATCTGTTTGACACAATTTTGGGGTTTGGTGGGGCTTTGTGGATTACAATTTATCAAGAAGAAAACAACCTTTTTGAAGAGAACTTTGGACTATGGATATTTTGGTTTTGTGAAATATAAAAGCTAAAAGGGTGAAGTGACCTGAGGTCTGAAAATAAGACCTCAGGTCACTAGGAATAAGAAAGAAAATTGTTGGACTGTTTCAGGTGTATTCTTTAAATTGGGTATTATTGATTGTTGTATTATTGATTGATAATATTACTATCTATAGATAGTATGCTGCATAATGAATGATTGAACACCTTTCAGATGGAAATGGAAATGATGTTTCTACTATTACAAGAAGCCATGGCTAAGAACCACAATGACTTGGCAAATAGGATGCAAAAGATGGAACAAAAGATGGAGGATAAAATAGATAACATCCAGCAAATAATCACTAAAAATGAACAACGAATCAGAAAATAGAAGAGAAGACAGAACAAACAGATAAGAAAGTAGAAGACATAGATTACAGATTGACTAAAGTGGATAATGAGCTGGAGCGATCCATAATTATGCTGGAGATGGACAAAGCAGAATATTTCCTGAGATTTCAGAATATTGAGGAGGAAAAAGGGGAAGATCTTGCTGAAAAAAATGGCAGAATTGTTGGTGGATGTGTTGGAGGAGAGCAAGGAGGACCTCTCTGGGATAGATGAAATATTTAGAATACACACAAGTTACCTGAGAAGGAACAAACTCCCCAGAGAGATACATGTGAGATTTTCAAAGAAGACAATAAGAGTGGAAATACTTCAAAGAGCAAGAGATGCCCCACTGAAATATAAAGGGAGAGAAATAGCAGTCTTGAAACAAATACCCAGAAAAGTAAGAGTTACAAGGAAATAGTATCAATTCTTGACAAGACAATTAATAAAGCATGATGTAAACTTTAGATGGCTGAGGGAATATTAGTGACTTGGATGGAAAAAAGACATAGGTTAGATACAATAGATAAAGCAAAACAATTCTACTACCAGCATTTTGCAGTACATGAGGAAGAAGAGAGAAGGGAGGAAATAAATAGCAAAAAAACAAGAGGAATTGTTAGTAGAGGGAAGCACATAACAGGAAGAAACTGAAACAGAACAAAAAGAGAGAAGAGAATGAGAAGGAACAAGACAGAAAGAACAGATTGAAATGAGATCAACTAGAACAACAAAACCTATCTATAAGTAAACAATGGAAGAAGAAACAAAACTACTATCAACATAAATGGATTGAACTCACCTATGAAAAGAAAAAGGAATTTTAATAAATTAGAAAAATTAAAATTAGATTTGATTTGTCTTCAAAAGGTTCACATCAAAAAGCAATATAGTAAATCATTAGAGTATCCCAAAATTGGGAAACTATATTCTTCATTAGTGCAGCAAAAGAAAAGGGGGTGGTTCTATATATTAAAGAAATAATAAAGGCTGGACAAATTTTTGCAGATGACGATGGGAGAATATTGATGGTTGAGGTAACAGTGAATCATAAACAGATGTTACTGATAGCAATATATGCACCTAATAATAAACAAGAAGAGTTTTATGGAAAATTACATAAGAATAATTATAGAATTAGAATATGAAAATATTTGTGTGGTAGGAGACTTCAATGCAATTGTAGATACAGAACTTGATTATAAGAATAAGGTAAACAAGTAAAAAAGCTAGGAAAACATTCCCTAAAACCTTTTTTTAAATGATGGAAGAAACAAGAACCCTAGATGTATGGAGAGAAACACACTGCAAGAAAAATCAGTACACATTCTATTCCAATAGACATAAATCTTGGTCTAGAATAGACATGATATGGATGTCATCAGAATTGAAAACATTTGTACAAGAGATAGAAATAGAATCCAATGTCTGGACAGATCATAATCCTGTAAAAATTGTATGGAAAGTACAAAAAAGAAAATTGAGATGGACATTGAACCAAGTAATATTGCAAGTTAAGGAATATATACAAAGTATGGAAAAAGAACTGGACTTTTTTTTTTAAAGAGAACAGGAAAGAAGAGACTTCCTTGCAAACTGTATGGGATACTGCTAAAGCAATATTAGTCATAACTTACATGGGGAAGAAATACAACAAGAAGAAACAAAATAAGAAAATGTTAGAAGAAGAACATAAAAGATTAGAATCAGGACTAGACAAAGAACCATAAAAAAAGAAATTGAAAAATCAAAGAAACCTAATAAAGCACAAAATGAATCTATTGGAAAAAGATGAACTGGCACAAAAAATCAAAAGTGTAAAACAAAACTTTTTTGAAAATGCAAATAAACCAGGAAGATCATTGGTATATAAACTGAAAAAAGAGGGGGGGGGAATTGATACATTGACTAATAGATGAGAAAGGGACCCCTTATTATCAGAATGAGGATAAAAAATAAATAAAACAAGAGTATTATGGGAAACTGTACTGTATGATCAGGAGAAAATTCCTGAAAATAGAATACAACAATATTTGGAACAATCTGAACTTCCTAAAGTACCTGAAACAGTTACAGTCATGTTGAATGAATAAATAACTATGATGGAATTGACAGCAGCGATTAAGAGACAAAAGAATAATAAAATGCCAGGGCTGATCGACTACCAGCAGAATTTTATAAACAATTACAAGATATATTAGGCCCAGTTATGTTGGAAGTTTATAATGAAGTTTTGCTAGAAGCAAAAGTACCAAATTCATGGATGGAAGCAAAAATTACTCTTATACCGAAAGATGATTTCGATTTAACCCACATAAAGAATTATAGGGCAATATGGGAATGATTTTAAACACATTGGAATATTATGAAATACATCCTGGAAAACAAATGGCATTGATTTTCTTAGATGCATAGAAAGCTTTTGACAATGTTAATTGGCAATTTATGTTATTACAACTAAAATACATGGACTTTGGGGAGAGATTTATTAATATGATTAAAGCAATATACCACAAAAAATCAGCTAAGATGATGGTAAATGGGGCGTGACAGAGAACTTTGATATAAAAAAAGGCACTAGACAGAGATGTCCACTATCCCCTCTGCTATTTATACTGACTTTGGAAGTGTTATCCAGAAATATTAGACAAGATGAAGAAATAAAAGTAATGGAAATAAAAGAAGAGAAATACAAGCTACAGGTGTTTGCAGATGATTTGGTCTTTATACTAGAAGAACCACTAGAAACTGGACCGAAATTAATTAGAAAGATAGAAGAATACAGGGAAGTTGCAAGATTGAAAATAAATAAAGATAAGACAAAAAATTTATTTTCAAAATTTGAAAATAAAAGAAAAGATAAGTTCATCAAGAATCATAATGTACAACACTTAATGATAATCATAGGGTACAAATAAGCAATCAGAAAACATTACATGGGTGAAAGAATGGATTAACTTGAGGCACAAAAGACTATTAACTTTAGAAAGACACAACCTTCAATTAGATTGGCACACTTTTTTATGATATGGGAAGAATAAGATACATAATTACTTTCAAAGACATTACGTTAGAAATGCATTGCATTTCAATGCATATCAGTATGGGTTAAAATTAAAGAACAACATTATTTGAAAATACAAGTCTGACTTTCCACAATGGAAGCATTGATACATCCTAATGTTTTTAATATGGAAAAAAATGTAAGATATAAAGATATTCTTAATGAAAAAGGGGAATTAAAAACCAAGCAGGAACTTAGTAGTCAAGGGATGGACATTGCATGATGGCCACAAATGCAGATACAATCTCAATATGAGAAAGATGCTAAAATGTATGGTTTTAATAAAGAATTAACAGAACTGGACCAGATTTCCTGATTTATATCTCTTGTCATAATTACCCAGAAAACAGGAAGAAGATAATGCTGATTAGACAGCACTCAAGGATAACAACTGTAGTCCTGCTGGTGGTTTTGGAGGTCCTGAGGGAGAGGGTGAAGTCAAGAATTTAATAGGCAGAACCAGCTCACTTACTCCAAATTCTTCACTTGTAAATATAGTGATATTAAAAGCAAATATTATGGTGACATTTCAAACTTTGGTGTAATCTCATGATTGTGGTATATAAATGTGTGAAATAAATACTGTACATTTAGCAAAGTTTTGGAATGTATATATTGACTATACAATATTAATTTTGTATATTTGTGCATTATCTATGATCTTTGTCGAAGGTCTATAAAAGGCAAATATTTGATTAGCCATAACATGACATACATTGTGAATATTTTGAACAAAATAATGCAGTGCTAGCAGAACCTCAAGGTATTGTGTATTTACATGATTTTTGTTATTAATATTTATATATTATATTTAAATTTCCTGTACTTATATTTCTCTGTTGTTATTTTGTTGACAAAGATCAATGTGAATGATCAGAAATATTGTTGCTATTGCTTCACTTCTACCTTAGCAAAGGCTTATGGTGACATCTTGTGGACATTAAGTAGAATTTTCAGAATTAATATTACAAGAATGAACCTTGTAGAAGTTGACTAAAGAATCAAATTCTTCAAAATATGCCTTTTGTTCCTAACCTTTAGAAGCCAAGCCAAAGGCCATAGCAATTTTAGGCCTTAAGATTTCATAAGTTAGGCCTTAATCACGTCACAATATCTGGTTCTTTATTTTGGCTTTAAATCTGAATTAGTGAAAAGGAACATGTAAAGGAACAGGCAAAAGTGTCAGACTGCTTTAACAGCTATGATTACCTTCAATGAGTAGATTTCATGAAATCATCACTACTTTGATTTAGAATAGCAAAAGCTCAAGAAGAGTTGGGCTGATTTAAGGAATAGAAGAAAGGTGTTCTGATTGTGCATGATGACCAAAGTATGTCTACTGAATTATTTGCAAACTATGAATAGCCCTAATAATTACAACATGAGGCTGAGTGAAACAATGATTGAAAGCAGAAGACTGAAACAAATGAAAGACACAATTCAGTCCTCTTCAATTATGTCCTATTACTCATTGTTGCGGTAAACAAAATAACTAGAAGATGTATTACTTCAATACCTCAACACACTTTACATTCGTAGTTAGTATATTATGTATCACACAAAAGTTTCTTTGCATCTAATTAACATGAAAAATGATAGTTTTGAGCTGATATTTGCACTTGAATAGGCCGGAAAGCTATGCAGTGTGGTCCCTTTCCAAAGTGCTGTGTGATATCAACTCTGAAAACAATGCTTGTATTAGCCTGTTGGGTTAGTTGGGACATACTGGGACATAAGTAGGCCTGATGATTGTGTTAAACTAATTCTGAGAAAAAACCTTGAGCAACCATACAAAATCTCTGTCTCTGCTTTTTGGAGTGCTTCCTCAAGAAGCTGTCAGAGCTTTTGATTCAAAAACAAAACAATCCTTTGGAAGATCCAGGTGTACAAGTGTATTGCATGTTTATGACTCCTTAGACTAGTTGTGCCTTTTCTTGGGATCTTATGGCTATCTTCTATGCAATTCCCCCAATACACAGTTGGTATAAAGGGATCACAACCCTGCACCCATGCTGCATATATAACCAAAAAAAGTAAAAATGATAACAATAAAGGATAATATTTATAGCTCAGAGTTGAAATGAGGGGTCCTTGGCATTCTCTGAGCCTGGTTGTTTTCTTGCAAATGTTTCATTACCCAAACTAGGTAACACTGTCAATGCTAGTAAGTTGCTCTCAGTTTATATACTTGTGGCCTGCCTGTCAGTGGTGGTAGGAGTGGTCTTAGCCCAACCGAAGAAACTCTAAGACCACACCACCACCAGTGACAAGCAAGTCACTAGGATATAAACTGAGAGCAAACCCCACTCCTTAGTAGGAGTGATTCATTTCCTAGTTTGGGTAATGAAACATCAAGCACCAAGGACTTCTCAAGTCTAAATGAAAATTGCAGCAACAGTTCAAATCCCTGCCTTTTAATATGTACATCTCACAGTCAATCTTCTGCAAAAGGGTGTAGCTTGGATCATGCTCCACAGATATTATTGACTTCCTATGGGGCTAGTGGCTTTCTTATAAATAAAAATGCTATGATTAGTTGGAACTTTTCTTTGGAGCAACCTTAAGGAAAATACTTAAGAACATAGGACTGTCAATATCCAAGAGCCTTGATAGTACAGTGGTTTAATGCACCCTGTTATTAACACAGCTGCCTGCAATTTCTGCTGGTTCGAATCTCTCCAAGGCTCAAGGTTGACTCAGCCTTCCATCCTTTCTAAGGTAGGTGAAATGAGGACCCAGTTTGTGGGGGCAATAAGCTGACTTTGTATAAAATATACAAAAGAATGAAGGCTATTGCTTAACGCATTGTAAGCCGCCCTGAGTCTCTGGAGAAGGGCGGCATATACATCAAATTTATATATATATATATATATATATATATATATATATATATATATATATATATATATATATATATATATATATATATATATATATATATATATATATATATACACACCGTATTTTCCGGCGTATAAGACGACTGGGCATATAAGACGACCCCCTACTTTTCCTGTTAAAATATAGGGTTTGGGCTATACTCGCCGTATAAGACTACCCCTCTTCCAACGCACACCAAATAAAAATTAAAAAACATCAGATTTGATTTCAATATGGTAATTTTAATTCAAATGCTTATGCCTTTCCAAGAATCTAATACACCAGGATACAGTGACCTTAAATCTGTTGCTGTGATCTGGGTTAGATTTGGCCCACTGAAGTGCAAACAAACGTATTTTATTTCGTGTCACTACATAACCGTTTTGGCGATGCTCATTCACCATGTCTGCTACATGTTTTTCGAGTTCTGGCCAATGTGGGGTGCCTCTTCTTAATGCACACTTACCCCTTGGCATACTCTTTAACGCTTTTACATTTGCTTTCCAGTCCCGAACCATCTTTTCTGTTACTCCATATTGTCTTGCAGCAGCACAGTTATTATGTTCCATGGCAAAGTTTACAACTTTAAGTTTAAAACTGGCTTCATATTTCTTTCTTCTTGCTGGTGGAGCCATGATGGGGTCTTGACTGTTATATTTGTATACTATACTGTATGTACTGTTGCTGTACTGTATGTATTGTTGCTGTACTGTAGAGAAAGGTAATGGGCTACGCTACGTGTAGTGGCAAGAGGGCTATTTTGTACCAGGTTTTTTTCCTTCACCCATGCAGCCTTGTCGAGATCCGCACACTTCATGAATCTGAGTTGCTGGCATTGACTGATGACATTGACAGAAAGCTGTGCCAATCTAGTCAAGGCTGCATGCTGCTGAATGCTGGAACCAGCTGGCTGCTGAGCGGAGCTTCTCCCAGGCATCTAGGGGGGTATTACCGATGCTCCAACTTCCCCAGCTGACCCCAACTGATGGCGAGCTCCACCGGTCTGGGGAAGTCAGAGCGTCGGTAATATCTCCCTGGATGCCTGGGGGAAGCTCCGCGCAGCAACCAGCTGGTTCCAGCATTCCAAGGAGGTCCACGGTGAAAGCGGCGCCGCGGTCGACCTGGGCCAGCACCTTGCACACCTGGCTCTGTGTCTCCATTATGAGAAGCTCCATGCGACTTCGCATGTCTCCGCCCCAGTCGCGCAACTCTCGCAATCCGCTCACCGGAGGAGCCATGAAGTGCTCGCACCGCCTTGCCAGATCTTCCTCATCCTCCTTTCCCCATGGCTTTTCCAGTTGTAATTGCTGCTGCTGCTGCCGCCGAGGCTGCTCCTTCATCTCTGCCCGCTGCACCAGACCCAGCCCGGCCAGCACCGCTGTGGCTCCCGCAGTCCAAGCGGATTGGCACCTGGGCTCGCAGGCGAAGGGTGGGAGTGCGCAGCGCACCACCAATCCGGACGGCTGCAGTAATGGTGAGAGCGGGCAACCTCGGGAGAGCCATTTCGGGACTCCGTTTTGCACGTGTAGCGGATCCCAGTTACCAAGAAACCCGGAGAAGAGGCACAAGGGGGGTTTATCAAAAAGGAGCTTTAAAAGAGGTCTCGATACAGAGGATGCGGCGAGCATGGACACCGTCCACACAAACAGGCACCAAAGTCTCATTGCGGCAACGTTAAGCCGCGACTTTACACGCCTCCTAGTTTTAGGCTGCTTGTTCCAATGCCTTCGCGATAAGCCGGCAGACTCAAAACTCTTTTTTTCTTTCTTTCCCTCTCTCTCTCTCTCTCGGCGGCTTTGAACCCGTGGAATTGGGGGGGAGAGGGGGAATGTTATCAGCAACAAACAACAACAAAAAGTGTGTGTTTGTGAAGAGGGGAGGTAGTGGTAAAGGTGGCAGACCGGTTTTTTTTTCCCCAAGCCGATCTCTTTCGCGGCGTATCCAGCCCGACCCCATTCAGAAGAAAGGCTGCAGCCGGAAAGAAACGGGGGGGAAAGACATCTGCACCTTTTGTTACATACACACACATGAAACCCACAGTTTTCTGGCCTCTCACGCAGATCTGTTGTGGGGTGGGGTAGGTGGGAGCCACATAATTCCGGGAGGCGAAAAGGGGCACAGGGATATTTCCAGAAATGAGCGAAATAATGCAATCCACGCAGCGACGCCCATATTCTCCCGTTCAGATTCTACCTCTGGCTGAGAGAAAACTGCCTTGAAAGTTTCTCTGCCCCCCCCTTTAAACCCAAGACCCTGCCTCATTTGCAGACTAGAGCACTTCTTTCCCCCGCCCGATTAGCCCAGGTTAAAATCTTAAAAGCTCGGGCGCCCCTCAAGCCGTTTCTCCCGACATCGGGATGAATGAGAAAGCTGTTTTAGCTTCACCTATTCTTCCACACACACCCCTCCACCCCGGAAGGTAACTTAGCGCTGCTCCTCCTTTCCCCATGGCTTTTCTGGTTGTAATTGTTGCTGCTGCTGCCACCGAGGCTGCTCCTTCATCTCCGCCCGCCGCACCAGACCCAGCCCGGCCAGCACCGCTGTGGCTCCCGCAGTCCAAGTGGATCAGCACCTGGGCTCGCAGGTGAAGGGTGGGAGTGCACAGCGCACTTTCCTGGCTTGGCGCCGATCCGGATGGCTGCAGAAGGAACTGGGCACCGGCTGTCATGTCTTTTCTGCTGTGCGGGATTCAGCACCTGTGCTCCCGGGGTTTAAGCCTCCGGGCCGGCCCGCGCTGCTCCAGGATGTTCGCTTTGGGCTCCTTGGAATCGCTGCCGGGTGGTTCTTCCCGTTGGGGCGATGGTGGGTGGCTGCGAGCCTGGAAGAGGTGGTGAAATGCAGAGCAATACCTCGTGGGGAAGGAGTTCGCCTTGGCTCCCGCAGTCCAAGCGACGCCGATCGCTGCCACCCACCATCGCCCCAACGGGAAGAACTGCCCGGCAACGATTCCAAGGAGCCCGAAGCGAACATCCTGGAGCAGCGCGGGCCGGCCCGGAGGCTTAAACCCCCGGAGCCCAGGTGCCGAATCCCGCACAGCAGAAAAGACATGACAGCCGGTGCCCAGTTCCTTCTGCAGCTGTCCGGATCGGCGCCAAGCCAGGAAAGTGCGCTGTGCACTCCCACCCTTCACCTGCGAGCCCAGGTGCCGATCCGCTTGGACTGCGGGAGCCACAGCAGTGCTGGCCGGGCTGGGTCTGGTGCGGCGGGCGGAGATGAAGGAGCAGCCTCGGTGGCAGCAGCAGCAACAATTACAACAGGAAAAGCCATGGGGAAAGGAGGACGAGGAAGATCTGGCAAGGCGGTGCGAGCACTTCATGGCTCCTCCGGTGAGCGGATTGCGAGAGCTGCGCGACTGGGGCGGAGACATGCGAAGTCGCATGGAGCTTCTCATAATGGAGACACAGAGCCAGGTGTGCAAGGCGCCGGCCCAGGTCGACCGTGGCGCCGCTTTCACCGTGGACTGCTGGGAAAGAAAGGAAGGTGACCCGAATTCTGGGGTAGAGTGGGGACGCGTTCCTTTCTCGTGGGCTGCGCACTGCCTGGCACCTCTTGTAGGTTGGAACTAATTTGGAGTACAGCTTCCCCTCAATGTTGCCGGCGCTCCCAAAGTGTCATCGGTCAGTGCCAGCAACTCAGATTCGGGTACCCGGCGTATAAGACGACCCCCGACTTTTGAGATGATTTTCCTGGGTTAAAAAGTCGTCTTATACGCCGGAAAATACGGTATATATATATATATATATATATATATATATATATATATATATATATATATATATATATATATATATATATATATATATATATATATATGTAGGTCTTTGGTTATTCAGGTCTTCTCCCACGTAAAATTGGAAGTTTCTTGGCGACGTTTCGACGAAGTCTCATTCGTCATCTTCAGGCTGGTGTTCTCGGCTTCGTGCTCCCTCCTGGAAGCACGAAGCCGAGAACACCAGCCTGAAGATGACGAATGAGACTTCGTCGAAACGTCGCCAAGACACTTCCAATTTTACGTGGGAGAAGACCCGAATAACCAAAGACCTACATACAAACACCCGCGAAAACCTGAGAAAACATATATATATATATATATATATATATATATATATATATATATATATATATATATATATATATATATATATATATATATATATATATATATAGTTTTTTCTGTGATAAGGGTACATGAATACAATTGGTGCCCAAAGATGTCACGTTGGGGAACTCCATAGATAAGCATTTAGAAACTTATTTATTCTGCTTATAAAACTATCTGTTCTCTGTATTATGTTTATTAGTTAAACATTGATTGCAGAATAAAGTAATTCTGCATTATACCAGAAGCCCAAAATAATTTCCCCTGCCAACGTAAAAATAGATTGTTATCACAACAGATTTTTCACTGCTTGCAAAGTGTTTGGTGAAATATTGTAGGAATATTTTAGCCAGAGATATTCTGAAATTTGTACACTCTGAATTTTTCTACAAACTTACCAAATCTGACACTTATGAATCTGTACGCAAATTGATAAATACCTGCACAGCAAAATCTGAGAGTTGTCCCTCTTGCAGGTTAAATTAGAGTACTAATTTACTTATGGACATCTGCAAGAGGGACAAAGGAAGTAAATGTTGCAATGTGTGTTCTGATATCTCAGTTGACACTGATTGTGCTTCATGCATATTGCAGTGTTGCACCATTTGTTCTGCACGTCTGTTCCAGACATTGTTATGCATCATTACAGAAAATGTAAGTATATTTGGGATATCTAATGGTTGCATGAGATGACACAATGATGGGATTTGCATAATTTAGCTACAGTAAATGAAGATTAAGTTCTTGTGGATCAGAATGTTGCTTGAACCTAGTTATCATTTTAGCATGATTGTGAGTCAGGGCACAAGACTAATCTTATTGCATTCTTTGACAAACTGACAAAATTAGTGGACCAGAGGAATGCTGTCAATATAATTTACTTGGACTTCAGTAAAGCATTTGATAAAGTAGACCATAACCTAGTATTAGATAAAGTAGAAAAATGTGGGTTAGACAGCATCACCACCAGATGGATTCATAACTGGCTGACCAACCACACTCAACATGTAGTCCTAAATGGAACTGCATCTACATGGAGGGAAGTATGCAGTGGAATACCCCAGGGCTCTGTTTTAGGCCCAGTGCTCTTCAACATCTTCATCAATGACTTGGACGAGGGTATAGATGGGGAACTCATCAAATTTGCAGATGACACCAAGCTAGCAGGAATAGCCAACACTCCAGAAGATAGGTTCAAGATACAGAAGGATCTTGACAGACTTGAACATTTGGCGCTAGCTAACAAAATTAAATTCAACAGTAAAAAAAGCAAGGTTCTACATTTAGGGATAGAATTAAGATCACTTGAAGTGTTAATACCACTTTATAATGCCTTGGTAAGGCCACACTTGGAATATTGCATTCAGTTTTGGTCGTCATGATGTAAAAAAGATGTTGAGACTCTAGAAAGAGTGCAGAGAAGAGCAACAAAGATGATTAGGGGACTGGAGGCTAAAACATATGAAGAACAGTTGCAGGAACTGGGTATGTCTAGTTTAGAGAAGGACTAGGGGAGACATGATAGCAGTATTCCAATATCTCAGGGGTTGCCACAAAGAAGAGGAAGTCAAACTATTTTTCAAAGCACCTGAGGGTAGAACAAGAAGCAATGGGTGGAAACTAATCAAGGAGAGAAGCAATTTAGAACTATGGAGAAATTTCCTGACAGTTAGAACAGTTAATAAGTGGAACAACTTGCCTGCAGAAGTTGTGAATGCCTCAACACTGGAAATTTTTAAGAAGAGATTGGATAAACCATTTGTCTGAAGTGGGTAGGGTTTCCTGCCTGGGCAGGGGGTTGGACTAGAAGACCTCCAAGGTCCCTTCCAACTCTGTTATTCTATTCTATTCTATTCTATTCTATTCTATTCTAGAATAGAATAGAATAGAATAGAATAGAATAGAATAGAATAGAATAGAATAGAATAGAATAGAATAGAAAGTTACTAATATTGTTTTAAAAACTGGAGAACACAAAATATACAGCAACCATGTTTGTTAATCCACAGTGTGATCACATTGTGGGATCCAGCTTCCATGTCACCAAATTTGATTAAAAGACACAAACAATGGAATAGGGAGTAAAGTAGCAAAAGAAAGTATTTCCTAAATGAAAGTTTTAGATTATTATTAAGTTTTTATCTGCAGTTTTAGATAAAACCTTAATAGAAAATTATCACATGAATGCATTAATGCTTTCATCACACTAAGCTATAATATTTTCTCTTTGGTTTACAATTTACAGGGTGGATGATTCTACCAATTGTGTTTTATAAATCATAGTCTTTAATCATGAATTATATCAAGCTAATCATGTTATTACCTAGCTTTTGAGTTCGTTGGGACTTGCTCCCAAATATAGGGAAGGGTAATGTAAAGGTGCAGGAAGTACATTACTGCAAATTTTCACACCAGCAAGGCAGAAAAAAATAATTGCTCTTGTTTTAATTTTTGATCCTATTATGCTTATTAATTTGTATTAGTATTTTTGTTGTTCATAATTGTTTAAAAAGATAGCATAAAATTATTAAATAGATTACATTTCTGTGCAGTATTAATTGGATAAAGAATAATTAAACAATTGAACCTGTGTACATTCCATAATAGAAAAAGCAAAACAAAATTGTACTTAAATTAGAAGAATTGAGAAAGCAAACCTGCTGCAAATGTTAATGGATAATAAAAGCATCCTGGCTGCAAAGACTCAATTATGTAAAATTCTAAATGTATTATTGAGTTGCTGCTCTTTGCGGCCACTAGATGTCTCAATTTTTTGTGTCATCTCCCTCCATGTTCAACCATTTTCTTGCATTCATGAATATTCTAAATTAAGCTATACAAGAGAGAAAGAATACCAAGTGTGCAGCCATTCTTCAATAGATGGTTTCAGACTAAACACTCTCTTTAGTGATTAAGCCCAAAACCAGAGATCAATTTTTTAAATGTGTTCAGACTTATTCAGTAATGCAGTACAGTGTCACTTCTGTTTTCCTGCACCTGCAAATTTTCTACAAGAAAGAGCAAGCACAAGGTTCATTTACAGACAGATGTCCTCTGAATGATAATAAAACTATCAATGCAATGAACCTCACAATAGAAAATGGATTCCATAATTATGCATGATCATATATATATGATCAGTAAACTATAGATTCTATACATGCTATTTATAAATAAGCATTGCTGCAGGGTGGATTTGATTTAAATCAAACTGATTTAAATCACGATTTAAATCACGATTTAAATCACTAGTCAGTAAGGCTTGATTTAAATAATAGTTTTCTACATAAAGACTAATTCTTTCTGGTATAACTTTAATATGCAAGTAGATGAAGATTTTTAGAATAACAACTTTTCATATTAGTTTTTTTATCCCCAGTTTAATAGGTTAATCATTCATATTTGGACAACTTTTCTGTTGTACTTAGGAAGGAGAAAAATAATCATTACCTTAATAATAACAATTTAAATTGATTTATTCAACTGAAACAATAACATTACAGCATATGTTATTTGCTTAAACAAACATCCATGTTTGTTAACTAATTTGGCTAAACAAAATATATATATATTAAGAAACTTAGACTGTCAGCCCAGCCTACACATGAAAAACTTAAATACTGTCCTCTGTAGCTCACTCGTCATCTTCATCTTCTTCTTTGTTCATAATCTGGAAAAGAAAAACAAGCTTTCCTGCTTTATCGGGTCCCAAACGATTTCTCAATTTAGAATGAATGAGTCCAAAGGAAGAGAATATTCTTTCAACGCCTGCAGAAGAAGCTACTGCTGTTAAAAGTGAAATCATTACTTGAACAGTCTCTAAATCCAAGTGCTTAAGTGACTTCCACCAGTTCACTAGTGTGACTTTCTTTAAAATATCTTCAGCAAACATATATTTTTTGAATGGTTCCCCCTTAGCTTTGAAGTTTATTATAGTTGGCATTACAGATGGATGATTGCTGGATACCCATGTCATAGCTAACTCCTCTTCCTCAGCACTTAAGTTTTGACCCTGATACTGGATATTGACAATATTTGCCAAAAAATGAGCTGGAGACAGTACTTGTCCCATTCGTTTTTTTAATGCTTGTAATTTAATTCTGTCCATGTGTAGTTCTGTTTTTAAGTGTTCACTCAGTTCCTTCCAAATTTCAACAGCATCAGCAATAAAACAGCTATTTTTCTGTATTTTGTTTAAAGCTTCAGAGATGGGTTTCAGGATGCTCAGCATATGTTCAACATTTCTCTTAAGCCCAATGTTGAGGATTTTGGTCGTGACAGTGCCATCTATTTTATCTTGATTTTCTTCACAAACTGTCATCAGAATAGGCCAGTTCTTGATATACTGCTCAAAACAGTCCACCACAGAGTTCCATCTAACATCTTGTGGGAGCGTTAGCTTGGTTCTACCCATCCTTTTCAGAGCTGCTGCAGCAAAATGATTGTTACGGAAGTATTTAGCAATTTCAACAACATTAGTCTTTATTTCTGGAACACTTAAGTCTTTGGCTAAGAGGTGCAGCAAATGAGCACTGCAACCATATGTTATTAGCTTTGTATTCCCTTCCTGCTCTTCTAAATTTCTTCTCATCTTGGATACATTTGCAGCATTGTCTGTGACCAAACTGCGTACTAGACATTTGAATTTTTGTTCACATGTTATTATAGCTTTTACTGCCACTTCTTGTAAGTATTCTGCTGTGTGTGCATTTCCTGACGTATCAATTGTTTGTGCAAGGAAGACTTTCCCTTCTTCTGTTGTTATACAAGCACATACAATAGGATCATTGTGGACATTACTCCACCCATCAATACTTAGGTTAACAATTCTACCCTCCAGAGCTGTTGCACATTGCTCCATTTCTCTGTCATACACTTTATCCAGCAGTTTCCCTGCAACATCTGCTCTGCTGGGTGGACTGTATCCTGGTCTCAGTGACTGAACCATATTAATGAAATGTGGGTTCTCAGTCAGACGGAAAGAAAGTTCGTTGCATAAACAAACTGGGCAATTTTTTCATCAATTAACTCTTTTTCTAATCTGCTAGTTTTTAATCACAAACTTATCTATGGTGGTTCCAGGAGGGAAGGGTTTTTTCTTTCTTTTAGGTGATAGTGATATGTGGCTGTGGGTGTCTGATGATGATGATGCTAATGAAGCACTATCCTGGATGGATAACTCTGAAACTGTAGAACAGGAAGATGGTGATCTTGAAGGTGGATAATTTCCAGAATCCATGAATTCCCCTAAACAAAAAAGTCAATGCTGTTATTTTATTGTTTATACAATTTCTGCTTATTGTACACAGAACTGCCCCAAAAGGAATATTTGCTTTTCTTCATAACTGTACCAAATGACAGTAACATGCAGTAATAATAAGAAATATAATTTTGCTCAAACATGGCAGTTCAAGGCAGTCTTTAGAAATATGATTCAATAAAAATGTTTACCAACCTGAAGATCCTGCCTGTTCAAATCTGTTTCTTTGGTCATCTTCATCACAGCACTTCTCATGATGTTGCCTCATTCGGGCCACCAGGCCTTGCATTTCTTTGTTGCAGTGTTTGCAGTTTGCACGCATGCCTGCCTTACCGATAGGTAAAGGAACTTCATTAAAATATTGCCAAACTGGTCTCTTTTATGGCCTGCTGCCGTTATAAGTTTTTTCCTCCAAGGAAAGAATGTGATAAACCTCAGGTCATACACACAAAAAGATTAAGGTGACCAGATTTTAACATTGGTAAAGAGGGACATTGTGGGCGTGGCTTATTTTGTGGGCGTGGCTAGCTGGTCATGTGACTGGGTGGGCGTGGCTAGCTGGTCATGTGACCGGGTGGCCATGGCTATGCGTATAGGGTAAGGTGAACAGATTTTAACATTGGTAAGAAGGACACCATTGTGGGCGTGACTTGTTGTGTGGGCGTGGCTTGGAGGCCATGTGACTGGGTGGGCGTGGCTAGCTGGTCATGTGACCGGGTGGCCATGGCTATGTGTATAGGGACTACTCAGAGGGCTGAAAAGTCATTTCTGACAGGTCCTCACACTTTTGACTGGTCCTCACACTTATGACCATCCTCACATTTATGCCCGTGCAGTATTCTTAACAACCATGTCACTCATTTCACAACTGCTTCTCTTCACCATGGTGACAAGATAGGGCAAAAACGTAAAATGTGAGGACAGTCGTAAGTTCGAGGACTGGTCAAAAGTGTGAGGACCAGTCAAAAATAACTTTTTCAGCCCTCTGAGTAGTCCATATGCACAAAAGGACTAACCAGAGGGCTGAAAAAAGTCATTTCTGACAGGTCCTCGCACTTTTGACTGGTCCTCACACTTATGACCATCCTCATATTTATGCCCATGCAGCATTCTTAACAACCATGTCACTCATTTCACAACTGCTTCTCTTCACCATGATGATAAGATAGGGCAAAAATGTAAAATGTGAGGACAGTCGTAAGTTCGAGGACTGGTCAAAAGTGTGAGGACCAGTCAAAAATAACTTTTTCAGCCCTCTGAGTAGTCCATATGCATTAAAGGATTACAGCAATAGAGAGGGATGAAGGAATGGAAATTAGAGTAGGAGTGAGGGTAAGAGAGGGAGGAAGAGAGGAGGAGAAGGAGAAAGGAAAAGGAAGTAAGGAGGAGAAAAAGAGGGTGGGGGGAAGAGAAAGTAAGAAGGAAAGAAAAGAGAGTGGTGGTAGGTTTGAGGAGAAAGATTGCTGTACAATAAAAAAGATGAAAGGGAAGAAAGCCAACCCCAAGCAAATATAAAGATATTAAGATTAAGAATGAATTGTTAAACTTTAAAGAATAAAAGAGAACAAATATGAATAAATAGCAATAATTAGAATTTAGAAACACACATACAAACATGCAATGTATTTTCTTTGAACAGAATATTTGGCTGGTTCACAAATTTAAACAGCGTTTAGTCATTTCAATTAAATTTACAATTTCTATATTTCCTTTTTGCCATATTTATTCCTCATCTATTTTTTTAAAAAAACAATATTACCCTTCATCCTCATCTCTAATCTTAATCAAATTCAATTTTTCCCTTCTATTCTATATTATACCCCTTCCCATTGTCATCTATTTTTATATCCATCCTCACATTGGTTAATTATGTAATTATGTAATACAGTTGTTTAATACAAATTCAACATTTTAATATAAATCAATTAGTTATATAACTATATTTTTTTGTATATTAATCAATATGAACATGAATATTCCAATTATTTCCATGCAATCCAATTTCTTACAAATCAATTAATTATATTTACCAATAATAATAAACCAAATAATTTCCCCCATATATTCCTCCAAACCACAACTTAACCATTTCTGCTTTCAACACAATATACAATTATTAATAGTATCTCAATTATTACAATTCCCTAGTTAAATAGAGCTTTTTTTCTTTTGTGTTTTAAAATCTTGAACTCTCCTCTTTTGCCCAAAATTTCCCATTGGTTGCAGTTTTGTACCTACCTTTTTTGGTGAGGAAAAAGAAAAAGAAAAAGAAAGAAATCTCTCTCTGCCTCATTTTGTCACGTTGCAGGTTTAGTTTCGCTTTCGCCTTTGTTTCAGTATAGCTGGGGGGGGGGGGAAATCTGCTCCAGGAACTTTTTGCAGCTTTTTGCAGCTAATTAACCTAGCGGAAGCTGTTAACAGGGGCTGTTTTTTCTATTTTTGCAGGCATGGGTCTATTCATTTTTTTTTTTAACACTGATCAGCTGTAGGTCGGCCCTTTGAAGCCCCGCGGCAAGAGTTTAAAGAGTTTTTTTTTCCCTCTAGCCATCAGCGGGGATTCAGGAGGCAGAATGAAAAATCGGGACTTTTTTAAAACGCCGCGGGACGCGGGACAAATTGCTCAAAAGCGGGACTGTCCCGCCAAAAGCGGGACGTCTGGTCACCTTAAAAAAGATCCAAAGACTTGGCTGTGCAGTATTATGCTCAGAAAGTTTCACTTTCATGTTGTACTGCTTGTCTGCTTGCCCCTTCCTCCTCACACTTAGTTTCACTTTCTTCTTGTGCAGATCTATTCCACTCCAAACAATCAGAAAAATATTGTTTCTATTCTATTTACTGAACTTCTTGAAACTTAGCACTGAAGGGATTGATTCTGTATTCATAGGTTTGTAGAACAATAGGATTAAGGTCTTTTTCTCAACTCTGTTCATGTTATAACATTTTTGCTGTGAAGAAGAGGCATGTGATCTCTGCTGAGTCAAATTCAGTTTTGAGAACTACAAAAGTAAACCAAGCATCTGTGATAATATCTTGTAGGCAGAGAAACTGCCCAATAATCTTACAAAAACCTCTGGAAGAGCATGACATTGTGAATGGATTAATGGAATTTATTTACCAAAAAAATTAAACACATACAGCCTTATTCTACATAATTAAAAAACTAATCTTTATTTCATGATGGAATAATCTTTGGATGGTAATATATTTTCCTCAAAAAGCATTTTATTTAAAAAAATCCGATTTAAATCAAAAAAATCCAATTTAAATAAAAAAAATCCGATTTAAATAAAAAAAATCTGATTTTTTTTTATTTTTTTAAAAAAATTATTGATTTTTATCCACCCAACATTGCTGTGAAGGTTTTTTTGGTATTAATTTATTCTGCTTGATATAAACACATGGACCTAATTAGTATACTACAATGAATAATTACTGAAATGATAGTTGGAAATGGAATTCAGGTTCTGGAAGCAGTCCTCATCCATTAGTGAACAGGACAAATTATCTTCACCGGCACCTGGATGAAGCTATCTATCTAGACCTGTACCAGTCGGGCTTCAGGCAGGGGTACAGCACAGAAACGGCATTGGTCGCGTTGGTGGATGATCTCTGGAGGGCTCGGGACAGGGGTTGCTCCTCTGTCCTAGTCCTATTAGATCTCTCAGCGGCTTTTGATACCATTGACCATGGTATCATGCTGCAGCGGTTGAGGGGGTTAGGAATAGGGGGCACTGTTTTGCGGTAGTTCTCCTCCTTCCTCTCCGACCACTCGCAGTTCGTGTTGGCAGGGGGACAGAGATCGACCTCGAGGCGTCTCGCATGGGGAGTGCCGCAAGGGTCGGTCCTCTCGCCTCTTCTGTTCAACATTTATGTGAAGCCGCTGGGTGAGATCATCCGTGGTTTTGGGGTGAAGTGCCATCTGTACGCTGATGATACTCAGCTGTACATCTCCACCCTAGACCACCCCAACGATGCCCTTGATGTGATGTCTCGCTGCCTGGAGGCCATGCGGGTTTGGATGGAGAGGAACAGGCTCAGACTCAACCCCTCCAAGAGTGAGTGGCTGTGGCTCCTGGCGCCCCGATATAGTCAGCAGGTACCATCGCTGACTATTGGGGGTGAATCTTTGTCCCCCACGGAGAGGGCTCGCAATCTGGGTGTCCTCCTGGCACGCGGCTGTTTTTAGAAGAGCATATGACGGCCGTGGCCAGGGGGGCCTTTTATCAGGTTCGCCTGATTCGCCAGTTGCAGCCCTTTCTGGATCGGGACGCCCTGCGCACGGTCACTCATGCCCTTGTTACTTCCTGGTTGGACTATTGTAATGCTCTCTACATGGGGCTCCCCTTGAAGAGCACTCGGAGGCTCCAACTGGTCCAGAATGCGGCCGCGCGGGTGGTTATGGGCGCAACCCGTTGTGCCCATGTGACACCCCTCCTGCGCGAGCTGCACTGGCTCCCAGTGGTCTTCCAGGTGCAATTCAAGGTGTTGGTCACCACCTTTAAAGCGCTCCATGGCATAGGACCCGGGTACCTCCGAGACTGTCTTCTGCCACCAATAGCCTCCCACCGACCAGTCCGTTCCCACAGAGAGGGTCTCCTCAGGGTGCCATCAGCCAAGTTATGTCGGCTGGCAACGCCCAGGGGGAGGGCCTTCTCTGTGGGAGCCCCAGCCCTGTGGAATGAACTGCCCCCGGAAATTCGTAAGATCTCCGACCTCCAGGTGTTTCGCTGCGCATTGAAGACCCTGTTGTTCCGCCAGGCCGGACTATCAACACAATAGTTTTAAATTGGGGTATTTAAATTTATTGGGGTTTTAAATCTGAGCCACTTTATTTAATTTTTTTAAATTTTATATTGTTGTTTTGTCTGTGTTTTTAAATAGGCTGTACACCGCCCTGAGTCCTTTGGGAGAAGGGCGGTATAGAAATAAAATTATTATTATTATTATTATTATTATTATTATTATTATTATTATTATTATTATTATTATTATTAATATTTATTGGTTAATCTTTAGTGAGATTCACAGCCTTTGAGGCTGGTTAATAGTTCAGCAGCTCGAGTCCTAACCAAGGACCTAGGAACTGTTAAGGTATCGTCGGAGGATGTAAGCTGTTCCGAGTAAGGTGGTTTTTTGTAGAGTCAAAATGTTCAAGTCCGGCAAATTTAGAATTTCTAAATAGCGGGGTAGCCCTTTGGGTATTGCTCCGAGGGCTCCAATTACAATCGGGACAACACACGATTTCTTTTTCCACAGTCGCTCAACTTCAATTTGTAAGTCCCGGTACTTTGTGATTTTTTCTTGCTGCTTATCTTCAATTCGTGCATCACCAGGTATTGCAATGTCAATGAACCATACTTTTTTCTTTTCAACTATTGTTATGTCAGGTGTGTTGTGGACCAAGTGCCTGTCAGTCTGAATCCTAAAGTCCCACAAGATCTTGAGTTTCTCATTCTCTAAAACTTTCTCAACCTGATGTTCCCAGTGGTTTTTGCTGTACTCAAATCCAAACTTCTGGCACAATTTCCAGTGAATGATTTTAGCAACACGGTCATGGCGTTGTAGGTAGTCAGTTTGTGAAATTTTGCTGCACCCACTGATCAGGTGGTCGACTGTCTCATCTTTCTCATTGCAGAGGCGGCATTTGCTGTTGGTGGTAACATGTTGAATTTTTGCCTTCATACAGTTTGTGGCTAGGGCTTGTTCTTGAGCTGCCAAAATAAAGCTTTCAGTTTCTTTTTTCAGTACTCCTGATCTTAACCAGTTCCAAGTTAGTTTCTGGTCAGCTTTGCCTTCAATACTTTTCAAGTATTGGCCAGGCCAGTTATTATTATTATTATTATTATTATTATTATTATTATTATTATTATTATTATTATTATTATTATTATTATTACTATTATCTGCCAGTATTTAGCATTTCTTTTTTAGTTACTTGATAGGCAAAGTAAGTATGTGCTTCTGTGTCTAAGCCAAAACTAAATACAATGTTTTAGATTTGATAAAGTTGTAGAACACATAAAAATTTTAAAAGGGTACAGTGTCTTTCAAATGCAATACACATACATTTTAAATAAATCCAGTTAACAGAAGATTTTAGGTTTCAAAAACTTCAGATTTTTAACCCATCATTTTAAGCACTTTGAAAAGGAAGGTAGCACTGTTAGCACTTAAGGGGTGTGAGAGGGTCTGTCAGCTTTGGAAGCCATATTAGCAATGGAAGCTTCCACACTGCCACTTTCTTATGTGTGGGAAAGTAGGAGGGGGGATTTAGTAGAGGGAATGTAGTTAGACAAAATAGCATTCTTCTTTTCAGTCAAGGTCATGACAGTCCTGTATCTGGAGAAGAAGTGGTTGGAGTGATATCTCGAGATGGGACGGATGATGATTGGACAATGTGATGGACTGATGGGTGCAGGGGATGGATTTGGGGATTTTGATTTACCTACTCTAATAAATGGAACTTTGAGAAAATGCTTGCCTCGGAGGTTTTAATTGGAGTTGGGGTTTTCTAGAATGCCAACAGGGTGAAGTGTGACTGAAAACAAAAATTAGGGTATCCAAATTCTATTTCAGATGGAATCTAGGACAAAAAAAATAGGTACTAAATGAATTATAAGCATTTTTTTGAGAAGATGTAATAAGCCTCTTGCAATTAATCCAAGTAACAGGTAATGAAATAAAACTTTGTATCAGCAAAAAAAGGGGGGTTGTGATGCATAAATTGTCCTTCGGGGTGTTTTGTATCACTCTCACGTTCAGACCTATGATGCTCCCACAAAGGTTGATTTCATTACCCGTTACTTGAATTAGTAACAAGTAATACATGTTCTTGATGCACAAAAGTGCTACTTGTTAGTTACACAGGAATGCTTAGGAGGGATTTGGGGATATTGCATTGAAAGTCAGCATGTGCAAAAAAACCCACTCTTTTTAACCAAATATTTTTTAAAAAAATCCATCTCAGCTTGGGCAACTCATTCCAAAGTTTTATGGAGGACAGTTGATTTTTGATTTTCCTCCAAAGAGCCTGGAGGAAAGCCTATTTCTGGATTGAAAGAATTTATTTTTTTTTCCTTTGGAAGGGTTATATTTAATTACCTTTAGCTAATGTTGTCTATTCATAGTGTAGTAAGATCTGTTAGAAACTGGTTCCCTGGTTCCCCAAAGGAAATATTGTTCTCAAGAAAATAGTATAATTAAATTGCTAGGATGTTTTTTTCTTTTAAAATCTCTATCGTTTGCCTGTATTGTCTAAAATAAATGTTAGAGTTTTGGAGCTTACTGTGAAATCTCAAGTCTTTGAGTTGATATTCCAATTAACTCCTTATTATCATGATATTTAAATGATTTTGACCTATTGAATTTGAATCCTTTCCATATGTATTTGTTAATTTTTTAATACATTCTGATCTTGCTAATCCAATGTTAGGTAAATAAAATGTTAGATAAATAAAGATTTTGTTCTATGTTCCAGGTAAAATTATGGGTCCTGTAAAAGTGCTCCCAACAACCAACATGATGAATGATGGCCAGCTTTTGGAGTTTGGTTTTAAAAGGGCCTTTTAGAATTAAAAAATTGGCCTTTTGAAGAAATTATTAATAACTTCAATTTTGGTATCAAAGAGAGATAAAACCTGAGTTGACAAGGTAACTAAGTTATTTAGAATCACTTAGGAAAGGTATACAGGAATACGGCAAATACAGTAAATAAATTTCACAGTTTTATTCCTGAGTTTTCACTTTTGGTATTAATAATAATCTATTTAAAGTATTATATTACACTGTAACCAAATGCTGTTCATGAACTTAGATTCATGAACAGCATGAATCCCAGTGTTTTGTATTTATATTTGTTTGTTTTTGTTCACCCTATTCTTTTATTACTCTTCTCTCTTTTTTTTTAACACTTGTCATTGACTAAAAGAGTGGTTTGATTACATTTTTAAAGCACTGGTCTTTGACTGAAATAGAGCAATTTAATTTGATTATTTCAAGAAGAAGCTTGCTAAAGGTTGATGTTATAAACACTCAGAAATAGCATTAACAGTGGTACAGTACAAATGACTGTTACAAATCCAGAATGAGCAAACTGTTTAGGCATGAACTCAGTTGATATCTTTGGTGTCTAAAGGTTGTAAAAGACATGGCAGTGATGTCAGTGAAGAGATGAGACCAGAATATTCAGCCTGATTCCAGTCTTCCTCCCTTTCAGATGTTGACTTAAAAAAAAACATAGAACCTATTTTATTTTAATTTTTCTCTATAATTTGATACTATTCTATTGAATTTCTGCAGTGTCAGAAGATAAAACACTGCCTTCTGCATGGGTTGCCTGTTACATGCTTCTGACATTTAAATGAATAAAGAATTATATCTTGAATATATCTTGAGTTATATATTTCATTTGCTCTTATTTTCACAGTTAAGATGAATAATGTAATCATAATATCCCTGAAAAAAATTCTCAGGTAAGGATATAACAATTTATAATATCACTTCTGTGATATCTGTCTAATCTAATCTAATCTAATCTAATCTAATCTAATCTAATCTAATCTAATCTGTGATATCTTTGACAAATAAGAACTTCTTCAGAAAAAAAAGGAGAAATGAAACACAGACAATCAATAACTACACAAAGTACACAAGTGTATTTATTACATTTTTGCAAGCACTTGGTTCTACAGTTCAAAAACGCCACCATCAAGCTGTTGGCACATTTATGTACAAAACAGATTAATTATAATGCCTGCTACAAAGCATTCTTTGTGAAAATACAAACTCTAATACAGAGAAAAGCCAAAAGCATCAACATCATTACATGAGTTTAAAAGACATTTTAAAAAGCATCACAAACTGTTTTAAACACAAAACTGAAACACTACAATATAGAATAGAAAGAAGTTAATAATACCTCTGCAGAACTGTAAATACTGGTACTGCACATTTTGGAATGTTGACCTCTTATAAGACAGTAAAGTGTAAAAAATAAAATAAAATCAAAACAAAACAAATTTAAAAAATGCAAAATGAACTAATACAACTTGATGCATAAACATGCCACAAGTAACTATTGAATTACCCTCTACTTACTACAAGAATTGGTAAAAATTACTGATGATGCATGACTAGTAATTGTACAAAGAGTTTTACTCAAGAATTTTTATTAGAAATGCACTTACACTGAGAAAGAATTCACAATGATCCAATAAGTGCACAAACTAGCTAGGTTTTTTTAAAAACACTGACAAAAATGTCTTGTCAGAATACATCACTTTAAAAGACACTTTACAGCATTCTTGTAGCATTAGAAATAGGCAAAATAAAAATAAAAACACCAAATTTGGTCCAATAATACTTTTTTTCATTTTTTGTAGTTTTTATGTGTTTTTGTTTGTTTTTAGACAGGTACTTCTTTCAGATTAACATGACTGACTTTTCTCTTAATACTTTCTTACTGAAAATAAAGGTTCAAATATATTACTAACATTTCCAAACAATAGCTCCAGTAGCAGCCATTAACTCAACTTTAACATTATACAGGTAAACCAGTATGTGTGTAGGAAAGCTACAAGCCAAGCTATTACAATTATGGAAGCCTCCTCAAAAAAGATCACATACATTCTATGTATAGTTCAGACAGGTGCAATCCACTTAATTGTTTAAAGCAGGTAAAAAGACTCTGGCTCTTAAGATTGCTGTATTATAGATATAGCATTTTTATAAATATAGCTAAGCGAAAATTGCGCAGATCAGCACATGAACAGCTCCAGTTTAGCATAGCCATTTTGGGATTACAGAGGTCATTCTGTAGAAACCTATACATAACTCTATGTAATATTTGTCTATACACTGCAAATCTTGAAGGTAACTGTGGTCATCATACGCTTTGAAAAAGACGCATGGCCATGCATAACAAGCACCACGGTCTGCATGCTCACAATATAAACAGGAATAGCTATCAATGAAACTTTAAAATAGTGAATACTCCATTAAGTACATCAAGAATAATACAATGTTAACAAAGATAAGAAGCACTTCTTTTTGTTTTTTACCTACTCTTACAAATTTAGAAATTGCACCTTTGATTGTTTTTAAAATGTTCTCAGGACCCTCCATCAAGATGCCCACTGGTCCATCTGGCAAGATTTCCAAATCTGAAGGAATGTCAGCAGTGTGCCTCCTCAAAAAATTGTACATGGTGTACGACTGGTCCCTTAGAAGTATACCTGTAGTTAAAGTACTTACTAAAATCCAAACTAAAAAGTATAAAAAGCCATTTGTTCTTTTTCAAAAACATATAAGAAAAAAAGTGTTATGCATAACACATATGAAGTGGTTTTTAAAAAAACACATCTCTATCTGACAATAGTTAGTATTCTGGATCTAACAGAAAATCATTTTAGGATGCAGGAAAGGCTGTTTCAGGAGCTTTGTAGTAGAAACTGATCACATAAGCTATTAACTAATTAAGAAACCAAGTGCTGGACAACCAAGAATTATTATAGGGGCAATGTACAAGTCACCCTACTATGTTTTGTGTGAAGCACTTTTTCATTTTGATTTTAAAAATGGAAAGATGGGTGGCCTTTAGTTAAACAACAAAGCAAATAATGGTAGAAAGTAAGACAAGGTTTCCCTTATGTGTAGGCATTAAGCCGCTCTTTGGAGCGGGTAGAATGAATATCATGTAATTCTTGCTCTTCCTTTGATTTAATATCTTCATACTTCTGCATTCTGCAAGCATCTTTCACATAGGCCCAGTTAGCAGACAGAACCATAAGATAGTGGACCTGAGAAGGAAGGAAGGAAGTTTGTGGTTTTATTCACATTATTTAATATTACATTTTATCATACCCACTTGAATACTTTTAGAATGTGTGTACTTTAAAAGCTGTTTACTAAAATAATCAGGAATTTTAAAAAAATTACATTCTTAAAATAAGTCATGGCAAACAAAAAAACAAATAAAAAATACTAATTTGCTTGCTATTCTTAATTTTGCAATTATTCCTTTTCTCTATGGTTTTTGGCTTGTTGGAAATATGTTCACACATATTCCTGTTTATGTTTTTTTTTAGTTGTTCAGCAATTATTTAGCCTTTTGGCTATGCTCTAGCTCATTTATTCACTTTATTCCTATTGACTATGAAAACCCAGAAATGAAGATTTGTTTAAACTGCAAAACGTTTGTTGAACCGGTTGTTAAGCCAGGAGGATCCCACCACTGACTTACACTGGTGGTCTCATTTGTACCTGTTACTGGCATCATTCAAATATAGTAACATTGTTTTTAATGTAGAGTTTGAAAGTTATTCTTATTGGCAATTCTTTTCTGTTCATAATCATTTGAAAATCTACAATACTTCTATGTGCCAAATAACTTTCTATGATATGAAAGATGTTTATTGTGTTTACTATATGAAGCAGTGAAAATTTTATCTTAGGTGTAAAATTTTATCGTTGTGAACATTCTAACTATAACTGTTTTAGCAGGAATTGTTTTTATACAGCCAAGAGTAAAAGAAGTACAAAATTATAATATAAAATAATTAAATGTATTATATAGTGAACAAAATTGTTTACCTGGCACTCTTAAAAATTAAGCTACTTTAAAGAATCATTCCTGTTCTAGTCTGAAAAATATAATAATAACAACCACCAAATTTGGTAGTTGTGCATGGAGTGTACCCCCAAACATTAGCAATTCAAAACCCCAAAATATTAGCCCTTTTGGGGAGTGTTAGGAAGATTTGGGAAGAGGTTTAAGGATTGAAAGGAATATACTATGTCTCAGAAGGTTTAAGGCAGCTACTCTCACTCTTGATTTTGCTAAAAAATATAAAGAAAACCTTTTGTTGGCCAATTTTGGTAATGTTGCCATTCAATTTTGGTGTTGTGATATCAGTTTGTTCTGGAACTACACGAGGTCCATAAAACACTCAAATTTGAATTGGGAAATTGTTGAAATTAGTAAATATTTGTTGCCTATTTCAAAAGAGCCAAGAAGGAATAATTAAAATAAAAAAAAAAGTTTAAGGTTTGTAGGATCAAATGACTATTATATGCTAAAATTATTACTAAAATGTTTTTATATCTTTGATTTTGTGTATATAATTCTTTGAGTGCTTAAAACTGCATTCCAAGCAATCATCAATGAATTGTAGGATAACTGAATAGGGTGTTATTATTTGGACTAATAATTACAATGTTTACTAGAGGATATTGGGCTAATTCCCTATTGTGTTCATATTCCCTTTCTCTTTAGACATGTATTTCCACTCATTTTTACCTGATGGAGCCTCAAAATTCCTGTGATTAGCTTTAATGTTATAACGATCCCGAGGATGTAGATTACAGTTTATTATAAAGGCAAAGTTATCTAAATCTTACCATAGCAATGACTGCTGCTCCAGCCCCAGCAAGGGCTACAATAAACAAATGGAATGTCATGTTCAGCTACAAAAGGAAGAAAAAAAATTACAAACTAAGAACACCAACTGAACCTATACTATGCAAATATCACAGTGCACACACAAATAGTCATATTGTTAAAGTTTTTAAATACATCGATTTCTTCAATTCACTACTATTATTCATTATTTTCTTTACAGCACCTTTGAAAATTGGAAAAAGCTGTCTTACTTTCATTGATAGCAAAGCTATCAGTGCAAAAACAAAGCATATTTTAGTAAGTAAACAGGGGTTGAACTTTTTTCCTCAGTATTTTCCTGCTGCCTTTTGTTCTCTCTTTTTCCCAGATGGAAACAAAACTACATTTATCTGAAGAAGAGAAAGATAGCTATGTCTGTACTGGATAAACTATGAGCTAATCAAAAGTGCAATCCAGTCAAAATGTTATTTCTCCTCTTCTCTTCTTAAATAAAAAAAATATGAAAAGCTAATATATGATTTAACTGGAGCAGATGAGATGGGGTATACACAGCAATATAATTTTAATCTTCCCAATCATGGCTTGGAAATTAAAGATAATTATGTCTTAACTGGCCCTATGGCTAAAGAAATTGCTCCAATGAAAGTTCAGGTTGATACATTTTATTATTTTCTATACCAAGACATGGAAAGTGTTTGACTAAAAGATAGTGGCATGTTGCCCACTGGGTTTCATTTTCAATTGAAAATGAACAATAGTATGTACTTAATTAATGTGTAAATCATTCATAAAATATTTTTTCCTCATATTATTATTAAAACATCACTTTTTGTATTAATCATTCAGTAATTTGTTCAATCAAAAATATGATGGTATTAAAGACTTTATTTATGACCATTCAGATCAACACCTTCGTCAGTTGAAAAGGATTTACAACAAACAGAATAATCAGAATTAACTATTTAACATTTTGCGTTAAATATTAAGGAATTGGAAAAGCATTAGTTATGTCTTTATACAATAACAAAACTTTTCATAGTTTTGTTTACCTCAGTAGATTCACACATCCTGAGGAAATTTTCAGATGCTGTACAAATCTTTTTTTCCTCTCCAATTGTTACAATTCCTGGAATAGATGAAACAGTCAATGATTTTTGATGCATATTTATCATGTATTCATTAGTGAAATTGACAATTAATAAACATAAACATAACTTTATGTATAAGAACAGCCAATTAATTGGTAGCATGACATTTAAAAACAATTCAAAGAATAACCTTGTTTTAGGAATCAGGCGGTTGTTGCTGATTGCAATTTTTTGTACAAAAATGTTTTCTGCTTTCACAAGTTTAATATAATATGGTCATGAAAAGGTTAGTTATATATTCCTTCATAATATTTTTGGCTGCCACATTGTAAAGTTAAATATTTTTTAAACAAGAAAATGAATTAAATTAAATTCAGTAATAATAAAAGCAATTTATAAGTATAAATAGACCAAAATGCAGAATTATCAAAATTAAAAATAGTTTAAGTTTTTAAAGAAACCAGTAAAAATAAGAAATCAGAGTCCTATCTATGACATGGAAAGCTATATAAATTTGGTAAATTATTTTTTTTTAATTGAAAAGTGACAGAAAAAAGGTATGAGGTGTATTTGCTGCTCCCTGAGTTTGGTTCAGAGCACCAAGGACCCCTCAGCTAGAAATATTTTCCTTTTTACCACATATGGGAGAAAAAAGGTACTCAATAAATTCTAGAGATCAATCCACTACTGTGTTTACCAGTCAAAAGTGCTCTTACCCATAGATGATAAGGGTAGAAAGGAGCTGATAAGGACAGGCAAGTGCTCTAAAGAACAAAACTAAACAGATCCATCCAATTTGATATGCAGTAAAATAATATTATTAGTTTAAAACCAGGATCAAAATAAAGATAGCAAAGTCAAAAGCCTGCTGCTAATAAATTTAGTCCGCAGGAGAATGATAGATTTGGAATAATATTTGTATACATCCAAAATTTCAAACAGTGAAATGTGCTTTTTAATTAGTATTTTACTGATGGAATTAATCAATATTTTAATTGCTTACCAAACTGACGGAGATCCAAGCAGAAATTTGCTCCTTCCACCAGGGTGGTGTTTTTACAAATGGTCCACAGGTTGAAATACATGTAAACGGGCAGAGAGGTGAAGGCTGTAACTCCCAGCCAGGCCAACATGAAGATATAAGTCAGCATAATAAACTGTAACAAATATGAACAAATAAGACAAAATCTGGCAAATGTTAAAGCATGCACAGAAGAAAAGTAATATTTTCCACAGAATAAAATATTTATATATCTATCACAATTGGTATAAACAACTAATTTCTTATGAGACAGAAACAAGACTCAAGATGAAATTCATATATTAATCACTAAAGTAATTTAATCCTATATTTAGGCTTCCACAGTTAAAGAGCTATGGGATTCATTAGTAGCAGCTCTGACAAATACAAAATATGCTATAAAATGGAATAGTAACTGTTCTGTTTCTATCTAGCCACTGCATTTTATTGATTCATTATTTTTCTTCTTTAAGGGAAAAAGTTTTAATATTTTAATATTTAATCCATTGAGAGAATTTTGAATGACTTAGAAATACAATATACTATGTAATAAATGCCTGTTCTATGAAAAACACAGAAACAAAATGTGTCTCTGACAAAGCTGTTCTATCACCATTGGGGAAACCATACAAAGAAGACACCATATTTATCCCTTGCTTTATGTTCTGTCAGTGATAGAACTTTACATTAACTTGAAACCTGGACAAAGTATTCTAGCCAAGTTACTTTAATTGCATAAGGAAATGATCATAGCTGCTTCTACATCAATGACTGCCCTCTCTCTATATATATATATTTGCTTTAATTTATATGCCACCCTTCTCCGGAGACTCAGGGCGGCTTACAATGCGTTAAGCAATAGCCTTCATACTTTTGTATATTTATACAAAGTCAGCTTATTGCCCCCACAATCTGGGTCCTCATTTCACCTACCTTTGAAAGGATGGAAGGCTGAGTCAACCTTGAGCCTGGTGAGATTTGAACTTGCAGTAATTGCAAGCAGCAGATGTTAATAACAGTGCTTTAGTCCACTGTACTACAGGCTCTTGCTATCTTGTTATTATCTTGCTGGAGAATAGAATACATTGAAATCACCAATATTTAATCCCCACATACGGTGATGTGAGACAGAATTGGATCCCTGGTTTGGGGCTACATCTTTCAAACTGCATGAAGACATTTAGGCATTACAAAAAGGCAATTTCATAAGAACACTCCATCTTACAAACACTGCTCTCATAAAATAAAGGCAATCTTATACACATTAATACAATTTTTTATATTTTATTTTGGGGTTTTTAAATCAAATCCATGAAAGTAGCTGGAGAATCAAAGGGTTGCACCTCAAGCTAGTAAGCATTACTATATAACTTCTGCAATTGATACCCATGTCTCTGCCATTCATCTCCCTTTGCTGTATATGAACACCTTTGATATCTATAATGTCCCAATCCCATATTTTCCTTCCAATTGTAATAAAGAGTTTCCTACATGTATGTGATGCATTCACTCCACCTGAAAGAATCACAACTTTAAATAATCAGAACCTTTTTTAAAAATAAATCCTTACAGCATCACAAAATGCATGGAGCAGAAAAACCAGAAATCCACAATGGGCTGAATTAAATATTTCATTTAATTTTCAGGAAAGTATATTCAAGTCATTTCAATGATCCTCTCTCAATCCTATTGGGAAAGGTCAAGGCATATCCACTAGTTGAACAACAGGTTTGCATCGCTCATTTTTATCTTTCATTTCATTAAAAGTATGAACTACATTTTAATTCTTGCTATTTTTCTGTGTGTTCTCCTTTCTTCTCTATTCTTTTTCCATGCTGACACAACAATGACAAAGGTGAGCCAGTAGATTATTAATTTATTTGCTTCAGGCAGGTTCCTATAGCTCCTGTTAAAAGACTGATAATAAACTGTTATACAACAATTGAAGATATTAAAAACAGCACTGTGCCCAAAGCCCACCTTGTCTACTTTTCCTTGTCACAATGAGGCTGGGGAGCTCGTATGTATGTAATGTGCTTTCTCTATCCTGGCTAATAAAGTTGTTTATATAGCCCAGGCAATTGCTCCTTTAATAGTTGAATATACAGTAGTAGGTAGAGATCCTGTATGCTATTCTAGTAAGATGCTGCTTTTGCAGCATCTTACTAGAAGGATTAACAGAAAAATAACAATTACCTAAAATTACCCTAAACTTCAACTCAGTGTGATATGTGATATAAGTTATTTTCATCAGGATTTAATACTGCCTTGGGAGCTTAATTAAAATAAAAAAAGTAAATGAACATCTCATTAAAAAAAGATTGAATTTTGTCTTAGCCTTCTTATATCATTTCTGTTTAAGAGCTCCATGACACTATAGCATAATGCAAATAAATAAGGCATTTCTGCCAAATTTAGACACTTTCTCTGCAAAAAGTAGGTGGAAACCAGAACTCATTTTAGAATCTGAGAATATAGAATATAAATAAAAGGCATCATTTGTTCAGCTCAGGAAAGAGATGTAGAACTGGAGATCCTCAGCATACTGATGATAGGATATGATGATTTCTACCAGATGCCAATAGATAACATCACCCAAAAGTTCCAAATAGATTAACATCTATTTAAATAGATTAACAGGAATGGAAAGGGAGTCAGGTCCTGAGGTGATCCACACAGAAAGAGTTTAGGCTAGAGCTCTCCCTGCTACAAGTGGAACTGACATTAGAGGAGAACTACTACAAAATTGTGCCTATCACTCCCAACCTTATAAACCAATCCAAAAGGTTGTCATAATGGTACTCAACATTGCTAAGTGAGGGGAGGACACATTCCATAATATAGTAGTTGTATAATTGTTTTTTTTTCTTTTTAAAATATGATTATTATTTTTTTAAACAAACTAATGTTAAAAACTAACAAAAAGGATTTATAAAGTTATCTAAAGTTAGTGGTAATGACCCAGTAAGGTTTATATCATGCCATGAATTTGAGTCTACCAAGTTCTAATCCACTATCTAAACATTACCTGACGTTAAAGTTCTATCAAACCACTATGCATGATATTTGGGATTACAGGACAATTTTTTTACAATTTACTTTTTTTTCTGCCCATGATCTACTATGTCTGCTGTCTGAGCAATGAAATATTTAAAACTTTAATTTTTTGCTTTCTGAATTCTATATGGTAATATAAAAATTGTTATTGCTATAATTCAAAAATATGATTTAAACCCCATTGGTGTAGTGGTTAAGGCATCAGGCTAGAAACAGGACATTAAATTCAAGTCTGGCCTTAGGAACACAAGTAGCTGGGTGACCTTGGGCCAATCACCTTCTCTCAACCCTAGGAAAGAGGCAATAGCAAATCACTTCTGAAAAAAACTTTTATAGTAAAACTGTAGGGTTCTGTCCAAGCAGTCTCCAAGAATTGGACATAACTGAATGGAACTAAAAATAATAATTACATAAGTATCTTATGTAATAAGCAATACAATAAATTAGACGCAGGATTTTATGTTTAATATTCTTGCCTCAAAACTAACATGCCTTGCAAAGGCTGCATTACGGATGTAAAAAAACCAATATTGATAGGTAACACATTCATTTGAGATTTTTCTCTTGCTAGTACCAATAATAATTTCTCATTACTAATACTAATCTTTTAAAAGTGGAAAAAATATGACCACTGTCCTAGGTAAGGGTCTTACAAAAATAAAATATTATGTACACAGGTAAAATGACAGGAAGCTAACTAAACATGAATGAAAAAAATCAGAGCAGCAACTATTTCATTAGCATAATGAACCAGAAGAACAAATTGGCTCTTTAGTAATTTAATTAGATCCCTTAAGAAAGAACATAAATGAAGTGACAAAAAGAATGCTTATGATATAGCTGCTATTATTATGCAAATAGCAGGGCTTATGATAGTCTATTCTACTGTTAAGCAGTCATTAGGGTGATGGAATAAATCACTAGCTGAAAAAAACACCCTGATCCAATCTAAGTAAACATCATAATTATACATAGTTATCTACCTACAATGTGTTCTACCTGTTAATAGATAAGTAATATTTTTAAAACATAACTATTTCAACAACTTCTACAGGACTAGAGTAGGAAAAGGCTCCTGTACAATACTGCTATAAAAGTAAAAAGGGCCAAGAACAATTGGAAAATATCACATTCTTCTTAACGTTCTTCTCTAGCAGCATTTGTCAATCCCAGAAGTCTCCAACACTGTCAGAGAATTATTTTGGGGTTTTTTTTCACTCTTCTTTCAACTTTTACCAGAAGCACTTGCCAAAGCTGAAAAAATCAGACTCTCATGAAAATACTTACCTCAGACATTTCGTGAAGCACCTGTCAAAGTTGATTTGACTTTGGTGAATGCAATTGGTAAAGTTGAAAGACAAAGCACTTACAAGGCAATGCTCTCTTCATGACATTCTCTTTCAGCACTTACCAAAACAGGAAGATTTGGTGTTTGTAAATTAGAAAGGTAATTGCTATAAATAGCTTCACAATGATGTACAGTAAATTATTCATTGAGGTAAATTTTGAAGTGTTGTCAACCAATATTCTTCATCAAAGCCAATCTAATGCAGTCAGTTATAAGATTCTCTTCATTTTAGTTTCATATGCCAACCAGAATAAATTCTGGATCCGACAGTCAGCCTAAGTATGGACTCATCCTTAAAGAAAAATGCAGCTCTGTTTATCCATATGCTCTTAATCCCCCAAAAGCTTCAATTCAATTTCTACTTCCAGTCTCATCAGTGCACTTGTGACAATTAATTCTAACCCAGCACATGAGTGGCTTCATATAAATATTATATAACACAGGAGATAAGTTGGAGCCTTACAGGATCATTCCTAGAGAACTGAATAAACAATCCTTATATTTTCTAATGATAGTACTTAAAATGGAGGCACCCTTATTTTCTTCAGTTGTTTGAAGAAGATACTATGGTCAGTATTATCAAAAGCTGAGGAATTATGAATTATTGTGGATGGTCACACTAAAACATAATCTAATGGAGATCATCCATCAGGTTAAGGCATTCTCCATGCAAAAGTAGGTTAAAATTCCAAAATGGAAAATAGCTTTAGAGAGTATTTACATTTTTTTTTGAAATAATATAAATAAGGAATATGGGCATCTTAACATAAAATTATTTTAAAAATTGTCTGCTATATTCTGGATATTCCAAATCTCTCAAACAACATAATGCAGAAGAAAAGACAGACTAATCATAGGATAAAATAATATTGAACACAACAAAGCAGTTCTTCTAAATATATTTAAATGTGGAAAGTGTATGGTTATTGTTTTTATGAACTTAAAACTTTTTTTTTTCAAATTTTGCTGAATATTCTAAGGTACAATGTTGTCAAATTTGATCTCTATAACGTACATTATAGCACTGCTTTTTCCTCTCTTTTACCAGAAAGATTGCAATGTTTTTATTTTATTTACTTTGTATTCTTTCAGAAAAAAGTAAATTTATGCATTATAAAAATGGCAAAACTATTTTTTACCTACATATGAAATATTTGCTTGGATTCTGCATTTCATGACAATATTATAGCTTGCCAGTGTTCATGGGTAATATAAATCGCTGATTATAAATCATCGATTAGCTATCTGGAGGTGAAGAATATATCATGACGAAACCAGGAGACAAACATAATCTGAAATTATGGACCCAAACGGTTGGAATTAGACATATCATCATTTTTTAAAAAGCAATTAGGTCCATATACTCTTCTTATTCATTTCTTGATTTTTGGCCTTTATTCCATTTTTACTGTTTTTTAAAAAATATATCCTCAGATTTATATACAGACAGATTTATATACAATTATTATACCAAAGTTATCATTCTTCAAGCCTACCCATACTCTTTTTATATATAAACTGAGTTAGCTCAGGGGTCCCCAACCCCGGGGCCGGGGCCTATTCAGAACCAGTCCGTGTGAGAGGTGGGCTGGCGTGCACATGTGTGCTTGCAGCTGAACTCACATGAGCAGCGAGCCGGCATGCACATGCATGCGCACCAAACTCCACTTGAAGTTGAGCTGAGTGTACATGTCTGTGTGTCCCAGACCACTGCGCATGTGAGTTGGGCTGCATGCACACATATGCACAACTATCACATGGCCTGGTTCCCCTCTCCTCCCAGGCGTGCCGCCAAGCGGCAAAGGTTACCTGATATTTATTTAGATAGCTAAATGTTTTTTAAAAAATCGTAATTTTCCAAGGATTTAATATACCTCATATACTTACAAAAATTCTACAACTGTGAATGCTTCTGATCAGAAAAAGAAAGAAAAAAATCATTTTAGAAAGTCCAAGTCAGAAAATGCAATTCAACAGAATAATTATTCTAGGATCAGTATGTCCTTCAGTTAATAAGTTATATAATTCAGTTATATAATATTCAGGACAAATAGATAATTTATTTTTTTATTTATTTCTATTTCATGTTTCTAGATCACCCATTTCTCTCAAGGGAATTAATAGTTGCAGGAAAATGTATCTGTACTTTTCTGAATGTGCAGAGATATACATATATAGGATAACAAAATTCATGAAGTACAAGTACTAAAATGCATCAGATTATTAAATTGGTATGAGTAGCTCAAAGGAAGATGCTTGCAGCTGATAGAAGAGAGTTTTAATGCCAATATTGCTATCTCATTAATGATTAATAATGCCTGCAAATTTATTACAAAAATCAATAATCAATTTTGTGGTAAAATCAATTTATTGAGAGACTAGGTTGTCACCAAATGCTACTAAAACAGTAAGCCTCACTTTTTTCTGAAACAGACACTATGAATAATGAAAGGATTCTGTTACACAATTAGTCAATTCTGAGCCTCTTGAGAAATTGAAAACCAAAGATAAGAACCAAAAACATAAAATGAAGTAAAGATAAAGTAGAATATATTTGTCGATACGTTTTCTGAATATGGAATGAAAAATAAAATATCTCAGGAAATTTACATGAGGTACAGAAATTGCACAATAAAAACTGGTGTTTATTATCAGATTAAATTTGAAAGACTGACATGTTTTTATACACCAACTGAATTAATGTGGTATTCATACCAAAAATGGAACCAGTTAAAACTTTTTTCTTTTTGAGTTACTTTTTAAAATTAAAACCACATTTATGGCTTCCCGTGCTTGTAAAATTTAGAGATAAATTATTATAAATGTATGGTAAATATCTTGCTCAGTTAATATATATCCCCAAAAGAGAAAATATGAAATCTGATGTTTTTCTGGCCATTGCACTATGTTTGTCCCCTCAGATAGTATAATAACCATAATTAAGACCCAGAGTGTGGTTATTTTTTATTATTTAATTAAACAGACCATCTTGCATTAGTCTTACATACTGTATATCTATTAAATGGACTCTGATAGGCTACTCAAAATATGTTTAGTAGAATGGATAAGCATGGCTCAATCCACCTTCTTGATAAATCAGTTTACTAAAGTTACTTCACAGCATGGGTTTTCCACCCAGTATTTACTATCGACAACCCTCCAAAGGACATTTTTAAGCAGAGTCCTAGATACCAATACGCAAACAGATAGCGAGTTATTAGCAAAAAATAAGTTTTTAAATTGGCTGACTGAGAACAAAACTATTTTCCAAGTCAAAAAATACCTGCCAGTAAGTTTGACACAATTCTTAAGAAGGACCTATTCAAGCACAAGATTTAAGTTGTGGGATTCCATGACAAATATGAGCAGTCTCATCACTTGCCATATCATGAGAGGATGTGTATATGTGGTGCCCTAGTCATTGAAGATATTGCTCATATTTTGTTTGGCTGCCATTTCTATGTCACTTTTAGGCTTAGATATTTAACATCCCTATTTGAAAGAACAACCTACTGGGACCAGAATCATACATTTTCCTATTCCATCCTGTACTGTAAGGCATACATTATGAGTAAAATGCTAAGTTTATGGTCAAGGCAGTTCAGCTAAGAACTCACATATTGAACAGATTGGATTTTCTAGCCAGCAAGTCCCAAGATTGGATAAAAAAGAGCTACAATATATACAATATACAATATAGTTAAAAGTATCAAGTGTGTAAAATTTCTTCTGTAACAAAATACGCTAGTGACAAATAAATATTTCTGATAATGAATAAAAATATTATCACAATTCCAAAGAGCTGTTGATTATAACTTGAAATTTTAATTAAATCTTAAGTATAAGTCTATTTTAGTAGACATGCATTCTGAGAGATACTTGGAGTCTGTCTGACTTTGGATTAAATTAAAGCACATCGATCCTTCTGAAGTTAGCATATTATGACAACTATGTCATAATACATACCCAGGCACTGACACATCTGCCGCAAGTGGTGATTTTGAAATCTCCATAGAGATCCTTGATGGCACCAGTTGTAAAAAATCCTTCCACCATTAACAAAATGCCATAAACAAAGAAGGCAGCTGCTATTCCGTAGATCACATATTTGAAAATATCAATCCTGCAATTAATAGAATTCAATGTTAATGAGGCTTGAATGATATTCAAACAATTTGAATTTATTTAAAAAAATACATTTCTCTAGTTTATACCAATTTTATCATAACAATGCTACATTTATAGGTTTTCACTTATGAATAGCAGAATATGAGGAATATTCTAATCACTAAAAACTATCGTATTTTTCGGCATATAAGACGCACTGGAGTATAAGACATACCTTAGTTTTTGGGGAGGAAAATAAGAAAAAAGCTGATTGGTGAGTGGATCAGCCTCCCGGAATACCCCCAATCAGTTATTTCCAGAGGTGAATTTTAGCAAAAGATTGGTTGGTTGGTTGTGAGCTCTGTGCCTTGCTTTTTTCCCCTGCCTCTGAAATTTCTGAAACTCTGTTTCAGAAAAAACCTTTTTTTCTGCCTCTGAAAGCCTCCGAAACAGAGCTTCAGAAAAAAAGGCTTTTTTTTCTGAAGCTCTGTTTGGAGGCTTTTTTACTGAAGCTTCTTTCAGAGGCTTTTATTCTGAAGGACTATCTCTATTCAATCTCCTTTCTTTGGTATTGGTATGTAGATTAACCTCTTCCGATCTGTTGGTTATTGCGTCATTCTCCAGATTTGTTAGCATAGTTTGGTTAGAACCTTTACTGATTCTTCTTTTGTTGCTTGCCATATTATTTTAGATAAAAACCTTTCAGAGACTTTTTTTCCTGAAACTCTGTTTGGAGGCTTTTTTTCTGAAGCTTCATTTCTGATGCTTCATTTCTGACGCAAACCTCCATTTGCGAGGCTGGGCAGGGCTACATTCGGAGTATAAGACACACCCAGATTTTCACCCTCTTTTGTGGGGGGGGGGGTACAGTATTAAGGCATTTATGCTATAGAATGAGATTGAGTCCATAAAACACCAAACACATAACAATGACATATATGACCAAAACACAACTGACATAATATCAGAGTTTATTCAGAGCAACATGACATTCTTTCAAAATAATCATACCACTGGATATTTATTATTATTATCTGATTATTCTGTTGTTAAAGTGTTCAGTTTTGGTGATAGTTCTGGTCTTTTTAAAGTCAATATCATGTCCTGTGGCTTTAAGGTGTTGGACCAGGGAAGAAGTTGGTTCCTCTTTTCTGACTGAGTTCTTGTGTTCTTCTATGCGTGCACTTATTCGTCTGTTGGTTTGTCCGATGTATGTGGTGGGGCAGGCGGTGCATGGGATTTCATATACTCCTTGATTTTCTAACTCAATTTTGTCTTTGGGGTTCCTTAGGATGGTGGATATTTTTCGGTTTGTGCAGAATATAAACAAACATAACATCAAGACAGCATTCTCAATAATCAGAGAAGCCATCGAGATAGAAAAACGCCCACACAGCATGAACAAATGAGACGATACCTCCTGCCTACCAGCCATTTGGAAACCCGCCCTTATTGACAAATGAGTCCCTAACACGACGAATGACACCAGACCCACACTCACGAGAGCCACACAGGATGTTACCACCACACATCCACGCAGAAAGCAGACTCAAACCCACACTGATAATGAGCCATGACCAAGGACCAGAAGCCAGACCGCAGCTGCATCATTAGCCACTTTAAACCCCTTCAATCCATACATGAAGCAGACTGACACCCACCATGAAGAGCTCGCACGGCCACAAACACGAAGCCAAACAACAACAATGCAGCTCACCAGCTCAAATCCCCCTGCAACTCAGACTAAGCTGAGCACAACCAAGCCCCCACCCAAACAGAACACACCCCCAGCCAATCAGAGCACAACCAACCCCCCATCCAATCAGAGCACAGCCAAGCCCCTAACCAATCAGAACACACCTCCACCCAATCAGAACACAGCCAAGTTCCCACCCAATCAGCTCACACCCCCACTAGCAATTAAAAGGAAGAGACAGCTGCGATCTCACATTGCTCCTGGAAGCACGAAGCCGAGAACACCAGCCTGAAGATGACGAATGAGACTTCGGCGAAACGTCGCCAATACACTTCCAATTTTACGTGGAAGAAGACCCGAATAACCAAAGACCTACACACACACACACATATATATATATATACATATATATATATATATGTTTTCTCAGGTTTTCGCGGGTGTTTGTATGTAGGTCTTTGGCTGGGGTTGTGTTCTGTTTGGGTGGGGGCTTGGTTGTGCTCAGCTTAGTCTGAGTTGCAGGGGGATTTGAGCTGGTGAGCTATGTTGTTGTTGTTTGGCTTCGTGTTTGTGGCCGTGCGAGCTCTTCATGGTGGGTGTCAGTCTGCTTCATGTATGGATTGGAGGGGTTTAAAGTGGCTAATGATGCAGCTGCGGTCTGGCTTCTGGTCCTTGGTCGTGGCTCATTATCAGTGTGGGTTTGAGTCTGCTTTCTGTGTGGATGTGTGGTGGTGACATCCTGTGTGGCTCTCGTGAGTGTGGGTCTGGTGTCATTCATCGTGTTAGGGACTCGTTTGTCAATAAGGGCGGGTTTCCAAATGGCTGCTAGGCGGGAGGTATCGTCTCGTTTGTTCATGCTGTGTGGGCGTTTTTCTATCTCGATGGCTTCTCTGATTATTCTGTTGTTAAAGTGTTCAGTTTTGGCGATAGTTCTGGTCTTTTTAAAGTCAATATCATGTCCTGTGGCTTTAAGGTGTTGGACCAGGGAAGAAGTTGGTTCCTCTTTTCTGACTGAGTTCTTGTGTTCTTGTGTTCTTCTATGCGTGCACTTATTCGTCTGTTGGTTTGTCCGATGTATGTGGTGGGGCAGGCGGTGCATGGGATTTCATATACTCCTTGATTTTCTAACTCAATTTTGTCTTTGGGGTTCCTTAGGATGGTGGGTATTTTTCGGTTTGTGCAGAATATAAACAAACATAACATCAAGACAGCATTCTCAATAATAAATAACTATTAATAATTAATAAATAATAAATAAGGTGAGTTCTTTTACCATATTTCTAGTAATGATTGTGATTTTTAAAAAGACAGATTAGATTATACAGGGTTTACATGTTTACATGTGGCAGCATTTGTGCATACTATCAGAATTTTAGGAATTACACAGATAAGGTGGAGTTGAAAGAGAAACATGAACTGGAAGAACAGGGAATTGAAATGTATTGGTATATGTATGTGCAGATACAAACAAGATATGAAAAAGATATTAAACTACAGGGTTTTTATTTAGAGAAGAGTGAGCTTGATAAGATACTCACGGGAACAGAGGATAAACTAATTAAAAAATGTTACAATTTTTTACTAAACATGGAACTAGAGGAAGAACAAGTAAAAGAAACAATGATAGCCTGTGCAAAAAACTTTGGATACTCAATTGAATTGGATAAATGGCAACAATTATGGGAAAGAAATTATTAATTAACAATGTCCACTGCATATAAGGAAAATCTATATAAAATGTTTTATAGATGGCATACGCCCCCTGAGAAACTGGCAAAAATGTTTAAAGATAAATCAGCTAAATGTTGGAAATGTCACCAGTTACCAGGTTCATATTACCATATGTGGTGGACATGTCCTGAAGTGAAAAACTATTGGAAGAAAATTAAGTTATGGATGGAGGAAATGATACAACAATGTATAGATTTAAAACCAGAGCTATTCCTATTGGGTATCTTACCATAGAAAACTAGTAAAGATAATATATATTTGATTATACATGTAATAACAGCAGCAAGGATTGTTTATGCACAAAAGTGGAAAGCAGAGAATATACCTTCGGGGGGAGCAGTAATTAAAAAAATCTTAGATTGTGCAGAAATGAATAGATTAACTATGATGATAAAGGAAAGATACAGAATATTTTAAGATATGGAATAAATTTTACTATTGGTTAGAAAAGAGATACAAATAAGTTTTTAAAAGAGATTGAAAAAAAATTGGTTGTAATTAGAATAATATATTAATGGAAAATCTTTGTAATGGATTTGGTGAGATTGAAGACAGAAGAGGAGAAGAAATGTTTGAAGATAACACTGAAATGTCACATGGAAGAAATGAATGATGTACTAAATGATTGTTTGTCTTAAAAAATTAAAATTAAAATTAAAAAAAAAGAATTTTAGGAATTACACTGCATAATGTTGGCAAAGGGATGGCCAAATTTCAGTGGTGGATTTTCAGATCTTTTCATGTTTATTTTAAGAGGAAGATTAAAGATTGGAATGGTAACAGTTTGATTCCTTATCTGCTTTCCCAATTTTAACTCTCAATTCTTTTCCACATGTTAACTAGATGTCTCCAGAAGTTTTCAATATTGAGCAGCCATAGGTGGGGCAAAGTGGCACATGACTGTGTGTCATGAAGTTGTGATTTTTGTACTTGTGTTCAGGTATCGCAAGTAAGAATGTAAGGAGTGGGGCTTGCATTGTGATATTATGATGCAGTTTTTGTTGATAACTATGTCCTATCCCAGGACCCTGCTTGTGGGAGGGAAACATTGAAATAAGGTTTTCTATAGCTCCAAAGCATCTGCTGCCTGAAGGATGTCTCTTGTTTTAGTTAATGGGACAGTCAACCCTGATCATGAACATATTTCTGACTCTTAATAAAAGTTTATTTTACTTGTATAAAATTGTATTTTATCCAATTCCATTTTAAATTGTTTTTATCAGATTTTAGTAATAATTTGTATCTGGAACTCTGCACTTTGATATGGCCCAAGGGCTAATCAATAAAGTAAAGTAAAAGTAAATAAAAGTTGCTCTATTAAAATTAATGCTAAAAAAGGCAGGGACTCTTTTCATAGTCCAAATTCACACAATTACTATTACTCTTGAGCTCATATTTCAGCTTTGCTTAAGAATGTGTTAAAGAAAAAATAAGCAAAGATATTGACCTCAGAAATCCATGACTTGAAATGCTAATGGATGATAAGCATAATGAAAACATTTTTCAAGCTCTGTCTGTTTATGTTCATGTCTCTCTTGAGACTTGTATATAATCAAGATATATTCAAGGATTTTATCTTGCAATTCTGCAGCACAACCTGTATGTATATTTAAACAGATTTGTCTTTCCAAGTAAAGAGCATTACAGGATACAATCTTTAATAATTTCATTTTGCTTTTATTGAATAAACAACTGAATGAATACTATTTAGAATAAAAGGATATATTTCTTAGTGGGGCTAATTATTTTTAAATTGCTCTCAAGATTATTCATTCAAGAAACAGTATATTTTCCCAACATCAGCACTGAACCATTTGGCTTGATTATGCTCTAAAGGAGGATTAAAGGCTGAGGGATCCTGACGTTATTAATATTTTATAAGCTTAGAGTTAGGATTTTGTTTTGTTTTTAAATCATAGGGATAGAAAAATAGAGATAGAAAAATAATGAACCAGACAGCATGAAATTAGATAATTTCCTATGAAAGCTGCCTTATGGTAGGTGACAATGTATCATATTCTAAACAAAGGAGCAGATGCCTTATACGACAAAGAACCACATATGCATACACTAAGTAACTGTTGATTACTAACTGTTAATATGGAATAAGAACACAATTGATTGACTACAGCTTCCTACTTTGTGAAGTATAAGAAAGAGGTAACCAGCATTAGAACAATGGAGGCATCGGCCTGAGAGCTAAGCAGTGTATTTCACTGAAGATGCAGTTAACATATTTTCATTTGTATTTTTAAAGTATTAATATTCCTGCCATGCATATGGGTAGTGAGGAATAATACTTCCCTTCCCAATTGTAATTTTCCAGTGTCCAATGGTGGCATCAAAGTGGATGATGATACTGTTTTTCTTATTTAGATTTTTATCTTTCTGTTCCTCCAAAAGCATCAGTTTGCATTCATAGCATTGTTTCCTCTAATTTTATCTCATAACAGGTTGAGTGACTGGTTCTTAGTCACTCAAGAGGTGCCATGGTTAATGACTGATTTGAACTGTTCCAATTGCCTTTGGACACCTTAACTTTCCTGGCATAGAGGAGACCTCTAAGTGTGCCCTTGGCAGAAAGAATCCCCAAACACAGCTAAGCTGGTTTATCACACTTTGAAGGAACTGAAGTAATGCACATTGCTGATTAAGGAAGGAAAGGAACATAATACCAGAGTCTATTCCCCTGCAGTTATAGACTGAAATTAAACTAAACTAAACTAAACTAAACTAAACTAAACTAAACTAAACTAAACTAAACTAAACTAAACTAAACTAAACTAAACTAAACTAAACTAAACTAAACTAAACCCAAACCTACCTACCTATCTATCCATCCACACAAACATACAAGACATACAGAAAGTCCTTAAAGTATGACTACAATTGGACTGAATTTCCAGTCATAAGTTGTTACAGTGGTAAGTTGAGGAACCCACACGACTGGATCTAGTTTTACAACATTTTTTGCAATATTCATTAAGCAAATCACCATGCTCATGAAAGAAACGTTGTGGTTATAAGTGTGAACTGGCAAAAAACTTCAGAAATTGCAGTCATGTGACCACAGGATCTTACAGAATAGTTCAAATGAATTTATATCCATTTCTTTATTTTGAATCAAGTAGTACAGTTCCATAGAACTAATTAACATGTGGCCTACAACAGGGTCATGAGAAGTTCAGATCCCTTGAATGAAACAGCAGCTTATACTTATTAGACCAATCAACATATAAAGAGCATGGTAAGGAGAATTGCTAAAACTTCTATCTCTGCCTATGGGTTGGTAAGAAGGAACAAAAAGAGAAAAGCAGCACCTCAAGCACACCCTGCCTTTGTTGTACATATATGCTGCTAACTCATGAACTTGCCATAACTACAATATTGAATGTTTTTCACGTGCTTCAGCATTGAGCCTGAAACCAGTGGTTTTTCTTCCTAGTCTCCTACAATATGAATCCTTTAGAGTTTATGAAGTTCTTATCAGCTAAAAAGTTCTGCCAGAGGATTTGATTAATTATTTATGATTTACCAATAAAAGTGATTCAAGCAATTTTAATCTGCAGCAAAGTTTTTCCAAAATTATTACAAAAGATTAAATAATATTTGATGTCTGGAAAGACAGAAAACAAAGAGGCAACAAGTCAGATCACATATCATCATATAGAACAGAGGGAAAACAATTTGTGGACATTTTTTGTAAATTAGTCCTGATTAATTAATCCTCATTCTCGCTCACTGAGAATGATATATAACACAATACTATGCAAAACATTTAGGGCCTTCAAATGGAGTTTTGGACAACAAAAATGCTTTTTGTCCTTTTTAGCCATTTTATTTTGCATCAACTTTGTAAAATGAATTCCATTGTGTACAAATAGCCAACCAATGTTGCACAAATCAGTTTCAATTTATATCTCCCCTCACTGGTTGTATTAAAACTTAAATCTTTCCTAGGAAAAGCAACAGAAGAAATGAGAAAGAGTGAATGATGGTCTTTTATATTTTAATGATGAATATAATGTATCACTGATAATTGAGTTATTTATACATTGCTCATGTAACCTATTGTACTAGTCATGATGTGATTAAACAGATTCTTTAAGCAATTGTAGAAGGTGTTTCATGCTGCAAAGAGCAGTGGAAAAATGCCAGCAATTGGAGAGGGCCCAACAATCATTTTATTAAGTTGGCAAGCAACAAATGAGTTATCATTCTTCTACTGTTAAGAATGAAGTATACCTGAGACTGGTCAATGAAGATTGATGATGGATACAGTGTATGAATACATTTGACCACTGAAAAAGAATTGTTTTAAACAGTGAGGAGTACATATATGGGTATGCAGGAAAGAGAATATTACGTAATTCATGGTACTTATAGCCTTTGGGAAAGATGAAGGTCAATCAAGCTTATTATTATTCTAATGGTTTGACCCCACATCATACTTTAAATAGGGAGAGTGGTAAATACTTGTATTGTCAGTATCCTTCCACAAGTGCATTTTGCCTTTAAATTTAAAACACTGCTAATCCTAGTGTATATCTGTTTTTCAGACCAAAAGCCATTAAAAGAAACGATTATATAAAGAGAAGTGTTTGATACTCCTTCTATTTGACAGAATGTAAGATATTATAATTAGCTTGCTTTCTCAACAGATATTCTGGAAGAGGAGAGTCTAGTCATTACATTTATTCTTACAGCAGTATTTAAACAATGTAATAAACGATTAGGCAGAGACTTACATTGTGAAAACATCAAGAGTGTCTCCAGCAGCTCTTGCCATCTCAAAATAGGTTTGCAGAATGTTCACTGTTCCTGAGAGTGCTTCATGTCCACACCCACAAAAGAGAGCAACCCCAGCATACAGCAAGATGGTGGCAATCAGAGAGGCATAGGGAATGCCCCCCAAGCACTTGATACAGCATTCAAAACAACCTGAGGAGAGAAGAATGTACTTAATACATGACAACATTCTTTTGCCTCAAAACAATCTAAAGGTTGTTTTTTCTTTACTTCTGGTATTTCTTTTAAGGCTAGATAGGTGGTATGCCTAGGTTACCTGAAATATTAAGCTTGTGTGAAACCAGATCCCCTCCCCACCAAAAATTGGAAAACTGCATGGCTTGTGGAATGGTTTTCAATCCATTTTCCATCAATGGCCATAAGCGACACCAATATTTTCTGAAGAAAATGAAGAAACATTCTGAATCTGTTTCTGCTACGTTTTCTGCTTTGCCCTCATGTTGCAGCACTGTTTGTGTCTATGTGTGTTCTGGGGAAGCACAGAGTGGATTGCATATATTCTTTTGGATACCTGACCAGGAAAAGAGAGATCAGGTCAAATGAGAAGTCAGGAACATTTCATGGGAATGTCCAACTGCATCTTCCATACGGATACATTGTGTACTTTGCCTTCTTTGTTGACGACCAATTTCATCCCATTGTATTCAGTTTTTAAAATAATATCCAGATGACAGATTTCCCTTTCATATTTTTCCAACATTCCATTCAATTGGAAAAAATGTTCTTATAGTAGACAGTAGCATGCCATTGCAATCATTAAAAATTAATGGATGTGCCCCTGATGCACCATAAGAAGATTTTTAATCTTCTTTAAGAAGATTTTATATTTACACTGCCTAAACCATTAGAATAAACTCAGTAGGAATCTTAAAACGATTATTTCAAACAAACAGCATTTTAAGTTGTCCTGGACACCTAGACTTCTAGTGAAGAAATTATGAACTGAAGACAGCTCCACTAAAAGCAGAGCTCACAGCCATGATGGAATGAAGAACTGCCAAGTAAATTAGCTCTTTGTAATTCCTTTGTGAATAAGGCAAGGACTTGAAGTTACACACAAGTGCTCCAGATAGTTACTCCTCACAAAGAGTTGTCTCCAGCAATAAAGCTCTGACAGATAATAGCCATCTTGCTCAAACTACATGTGGGGCTTTTAATCACTAAATATGGGATCCTTAAACCCACAGTCACTCAAACTTGTCACAATTAAGTTGATTCCATGCAAATTATTAGAAAGGGATCTCTCCCTTAATTATATTGCTTACTGAATTATCCATGACCAGAAAAGTTTAAAAAGTACAGAAAGATTATAAAACAGGCTATCCAACAAACTAATTAAGATAGGATAATCAAGATAGAAAATGAAAATCTAAATATTTTTTCTGTAGAGCAATATTTAAAATATTATACAATCTTTGTAAGGTTATTCCTTATATGAGGTTCATCCTCTTGTGGTGCCAAATGTAATACATGCAGGAAATAAGATATGTCAACTAAACTTGCATTTTAAAATAAATCAAACTAATTCAGAATATAGTAAAATAAGATCATTGAAATAATGTAACATAGGTTCTAAGAGTAATACTTAACATGTCTACAGAATTGAAGTGCATGTTGTATCAATAATACTTAAATTTCTTATAAAATAATATTATTCATTGGGATGAAATCAATGAGAAAATGAAAAGATTCTCAACAAGATTCAAAGAATTTAATTCTACTAAATAGGAAACTACACAAATAATTGGTAATTTTTATAGAATTCCATACCAATTATAAAACTATTGTTACATAAACATTTAAAAATCCGACATCCCTTTAAGTGAAGGAATTTATGTTTATAACATATATGGTCAATGTCATTGATTAATATTACCATCTTTAGAACCAGTGATTTGTCTATAAAAATAGTTCAGCTTAAAACAACTATCATTAGAAATGATGGGCTTGCCTTTTGTAAAGGTATCAAATATTGACTAGCTTAATCATGATGAACAAGTAGGCAAGTCAAAACAAAATGCAGATGTTTATTAAAGGTAGTTGATCACCAGAAACAATGAATAACTGCTCATAAAATTCCTGGTCACGGTGGCTGGAAATTCAGGAAGATATAATCTCAAAAGCTCTAGAGTATGAACATGCTGAAGAGGTTATCACAGACAGTTCCCTGAATGTATAATTAATCAGCTGAGGTATTTTATGAGACAAGAGCTTAGTTGATGAGAATATACACATGGGACATTATTTCTGGAGTTGAATTTGTATTGAATAATAGACAATGTTTGAAGTTTTGATTTACTTCAGTATAAGATATCTTGATTAACTAAGACTATACGATCATAATTAATATTATATTTACGTACTGCTCTTCAAGGAATCACTTTTTCTAAAAGATTTATTGCTAAGTAAATACCCACTTGCTTAAAGTATAATCTGCTTGTAGCATTGTATTTTGACTGCTTATACTACTCAAGGGATTGGGAGAAATAATATGATTCATACTGAATTACAACCATAAAGCAACATAAAGAAGTTTGTGATGTTAGTTGGAAATAAAGAACATAAGTGCATTTTAAAATGCACTAGATATCTTGAGCTGAGATAATGCACATGCCCTTACATTAACTATTGTCCTTCTTTTAAAAAATCAGTACATTCCTCCCACTACCTTTATAAAAAGATGAGAGTGGGTGGGTGGGATGTGATCAAAAATTGTCTGCCTAAGCTTCCATCTAAAAGTAGGGGGGAATCTAGCTTTCTTTCATATTTTACATGTACAGCAAAATTATATTATTGAAAATATTAAGCATATTGCACACATAAATGCCCAATCAATATATTTAGTTTATATATTCTGCTGTCTTACACTTTTCATTCACACAAATACATCAGGTTACAGATTTCAGTGTGCCCTGATAACATAGAAAAATGGCCTTTTACAATATTTTAACAAAATGCATTACATATTACCAAAGTAGAATAACAAGAAAAACAAAAATAATACTTATGCATTCTTTAAATCCCAAGTTACAGATGTTGTTTTTAACAAGTATATAAGCAAACATATTGTAAAATAAGCAAATACTGTAATTCATTTTCCTTTCCACTGAAATCTCATACCAAAGAAGTTTTTTAGTTTTGTTTTTTAAAACAATTTCAATGGCAAAATGTTGTGGTTTGTGCAAAACAAAGTCCCTCACAAGCATCAGTCACCCAACGCATCCCAAATTGCCTATATAAATACCACCATTAATCTAAAAACCATGTGACTCTACAATCATTGATTTTGTAATACTTTGTGAATTTGAATAACTTAATTCAAGTTCCTGGTTTCTTTCTTTCTTTGTTTTTTAATGCTTTCCTTTTTTAAAGTAATTTCTCAGTTTGAAATATTGATATTTTTTATTATTGTACATAATTTCTTTAAGAACTGGTCTATTAAAAATACTGCTATTGGATGTTAATTTTTTTAATCAGTAAAACAAAATATTCACAAATATCTTTTAAGGTGATTTTTTAATTATTTTCATTCCAAACAGTTATGATAGTCCAATGTTAGGATTTGATTCTACGACAAATGTTGGATCTTAAATCAGGTAATCTACTGAAAATCAGACATTTCCAACAAAAATAGTTCCTTAATTTCCAAAAGATAAGATCAGATATGATAACTTTTATTGTCGGGTTTTTTTTTTACTGTGAACACACTGGCCCACAATAAAAATGAAATATTGTTGCCTGCTCTTCAAGGGAAATACATAACACATTATGTACATCCATAACACAGATATAAAACAGAGACGCTTTTGTTTCATAAACATGAATTGTACAAATTTTCCAATGCTGGATCTAAAAAATCATTCTGTGCATTGAGAGGAATTTGAGAAAGCTTTACAATTGAGCCAATATTTATACAATTATTCCTCCTGATTGATGAGAAGATCAGTGCTCTTATTCCCACCATGTGGTCATATGTTGACTGAAATGGAGAAAGATTTAAAAAAGGAGCAGAAATTCAATTGGAGTTCAAGCAATGCAATGGCCTATGGTTGAACCACCTACTGTATATGTTACCACGTAACAAATTTCAATTTCGTTTTTGTTCCTGGGTACAAAAGTGTGTTTTCCTAATTCTTTATGCCTAAATTAAATAGAAAGTAGCTATTGTTCCACCAAAACTGTGCTTCTGTGGTCAGGACAATGATATTTTGAAATTTATCTGTTTTTGATTCACATTCAATGCTGAGGAACTTCCAGAATATTCCAGAACTGTGAGAACTGTCCTGAAGTTTCTAGAATTGGCCAGAATTTTCTAGAACTTTGTAAAATATTTTAGAACTTTCTAACACTTTCTGGGATCATCCAGGAGTATCCATAGAAGTATAACAGTACAAGTGCCTTAAACCAACATTTTAGTGTGTCTAATTGCTCAGTAAGAGAACAGTGAATTTAATTTAGATTGCATCAAGAAGTTGCTTGTACCCAGCAATTGCATTTTGCTACATGTGTGGACAATTTATCAAGACAAGAGTGAAAAAATACTCCATGAAAGCATCTGTTAAGATGTGTGAGGTCTACAAAGCATAATTCAGCATCCCTATCAGGAATCAAGACAACCCCTGGGCACCTCATTTCACATGCAAACACTGCAACAAAACTTGAAGGTAAAGCAAGAAGCAAGTCAGACAGTGAGGAAGGTATTGCAGACACAGATTACAATTTCACAGATGTGGTTGAGGAGAGAAAGCCATACTTCCTCAACCAGAAAGACCTCAACAATCTGATCAGAGAATTTGGTCTTATCAAGTTCTATGCTGAGCTTCTGACATCCAGGCTTAAGGAGTAGAACTTGTTGCACGAAAGTGTACAAGTCACAGCTCAGAGAACATGTCATCAACATTTTTCCAACTTCTTCAGTCGGCAAAATGGGCTGTGTTACTGCAACAATGTGGCCAGTCTATTCAAGGCTATAGGAATACCTGTAACCCAAGTGAATGGCACCTATTCATAGACAGTTCATCCAGGAAACTCAAAGCCATGCTGCTTCATAACAGGAACAAGTTCCCATCTGAATAAAAAAGAATGCTGTGCAGATCTGGATGGGGAGAAACAAGCGCAGACTCAACCCCTCCAAGACCGAGTGGCTGTGGCTTACGGCATCCCGGTATAGTCAGCTGGTACCATCACTGACAATAGGGGATGAGATCTTGCTCCCCACAGAGAGGGCCCACAACTTGGGTGTCCTCCTGGATTCACGGTTATCTTTGGAAGATCATTTGACGGCTGTGGCCAGGGGTGCCTTTTATCAGGTTCGCCTGATCCACCAGTTTCGTCCCTTTCTGGATCGGGATGCCTTGCGCACGGTCACTCATGCCCTAGTTACCTCCCATATGGACTACTGTAATGCTCTCTACATGGGGCTCCCCTTGAAAAGCACCCGGAGGCTCCAACTGGTCCAGAACGTAGCCGTGCGGGTGATTATGGGTGCAGCTCGTTATGCCCATGTAACACCTCTCCTACGCGAGCTGCACTGGCTCCCGGTGGTCTTCCGGGTGCGATTCAAGGTGTTAGTTATCACCTTTAAAGCGCTCCATGGCTTAGGACTTGGGTACCTACGAGACCGTCTTTTGCCACCAATAGCCTCCCACCGACCAGTTCGTTCTCACAGGGAGGGACTACTCAGGGTACCGTCAGTCAAATTATGTCGACTGGCGACTCCCAGGGGGAGGGCCTTCTCTGTGGGGCTCCAACCCTTTGGAATGAACTGCCCCCGGAGATACGGAATATCCCTGATCTCCGTGCTTTCCGCCGTGCTCTCAAGACCCTGATGTTCCAACAGGCGGGGCTAAACATACGAACATGTGAATGATTTTTTAAATGTTATCTAATTCTGGGTTTTATTTAATTGATCAAACTAAGTAATAATTTTAATTAGCAATTTTATGATGTTTGTGTGTCTATATTTTTCTTGACTGTACACCGCCTTGAGTCCTACGGGAGAAAGGCGGTATAGAAATATAATAAATAAATAAATAAATAAAAATGCTTTTTCAATACTTAACCGATAGGCATGGCATAAGTATCAAGATTCCTGCTTTTTATCTTACCTCCCTCTTAGATAATATATGATACCTCTACGATAATTAATCTATGACGGGGTGTCAAACTCGCGTCCATGGGCCAGATGCATCACATGCTGGCCATGCCCACCACCGGTTTAGCAAAGGGGGGGAAAGTTGTGATACGTCACATGATATAGGATGCCACAAAACTAGTCTACTAAATGTCCCTTATAGACTGTATTTATGCTTGTTCAAACATAGGTCCTCTGTATCATATGGCAAATCATTTGTGAACACTGGGATACTTCTGGGATATTTTTCTTTAAGGAAGTTAAACTCTGGTATTTTGAGAATATATAGCTCCCAAAAATGGGCAACATGGATTTCTTTTAGCTTATACTGGTCAATTTCTCGACTGACAATTTCATGCTGAGAACATAGTTGTTAGTAAAACAGTAAAATCACTTTCTACAATGGCACAGAAAAGTACTTTTATATATTTTAGTTTTTAAAATATTTAATATATTCAATGAACACAAACAACAAAAAGAAATGTATCAATATACCCAACAGCTAATTGCAGAGTATATATTTCATTAAACAGAAAACTCTCATTTGTGGCGTATTAATGGTTATGAAATGCAAAGCAAATTGGGTTCTGATTAGCTTTTATATGTTTTCAGTACATTAAGTTTATTGCAATTTAAATGAAACATTCTACTCCCACAACTAATAAACATGAAAGATATTTAGCATTGCCTAGCTGCATGTATGGTAAATTAGTCACAAACCTGCAGACGGACCCTCTAATCTATAAACTACCCTGTGAGTTGGTCTTATTTGTTTCTCTGTCATATCAATCTAAATAAAGAGGATTAATCCTTTTATTCTATAATAATTTCCTTTGTTAGGTAGAACTTTATATTCTATCAATATTCCTGGTAACCACTAATAATTTTGCCACTGCACTGTTAGATTTCTATGAACCAACAATTATTGTTTTGAGACAGGAGACTTGGTCCATTATTTGAAAACTGGATAGCGGTCCTATTCTAATTTAATTTATATCCAGATGGAGAATCAGAAGCAGATATTAAATGTTTTCCTGTGTAAATGTTGCTGAGAAATATGATGGTAAATGGTCCTGAACAATGGTAATTGGAGCTTGCTGCAGGATATCCTGAGGGTATGATTAAGGTGCCAGGTTTTTGTTGTTTGTTTGACCATTTTACTGTTCTATGTTTTAAGTGATTGGTTTTACTGCTATTGTGAGCCACCCAAAGTTGTTTAAGATAGTAATACAAATCTTATAAAGAAATAAACACTGAACACTGATATTTAAAAAAAAATAGAATGTAACTGAAAAACTTACTTGATCCTTAATCAAGTAAAAAAACATCTTTGAGCTAAGCTTCCCTGCTGATGACTTTATTTATTTATTTATTTATTTATTTATTTATTTATTTATTTATTTATTTATTTATTTATTCATTCATTTATTTATTTATTTATTTATTTATTTTGTATACCGCCCTTCTCCCAGAAGGGACTCAGGGCGGTGAACAGCCAAAATTAAAAAACATACAAATGCAAAAGTTAAGATAATTAAAAGAATTAAATCATTGGCTACCCAATTTAAAACCCCAAATCCATAAAACTTAAAATCCCAATTAAAAACCATTTAGGCTAGGCCGGCTTGATGAAATAAAAACGTCTTCAGGGCTTTACGGAAGGTCCGGAGGTCCGGGATCAATCGTATTCCAGGAGACAGCTCATTCCACAGGGCGGGTGCCCCCACAGAGAAGGCTCGCCCCCTGGGGGCCGCCAGCCGACATTGCCTGACCGACGGCATCCCGAGGAGGCCCTCTCTGTGAGAGCGTATTGGCCGGTGGGAGGTTATCGGTAGCAGCAGGCGGTCTCGCAAATACCCTGGCCCTAAGCCATGGAGCGCTTTAAAGATGAGAACCAACACCTTAAAGCGCACCCGGAAGACCACCGGGAGCCAATGCAGCTCGTGCAGGAGAGGTGTTACGTGGGAGCGCCACGTCGCTCCCATAATCACCCGCGCGGCCGCATTCTGCACCAGCTGGAGCCTCCGGGTGCTCCTCAGGGGGAGCCCCATGTAGAGAGCGTTACAGTAGTCCAGGCGTGACGTAACCAAGGCATGAGTGACTGTGCACAAGGAGTCCCGATCCAGAAAGGGGCGCAACTGGCGTATCAGGCGAACCTGATAAAAAGCCCCCCTGGCCACGGCCGTCATATGCTCTTCTAAAGACAGCCGTGTGTCCAGGAGGACGCCCAAGTTACGAGCCCCCTCTGTGGGGGTCAGTGACTCGCCCCCAATAGCCAGTGATGGCACCAGCTGGCTATACTGGGACGCCGGCATCCACAGCCACTCGGTCTTGGAAGGGTTGCACCGAAGCCTGTTCCTCCCCATCCAGACCCGCACGGCCTCCAGACACTGGGACATCACTTCGAGGGCATCATTGGGGTGGTCTGGGGTGGAAATGTACAGCTGAGTGTCATCAGCGTACAGATGGCATCGCACCCCAAAACCACGGATGATCTCACCCAGCGGCTTCACATAAATGTTGAACAGGAGCGGCGAGAGGACCGACCCTTGCGGCACCCCGCAAGCAAGGCACCTCGAGGTCGACCTCTGCCCCCCTGCCAACACAGACTGCGACCGGTCAGAGAGATAGGAGGAGAACCACCGCAGCACGGTGCCTCCCACCCCCAGTCCCTCCAGCCGGCGCAGCATGATACCATGGTTGATGGTATCAAAAGCCGCTGAGAGGTCTAACAGGACCAGAACAGAGGAACAACCCCTGTCCCGAGCCCTCCAGAGATCATCCACCAATGCGACCAATGCCGTCTCCGTGCTGTACCCAGGCCTGAAGCCGGACTGGCACGGATCTAGATAGACAGTTTCATCCAGGAACTGTGGGAGCTGTCGCGCAACCACACTCTCCACAACCTTCGCAACAAAGCGAAGGTTGGAGACCGGACGATAGTTTGCCAAAACGGCCAGGTCCAGAGAAGGCTTCTTGAGGAGGGGCCTCACCACCGCCTCTTTCAAGGCGGGAGGCAAGAAACCCTCTCTCAGAGAAGCATTTATGATCCTCTGGAGCCAGCCTCGTGTTACCTCCCGGGTGGCCAGTACCAGCCAGGAGGGGCACAGGTCCAATAAACATGTGGTTGCGTTTAACCTCCCCAGGATCCTGTCCACGTCCTCAGGAGTCACAGGGTCGAACTCATCCCAGGTAACATTCTCAAGACCAGCCTCAGTCACCCCGCCGGGATCTACCCAGTCAGAGTCCAAGCCTTCCCGAATCTGAGCGATTTTATCATGCAGATACTGTGCAAAATCCTCAGCCTGCCCTTGCAAGGGGTCTTCCCGCGCTCCCTGATATAGGAGGGAGCGGGTCACCCTAAACAAGGCGGCTGGGCGGTTATCTGCTGATGCAATAAGAGCGGAAAAGTGGTTACGCTTTGCCGCTTTTATCGCCACTAGATAGGTCTTAATATGAGACCTAACTAGTGTTCGGTCGGATTCGGAGCGACTAGCCCTCCAACCACTCTCTAGGCGTCTTTTCCGGCGCTTCATCTCCCTCAGCTCCTCGGAAAACCGAGGGGCTGGGCAGGTTCGGCGTCGGGTCAGAGGCCGCAAAGGCACGACTCGGTCCAGAGCATTGGCGGCTGTCCTATCCCAGGCAGCCACCAGATCTTCAGCCGAGTCGTGAGCCAGAGTTTCAGGAACTGGCCCAAGCTCCCTCTGGAACCTATCAGGATCCATCAGGCGACTGGGGCGGAACCACCTGGTCGGTTCCGCCTCCCTGCAGTGGGGTGCAGCGGTCGAAAGGTCCAGTCTCAGGAGAGAATGGTCCGACCATGACAGGGGTTCAATAACTATATCCCCTATATCCAGACCACTCTGCCACTGACCAGAGATAAAAACCAAGTCCAGAGTGTGTCCTCCCACGTGAGTGGGGCCATGAATTAATTGTGTCAGGTCCATGGCTGTCATGGAAGCCATAAACTCCTGAGCCATCCCAGATGTATATCCCAGATATATGATATTTCCACATAATCTTCTTCATAAAGGGGATTGCCATTACTGTATTATTGCAGCTTCAGTCAGGCCAGATCTTTAGACTAAATTGGGCACTGTTATCCACCTATCAAGTCCTTTCCAGGACTTTGCATAGGCAGATGCTATTGTTAAAGGATGTAAACTGTTCGGAGCAAATCTGCCTTTTGCAATTGACTGAGGGTGATTTTGTCAGTGTTATTGTAGCTGATGTTATTATTATAATATTCACAATAATGAAGAAACTCAAGTTAAACAGAATAACAGAGTGGAAATGGATCTTGTAGGTCATGTAGTCCAACCCCCCACCCAAGCAGGAGACCATACACCATTTCTGACAGATGGCAATCTAGTCTCTTCTTGAAAGTTTCCAGTGATGAAGCACCCACAACTTCTGAAGGCAAGCTGTTCCATTCGTTGATTGTTCTCACTGTCAGAAATTTCTCCTTATTTCTAGGTTGAATCTCTCCTTGATCAGTTTCCATTATTTGTGTTGCCTTCAGGTGCTTTGGAAAATAGGTTGAACCCCTCCTCTCTGTGACAGTCCCTCAAATATTGGATCACTGCTGTCATGTCTACCCTGGTCCTTGTCTTCAGTAGACTAGCCATGTTCCTATAACCATTCTTCACGTTATAGTCTCCAGTCCCCTATACATCTTTGTTGCTTTTCTCTGCACTCTTTCTAGACATCTCAACATTTTTTTATAGTTTGGTGACCAAAATTGGATGCAGGATTCTAGATGTGGTCTTACTAAGGCTTTATAGAGTGGTATTAGTAACTCACGTGATCTTGACTGAATTCCTATGTTAATGCAATTTAGGATTGCATTGGATTTTTTGGCTGCCTCCGCACACTGTTACCTCAAATTTAATTGGTTGTCCACTAAGACTCCAAGATCCCTCTCACAGTTATTGCTATTAAGCTAATCTATTTTTTATAATAAGTGATATAAATGGATTGAGAATAGAAAAAAAATTAGATAAAATAGGATTGAATTTAGTTAGAATGTATAGAGTATAAGTGAAATATAGTAATATGTCATGTAAATGGTCAGTTATGCAAAACTTTCTTCTTTTTGTATTTTAATTGTTGAAAATCAATAAAATATTTATTTTAAAAAAATAAGCCAATCTATGTGCGTACTTTTGGTTTTTCTTGCCTAAGTGTAAGACTTTACTTTTCTCTACATTGAATTTTACTTTGTTAGATAGGGCCCAGTGTTCAACTCTGTCAAGATCCATCTGGGATCTTGAGTTTATCGTCTAGGACAGAGGTGTCAAACTCGCAGCCCATGGGCTGGATGCATCATGCACTGGCCATGCTCATGCCCAGTTTAGTGAAATGGGAGAGTCGAGATATGTCATGTGATGACTTTGTTTGACACCCCTGGTCTAGAGTGTTCACTATTCCTGCCAGATTAGTATCATCTGCAAATTTGATAAGTTCCCCTTCTATTCCCTCATCAAAGTTGTTTATGAAGATATTGAAAAGTACTGGCGCGAAGATGGAACCTTGTGGTACACCTTTCCTCCGTCTTCTTGTGATCTTTTCCCTTCCTGCCTTCTTGTGAACTTTATTTATCCCTTTATTTTCTACCTTTATATGTTCCGTACTTGCTATTGTCTACTCGGCTTTGACTTGTTTGCTTTGTGTTCTGTAGTTGTTGTCTTTTTATCCTCTCTTCCTACTTGCTTTTCGCCTGCCACTACCAGATATTCAGCTCTCCCCTCAGTTCTTAAGCTGATGTTGGCATTCCTCCACATCAAGCTCTTCCCAAGAACCTAGGATGTCATAATGTATTATCATTATTATTATTATTATCAACCCCAGTTCCTATCTAAGCAGGACCACCATTACCTATTCTGATATTTGCCACAATTGTCTAAGTGTTATATACCCATGTTGTCAAACTCCTCTAACATGCAAGAAAAACCAAACATGTATAAGCAAATAAATGAAAAGAGCAATAAAAGGATAAATGTCCATATGAATGTAGATAATAGTTATGGCCAAAAGCCGAATGGCTAAAATATTATGTAATGACCAGTTTTCTCAATTTTGATCCTCAAGTTACAAAGCTAAAGCTTTTATTATTTTAGATATATTACTGTATAACTTTCCAACCAGTAAGTAGGATAGCAACTTCTCTGAGAATTATCTAGGGCTGATTTGATCAATCGTAGAACACAAATTTCTGCAAGAGAAATGAATATATTGCTAGAAGTAACTTAATGTATTTAAATCTAGTCATTAAGAACATGCCCTAGAAATCTGTAGAAATATGGATATGGACTGGGGAAAGGTAATGGAGGTGACTCTAGGGATTAATATTGGGAACTGTATTCCTTAAGTGAGCAAAATGGATGAAAACCACCAATTCAAACCCAAATAGTTCAAGCCAAAAATCTGAAGAGTTATACTTTGGGATTTTTCAGTGGGCATATTAAAAAAATTAAAATGGTTTGCCATTTAAAAGAAACTAAAAAGAAAAAAGTCATGAACTGTCCTTTCCCATGTAGCAAGTTCTTTACTGTATTTAGAAAGCATTTTCAAAATTTAAAATACATTTTGTATTCACCTAAAACGACATGCATGGTTCTAATCATCATAATTATTCAGAAATGTGTCTGTATAGGAAACCCAAAATGACCATCTCTTTTCCAGTAATACTTTTTGCACTTATGACTGGTTATACTTATGACTAGGACATCCGCTATAAAACTTAGTCTAACACAGTGTACCCTAACCTCATACTTACTGCCCAGGGGTGGGTTCTACTTACCTTTACTACTGGTGCGCAACGGGGCCACACGCATGGGCGAGTTAATCGAGCATGCACATGTGCTCTTCTGCGCATGCAGAATGATGTGTTCTGCACATTTTAATGATGTCGAGGTTGGTGGGCGAAGACTCCCGCCGGTTTTACTACTGGTTCTATAGAACCGGTGCGAACCAGGGACAACCCACCACTGTTAGTGCCCTAGTATCCTTCAAATGTACTGACTTACACCTCCAATTCATCCATGCCCAACATAATCACTATTTATTTTGATGATGGAAGGCGGGATAAAACTCATCTGAAAAATATCATGTTGAGAAAGGCTGCTTTAAGAAAAGTTCAGTTTGTCCACTTAAGACATAATTGTTTCAGAAATTTCATCATCATTATTATCTGTTTGTAGATAGTTGAAGCCCCAAAAGAATAAAACAAAATTTAATTACTATTATTGTTAACAACATCTGGGAAGAACTAGATAAATGGATAAAATACCAAATCCAGTCTAAATATCTGGTTGACTATTTGCAACAAATCATAATAACAAATATATAGCACACTGACCAATTAGATTGATACATTTTTATAGAAATAGCTAGTTTATATTATTATGAAAAAACAAAAAGTTGTGGTTTGATGTTAATGCTCTATTTTACTGTAACAGAGGGAGTCGGGAGTCAATGTTTCTTTTCCCCAGTCCCTCCTTACCTTTCTTTCCTCCCTTTCCCCCCGCCCCCACTGTGTCTTCCTATTTACTTTTGTATTCTGTATTTTATCTTATAACCTAATAAAATGTTTAAATAAAAAAAAAATATCAGCACACTGAATGCCATACCTAAAAATCTTTAATGGCACTTAAAAATTTCTATCTGCCAATTGCAAAATATTGTTTGTATTTCATAAACACAAGCAAAAAGAGGGAGAATCTATTGATGCATATTGTGCCAAACTGAGAAATATTCTAATTTGCTAATTTGGTGAAGTACTAAATGATACATTAAAATATAAAGCAAGCCATGCACATTTGAAATATAATATTCAAAACAGAGTCCTAACAGTTAATGTTAACTGTTAACAGATTTAACATTTCACACTAAAATTTGAATATCCATGGAAACTGCTCTAGAAATACTATAGAGTTGCAATCAGGAGTGAAAACAAGTATGAATTAGCCTGCAATAAAATACAGAAAGGAAAATTAACTGTTCTGTTGTTATGGCAGAGGTTCACACACTAGAGGTAGAATTCATATTTTTTTACTACCGGTTTTGTGGGCGTGGCTTGGGTGGCATGATGTGGCTTGGGGGGCATGGCAGGGGAAGGATACTGGAAAATCCCCATTCCCACCCCACTCCAGGGAAAGGATACTGCAAAATCCACATTCCCTCTCCACTCTGGGGCCAGCCAGAGGTGGTATTTGCCGGTTCTCCAAACTACTCAAACTTTCTGCTACTGGTTCTCCAGAACCTGTCAGAACCTACTGAATAGCATCCCTGGTTCACACATACCAGCTCATTGCAGATTTAAAAAATAAAACTTTCAAAAAGCTTTTTACTCAAGAAAAAATAATTTGCTAAAAAAATAAACAACCAAGCCACTTGAAAAGAATGTGACAATGTATGCCATGCATGAAGAATCTGATAATCAAAGTGAACCAGCGATAGTGAACCTGGAAATCTATAGTATAAATTATAAAATGATACTAGTAATATCGTTCACACCTAGAAGCAAATTGCAAAGCTGTATTAATGCAGTTGGATACTAGTTCTGCTCTATCAGTTATATCAAACTGAAATTGAGCAGCATTTCAGAGGTGCTAATCTGAAGCCATCAGATCTACAATGGACAAAACTATTATTCTCAGTGGAGATATACATATAGAGTAAATGTAAAAAACAATGAAGTACAAGGTTTTGCCTAGTTAGGAAGGTGCTACTGGATTGCAGATATATATTCAAATAACCCAGATAGAACCAACAGGGAAAACACAACACATTAAATGGATTCACTTGGAACTTTGATTAGGAGAACAACCAGATCTTTAATGCTTTGAAAAAAGCATATAAGGTCAGAGTCATATGAAACTCAGAGGTACATGTTTTTTGAGGGGCAGCTGACACTACAGATAAAGCTTACTTCCCGAGTCCTGCAAGATGGCATTGTTTTAATAAATGGGTCCCAGACTGTGCCTAATCTATCAGTAAGTAGGGCAGAAGTAATTCAGTATAGTCAATCCAGCAAATAAATCAGCCTACGCCACAAAGGGCTTTGGATGTGACCACCATATTCAAATTGGCACTTCAAGTGTATCAAGAACCCAGTTGGGAGCCACTGAAGCTTATGGGTTAGTGATGTAATGTGGATTACCAAGATGTGCTCATAACTACTCAGACTCATGCATTCTGGACTAGTTGCAACTCCAACTGTATCATCCCAACTAGGGCTGCTAATGATAGAGTGAAGCTGCAAGTGGTGGAAGTGATGAAGATGGGATGCGGGCAAGTGGGAAAGAGCAGACCCTGGCTTTGTCTCTAAGGGATGCAACCACCCACAGCCTTCCCTGATCTTGGTTGTTTTGTTTTCTTGGCCTTGCAAGAGGCCTCAGGCAAAGAGGCCTCTTGATGGAGATATAGATGGAGGTAGCAAGAAGATTCCCAAGTCCAATGTAGGATAATGGCCTTCCTTTGGAGTCTGCAGAGCTTTTTCATTAAAATTTCTGGAACCTCTTGCTTGGAGCCAATGTCTTTGATTCTCTTACTCATTTTCAAAGCAAGAAATACCTCCAATGTGAAATGTCAAAGAGCTTTCTTTTGGGGACCATATTTTATAATTAACAGTTATGTTTATGACATAGCATCAGATATGACTCACTAAAGATTTTAGTATCAGTGAAGGTTTCAGACCATACTAATTGTCAGCCGCTCAAGGTAGACCATATCAAGAAAGAGATACCACATAGGCATATAATAACTTTCATTAAAAAGACTATATTAACAGAATCTTGCAAGTCTGAACATTCTTCCTTCCTCCCTCTTTTATCTTCTTGAGAATTAGGGAGGTGTCTCATATGTTTTCATAAATTTTCTTTATATGGATTTAAGCCACATTTATCTGTTTGTAGCCTTGGTAACAGTCATTCCTCTTTCCATGAAAGTTACCCTGTATAATCATTACAGTAATAAAGCAGTCCTCATGAGGATCTTGTGGTAATTTTGAGTATGAGGAAACAACCTGAATCTGATATGTCTTTCTGTACTATGAACCAAATCCAGTAGATTATATGTAATAGATCTAGAACAGCTGGAATAGATTATATGTAACACATCTAGAACAGATGAAATTGCATATGTGTATAAAATTATAAACAAAAATATGCATAGGCTTATGTATACCATGAAGTAGAAACACATGTGTCAAATAATAACTATTTAGTTTTCGGTGATAATTTATACCTTCATGAAACAAATTCAGGAGAGGTGGGCCAGCTTCTCTATCTACTTGTTTTAGGGAATCAATAATAAGAAATAATGCTTGGTATAACAAGAAATAATTTGATATATTGTGATATAGTTTAATAAATTACCCAAGCTTTTTTTTTGCTTGTTAGAAATAATATGGAAATCCATTTGTAGTACACATAAATAGACACACAGACATCTGTGTGTGTGTCTTTAATAAAAGGAAAAGAAGGTAAGGTAAAAGAAAAAACTTAATTTTTCTCTTTATGTCTGGCCTGTAGAAAAAACAACAAACCGACAAAAGAACTATAGTTGGTAATAAAAAACAGTCCTGTTATCCAAGAGGCCAAAGAGTAAATTTAGTAGGAACTCAGGCAGAGTGCCCAGCTATAATAACACTGTTCTCAGTTTAGCAGTGCACAGTGGTTTCTTCAGTTACACAGAAACACAGAAAACCAATTAACAAATAATGGGTTTTTAATGGGCTTTCCCTTGAGAAGAAACAGAAAGATGTTATGCCCAAATATCCACTCATATTTCATAACAGACTTCCAACGTATTTTTTAAAGAAAAAAATAATAGAAGACCATACAGAAAAGAGATCTCAGAATTTTTATCTCAATCCAGTTAATATAATTAAAAATAAAAGAACCATTTTAGAATATGTATTGGGATTGTTTATATTCAGTTTTGGCTTTTGGGATGGCTGGAGGCAAGTCAGCAATGTGAAGTTCAGTATCAGAAAGACATGGAAAAGACACACCCATCAAATTTGAGTTAGGAGTCAGCAGAAATTCAAATCAAGACAAAAAAGCTGCTTACAACAAGTATATATGTATTTTTGAATCATATAAGAGTTACATGATCATGGACAAAGAGACAGTTGTGCTACAGAGTTGCAGACAGATGCAACTTTATATTTTCTGAGGTACTTGTTTTCCTTTGAATCTAGAGGCCTGAAGAGTATGGCAACTTTATGACTTGTGGACTTCTGAGAGTCGAAGTCCACAGATCATAAGTTGCCGCAGTTGCCCACACCTGCTGTTACCTACGCAAGTAGGTACTCTTCCACTGTGAGCTTTTGACCAGAGCTATAGCCTTTGACCATTTTTATTTTTGAAAGAACTTTTGAGGATATATTGTAATTTTCAGGCTAACTTATCACCTGATTTGCAGGAACATGAAGATTTTAGTGTTACCTTGATTTATTTTGTTATTTTGTTTGTATTCTTATTTTCAACAGTTCTGAGCTTGCTGTTTTCAGTGTTGTACACACAGACAAGTGAGATAAAAATAAATGTATATATTATTATAATATTGTCCTATATATTAGTGATAGTGTTAATAATTCATGCATTATTAGACATGCTGTTATGTTTTCTTCCAGTCCACTCCCATGTCTCGTATGTTCTCTAGCCCTTAGTCTTTGTAGTATCACAATGCCTTTAAAGTCTGTAATATACAGATGCCAGGGTAGAAAGTTTAATTCAAATTCTGTTTTCCAAAAATACCTTTTCCACATAAGCTTTTTAATAGATGCACACAATTGATGAAAGGCAATTCTTCTCTTTACTGCCCAATCAAGGATGAATTGAATATCTAAAAAGAAAGACTGGCTTGCATTTGTGCAAAAATAGCCTCTGCAATAAACTCTGAACATGTTCTGAGAACCAAAAGTTTACTGACCCCTACAAGTAATTAATTTAACTGTATTGAATTTATTTGGAATTGGAATTGGAATTTATTTGGATGGTATGGTTGTTGCCTGCCTTTGCTTGTTGTGTCGTTCCTGAATAAACTCTTGTTTATCTCTAAAGATTCATGGGTTTAATAAGGGAATTTCTCATTGAAAACCTTCCATGTGCAACACCACATACCATACTTTTCGGAGTATAAGACGCACTTCCCCCTCCCCGCAAGAGAGGTTGGAAATGTTGGTGTGTCTTACACCGAATATAGCTGAAACCCCACCCCGCACGTCCCATTTTTGCCAAAAACAGGCTTTTTCGCAAAAACACAGCCTGCAGAGGGTTTGGGCGGCCTGCAGAGTGGTGCTGGGAGCCGGAGAGGGCAAAAATGTGACACATGGGGGGTATGGGAGGCCAAAAATGGGGCCGTTTTTCACAAAATGTGTTTGCCCTCCCCAGGCCCTAGGAGCACTTTGCAGGCCACCCAAACCATCTGCAGGTCCCATTTTTGTCCTCCCAAACCCCCTATGCGTCATGTTTTTGCTCTCCCCAGGCCCCAGGAGAACTCTGCAGGCCTCCCAAACACTCTGCACATCCTGTTTTTGCGAATAACAGGACACACAGAGAATTTGGGAGGCCTGCAAAGTGTTCCTGGGGGCCAGGAAGGGCAAAAACTTTTTTTCTTGTTTACCTCTTCAAAATCTTGGTGTGTCTTATACTCTGGTGCGTCTTATAGTCTGAAAAATATGGTAGTTTCAGAGTTATCTTTTAATTATGATTGAAACTTCTGGCAAATTTAGATTCCATGATAAGCTTGGTATATTGAACTAACTAAAGGATAAATGGAACAAATGGGTATTGGTCGGGGTGAAATCCACTTACCTTCACTACCAGTTCACAAATGGGAACGCTCGCGTGAGACACCTCTGTGCATGTGCAGGACCTTCTGTGCATGCGCAGAGCGTCAAAAAAGGGACATGATGACATCCGGGTGAGTGGGCGGAGCCTCCCGCCGCCGGTCCTACCGGTTCAACCGAGCCGGATAGAACTGGCTGCATTTCACCACTGGTATTGGTAGACAGTGAGTATCTGGAGGCATAAAGAGTTTATATAATTTTGATATAGAGAGTCAATTGGTATAGTGAAAGAAAGGAAGGTGCACATTGATTAATTAACATTGCAAGCCCACTATTTCAGCTGAGATCTTGCAGATGCTGTCATTCAGAGATGTTACTGAATTCTAACTCCCCTCATATTTAACCTGTGTGATCAATAATAGGCAACTCTAAGAGCAACATTTCAATATATTTTTTTTTAATTTGATTTATATGCTGCCCTTCTCCGGAGACTCAGGGCGGCTTACAATGCGCTAAGCAATAGCCTTCATCCTTTTTGTATATTTATACAAAGTCAGCTTATTGCCCCCACAACTGGGTCCTCAATTTACCTACCTTAGAAAGGATGGAAGGCTGAGTCAACCTTGAGCCTGGCGAGATTCAAACCTGCAGTAATTGCAGGCAGCTGGTCTTAATAACAAGGTGCTTTAGACCACTGTACTACCAAGGCTCCTCATTTCAATATTTGGGAGGAATAAATGTTGTCCACTGTTGTTCTAAAGAAATAACTATTAAACCAAGCTGCAGTTCATTTTTAACATTCAATATAAATCTTAAGTTTATGTAAAGTTTATATAAAACTAAGGTTTATGTAGAAATTACAATATTCCATGGCCAGAATAGTGTGAATGGTTGTTCTAAACAAAAGTAATTAGTCAAGTGTTTAGTTTGCACAGATTCAATATGGTTGAAACCTACCAGATAGATTTACTTTGCTGTGAATATTCACAGTAGAACAAAGCTACCAGGCAGGTTTCAAAAATATTAATTCTCTTCGGTGCAGCTCTAATCATAGAGTTACCATGTAGAAAGTGAATCTTGTTTATTCAGTCCAAGGCATCAGCTTTCTCTAGTGACACAAAGGTCTTATAACAGTCTGTAGCAACTACTTTTTAATATAATTTTTTTTGCTAGCATGGGCAAATGTATTTCCAGTTTTTATATTTATTTTGAGGGTTTTTAAATGAACAATGTAGATTATTTAATAGCCTTCCTTATCTTGTCCCAAGGAGAAGCTTTGAAAACAAGGACTCTTTAAACAAAATTGTGCCAGGAGCAATAAAATCCATTTCACACTGAATTATATTATACTTCTGCAATCTAACATTTCCATCCTTATTTCAGATAGATATCTTTTTTGTTATCCTTATTTAGCCCAGAAAGTAATATCCAGGTTCTTCTGGCATGAAAGCAAGGTAAATCAAAGACTTTTGGCCTTATTTGATTACAGTTAAGGGAAGTTTGCTTATCTTCAAAGCACTAATTCAACATTTTACAAATCTACAAGCAGCTGATCAGCACTGTATTTTAATTTTTTATCCAAAAATATTTTAGACAAATATGAACAAGATGTTATGTCTATGCATTTCATTTTAATTAAATCTTTCATTTGAAACAAGTATTTAATGGCATCCATTTGTGTCAAGACAAAAATTGCTTGTTTATTGGCATAAAAACAAAACTAAACTACAAGATACCTGCTGTACAGCTAAGCAGTAAGAAATATCACCAGAAGGAAAAATTTCTACTCTGGAAATAATGCATTTGCCCTACTGCCTATTTGTTGACCTGTTAGAATTATTAATGCCCATGCAGCTAAAATGAAAAGGTTGTCTCTTAATTCCACTTGTCCCTGAGGATCCATCTGCAATCCCACTAGATTCCAAGCCTCTACTATTAAACATTATCTGGCAAGATCTAGGAAGTACCTACTCTATGGCACAACCTCCTCCCTCCCCCAAGATATGGCAGTTTCTAATCTTTTTGCTTTCTAGGAAGGCCATTACCATGTAAACTTTCAGTTATATCAGGATGGGAGGTGAGCCTGCATTTTTTGCCTGTGTTTTTCTTGATGTAACGTTATAGTGCAGGTGATATGTTTAGAATTTTAGTCTTGTGTAGCATTAGTATTTCTTTTAGTATTTGTGTACTTGTTCAGTATTTATGAACCTATACATTTTTCAAATAAATAAACAAACAATACATTTTTTTCCCAATCATATCATCTTATCTTTGAAATCATGAAATGGATACTAGAGAAATTGGTGCAACATTATTGTTACAAAGTAAAATAGGTGTAATTTAAAATCTTGCTGGCAGACACTTTTGGTCAAGAATTCCCCAGTAAATATATTTAGAATAGCTAGGCTTTATCTCCTGACACATTTTAATCTCTCTAGCAATTGATTTTTGTTCTTTCTACTAAGGATTTCTTCTTTAGCTCAATCTAAAAAAAACCAAAAGGAAATAGGGATGGCCTTTATTGCCTAAAGACCCAAAATAGAATGTAAACCTTGTACTAATAAGGTGACCAACCGTCCTCCTTTAGGGAGGACAGTCCTTCTTTTCTAAGTTCTGTCCTCTCTTGAAAAGTGTCCTCCTACACGTCCTCCTTTTCGATATTTGAAGACTAATCTGTAAATCTCCATATTCGATCGATGCCATGCCGATCCATTGCGTGTGATGTGACGTATTTGTATTTGACATGAAGATTCAACAAGGCTCAGTACAGTGCAGCGAGACGCAATTATGAGACGCATGCGCTCCGCACAGGAGAATTGTTTTAAGAGAGTGCGCCGTGTGCAAGAGTGTGCCGCGCGCAAATGGCTTTGTTTACTTACTGACACAGAACACACGCACGTGTCCTCCTTCTCATTGTAAAAAAGTTGGTCACCTTAGTACTAATCCTGAATCAAAAGAGATATTTTGTAAGTATAAATTCTCCTCCTCTCTTCCTTGAACACTGTCCTCAGTTTTATAGAATATGAAGGATTCAGGTCCACCATATATGATAATACGTGGCATCATCACATTCGCATCTCCAACACTTAGGTTGCAAACTTGGATACATACAGGCTAACTTTTTGGGATCTAGATGCCATCTATAAAACATTTTATAAAAATTTTCTCTTAGGTTTTGGGCTTGCGTAAACTTTACATTTCTAACCCATATTTTTTCTCACGTTTCCATCATTATTAGTTCTTCAATATTTTGTGCCCACTTTATCATACAGTCCTTAACTAACTCTGTTTCTGAATCTATTTCTACCAATGCATTATACAATCTTTTTATATGCATTTGACTCTAATTTCCTGATTTCGCTTTTGAATAATCTCTTTAATTTGAACTATCTCCTCAGCAATATCTCGAATTGCTCGATATTTCGGTATCCTCAAAAACCGAAATATTTTTTTTCCGTAACAGAGGCTTGTGTTTTAAGGGCTTCCTGCAACATTTCAAGTGTTAATATTGTTGGTATCGTTGGAACAGAGAGAGATTGCAATTTGGACTTTTGAGCTGGCGAGCTCCCAGCATTTTGGGGGACTATAGTCTTTATTTGTTTTGAAGCCATTTTTAGTTTCCAATTTGAATTTATTCAGCAGCCAGAACAATAAATCCACTAAATCCAAAAATTCCCAGTCTTTAAATAATATCAATCCTTTTTTTAAAAAAGATCACTGCTGTAGTCTTTTTAGCCTTTAATCTTCTTCTTCTTTTTTTTTAAAAGCAGAAATCTATAATTTTGAACAGGGGCTGCCAGCGCTAAATGAAACTTTCCTTTTTAACTTTTGCTTTCACGCCCCATTAAAGCTCAATCGCCATCTTGGTTTCACTTTCTCCCCTTAATAAATCAGAAGGAAGTAATACACATTTGGAGTTAAAGTTCAGTACTTGCAAATCTGATCTCTCCTGAGTTTGCTCAGCCTGCTTCCGAATGATGTTTATTCCAAGCGTTGTTTGCAGGGGTGGTCGCGGTGTCTTCTTCTGCTTAAAGCAGAAACATCCCGGATCCAGAGCTCTGTCGGGCTTCCAGGGTGCTCTTACCCTTCGAGCCCCAGAATTGTTCCTGGGGCTCCTTGGGGAGCTCTACCTATGCCCGTCTGCTTTCTTCCTGCCCTTTTCCCGGGGAGAAAGTTTCCAAGCCACTAGACAGCTGATTTGCGCTGTTCTAGCGGCTTTATGAGATCGCGGGGCTGGCGCTCACAAAAGGAGCGTCTTCGGCGCCTGCGGTGCCACCGGAAGTCCCGAATATGAAGGATTCATACACACAATCATTAGTTACCAAAATGCAGGTGGTGTGAACCCCATAGAATACAAACTGGCTACATATGTCTATTGATTCCCAATATGGGATGAAGCAGGCCCTGTACTGCCACCTGTTGGTCAATATAATTGAAATCTATTGCACATGTCAGAAATAATAGGATGTGTCTATAGAATTAAAAATTCCTAATGGGAAAACAATGAAGCATTTTCGGCATAACAAGCTAGTAGTGGAATAAGAACCATAGTAGCTTGAATAAGAGCAATGCAGCTTTTGTCTAAGCAAGGCTATACTTCTGCAGGCTAGAAATAAAAAAAGCAATGTGTTTTCTTAGCTGCTTAACAAATGCAACAAATGAGACATCCAAGGGATCCAAGATGGATGTAGATACATTCAGCAAAAATGCACAAGATGCTGCAAATATGTTCCTTTTAAATAAAACTCCTACTTATACACAGCAGAAATACCACAAGCCAACATTCTTCAATGAGAGGCAATGCAGGCACAATAATGTTCCTTCCTTATGTAGAATAGATCTAATGGAAACAAACCACTTTGTCATTATGTAACCTCACATTCCTTAATAGCTGACATTAGAAGCATCTACGGACATCTCAAATATGACATCACCAAATTTAGAAAAAGAGCTCTATTGCAGAACATTTTCTTAGTCATAAACATCTAGCAATCTTTACTATGTTTGAGTATCATATTGCCAGATTTAGAATTTTCTATAGAGAGATACAGCTGTTATCCTCCCTCCCATCTCTTTCCAATAATCTATTGTACTGAGCTGATTATATATTGTAGGGGCTGAGTTTGCAGAGCTGCCCTAGAGCAACAACTGTAATTACAGAAAGGTCAAAGATTGCATTGTGTTATGCTGCCCTTTTGCAAACACAGAATACTAACAAGCTCCCAGGATGCTACTGTCAGGAACTACCTCAAAGAGCACAGAGAGTTTTTAGGTTTGTGCATGATTGTCCTGTACGATGAGCAACCAAACTATGTATTTATTAGGCTGCCCATCCTCACTCCATGTTCTCACTTCCTGATTTACCTTTCTGGCCTAAACAGAGATAGATGGGAGACCCATTCTATTTTCTTTTCCTAATAAATTGATATTGTATTCAAAGAATACAAATATCATAATCCTTATTTTCAGAGGCTACTTGGAGGATGTTTGAAATAGAGGCTACTGACCAGTGGAAATATGTGTAAGTTACTCTGTTTTACGTGATATCTGCATAATATCAGTATGCAAATAATGCAAGTTGTGTCAATTTATCATCATTTGTGTAAATGATATCAATTTGAAAATGGCATTAATTGCCTCATTTAATGATAACATTACCTAAATGATTTCATCAATGAAGACAATCAGTCCATTCCATATGAAGACCATTGCATGGAGGTCCAGTAAATATGTTTCACTCAAATCAGCACTTTCAAGAATTCTAAACTATTTCTCTCTATGCCAAGAATTCCTAAACTTTTTGCCGTCACACCCCCATTTAGTGTAATCTTAATGTACAAGCCTTAAAAGCATAATGTATGTGCCATAAAAATCCAAACACCAAAATGCACACAAATGAACAACAAAAACAATGTAATGAAAAGTGCACTTATTGTAACCATGTATGACCAAAATTGAGCCCCAAATTTTTGTCGCTTAGCAAGTCAGTTGTTAAGTGACTTTTGTCCCATTTTATGATCTTTCTTGCCACAGTTAAGTGAATCATTGCAGTTGTTAAATTAGTAACATGATTGTAAATCCCCATTGTTTTTGCTTGTCAGAAGGTTGCAAAAGTAATCACATGACCCCAGGGGAATGCAACCATCATAAATATGAACTAGTTAACAAGCTTCTACATTTTGATCATGTGACCATGGGGATGCTGCAACAGTCATAAGTATGAAAAACAGTCATAAGTCACTTTTTTCAGTGCTGTTGTAACTTCGAACGGTCACCAAATGAATGGTTATTGTTACTATTTGTAACTAAAAGGCTCTTCATATCTCTCTTGGACTCCCTTTGTATCTCCACCAAGTGGGGAGATACACCTCACAGTTTGGGAAACATCTGCGTATTCGCTCCCTGAGGCTCTATCACACAGCTACACTCTGCCACATAATTGGCCTATTAGTCTTCTGATAGTATTTTTGCTGTGATGACGCTTTAAATATTGTATCAAGCTTACAGTAGACCTCAGTACTCATCGTTAATTGGTTCTGTGAAGTGTGATGAGTACAAGCTGCATTGGCTTCCAGTGGACTTCCAGGTGCGCTTCAAGGTATTGGTCATCACCTTTAAAGTGCTCCATGGCTTGGGGCCGGGATACTTACGGGACCGCCTTCTGCCACCAATAGCCTCCCACCGGCCAGTTTGCTCCCACAGAGAGGGCCTCCTCAGGGTGCCGTCGGCCAGACAATGCCAGCTGGCGACCCCCAGGAGGAGAGCCTTCTCTGTGGTGGCACCTACCCTTTGGAACAATCTACCCCCAGAGATACGAGTGATCTCCGACCTCAGGACTTTTCGTCGGGCCCTAAAAACTTACTTTTTTCAATTAGCCGGTTTGTCTTGATTTTAGGGTTAGTTTTTAAAATTTTGATACTGATTTTAAATTGACAAATTTTAAATTATGGGCCAAATTTATTAATTATTTTAAATCTGTTTTTAATTGTAATGTTATGTATAAATGTTTTTATTTTGGCTGTTCACCGCCCTGAGTCCGAAAGGAGAAGGGCGGTATAGAAGTTTGAATAATAAATAAATAAATAATAAAAAACAATTAGTACTAAATTTTTCCCATTAGTAGTAATGTAGTGAGTTGCAAAGCAGCCAACACCAACAAGTTCTAGCTTGTGCATTGAGTACCAAACGAACGATGAGTACCGTGACAAAATTTTAGCGTCAAAATGTGTTGAGTTCCAAATTTGATGAGTTTCAAAGCACTTGAGTATCAGAATATCAATAAAACCAAGAAGCAACTGCAGGTTGGCGACTAGTTTTTATTTATTTATTGACATGAACTAATAAACTAAAGAATTCTCTGGCAAGACCCTGTTCATAATAAAATGTGTATGGTAGAGTCTCCAACCTGGTATTTTTCACATTTAGTAAATTTCAATATAAGGCTGTTTTTTAATAACTTTCAAAGATGTGTGTGTGTGTGTGTGTGTGTGTGTGTGTGTGTGTGTGTGTGTGTAGAGATAGTCATCAACTTATCATCAGTCACTTAACAACTGTTTGCAGTTATGGATTTCAAAAAATCTACTTATAATCCATCTTTGATGTTATGATTGCTGTCCTCCTCTAAACATGGGGTCAAATTTAAGTTGCTTGGCAACCAACTCACAACCAAATGTGGCATTCCACCAGCATATGACCACAATATGTGATTTATTTATTTTTTTTACATTTTCCAGCAGAAAATGACTAACCCCACACATTGGATATGTTGGGTTCACTCAATGGTTATGTGATTTGCTTAAAGACTGTGCTTATTCACTTTACAAGCATTGTAAAAACAGTTGTCAAATCACGTCTGGTCATGTGGTGACTCATTTAACAATTGCAATGACTTATGACCAAAATTCTGGGCTAAACTGACATTGAAAATTGAGGATTATTCACCTACAGATACACAGAAAAACATGTAATAGCTTCTTATGGATTCTTAGTATGGGAGCTAGCAATACGTCAAGTATATATTAAACTTTGTTTAGCTATTGTAACAGATAGTACATATATTCTGAGAAAATAACAAAAAGATGCAAGATTGTACAACCTCAGACGGAGCTGGTATGCAATGTGGTGTTTCTCCTGGATTCGCAACTCCTGCTCAAACAGCAGGTGCAGTCATGGTTAGGAGAGTCTTTGCACAACTCCATATTGTGTGCCAATTGCAAACTTTCTTGGATCGCAAGTCCCTGCTTTCAGTCATGCAAGGCCTAGTCATCTCATACCTGGGCTATTGCAATGCACAACATGGGGCTACCTTTGAAATGTATTCTACAACTGAATAAAGTGGCACAGGCAGTTCTTGGGACCCCTAGGGTGACCATGTTACACGAGCTGCATTGGCTGCCAGTTTTCTGGGTGCAATTCAAGATCTTCAAAGCCCTTTGTGGCATAGGTCCAGGTTATCTGAAGAACCATCTCACCCCAATGGGATTGGTCTGCTCTACCCATGCTGGCAGAGGTGACATGATGCAGACCTGTCAATCAAGGAATGTCAACTGACAGGGTCCAGGATAAGCTTTTTCTGCCATGGTTCCTGCCCTTTGGAACATCATATCCTCCTGAGGTGAAAACCACACCCACCCTTTACTTTCCATAAGTGCCTTAAGACCTGGCGCTGCCAAGTGGCCTGGCCCCCAACAGTAGCACACCATTATGGAGGTGGCTATTTGATAAAGAAAGACCCCACCTCTCCCTATGTACTTTGTGTTTCTCTCTTCCCCATCCTTTAACAGTATTTATTACCTTTGTTATTTTTTGCTTTACTATTTTAATTTGTAGTAGTTTTAATGTTTATAAGCCACTCAAAATCATATCCAAACATTATGGGCAGAACATAAAATAAATAAATAAATAAATAAATAAATAAATAAATAAATAAATAAATAAATAAATAAATAAATAAATAAATAAATAAATAAATAAATAAATAAATAAAGTGTGCAATATATTTTTCAGACATTCTCAATGATGACATTCAACCTTGTTAGCAATCTGTACTGACAGATTTTTCTAGTCAAACAATATATAAGGTAATACTGCAGTAACAAGCAGTAAAATCTGGTTACAGGCATCCCTGAATATAGATTACTACATCTGAGGTGGGAAAAAAAAAAAACACCTTCATCTCACTTTCGGTCTCACTGTCGCAGACAACATGTATTTTTAGCTTTTTGACCATTATCAAATATGATGTCATTTTCACTACTGTGTCTTACTTCCATTTCCTTCATTTTAAAATTAAGCATTACCTCATGCAAAGAAACTATATGATCAATGCTAGCAGGTTTCTTGGATGTGAAAAACAGATTATAGAGAAATAATTATGTAATAAACAAACTTATAAAAATTAAAATGTCTGCAGTTCTAAAATGAAACATTCTAACTGAAATATTAATAATTCTGAGCCAGCAGAATTTGAATAATTTATATTCCATTATTCATCCTGAATTATAGGTGAACTGAGGTGGAATAGATCCAACACAATGTAGTAACTGCAATTAGCTGCTACAACAATATTTACTTTTGTTATCAAAACAAGAGTCTCGACATCTATACAAAATACAGATAAATGTTGCTGGGAAATAAAATTGCATGATATTTATTTTAATTTATATATTTAACTTATTAAAAGCCACCTGACTCCAAAATAACTCTGAGCATCTTACAATTTAAAAACCATAAAAATAATAAAGCAAAAAATGTTCCATATTAATGGTCCATGTTAATGTCTCTTCATGTACTAAAATGCATAACAATGAATCGCTGAGCAATATTTTTTCCCAGATGATTCATAAATCACAACTAACACATTTGGATTCTTCCACAAATAAACTTGCTAACTATAGAGTTAATTTCCTCTTGTGTCTGGCTGGGAATGCTAAGAAAATAAAGAAGGATAGCATGATCCCATTTTATCACAAACTTAAACTCTGTCCTTCAGTCTGTTTTCAAAATTTCTGCAGTTGCAAATATGAATTAGAGTGATGTACACAGAACAAATCCAGTAAATTATTCTCTTTTCTTCACTATAGGGATATAAAGCTAATTCACAGAAACATCTGGGTAAATGGTGGCTATAGAAAACATGTTAACCACTGATTTGTTTCTTTATTTAATAGCATTTTTATTCTTTACATCTCGACCACTGCCAAAAAAAAAATCTGAGTAGTTTATCTACTGTTAGTGACATAAATTTAGGATTTGAAAGTCATGATAAAGAAAAAACAAATAGGGTGTGAAGGGACCCTACAAGTTTAGGCACAATCTTAAAATTAAATACATACAGACAATATCCCAGTCAAAGAACTGCCAAACAAGCCAACAGTAAACAGTCCAACTAAAAAGAAAAAAGAAAAAAAACCACATAGATCACCTACTGCCAACATTGACCAAGCCACTAGAATATAAATTGAGACCAAACCCGAATCCCTACTAGCACTGATGACATTATCTAGTTTGGGTAATGGTAATAAACATCTGCAAGAAAACAATCAACCTCAGGAGCATGAAGGATCCTGTAAATACAACTGAGGACAGCTAGTGTTTCTGAAAGCCAAATCACCAAGCTCCATTTTCTTTTTCTTCTCCTTTATGTGAAAATTCAGAATATTGCAGTAGATACTCAAACAATTCTCAACAGTCTTATAACAGTATTTCTCAAATTTGACAACTTGAAGTTGTTAATACTTTAACTTACAGAATTCTCCAGAATTCTGGATGTTGAAGTTCACATATCTTCAAGTTGCCAAGTTTGAGAAACACTAATCTATAATATATATTTTATTTTATTTCTTTTAGATTTTTCTCCAATTTTTCTTGTAGAAGTATCTTTACATAGCATTTCCATAGTATATTCCCATAGCATTCTATATTCCATGAACATCCATAGGAGGGGGTTGAATGGATTCTGAGTCTTCCAATCTCTTAATAATTAATGGTCAGGTCAGTTGTCCTTTATTAGTTTCCTATTTGTATAAATGATTATTATCAACACTTCTACATTGATATAATTCCATAATATATCAGGTGACATACTGCTTTTATAAATCTTCTGTATAAAGGATTTTATTTTGCACAATCAACAGTACAGTTATTGTACACTGTCTATTGAATACTAAATCCATGCAATGGATCATGTATATCATTCAGAAATAAAGAATTACACAAAGAGAGGGCTTGACCCTTTCACTCATAAACTCTTTTGGCTATTGCAGTTATATGTATAACCTTTGAGTTCTTAGAAGTACTGTAAGATAGAATACATTTATAAAAATAATTAAATACTATAAGCTACTATATTGAGAATGGACTTGTATAACTAGAATTGGTCAACAACCCCATTAAAGCACCCATGACAACATCACATGTCATAAACACTGAACTACTCTTCTGATTCATGTTCTACATCCAGCAGCAATCTAAATTTAATGGCAAAATTAGTAAAATATATTGAAGCCAGCCTCCAAAATCTATTAATGTGCTTGGCTCCCTAGCTCAAAATAGTCATTTGTGGCATGTGAATTTCACAGCAGATGTCTATGGAGATTCTCAGTCATCCAGGTCATAGTTGTCCCAAAGGTGCTTTTTCAAGAGGCAACTGGACTTAATTGCTTTCCTTTGAAGACGTTTTGCTTCTCATATGAGAAATTTCTTCAGCTCTGACTGGATGGTGGGGAATGGAAGGATTTATATTCCTTGCAGACAGCTGATCATTTGCATTCTTTTAGAGAGTCATTGAGGCCACCTTGAGGTTTATTTGTGTCATCAGGGTCACCTGAGTAATGTAAATTGGTGTGGAGTCTTCTTGGAACCATTGAAAGGACAGTGTTATGGCTTGGAGATAGATAATGTCATATCCCTCTCCCTTTGTTGAGAGAGGGCTGCTCAATTTTGACATAGATGGCCTCTGTCACCAAACATATCAACTCTGTGGACAAATACATTAAATTCGCATGGGAAGATGTTAGGGAAAATAGTCTACCTTCCTGGACTTGGTAGCACACATTAAGGAAGACAGAAGCCTTAACATTGAAGTTTACAGAAAACTCACACAGAGAGATTAATATTTACATTTTGATTCTCATCACCCACTGGAGCACAAAATGGGAGTTATCAGAACCTTACACCACCAAGCTGAAGGCCTGCCTACCAACAAAGATGGGGAAGAAAAAGAACTAAAACACATCAAGGAAGCCTCAGAATGTGTGGCTATCCCAAGTGGACGTTCATCAAATCTCAAAAGAGACCCAACAGGAGCTCCTCCATAACAGACAAAGAAGAGAACAATAAATGAAGCAACATTGTCATTCCATACATTGCAGGAATATAGGAAAGGCTCAGAAGGATCTTCAGACAACACAACATACATGCACACTTCAAACCCAAGAATACACTAAGGCAGAAGCTTGTCAACCTCCAAGAATAAAGCACCCAGACACAAACTGAACAATGTGGTATATGCAGCACAAGGCAGTGAGCCATGTGCAGATCTGTACATTGGGTAGGTGGGTGGGGGAAGCAACCACTTCATAAACGCATGGCACAACATAGGAGAACAAACCCATCAGGACAAGATTCAGCAGTCCATCTGCATTTAAAAGACAAAGACCACTCTTTTGAAGACAGCAAATTCCACAGTTTGGACAGAGAGGACTGCTGGTTTGAAAGATGGGTCAAAAATGCGATCTATGTCAAAATTGAACAGCCTTCTCTCAACCGGGGGGGGGGGGGGGGGGGGGGGGCGGGGAGAGGATACAACATCATCTACCTCCAGTCTAGAACCACAACAGTTGTAGTTGTGAACAGTTTCAAGAGTTCCAAAAAGGCTCCACATCCATTTGCACTACTCAGGTGACCCTGAGGACACAGATAAATCTCCAAGTGGTGTCAATGATTCTCTAAAAAATGCAAATGAGATGACTGCAAGGAGTATAAATCCTTCATTCCCCACCATCTAGTCAGAGCTGAAGAAGTTTCTTAGATGAGAAGCAAAACATCTTCAAAGAAAAATAAGGAAGTCCAGCTGCCTTTTGAAAAAGCACCTTTGGGACAGTTCACAGTAGATGACATTCACAAGTTTTAAATCATATAATATAAATAGGAAAAAAAAACCCTAAACTCTGAGTTTGCAGAGTTACAGAAATGTTTGCAGGCAGGATGGGTGTGCCATTAGCTAGACTTGCCACCATTTCTTCTGCAATTACAGTCACTTGTATGGGCAAGTAGGACATAAGGAACTTATTATGAGCAGAGAATGGTCATGAATATTTAGCCACATCATTTTAATAATCCTAGTGACTAAATATTGAGTTAACATATGGGTCATCATGATAATTAATATTTTCTGCATCATTTTAATAATCCTAGTGACTAAATATTGAGTTAACATATGGGTCATCATGATAATTAATATTTTCTGCATAATTTTAAATGTGTAGCATTGTTTGAATGCAAAAACAAATCCCATTACCTTTTCAGATATATTTTTAATTTCATTACATCAACTATTGTTTTTACTGATTCCTTCTAAACTGATAAGGTCTTCTTTTCAACTTGTTCCATTCAAATATTTTTAAAGCCAAATATAAATTTAGGTTATTTTAGTTGGGCTAGCAATTCTGCTGCACTAACATATGGACAAGTTACATTAATTTATTTATTTACATTATGTATCTATGAATGGCAATTATTGTGACTCAGCAATGTATTCATTATTTGAGGTAAATCACTCTACTAATTCCATCAAAATGTTTTCCTTTGTCATCAGCAATCTTTAACTCAGGTTCAGCATATTTTACATTCAATTTCAGTAATGTTGAAACAGACTAAATTGGACCATATATGTAATCCTGAAGGTTCTTTTTCAAGAGACTTTCTGGTTTTTCTTTCAAGACATTTCGCTTCTTATTCAAGAAGCCTCTTCGGCTCTGGCTAAATGGTGGGAATGGAAGGATTTATACTCCTTGCAGACAGCTGGTCATTTGCATTCATTTAGAGAGTTGTTGATGCCACCTGGAGATTTATCTGTGTTGTTAGGGTCACCTGAGTAGTGAAAATGAGTGTGGAGCCTTCTTGGAACTGTACACAGAACTGTACATGCAGCCAGAGTTGAGAAAGCTTCTTGGATGAGAAGCGAAACATCTTCAAAGAAAAACCAGGAAGTCCAGTTGCCTCTTGAAAAAGTACCTTTGGGACAACCATGACCTGAATGACTGAGAATCTCCATAGACATTGATCATACTGTAAATGTAGAACTGAAACTGTAAGAAACTCTGCTAATATATCTTCAAATCTGGCAGGTTTTGCTGGTATTATAGTCTGAACAATCTGAGTGAGTAAATTCAGTTATAATATGGCTGTATCTGTCCTGCTGAACATAGATTACATTGTTCTTTGTTATTCTCACAATACACCTTATAAGGGTTTGCAATCATTTATCAGAATGGTCAGATTATTGGTAAGAGAACAGGTAACAGTAGAGCTAAGTATAGGACAGGCAAGTATGTTATTGCTTAATTAATAGACTTCAGAGGTACAGACTGAATTTAGAATGGTGTTAGGTGGAAATGCTAGCAGGATATGGTTTCTATAGCAACTGAACAAGAGATAGTGTGGTACCAGTAACTGAATATATGTAAGCAAATCTGAAAACATGTTCAATTTAAAAAAAAACCTTCTAGAATCTTTCTCTTTGCATGTAATTAATATAAGATGGTCTGATTACTATTATCTTTGTCTTTTGTGTGATTAATATAAGATGGCCTAGTTGTTGTGCTACTGTACATCTGAAATATTCCTGGATGCCAAATCAGCTTTCAAACACCAACAATGGCCCTATTGATTAAATGTGACTGATATCTTCCTCTAAAACCAACAAGACTTCTCACAGATGTCAATTCTGCCTTGTTTGAAATCAGCCTTAATTTTGATAGCTTTACACAGTTGGAACAGCCAGAATAGTAACATTTTCCCTGAAGAATTGAACATTTTATATCACTGTGTATGAAAGGTCATTTTCTCTCCACAAGTTTTCTTTTACAGTGTGTTTCCCTGGACACAACGGCAAGGAAAGCGACGGAGCTTGAAAGGTAAGACCTGCGTCCCGCTTCTCACCCGCCCCACCTGCCATCCCTAAATTGCATCCCTAAAGGGGGCGGGTGGCTAAGCATTTTTTCTAATGCTTTGAAAAGCCTCTGCCGATCAGGCAACTCAGTGGGATCGTCAGAGACTTTTCAAAGCATTTTTTTTATCACCTCTTCGGCCAAGAGGTTGCAGAAAAAAATGCTTTGAAAAGCCTCTTGATGATCCCAGCTGAGCCGCACGATCATCAGAGGGTTTTTTTTTTTACTTTTAAAAGCATTTTTTCGTCAGAAGAGGTTGTAGAAAAAATGCTTTTAAAAGTAAAAAAAAAAAAGCCTGTGATGATCAGTTGGGCATGGGAGGGGGGGTTCAGGGATTTTTGCTACTGGTTCTCTGAACCACTCACCGCCATCGCTACCAGATCAGGCGATCTGGTCCAAACCGGGAGCATTTCACCCCTGGCAGGAGCCCTGCCATGCCCAGCGAGGGGGGAGGAGAAGAGTCGGCAAGAGAACCACGTCTCACTCCACGTGTTTTGTTTCTCCCCCGCCCCACCTGCCACTCCTATCAATAAAGAGATGGCAGGGAAGGGAAACAGCTGACGGAGCTGGAAAGGTAAGACACGTGTCCCACTTCTCACCCACCCTATCTGCTACCCCCAAATTGCATCCCTAAAGGGGGCAGGTGGCTAAGCGAGGGGCAGGAGCCCTGTCATGCCCAGCGAGGGGGAGAGAAGAAATAGCAAGGGAAGCCATGCGTCTCGCTTCTCCAGTGGGGTGGGAAGTGTTGGGCTGCTCGGCCGGCGTGAAGAACAGGGAGGGGAGCTGATGGCAGCGACGGGACATCCAGTCCCATGCTTGCTGCCTCCTGCACCCCCAAAATAATAAGACACCCGCCCCCCCCTCCCCCCTGATAATAAGGCTTATTTGGGCGGTCGAAAGAAAATAAGACCCTGTCTCTTATTTGGGGGCAAACACGGTACTTGATTTATTTCCTAATCAAATCTATTATGCACTACATCTATTACACCAAAGAAAACCTAAATATAGTTATAAAAATACATATGACATAATATGTTCTAAATAACAGGGGGAAATCCATATTATAAATGCAGATTATGTTGTAAAATGAATTCAATCCTAAAATTGCAGATTATACAATATAGTAATGTACTAATACTGTAGATTATACAGAGACATGCTGCATCATTTTCTCATTCTTTGAAGGCTTCAATAAACAAAAAAATGTATTTTTTATACATAAATTTCATGTTTAAATCAGGAGTATGTCATATTTGTTAAGACATGAATTCATTGATTCTCCTAAATTATATATTCACATTCTTTATGTCACAGCACCTCCCACCAGCCAGCTGGTTTTCAGGTCTCTGCCTTGCATGTGTGGGGGGTGGGGCGCATGTGGGAGACACACGCTCATGCGTGGGGGCAGGGCGCATACAAGGGTCATGCATGCATGCATGGGGGTGGGGTGGTCACGCATGCATGCACGGGTGGCGTGGGTGCATGCAGGGGTCACACATGCATGTGTGAGGGTGGGCGCAGGGGAGTCGTGCGCCCATTGCATTATTGTGTATATGCATGCGTGCTTTTGCTACTCGGTGCCGAAAAGGTTAGCCATCACTGCTCTATACCATTCCAGACAAGTGGCTAGCCAGACTCTTTCCTTAATGCCTCCAGTGATGGAGCACCCAAAACTTCTGAAGGCAAGCTGTTCCACTGGTTAATTGTTCTCACTGTCAGGAATTTTTTTTAGTTTTAGGCTGCTTCTCTCCTTGATTAGTTTCCATCCATTTTTTCTTGTCTTGCCTTCTGGTGCTTTGGAAAATAGATTGACCCCCTCTTCTTTGTGGCAGCCCCTCAAATATAGGAACACTGCTATCATGTCAGTCATAGTCCTTCTTTTCATTAGAGTAGACATACCCAATTCCTGCAACTATTCTTCATATGTTTTAGCCTCCAGTCCCCTAATTATCTTTGTTGCTTTTTTTCTGCTTTCCAAAATCTCAACGTCTTTTTTATAATATGGTGACCAAAACTGGAGTATTCTAAGTGTAGTCCTAAGTGTGTACTAAGGCTTTATAAAGTGGTACTAATGCTTCAAGTGATCTTTATTAATGGAACCTACGATTGTGCTGGCTTTTTTAGCTGCTGCACACTGCTGGCTCATATTTAAGTGATTGTCCACTAGGGCTCCAAGATCTCTTTCAGTTACTTCTATTGAACCAGGGTTCATCTAATCTGTACCTGTACAAAGTAAGTAAGCCTTACTTTTCTCTACATTTGAATTTCATTTTGTTAGATAGGGCTCAGTATTCAAGTCTGTCAAGATCCATCTGGATCTTCTAGGGTGTTGGCTATTCCTGCCAGTTTGCTGTTGTCTGCAAATTTGATGAGTTCCCCTTCTATTCCTTCATCTAACTCATTTATGAAGATGTTGAAGAGTACTGGGCCTAAAATGGAACCTTTGGATACCCATGGCTTACTTCACTCCATAGTGAATATAGATGTACGTAACTCCAATAAAGGACTACACATTGAGTATAGTTTGTCAGCCAATTACAAATCCATCTGATACTGTCTATCCCACATTTTTTTTAGTTTACCAAGAAATACTTTGTCAAATGCCTTACTGAAACCTAAGTATAGTATGTCCACTGCATTTCACTGATTCACTAATTCAGTCACTTGCTCAAAGAATGAATAAGATTTATTTGGCATGATCTGTTTTTGACAAGCCCATGTTGGCTTCTAGTTATAACTTTGCTTGTTTCTAGGTGTTCACAGATCTGTTGCTTTATTATCTTTTCCAGGATCTTTCCAGTTATTGATGTCGGGCTGATTGGTCTGTAGTTTCCTGTATCTGGTTCCTCCCTACTTTTTTTTTTTTTTTTTTGGAAGATAGGAACCACATCAGCTCTTTTTCAGTTCTCTGGTTAATTCCCCAGGATCTTTGAAATATATGGTTCAATGATTCTGAGATCACATTTGCCAGCTCCTTCAGAACTCTGCAATGTAATCCATCAGGTTCCAGTGATTTGAACTTGTGTAGAGCGGATAAGTGTTCTCTTATCATATTCTTGCTTATTTTAATTTGTATTCCTAGCCTATTTTTTACAATTATGTTTTTGGTAGGTTGGGCTGTGTTATCTTTTTGCATTAAGACAGATGCAAAGAATGAATTAAGCAACTCTGCTTTATCTCTACTACCTGTTACTTCCTTGCCATCTTCTCTCATTAGTCAATCGATTATTTGCTGGACATTTTTGCCTTGTTTTTTATATGTTGAAAACAACTTTTTATTATTATTTCTGACTTTTGTTGCAATTTTTTCTTCATTCTGAGCCTAAGCATTCTCTTTCCTAATTACAGTAGTTTCTCAGATAGTTCTTTGTGTAACCATGCTGGTTTCTTCCTGGATTTCTTGTTTTTCTTTTTCAACCATATTGAACTGGACTGGGCTTTTATAATCATATTTTTCAAAGTTTCCCAAGCTTCTTGAATTATTTTCCCCATTAAGATTTTTATCCATGGAATCTTTCACAAGCTCTCTCTAAGTTTGGTAAAATCAGCTCTCTTAAAGTCTGAGTCACTGTTTTGGTTATGTTTTATTGTTTGTATTTGCATTATACTGAATTCCAATAAGACATGGTCACTTTCCCCCAACATTCTGGTAATTTTAACTTCCTCTATCATTTCTTCGTTAGTAAGAATTAGGTCCAGTATACCTGTCCCGCTAGTTTCCTTCTCTACCTTCTGGATGACAAAGTTGTCAGCTACCGTAGGTTGGTCAGGAACCAGTTCGATCTCCCACTTGATGCAGAGTTTGTATCTCCAGTTGATGTCAGGGTAGTTAACATCTCCCATGTTTTTGGAATCTGAATTACATTGTATTGATTTTCTTTTCTTTTGTTATATGTGTGTTTGTGTGTGTGTGTGTATGCATGTGTGTGTGTGTGTGTGTATGCATGTGTATGTGTGTGTGTGTGTGTGTGTGTGTGTATCTGTGTGTGTATATACGAATCCAAATAAGGGTATGGCTAGCTGACGAGAGCTAAATAGCTTGAAATAGATTTATACTAGTCTCCCTTTATTTCTTTATCAGCAAATATAAATTTGATATATATATATATAGTTAGCTACCTGGAGTCACAAAGTTGACATGGGCCACCTTATAAATTCTTTAAATAAATAAGGGGGAAAAACTGTAAAAATACTCTACAATGCCACTTCAGAAAGGAGAGGATATGAGCATAAAATTTAAATCTGCCCAATTCACAGCTCTCAAGAATCTATAAAAGGACTCACCCTGAGATCTTAAGAGTATCAGCATGGCTAGCTTTATTCAAATAATTTTGCTGATAACAGACACTTATTCATTTTTCTGATGGAAGCTTATATGTCCTCATTTGAAGTACTTGGAGTCAGCTTTCAATGTGTACATTAAATTTATAAACAAGAGATCCAAAGAAATAATAAACTAAGAACAAGGATTAGGCAATATTATCATTTAAGACATCCTTAATTTAACTGCAAATATATATCATGTTCACTGTATTTTAAAATTAAATTTTAGTCATAATTACAAGCGCCTCACTTTCACTTGAGTTTCCAGGAAATGTCCCAATTTTTCAATCAATATTTCACCATAAATAATGGCAATAGTTTTCCTAGAAAGTACAGTAATTGCCATAATTGCAGTAAATGCCATATTCACTGAAACATGCTCTTTAATTTTCATGCATATCTTCTGTACTGAAACATTCTATAAGATGCTAGAAAACTAGCCAATCAGGCCAGGAAGTCACTGATCCTATCCTATCCTATCCTATCCTATCCTATCCTAGCCTAGCCTAGCCTAGCCTAGCCTAGCCTAGCCTAGCCTAGCCTAGCCTAGCCTATCCATCTACAGTCAAAGAAAGAGTTAACTTATTTCTATCAGGCAGCTTTCTCTGGGAAATTGATAAGAAGAGAGCCTGTATGCTTCTTTGATATGGCTAACTGTATTGGCATCCTCTATGACTGTGAGATAGATAGATGATAGATCGATCGATCGATATTGATTCTTAATTCTTTTAAATACTCTCATGCTTTCAGGAAGGACTTCATTTTTTAGACACTGCCATTCAGTTAACAAATAGTTGTTAATTCTTTGACATTAAGCTATTGCTTGTATATATCACACTATGGACCGCTATGGTTATTATTTTAACTTTCCTTAGCTAGATCCTGATTACAATTAATTAAAAATGTATTGTTCTCTTGTCATTTCCATAGCCATGTAAGATAGGAGTTCTCAAACTTTGTGATACTTTGACCCCTTAAAATGTTAAAATGAATTTGTGTGATTCCCCACCCCCATGAATAAAACTAATGATTTCATGAGAATTGGAATGCAAATAATTATACCATTTTTAATAATTAAAGATTATTTATATGTCAAAATATATAAAGTATAAAAGTAAAAACTATTTAATAGAAATAATAGAAATAAACAAGACTCCAATGAAAATTAAAAGCTTATTTTTAATGGGTAGGATAGGGTTGTTTATATTATATTATACTTTCGTATAATTCCAGAAATCTGAGCTGCACTGTGAATACAGCAACTCTCATTCACCAAGAATTGGAATGGCAAGTGAGGTGAGTGTTTTCTTAAAATGTTGCAACTTGCAAAATGCTGCTTTTGGCAATTTCCCATTGTAACTGTACTGAGATAACGATTACAGTAGGTATCATCCTGCTGTACAGGTTATACAGATAACCTGTCCACAGGGAAACAACAATAAACAAGTAATAAAATATTCATTGCAATGGTGCAACACACACTTATTTATCTATTTATTTGTAATATTATTGCAAAGTATAAACTTGCATTGTAATGTTATCATGTGTATTTTGTTATTTTGGCATTATTGTAGTTTGGACTGGATGCTTGTGAATCATATCTTTGTTTTCTTCTAGCCTTGTGCTTGGTGCTTATAAATCACACCTCCAATTATTCCCCTCCTTGCAATATATTGTCCCACTTCCATTCCCCTCTATATGTATTCCTGCTGCAGAAGTGTCAGGTCAGATGGCCAGAGCATTGTATAAGAACCCCATATAATCCATGCAATGTTACTCCTTATTACATTGAAATATAATGTGGTTTTTTTAAAAAACAAAAGCAAAAATATCACATAAGTTTCTGATAAAAGTTCTGGGGAGCTGTCATTTTGCATTAAGCATACTTTTAGATTAAATTGTTCAGTCTGCTTTAAAAGGACTTGTGCAGCAAGTATCCTTCTATGCAACCCGCTGGTGGCTATGACCACACTTTGGGAAACACTGTTTAAATCAGGGTGTCAAACTTGATTTCATTGAGGGCCACATCAGGGTTGTTTTTGACCTTGGGGGCCTGGGGGTGCATGGCCAGGGTGGGTGTGACCACCTTGACATCACTCATCGAGGCTCCATTTTTGGCTGTGATGGCCTCCTGCAGCCCTCTGCCAATGAAAATGGAGCTTGGGGAGGTAGCGGGCTCTCTTTTTGCTGGCAGAGGCACCGCGGGCCGGTCCTTCGCTGTTTCCGCGGGCCAGATCTAAGTACCCCATGGGCCAGATGCGGGCTGTGGGCTTTTAGTTTGATACCCCTGGTTTAAATGCAGATATATCTGGGTAGTTTGTATATAGTATAATGAACTGAATATGTATGTATGCATGCATGCATGTATCCTCCAAACTTGTGGATATCTATGGTCTCTGAAGCAATCTATGCTTCTGAGAAGGGTAATAGTACATACCTGCCATTTTTTAAAAAAATCAGTGATTTTCACCCATTATTTATGGATTTAATTATTGGATTTATTGTTACTCTAAAGAGCTATATTCAATAATCTTTTAGTACACAAAGCACCACTTTCATTAATACTAATTCATCTCTTCCATAAATTTTATAGCCAGTAAAATTTAACTGAAATTTATATTTACGAAATTATATTGGTGAAATTCACAGCACATTATCTTTTCAAATACTTTTTGTAAACTTTTTGAGCAACTCTGAGCAATACTACAGTAAAGGAAAAAAAATCCCAGCTGTATATCTTGACTCTTAATGCCTTAATATTTTTAAGCAATTTCAACTACTCTCCCATGATTGCCATGCAGCCAGCATCTCCACTGAGTTTATTTGCAGTTAAAGTAAGTAACAGCTTTTTCTTTGTAACAGTGATGACAAAGTCAAGGAAATCTGACAAAATATTCTGATTAAATTTAAGCCAGTTTTTCAGTACCAGTGTTGAGAAATACACACATACATATACACCTCTGCACACATACCGACACACACACATTCTACAGAATTCTCTGTTGATGAAACCTACAGGCCTAAGTGCCTCTATCTGGCTAATGCAGCTAGATTAGAGGTTCCAATTACCAAGTTTTGTCATAAAGTAACCTTCTATTGCTGTTTTGCTTCTATTCTGCATCTTCTCTTTGATTCTATTCTAATAACAAACATGGCAACTTGGTAGCTCTTCCTTCTTCCAATCCTTGTTCCTCTGACGACAACTTCTGCTATTTTTAATCAGTTACAATTATTCAGAATGTGAAGTGGAATAAAATATAATCAATAAAGCTGCTACCTTCTTATATCAGTATTTGCACAGTATCTGCACGATAAAATCGCTCAGATTCGGGAAGACCTGGACTCTGACTGGATAGATTCTGGCGGGGTGGCTGAGGCGGGTCTTGAGAATGTTATCTGGGACGAGTTCAATCCTGTGACTCCTGAGGACGTGGACAGGATTCTGGGGAGTTTAAACGCAACCACATGTTTACTGGACCCGTGTCCCTCCTGGCTGGTACTGGCTACCCGGGAGGTTACGGGAAGCTGATTCCAGAGGATTATAAATGCTTCTTTGGGGGAGGGTTTCCTGCCGCCTGCCTTGAAAGAGGCGGTGGTGAGGCCCCTCCTTAAGAAGCCTTCTCTGGACCCGGCTGTTATGGCTAACTACCGTCCTGTCTCCAACCTTCGCTTTATTGCGAAGGTTGTTGAGAGTGTGGTTGCGCAACAGCTCCCGCAGTACCTGGATGAAACTGTCTATCTAGACTCGTGCCAGACCGGCTTCAGGCCTGGGTACAGCACGGAAACGGCATTGGTCGCATTGGTTGATGATCTCTGGAGGGCTCGGGACAGGATTGCTCCTCTGTTCTGGTCCTATTAGATCTCTCAGCAGCTTTTGATACCATCGACCATGGTATCATGCTGCACCGGCTGGAGGGATTGGGGGTGGGAGGCACTGTGTTGTGATGGTTCTCCTCCTATCTCTCCGACCGGTCGCAGTCTGTGTTGGCAGGGGGGCAGAGGTCAACCTCGAAGCGCCTTGTTTGTGGGGTGCCACAAGGGTCGGTTCTCTCGCCACTCCTGTTCAACATTTATGTGAAGCTGCTGGGTGAGATCATCTGTGGATTTGGGGTGCGGTGCCATCTGTACGCTGATGACACTCAGTTGTACATCTCCATCCCAAACCACCCCAACGATGCCCTTGAAATGATGTCTCAGTGTCTGGAGGCCGTGCAGGTCTGGATGGGGAGGAACAGGCTTCGACTCAACCCTTCCATGACCGAGTGGCTGTGGATGCCAGCATCCCGATATAGCCAGCTGGTGCTATCGCTGGCTATTGGGGGCGAGTCATTGACCCCCACAGAGGGGGCTCGCAACTTGGGCGTCCTCCTGGACACACGGCTGTCTTTAGAAGAGCGCATGATGGCCATGGCCAGGGGGGCTTTTTATCAGGTTCGCCTGATACGCCAGTTGCGCCCCTTTCTGAGTCGGGATTCCTTATACACAGTCACTCATGCTCTCATCACTTCTCACCTGGACTATGGCAACGCTCTCTACATGGGGCTCCCCTTGAGGAGCACCCGGAGGCTCCAACTGGTCCAGAATGCGGCCACGCGGATGATTACACGAGCGACATGGCGCTCCCATATAACATCTCTACTGTGCGAGCTGCACTGGCTCCCGGTGGTCTTCTGGGCGCGCTTCAAGGTGTTGGTTCTCACCTTTAAAGCGCCCCATGGCTTAGGGCCAGGGTATTTACGAGACCGCCTTCTGCTACCGATAACCTCCCACCGGCCAATACGCTCTCACAGAAAGGGCCTCCTCAGGGTGCCATCGGTCAAGCAATGTCGGCTGGCGGCCCCCAAGGGGAGAGCCTTCTCTGTGGGAGTACCTGCCCTCTGGAACGAGCTACCTCCCGGAATATGGCTGATTCCAGATCTCTGCACTTTCCGTAAGGCGTGAAGACGTTTTTATTTCAGCAAGCCGGCCTGGCCTGAATAGGTTTTATGGGTTAGTTTTTTTTTAATTGTATAGCTAGGGGTTTTAAATTGGGAGGCCAATTAATTTATTTTTAATTATCTTAACTTTTATATTGTATGTTATTTTAATTCTCGGCTGTTCACCGCCCTGAATCCCTTCGGGGAGAAGGGTGGGATATAAATTCAATAAATAAATAAATAAATAAATAAAATATCATTGTCCTACTTTCATGCCACATTTCAGGAAATCAATTGAATGCATTTAAATGTATTTCTATTGGCTACATTATATATTCAAACTGTAAACAGAATACAACTAATATTTTTCCCATATACTGAATAAATTATTCATGTCTCATTTATAAATGCTCAGTTTAAATATAGCATGTAAATAAAATGTTAAAAGATAACTCATTTCAATTATTTCACATGAAGAATTTTGTTTCTTTAGCTTTCCCTGCTTTTTGTGCAAATACCCCCCCCCCCAAAAAAAATAGCATTTAATAAATGCTATTATCTTTTCCATTAATTTTACTTTTTTATACTAGGGAAAGGTGATATATACTGCGATTCTCATCTTTTAGTACAATATGAAAGGAGGCCAAGTTCATCCTGTAGCTTCTTTGCTTTATAAAAAAAAAAAAAAGTTCAGCAGTCCTCAAGTGAAGCTCAACCAGTGCTGATTTCATCCAGTTTTATCAAGAGTAAGAAGAGATTTACCATTGCCTTGGTTCTTTTTTTTTTTCCAATTGAAAGTCATGCCTACACCTCTGGTATTCCTTAGAGACATTCTACCTGAGAAGCAATTATGTAAAACTAATTGTATGTGATTTTACTTAGCTTCTAAGCCTAGGCAAGAATGATCACATGCTAAAATATGCTGCAGGTTGAAAGAGACAATATGGCAGCCTCCTCTCCTCCCCAAAAAGTCGTTTGTGATCAAAAAGATACAAGCCCTGTACAATATGGCTAACCTACTAACCAGAATAATTAATATCATGATCCATTGCTGGAGGCTCCTAATCAGATATTCTCCAAACATGTGACTGCAGGACCCAGAATTTCCAACCAGCATCTCCTCTACATTTGTGGTATACCAGGTTTGGAAATTCTCCAGGAGAAACAGCCAAGAAGAAAGCAAATTTAAGCACTTCCTATTGAGTGATGTTGACTGTGTGAACAATCCTGAGACTGATGGGCTGTAGTTTTCTTTATATCTTGTGAAGAAAATAACTGCTATTAGTGGATCAGTGATCACAATAAAATGTACTGTATGTGCGATTGGTGCGACCAGAAAAGTGAAGTTAAAGACCTAGGCAATTCTTTGGCTGATACAGACTTAAATCAAGGACATTAATCTCAAAGTTATGCAGCAAACACTGTACATTAAATGAAATTTTGTGTGCAATTTAAACAAAACTTAGGGTTACACTTGATCTTAGAGTAGGGTGTCTTGTGTCACTTTCCAAAAAAATACACAAGGACACAAATTGAAATTTATTTTATTTACATGCAGGTCTTGAGGATGAAGCATACATAGCTCATGGCTTTAGTGTGGGCAAATCCAGATTAAATAATATGAAGCTAATAAACACAGCAGCATCCTTCAGCCGTTCTGATGATAGTAGGAAGTTTAGCTGTTGAAGGACATACACAAGAGCCAAGTCAAGTTTACAGTACAGAACATCTATGGAATTTTCTAACTATATTGAAGTCATGCTTGTCAAAATCATAACCATAGTCCCCAACTTACAACTGGTTTGCTGGCCAGTTCCTTGTGTAAGATTATTGTTCCTTTTTATTTTGGAAGGAGAAACTATGTTCATAGAAATTAGGCTATGCAAAGCAAGTTTTGTCTTTATGCATATGACAGAAAACCCTATTTGATGAAGAACTAAAAGAGCAAATGTACAGCTTACCTAAACGATGACAAGTGAGATGCATGTTAACCAAGCAGATTTCTTCCTCTCTCCCTGTCCTACTTCCCATATCTGAAAGGTGTAAACACCAAGCAGGCAGAAAAAAAAATAAGTACATGACTAATACAACTGATTTAAATAAACATGGGTGATGGATGGTTTAAATATGGAAAATTCCTGAATCTAAGGAACACTGTTTATTATCTTAATACAAGATCCAACATCAGAGATTTTTTAAAAACCAGTTATACAAAACTGTAAAATAAAGATATTAACAAAGATATATTAATATAGAACTGCACATAAAAATCCAAGTTTAATTCATTTGTAATAAATCTTTCTGTAAAATTTTCTAGTAACCACAATCCTGTTTTATCAAATAATAAAACTGAATAAAAACAAATATGTGAATTCCTCTAAATAATGGATGATAGAACATCTGATTCTAGCTCCCAAAACACAGAAGAATAAATTTAGGGATAATCTGAACCAGTAACACTGAAAAAATTGGAGTAAGTTGTCAACTAGCTAAAAAGGAGATAAACTTACATAAAAGTCTATATATAACATAAGTTTACTGCAATTTTAGCATATAAAATTGTGGTAGAAGGCTGCAGCTATCCTATACGTTATAATTTATATATTTTTGATCAATTTATATATATTTGATAAAGTTAATATCAAATAATAAAAAACAAATACTATAATTTTTAGATAGACAATTATTTAAATGACTATGGAAATATAATTTTATATTTCAGGGTTTGTTTGTTTTTTAATTTCTTATTGCTGTTGAAAAAACTCTTTTATCACATGCCTGAAATCATTTTTGGAGGCTTGGAAACTTTCCTGTAATGAAAGATACATCCGAGCTTCAGCAGTGGGAGGAGAATTATTCAAAATCATACAAATACGTGTCTGATTTTAAGAAATTCTTTTATCAACTTCCAACTGGGGATTCTGTAATAATCCCCAGAATCTCATTTTATCTCTTAAAGATAAGTTTTACTCCTGTAGTCAATTGCACTGGATTAAAGAAACATTTTCCATCATAAATGTCTTTTTATTAATTTATTTTCAGATTTTATACAGATTTTTAAATATCAAAATTAAATTTTGAAGTTAACACTTGTTATACACAAAATAAAACTATGATTTGAACATGTGAAATTAGTATTTTACTGAAAGAGTGTATCATAATTATAGTTCTTTTCATATGCAGAAGTTCCAATGGATTTATGGAATTTTGTATATAGAGTAATCTATCTATATTCTTAGATTTATCGGTAGTACAACATCATTGTACTCTTTTTCCCATATGTAATTTAGAAACATAAAATGTCAACTTCTTTGCTTTCATTTGTGATGCTAGCTTTGGCTCTTTTGCTAATAGTTGTGTATTGTATAATTTAATATTTATTTATTTTGTAATATATATGCTAGTTCTGTGTAATTCTATTGTCATTTAGTTAGCATCTGGTGAGGCTATGCAAATTTTTAAAAAGCTTTTTCCAGTAGTCTCCACATATGTTTACATGCACAGCCACTTTCCTTTACTGGGAAAAAATGAATCAAGTGACTGAATATGCACAGGCATTCAAACACAGTTGGAAACAGTTCACAAAGCAGCTGTGCAACTGTGGAACAAGACATGATTGCTTTAACAGTTCAAAAAAAAGAGTTCCTATGTCTGCCTCTATTGAAGTACTTGTATAGCTTTACAAAAACAAGTGGATCTTAGCATGCAAGGATTGAGGGATCCTAATCTGAATCCTTGGACAAACACCAAAGCATGCAAAAGGAAAAGAGAGAGACAACATTTAACATAGCTACATAACAAATACTGAAACTCATTGAAAAACATTAACAAGTGAGAAAAGATGAAGTGATCCTAGAGAAACTGCAAGAAAATATTACAAAATGAAAATACTACAAAATACCATACTATATGCATAAATGCTACCCATACATATTTCAAGTTCACCTGGTCATAAATTGTCCTTGGTTTTATTGTCACAATTTTCTCATAATAATTGTCTTCAAAATGTATATATGTGTGTGAGTGTGTGTATAATCTAAAACAAGGGTCCCCAATCCCTTTTTCGAGGACCGGCACTAGTTTGTGGCATGCCAGCACCTGGGCCTCACAAACAACTGAAGCCCCATCAATAGGATGCAGGCATCATGTGAAACCATGCCCCTCCGGTCCACGGAAAAACGTCTCTCAACAGAACTGGTGCCCAAAAGATTTGGGGTTGCTGCTCTAAAAGAAAATGTATAACTACATTGAAACACTCAGAAGAATTTTTCACATCATAAGAAAATGATGAATAATTATAGTTTGTTGTGTTGTTGCTTCATCCACACTCTGTATTGATCCCGTATGATTCCAAAGAAAGGACAAGCAGTTATCCAATGATCGGAAGCTTTACTTGATAGCTTCAAGACTGAGAAGTTCAAATGGTAAAGCCACAGAACTAAATAAATATTTTTTGAATTTTTTTTTGAAATATTCCATATTTTTTGAATAGATTAACAGTTCTCCTCTTTTTTCTCTGCTCTCAATTTAATTGAATGTGTTTAACAGCAGAAATTTTACATTTGGTGATGCAATTGAAGGGCCCTAATATATCCATAATTTATTATTCTTTGCTAGTAAACCATGATTGATTTTTCTGTTGGTTCAAAGCCACACTTTTCATCTCTTTGATCTCAGTTCATCAACAATAGACAAACCCTATGAACTACAGGGCATCTATCACCATTAAAATTCTCAAAATTCCAAATTTATCTGTTAATGCTACAACATCATCATTAAAAATCATCATTAAAATTGCATCAACATTAATCAACATCTGTATCAACAAATGTTAGCAAAAATGTATTATATTTTAGTGTTCATAAAAATGACTTCATAAAATTTTAAAAGACAATTTATCTTTCTAAAACATGGAACATTAATTCACATAAACCCAGTGCATATGTTAGATAGGTTCAATTTACTATTTTCTCCTTATAATAGTAAAACTTCTATATTATAAGCATTATTTTTAAAATAGCCCCTGCCACTGTCTGCTTTGGATACTAAATATTATAGCATGTGTAGTTGATATTATACTCAGTATAAATGTAACCAGCAACATAGGTGTGAATTTCCTGTGACAGAGAATAGCAAATTTGATTAATTTTATATTTTGATAATTTTTTGTTCCATATGGGATGTCTCTTTAAACAAGGTGTGGATATCTGGACATAAAATGTGCCTATGTAGATTGAAACTTGAAACATTTGATTCTCACTAAATAATCCATTATTATTAAACCCCCCTCTTGCAAATTATGCATCCATGCTGAAACCAGTTTTTACCTTCTAATTCTAATGCTGCCCTATCAACTCCTGAAATGACAACAGGTTAAATTACGATCTGAAGATTATCAACTTCCATATGTTTTTAAATGTCAGATGAATACATTAAAATTAAAAAGCAGCTTTGCTTTTTCTCAAAAATTATATTAGTAATTTGCTTACCTCTTGTTGCTAGTATCACTATTCTGGAACCAATCAGCACACCAATCCTGACATAAGACCACAGTGAAACTTTTGCACTACTTTTATAGTTTTATCACAAGTGCTGAATGCATTTTGGTGCAACACTTCACTAAAAATTCAGGCTAGAATTAAGAATTAAATACAAGTAGATTGCTTTCCTCAAGGCAGTTATACCATATATGTAAATACTATTTAAAGGCAAGAAATACCCAGTATCTGGTAGAATATAGAATGTAATCTATATGTTTGCATCTGATTTAAAGTTTTACTGATATTTCTTAAGACTTGACTGCTTTAGACAAAGAGTCACGCATCACATAAACATTAGTGGTGGTGTTTTCTTTGATCTAGTAACTTGTCTACTGTGTTTCTCCGAAAATAAGACCCAGTTTTAAATTTTCCTTAACCTTGAAATAAGCACTTGGCCTTATTGCCATGCGCTCAAAAGCCTGATTGGTCTTATTATCAGGGGATGTCTTATTTTGGGGAAAACAGGGTAGAACATTTACATGTTCTGATCTTTAAAATTATGAACTAAAATGTAAACCAGGGATGAAATGCTCGATCCGGTAGTGATGGAGGTGGGTGGTTCGGAGAACCAATAGCAAGAATCCCTGCCCTCCCCCCATTGCTCAGCTGAATCGCGCAATCATCAGAGGCTTTTTTTAAAAAAACATTTTTTCTACAACCTCTTTGGCCGAAAAAATGCTTTTAAAAGTAAAAAAAAAAAAGCCTCTGATGATCGCGCAGCTCAGCTGGGATCACCAGAGCTTTTAAAAGCATTTTTTCTACAACCTCTTAAGCCGAAGAGGTTATAGAAAAAAATGTTTTTAAAAGGAAAAAGAGCCTCTGCCGATCAGGCAAGTCAGCTGGGATTGTCAGAGGCTTAAAAATAATAATAATAATAAAAAGAAATAAAAAAAGCTTCTGCCGATCAGGCAAGTCAGCTGGGATCGTTGAAGAGGTTCAGCCGAAGAGGTTGTAGAAAAAATGGTTTTAAAAGTAAAAAAAAAAAAAAAAAGTTGGCCATCGCCACTCAGTCTATTACCCACCATCACCACCAAGCCACGCCCACAGAACCGGTAGTAACAAATTTTACATTTCACCACTGATGTAAACTCAGTACATTGTGGCTTATTTACTTACCATACTTGAACAACCCATGGATTAGTGCCATATGTGTACCAACTTAAATCATGTGAATTGCCAAATCCTGAGCTTTGTGGATTATAGTGTGTATCACCAATACATGCTGAGTGGATTCTTTGACATCTGACTAGCATTGAGTGAGCAAGAGAAAACTACCTTTCATTTCATCTCACCACCACCCCATACTTAGTTATTTTTCTCCCACAACCCTGTCACCTGTTAGCCAAGCAGCTTGTCAGATGGCTACACTGCTGTTGTAAGTCTATGTCTGGAAAGGTGATTGGTGGCTGTTTCCTTGATAAAAGGTGAAGGTTGTTCAGAGGGGAATCCACCATCCCCTTTCCTTAAGTTGTCCCGCAGTATGGGAAAAAACACAGCACTGCTCATATAGGAATAGTGTATGGCAGGAAAAGGATCTGCAATTATGTAACAAATGCTATGCAGGAGTACTTTTCTTCCAGCCCAAGGAATGGTGGGTAGAAATTTAATTTATCCATGAGAAAGGAGCTCCAGATTAAACTGAATTGATTTTTCTGCACATTGGCCTTTTTGGTTTTTGGTTTGTTTGTTTTAAGCTGCATTAAATAAGGCACTAGAAATTATTATTTTTTTCCCAGAGACAAATAATGTCATATTATTTTAATTAGGTTGTTTTCATCTGCTGTTCATGATGATTTATAGATTGAATTTATTTTGTTTTGTGGTTATGTTTCAGATTCAAAGAAAGCAATTCAACATTAGTTATTTTTCTGTGAGTGGACTTTCTCTCTCCCCCCCCTTTTTTTTTTTTGCCTAGAAGATTGCCATGTTAAAAAACACATCAATTTTTTGGGGGGAAATTGTCTTTTTATATGCTCATTAAAATATTTTTTTCCTTTTAACAATCTATTTTGCAGCATTGAAAAACCATAGGCTGATGATGCCTCTCTGCGGATGTTTAATCGACCACTATGGTTGTCATGCCAACTAGTCAAGAGAATTCTAAGCCTACACTCGGTATTTCAATGCAGTGACCCAATTACTGTCTGTCAACAAATTCACCAGGACAATGAAGTGTAATACATTACTGAGATTACAGCCCAGAGACAGAAACATAAAATGTTTGGAACTAAAATCTTAGTCCATTTCACAAGGCAGAATAATATAAACAGAGTTAACGGCAATGTTTTCTAATCCTTCAAATGTACTACATTCTTTTAGACAACTATATATTTTTTTTAAAAAAAAAAATTCCAATCATGATTTTAGCCTATAGACCTTTTGTGGTCTCTTTCTTGTAAATGTTGCTATATACCTTTGCCCATTTTTGTTGTGAATGCTTCTAACTTGAAAACAGGAAATATGTAATAAACACAAATATTCTTTTATCAATTCCAGCACTAAACACTAAATGAAATGTTACATAAATTCTTTGTGCAGAAATGCTATTATAGCTTTTAATAAAATAGTCAGACATTGTTCCCACCCTTGATAATAAACCAAAGTTATATAAAAGAAAAACAATTATTATATTTCTTAGCAAACACTAGCAAAACAGCTTCTTCAGGATGTAAGATATTCTGCTTTCTTTAATTATTGCTTCACCATTGTTTTCTATTCTACATCTCTATTCTTAACATAAATTGTAGCGTCCCCCACCCCATTGTAGCCAGCAACCCGCGAGTGCTTCTTATTGGCTACAAGGGTGACAGCTCTCCAGGTGGGAAGTACAGGTGCTTGCTATTGGTTCTCCCCTGTTGACAGCTGATATATAAATAGCGGCTCTGTTGAAGTGTTCCAATTCAGATGTTCGGTTATTTGTTAGCTGTTAGCATAATAAATGGAGTTGTTTATTTATTTATTTATTTAATTTGTATGCCGCCCTTCTCCCAGAAGGGACTCAGGGCGGTGAACAGCCAAAATTAAAAAACATACAAATACAAAAGTTAAGATAACTAAAAAGAATTAAATCATTGGCTTCCCAATTTAAAACCCCCAAGTCCATAAAATTTAAAATCCCAATTAAGAGCCATTTAGGCTAGGCCGGCTTGGTGGAATAAATAAGTCTTCAGGGCCTTATGGAAGGTCCAAAGGTCCGGGATCAGTCGTATTCCAGGAGGCAGCTCATTCCACAGGGCGGGTGCCCCCACAGAGAAGGCTCTCCCCCTGGGGGCCACCAGCCGACATTGCCTGATCAATGGCACCCTGAGGAGGCCCTCTCTGTGAGAGCTTATTGGCCGGTGGGAGGTTATCGGTAGCAGCAGGCGGTCTCGCAAATATCCTGGCCCTAAGCCATGGAGCGCTTTAAAGATGAGAACCAATACCTTAAAGCGCACCCAGAAGACCACCAGGAGCCAATGCAGCTCGCGCAGGAGAGGTGTTACATGGTAGCGCCACGTCGCTCCCATAATCATCCGCACGGCCGCATTCTGCATTAGCTGGAGCATATGGGGGCTCCTCAAGGGGAGCCCCATGTAGAGAGCGTTGCAGTAGTCCAGGCGTGATGTGACAAGGGCATGAGTGACCGTGCACAAGGAGTCCCGATCCAGAAAGGGGCGCAACTGGCGTATCAGGCAAACCTGATAAAAAGCCCCCCTGGCCACAGCCGTGATATGCTCTTCTAAAGACAGCCATGTGTCCAGGAGGACACTCAAGTTGCAAGCCCCCTCTGTGGGGGTCAGTGACTCGCCCGCAATAGCCAGCGATGGCACCAGCTGGCTATATCGGGACACCGGTATCCACAGCCATTCGGTCTTGGAAGGGTTGAGTCGAAGCCTGTTCCTCCCCATCCAGACCCGCACGGCCTCCAGACACTGGGACATCACTTCGAGGGCATCATTGGGGTGGTCTGGGGTGGAGATGTACAGCTGAGTGTCATCAGCATACAGATGGCATCGCACCCCAAAACCACGGATGATCTCACCCAGCGGCTTCACATAAATGTTGAACAGGAGCGGCGAGAGGACCGACCCTTGCGGCACCCCACAAGCAAGGCACCTCGAGGTCGACCTCTGCCCCCCTGCCAACACGGACTGCGACCGGTCAGAGAGATAGGAGGAGAATCACCGCAACACGGTGCCTCCCACCCCCAATCCCCCCAGCCGGCGCAGCATGATACCATGATCGATGGTATCAAAAGCCGCTGAGAGGTCTAACAGGACCAGAACAGAGGAGCAATCCTGTCCCGAGCACACGGGCTGCAGCGGCTGCCGGCCTAACAGGTGTCAGTTCGTGGCAAACTAGTGTAGCAGTGGACATCCGCCTTTCTGCCCGCGTTACGATGTCCACCCCGGCCATGTTCGCGCGGTTCAAACCCGCCACGGAGTCCTGGGATGCCTACATGGAGCGTTTTGAATGCTTCCTCCAGGCAAATGACTACGCAGGGCTCTCCAGTGACAGGAAACGAATCCATTTCTTGAACTCATGTGGCCTTGAGATATTTACGACGGCCCGAGCTTTGCTGGCCCCTCAGCTCATTACTACGGTGCCCTGGGACATTCTCTTAGCCAAACTACAGGCACGTTACACACCGGCTCCATCTCGCATATCGCAGCGATTCACTTTCCGCCAAATTCTCCAGAGGGAAGGCGAATCCATTAACCAGTATATGGCTTCCCTCAGATCCGCAGCAATTGAGTGTGAATTCCGCGATTTGGATGACTCCCTTTTAGAGCAACTGGTGTGCAGTGTGAGGGACATCCGGCTGCAATGACGTCTTTTAGCGAGGAGTGATATTAACCTCCAGACCGCAATCGATGAAGCCTGTGCATTGGAGATGTCAAACAAATCGACAACTGAGATGCACCAAACTCCAACAGTGATCCCTTCTATCCGCACCATTGGAGTACATCACAATGAGGAATTCTCAGATGGCACTACCAATGAAGAAACCGAAGTGAGCCGCCTGAAATCATCCCTGCCTGGAAAAAGGGTGCCAGGCAAAAGGACCCTACCATCGATCTGCCTGAGCTGCAGCGACAATCACCCCCGGTCCCTATGCCGTTTTAAATCAGCAATCTGCTGGCGCTGCGGAAAAAAGGGTCACCTTGCTAAAGTCTGCCGAGCATCTGTGCTGGAAACCGTCTCTTCATCAGGCCAACATCCCATCAGGAGAACCCAAAAGGGTCCAGCAAGGCCCCGGGAAGACTGTTTCACAATCTTCCGAGATGACACCCACACTGCGGTGTTGATCAATCATGCTTCCTCAGCCTTCAGGAAAAAAAAATTACCTCATAGTTAAGCTAGAGGGTGTTCCCTGCCAAATGGATGTGGACATGGGCTCTTCTAAGTCTATCATAGCCTGGGACACCCTGCACAAACTATTACCTACCCTACCCAAAAGTCACCTATCTGCCTGCCATACCAGGCTTCATGACTATCAGGGGAATACCATTCCCATTATGGGACGGGCTAAAATTCTGGTGGAAAAGAGTAATTTCTCTGGTCACTCCCATTAATCGTAGTCAAGGGGAACCTTCCCAGTTTGCTTGGGCTGGACTGGTTTGAGGCTTTAGGCCTCACCGTCACTGGCATCCACTCTACCTCCACAGATGATTTTGAGGCCCTGACCACCGAGTTTGCTGAGGCCTTCGATGATATCTTAGGTAAATATACAGGATCCCCTATTTCCCTTAATCTCGACCCACAGGTGGCCTCTATTTGGCTCAAGCCCAGGCGTGTACCATTTGCCCTCCGCCCGAAGGGGGACCAGGAACTGGATAAGTTGGTTGCTCAGGGGGTGCTTGAACCCTCAGACCACTCTCCATGGGAGACTCCCATTGTCATACCAATCAAACCCGATTGGTCTATACATATCTGTGGGGATTTTAAATGCACACTCAATCAGGCCTTACAAGCACACCTGTGTCCAGTTCCTGTGGTCCAGCACCTTCTACATTCCCTGGGTCGGGGCACCATGTTCGCTAAGCTAGACATAGCCCAGGCATACCAGCAACTTCCCGTGGATGATGCCACAGTGGCCACTCAAACAATTGTCACTCACAGAGGGGCCTTTAAATGTCGCAGCCTCCAATTTGAAATCAGTGTGGCCCCAGGCTTATTCCAGAGCCTAATGGAGCACTTATTGCATGGTATACCCAGTGTCATTCCTTATTTCGATGATGTTTTAATTTCTGCGATTAGCGAGGCACAACTACTCCAACGATTACGTCTTGTCCTAACCCATTTCAAGCAGACAGGCCTCAAACTCAAAAAAACAAAATGCAGGTTTGGTGTTCCCAATGTAGAATTCTTAGGGTTTTTAATTGATGCAGATGGCCTGCACCCCACACCCTCTAAGGTGAAGGCTATAAAGAAGGCCCCAACTCCCACATGCAAAGTGGAGCTGCAAGCATTTCTTGGCCTGCTTAACTTTTATAAAGTTTTCCTGCCACATAAGACATCTGTGGCAGAACTGCTCCACAGGTTGCTGGACAGCAAGACACCCTGGTCTTGGGGAAGGTGCAGGCCTCCGCCTTTGCAGCTGTCAAGGATCTCCTTACTTCGAATGCGGTACTTGTCCAGTACTCTGACTGTCCTCCCCTCACACTGGCATGTGACGCCTCTCCCTATGGTGTTGGCGCAGTCCTGAGCCATCTACTGCCAAATGGGATTGAGGCTCCCATAGCTTACTTTTCAAGGACTCTGTCCTCGGCTGAATGTAATTATAGCCAGTTGGATAAAGAGGCCTTGGCTATTGTGACAGCGGTTAAAAAATTCCACGATTACCTCTATGGCCGTTTTTCTCAGCTTTTCACAGACCACCAGCCTCTTCTGGGGTTGTTGTCTGGGGAAAGGCAGACCTCCCAAATTATTCCACCATGTTTGTCTCAGTTGCCGGTGTTCTTGGCCGCCTATAACTACCAACTTATACACCGCCCAGGGAAAGCCCTAAGCAACGTCAACGGCCTCAGCCACTGTCCTTTGCCCTTACCTGTTTCTGACCCAGTCCCTGCTGCACCTGTCTTCTTGGTAGATGAATGGGAAGTCCCTATTACTGCATTAGACATAGCCAAATCCTCGCTGAAGGACCCGACAATAGCCCAAGTCAGACTGGGTATGGCGGGGATGGCCTCCAGGACACATACCCAAGGAATTCCGGCCCTACAAGATGACACAACACAAAATGTCTGTTTTGAGAGGCTGCCTTCTTTGGGGATGCAGGGTATTGGTTCCCCCGGCCTTACAAATACCCATTTTACGTTGCCTTCATGAGGGACATCCGGGCATTGCCAGGATGAAGGCACTGGGTCGCAGCTACGTCTGATGGCCAAACCTAGATAAGTCCATATCTGAGTGGGTAGGAGGGTGCCAGAGTTGCCAACAGTCCGCCCAGCTCCCCCTGTAGCCCCCTCCAGGGAGTGGGAAGCTCCTAGGAGCCCTTGGTCTTGGCTTCATATCAACCTGGTTGGGCCCTTCCAGGGACAGACCATATTAATAGCCGTAGATGCTTATTCTAAGTGGGTAGAGATAGCTCACATGTCATCCACCTCTTCAGAGGCCGTTTTCCGGGTCCTTTGTACTTGGTTCGCAACCCATGGCCTGCCTGACTTGATTGTTTTAGACAACGGCCCACAGTTCACCTCTGCAGCTTTCCAGGTGTTCCTGGCCGAACTGGGCATCTGCCATGCCCCGGTGGCCCCGTTTCATCTAGCCAGTAATGGACTGGCAGAGAGGGCAATTAGATCAGCCAAGGATGTCTTGTCCAGACTGGGGCCGGCCAACTGGGGGGAGAAGATCACAAAGTATCTCCTGGCGCAACACACTACTCCCTGCCCAACGACTAACCGCAGTCCGGCCGAGCTCCTCATGGGCCGCTGCCTCAGAACAACCCTCGACAGGCTACACCCGAACTATGCAACGGATACCTCCCTGGACTCTACTAGTAGGGTCAGGACCTTTAACATAGGAGACCGAGTGTATGCCCGGAATTACTGGGGAGGGGGGGGGAACCTCGCTGGTTGCCAGGTCAAATTTCCCTAATAACAGGGCCCTGTTCTTATAGGGTCCTGCTCGAGGACGAAGTTGGCGCCGACACATTGATCAGATCCGAGGGCGACTGTTTGCCTCCTCTCCTACCTCAGGTGAGTCCGAACCTGGGCTAATTGCAGTGGCAGATTCTGAAAACAACTTCCAAGCCGAAGCCGTGCCCCACACTCCCTCCTTCCTGGTGGCCCCATCGTCTGACACACCTGGTGAGTTGGTTGTTCATCCGCTGGTGGAGTTTCCAGACGAGGCCAGGCTACAGGCACCGAAGGAACCAGGGGATCCTGGACAGCCAACATCGATTCCGCCACGCAACGAGACTCACACTCTGGAACTGCGCCGTTCCAGTAGAACCCGCAGGCACCCAGCATACTTGTCAGACTACGCATGCGCTATCCAAGGGGGAAGGAGTATAGTGTCCTCCGCCTCATTGTAGCCAGCAACCCGCGAGCGCTTCTTATTGGCTACGAGAGTGACAGCTCTCCAGGCGGGAAGTACAGGTGCTTGCTATTGGTTCTCCCCTGTTGACAGCTGATATATAAATAGCGGCTCTGTTGAAGTGTTCCAATTCGGACGTTCGGTTACTTGTTAGCTATTAGCATAATAAATGGAGTTGTTTGAATCCGTCTCGCCTCAGTCAATATCCACGCTCAACTCTCGAATAATAATATAAACAGATGAATCATTTAATATAAATAAGTACAAAATTAATAATAAAGTTGTTATATGAACAAAGATATTTCACTATCATGCAGATAAAATAAATTAACATATCACTGATACAAACCCCTATTAAGAACCAGTGGTGGGATTCAAGTAATTTAACAACCGGTTCTCTGTCATAATGATTTCTTCCAACAACCAGTTTGCCAAACTGCTCAGAAAGTTAACAACTGGTTCTCCCGAAGTGATGTGAACTGGCTGAATCCCACCACTGTTAATAACCCTATCTAATCTAATAATAACTATTTCATGTACTTTATAAAATTATCTGACTCTTACTAAGAGAAGCTTGTGTAGTAAAGCAGCAAACTTAACAATAACAATATAGGAATAATACAATCCTGATCTATCTTACAATAAGAAGATAGGCATACTTTTAAATGCTTTAATCATAATTTAATCACAACTACTGTAATACCAAAATCTGTCTTCCAATGCCCTTCCCCTGTGAAAACAGCTTGTATTCATCTATCTCATATGCATTAAATTTATCTAGAATTTCCTCTGGCTTGAATTTTGCTTTATTGTGGTAGACAATTTTTCCATCTATCCGTCCATCCATCCATCCATTTTCACTATAATGCAGCTTACCTTGAGCCTATCTTCCCAGTACTGAGAAAAATCCATGAAAAAAGTTTTGTTCATGGTATCTAATTTTTGGAAGCCTGAAAACCACAGCAAACCACTGAAAAGCTTGCTGTAAAATAAAAAGCAGGACAGTCACAATGAAACTCTTGCCACCATGTAAGAAGAAAGCAAGAAACCTGCCACATACTTTGGAAATTTAACCTTGTTGTAAAACAAAACAAGGAAACAAATAAGCAAACAAGATCATGAAGATTCTCCATGAAAATTAATGAAGAAAAAATAAGTTTAAAAAGGCATTAAAACCTCTAAAAGTCCTGTTAAAAAAAATGAACTGGGCAACAGGTGATATGAAAAACTTTAATTTGCAACCCTTTTTATAAACTGGATTATACCATCCATGCTTCACATAGTGTCCTCTATACTTATTCTCTCAAGTCAACTACTGTAGACCAATACAAACAGATGAATTCTGTAACATGTCTTGGTACAGATGAGTTTCATTTGCAATATTTAAAATTTTAATTATTTATAATTTTAATTAACACTATTAAATAGCATCTACACATTCTACAGTATGCTGTATATTTTGCAAAGTTAGCATCTTGCACATGGAAAAGGTAACCAAAGAAATGGCTTATTATTTCCTTTTCATCTATGTTCTCTGTGTGAATATTTCTGTTTAATGAATGAATTTGAACTACTGGATCACTCAACCAAGAAATCAGTCAATGCTATTGATATAATTTATTTGGACTTCAGTAAGGCATTTGATAAACTAGACCATAACCTACTACTAGATAAAATAGAAAAATGTGCGTTAGACAGCATCACCACCAGATAGATTCATAACTGTCTGACCAACTCAATGTGTAGTCTTCAATGGAACTGTATCTACTTTGAGGGAAGTATGCAATTAGGTACCCCAAGGCTGTTTTAGGCCCAGTACTCTTCAACATCTTCATCAATGATTTAGACAAGGGGATAGATGGGGAACTCATCAAATTTGCAGATGACATCAAGATGGCAGGAATACTCCAGAAGATAGGCTTAAGATACAGAAGGATCTTGACAGACTTGAACATTGGGCGCTATCTAACAAAATGAAATTCAGTGATGAAAAAAGTAAGGGTCTACATTTAGGCAAGAAAAACAAAATGCACAGGTACAGTGTATGTGGTACCTTGCTCAATAGTAGTAACTGTGAGAGGGATCTTGGAGTCCTAGTGGACAACCATTTAAATATGAGCCAGCAGTGTGCAGCAGCTGCCAAAAAAGCCAACACAGTTCAGGATCACGTGAAGTGTTAATACCACTTTATAATGCCTTGGTAAGGCCACACTTGGAATACTGCATCCAGTTTTGGTTGCCATGATATAAAACAAGATGTTGAGACTCTAGAAAGAGAGCAGAGAAGAGCAACAAAGATGATTAGGGGCCTGGAGGCTAAAACATATGAAGAATGGCTGCAGGAACTGGGTATGTCTAGTTTAATGAAAAGAAGGACTACGTGTGACATAATAGCAGTGTTCCAATATCTCAGAGGCTGCCACAAAGAAGAGGGAGTCAAGTTATTCTCCAAAGCACCTGAGGGCAGGACAAGAAACAATGGGTGGAAACTAATCAAGGAGAGAAGTAACTTAATTTCTCTTAAAGAGAAATTTCCTGATAGTTAGAACAATTAATCAGTGGAACAACTTGCCTCCAGAAGTTGCGAATGCTCCAACACTGGAAGTTTTAGATGTTGGAAAACCATTTGTCTGAAGTGGTGTAGGGTTTCCTGCCTAAGCAGGGGGTTGGACTAGAAGACCTCCTAGGTCCCTTCCAACTCTGTTATTCTGTTTTACCATTATATTTCTCAACTATTTTTTATCAATATAATTATTAGTTAGTGCCAGCTCTCCTCAAGCTGGTATCTCCAGATTTGTTGACATTTCATGACAAGATGAAAAGGTGCTGAGACTGATTACAAATAAACAATAAGCATTTATTTCTTTAGTTTGCTAGAAGAAAATTTTTGGTTTGATCCAGGTTTTCTAGAAAAGCACAGGACAGTTGCTTGAAGTAGAGGTGAATTTTATTCAACAGCATAAGAGTCAATGCAATTGAAATTAATTCAAAGTTAGAGTTTGGAAAGGTTACTTTAACAGAGGAGCCTTTCTATTGTCCTCAGAAAGCATGCAAACTCAGCCTCCGTTCTAGGAATTACTGGAAAGCATTTGTTTATTTTATTTATTTATTTTATTTGATTTCTATATTGCCCTACTCCCGAAGGACTCAGGGCGGTGCACAGCCAAACAATAAAACACATACATACAAAATTTAAAAGTAGAATAAAATCAAATTAAATAATTTTGGCCCCGACAAATTTAAAACCCCAAACTTTTAAAACCAATTTAAAATTGAATGTATAAAATACTAAAAGATATTTAAAAATTAAAAATCTTTTATAAAAGAGGGAGAAAATTAGGCCAGTGAAATAGTAAGGTCTTTAAAGCGTGGCGGAAGGTGCGCAGATCCGGGATCCTCCGTTTCTCTGGGGGGAGCTCGTTCCAGATAATAGGTGCCCCCACAGAGAAGGCTCTCCCCCTGGGGGCCGCCAGTCGGCATTGTTTGGCTGACGGCACCCGGAGGAGCCCCTCTCTATGGGAGCGTACCAGTTGGTGGGAGGCTATTGGTGGTAGTAGGCGGTCCCGTAAATAACCAGGTCCTAAGCCATGGAGCACTTTAAAGGTGGTAACCAAAACCTTGAAGCGCACCCGGAAGACCACCGGGAGCCAGTGCAGCTCGCGCAGGAGGGGTATTACATGGGAACGCCATGTCGCTCCCATTACCACCCGCGCGGCCGCACTCTGCGCCAGTTGGAGCCTCCGGGTGCTCCTCAAGGGGAGCCCCATGTAGAGAGCGTTGCAATAGTCCAGGCGGGAGGTGACAAGGGCATGAGTGACCGTGCATAACGAGTCCCGATCCAGAAAGGGACGCAACTGGCAAATCAGGCGAACCTGATGAAAAATCCTCCCGGTCACGGCTGTCAAGTGCTCTTCTAAAGACAGCCATGAATCCAGGAGGACACCCAAGTTGCGAGCCCTCTCTGTGGGGACCAATGATTCGCCCCCAATAGTCAGTGATGGCGTCAACTGACTATATCGGGACGTCGGAAACCACAGCCACTCGGTCTTGGATGGGTTGAGCCTGAGCCTGTTCCTCCCCATCCAGATCCGTACGGCCTCCAGGCACCGGGACATCACTTCAAGGGCATCGTTGGGGTGATCCGGGGTGGAGATGTACAGCTGGGTGTCGTCAGCGTACTGATGGTACTCCACCCCAAAACCATGGATGATCTCGCCCAGCGGCTTCACATAAATGTTGAACAGGAGAGGCAAGAGGACCGACCCTTGCGGCACCCCGCATATGAGGGGCCTCGGGGTCGACCTCTGTCCCCCTGTCAACACAGACTGCGACCGGTCAGAAAGAAAGGAGGAGAACCACCGCAACACAGTGCCTCCCACCCCTAACTCTTCCAACCGGTGCAGCATGATACCATGGTCGATGGTATCAAAAGCCGCTGAGAGATCTAACAGGACCAGGACAGAGGAGCACCCCCTGTCCCGAGCCCTCCAGAGATCATCAACCAACGCGACCAATGCCGTTTCCATGCTGTACCCAGGCCTGAAACCCAACTGGAACGGATCCAGATACGTCGTTTCATCCAGGTGCTGGGGGAGCTGTTGCGCGACCACACTCTCAACAACCTTCACCACAAAGCGAAGGTTGGAGACCGGACGATAATTTACCAACATTGCCGGGTCCAGGGAAGGCTTCTTGAGGAGAGGCCTCACCACCGCCTCTTTCAAGGCGGCGGGAAAGTCACCCTCACCCAGCGAAGCGTTTATAATCCCCTGGAGCCAGCCTCGTGTCACTTCCCGGGAAGCCAGTACTAACCAGGAAGGACACGGGTCCAATAAACAAGTGGTCGCGTTCAGTCTACCCAGAATCCTGTCCACATCCTCAGGGGTCACAGGATCAAACTCATCCCAGATAACATTCTCAAGACCTGCCCCTGTCTCTCCCCCTGAGACTACCCAGTCGGAGTCCAAATCTTCCCGAATCTGAGTGATTTTGTCATACAGATACTGAACAAAATCCTCGGCTCTACCCTCCAAGGGGTCCTCCCGCGCTTCCTGATGGAGCAGGGAGCGGGTCACCCTAAAGAGGGCGGCTGGGCGATTATCTGATGACGCAATAAGAGCAGCAAAATAGCTACATTTCGCTGCTTTTATCGCCACTAAGTAATTCCTAATGTGGGATCTTACTAGTGTCCGGTCAGATTCAGAAAGACTGGCCCTCCAACTACTCTCTAGGCGTCTTTTCCGGCGCTTCAACTCCCTCAGCTCCTCGGTAAACCAAGGAGCCAATTGAGATCGGCGCTGGGTCAGAGGCCGCAAAGGCACGACCCGATCCAGAGCTCCAGCAGCCACCCTTTCCCAGGCGGCCACCAGGTCTCGTCGAGGCATGTGCCAGAACCTCAGGAAATGGCCCAAGCTCCGTCTGGAATCTGTCATGTTCCATCAGGCGCCTGGGGAGGAACCATCTTACCGGCTCCGCCTCCCTGCGGCGGGGTGCAGCGGTTCGAAAGTCGAGACGAAGGAAAGAGTGATCTGACCATGACAAGGGTTCAGTAACTATATCCCCTATCTCAAGATCCCTCGACCACTGTCCAGAGACAAAAACCAGATCCAGCGTGTTTCCCCCTGTGTGAGTAGGGCCATGAATTAACTGGGTCAGGTCTATAGCTGTCATGGAAGCCATGAACTCCCGAGCCATCTCCGATGTCTCACCCACGGACAGCAGGTTGAAATCCCCCATGACCATAAGCCTAGGGGTATCAACTGCCACCGCGGCGATGATGTTGAGTAGCTCGGGCAGGGCTGTTGCCACGTGGCAGGGAGCCAGGTACGTGATCAGCAAACCCATCTGAACCCCATGACCCCATTTCACAAAAAGGGATTCACAGCCGGCCATCTGAGGAACAGTGGCCTCCCTCGGTCTCAGACCTTCTTTAATGATAACCACTACCCCCCGCCCCTCCCCTGTGACCTCGGCTGATGGAATGCTTGGAAACCTGGCAGGCATATTTCAACGAGGAGAACCCCCCCTCCTGGCCCAACCAGGTCTCCGTAATACCAGGTCCTCACCCCCCTCTTGAACAAGATCACAGATGAGGGGGGCTTTATTTACTACGGACCTGGCATTGTACAGCATCAGCCGAAGGCCTGGGTCCTGAGGGTCTATGCAACCTGAGGAGTGAGTAGAGCCTTGGGGGCCAGAGCACGCCACTGCTCATAGACAGCGAGTGCGCACTCCCCTAACACGATATGGCCCCCTGCTCCCGCCATATCTACCCCTCCCACCTACAGTACTGATGTTCAAAAAACCATCCGGACAAGCTCTAACCCCTCTCTCGACCCCGGGTCCCCCACCCCCCATACCACGCTTCACTGCCAGACCCAACCCTCCCCCTTGTGGGTTATCCCCCATACCCACAACCCGAATTCCAATCTGACCCTCCCCCTCCCTGGGATCCCTTAAAAATTTGACTAAAAATTTCGATAGAAAACCTCTCAATCCCCTAGTTTGCACATGCCACCTCTCTGGGTCCCAAAACCCGTCCTTGAGGTGGGCCCTCGGTAGTGAGGAGGGCCACATCTGCGAGAGGGGGGAATCTCGCAGCGCAAGAAGATCCGCTGTCGTGTACATCTCCAAGATACAGCGATGGAGGCACGGAGCTCAAGCAGGGGACTTCACAAAAGATGTAACACAGCCATTTGTTCATTGATGTACTATTGGTATCTCTACTGTCCTCCCATGACAGTAGGAGGGTCCTGATTATTTCATCCAATGGGAACGGCCTCCGGCCCGCCCTCTCACGGCAGGGCCCCCAGGGGGCTGTAGATCGAAAAAACTTCTCCGACAGACGAGACTCATGATGTAATAAAGGACCCCTCAACAGTTGCATCAATTGGCTGACCCATGGTCAGAGGAAGAGTTTATCAGTCTATCAGTCAGTCAGTGAGTCACTTCAGGGGCAAAGATGGAAAATCCTTGGCATAGTCTTATACTCAAGATCACATCCGAGTAAGTCCCGATGAAAAGTCCCGATGAAAAAAGGGGAGGGAGAAGAAAGGAGGGGGAAGAAGGGAAAAGGGGAAGAAAGGGGGGGAGAGAGAGGACTCACTCAGGGCAAATAATGAGCCCATTTAGGCGGACACAGTACCCGGGAGGGGGAGGAAAAAGGGCTGGTATCCAAACGAGGGAAAACCCTCTGTCACCCACCAGCCCTATTTTCCTCAGTTCTTCCAGACCCCAACCTCCATTAAATGTCACAGGAGGCCTCCAGGTCCTCTGCAGCCACCAGGATATTCAGGATATTCCGAGGGGGGGTCTCTCTTCTCTTCTCCAATCCCAAGACCCGTTTATACTCCTCTCAGTTTCTGAGTGGGTTAGGTGGAAATTCAACGGGCTGCCACCACTCGCTGCCCCAAAGCCATTCTTCCTCCTTCATCTTCTCTGCCAATGCCTCTGGGCTTATCCAGGGGCGAGGGAGGTCTTAAAAAACCCTCGCCCCGAGCTCCACTGACTGAGCCCGCCGCCGCGATGATAAGCCACCATATCTCCGCTCTCTGCGCTGCTCTGCTCTCTTTTCTCACCCTTCTCCACTCCAGCAGCGCTTCCATTCTCAATTCTCCTCTCTCGGTTCTAGCCCGATAAGCCATCATGCCTCAGCTTTCGGCTCTGCTCTCCGCTCCCCTCCAGCAGGGCCTCTGCTCTCGGCTCTCAGCTCTCTCAGCAGCGTCGGCAGCATCGGAGTGGCACAATTTCCACTCTCCCTTGCCGCTTCTGACTCCGGGAACGTCCAGGGGCGAAGAAGATCTCAAAACCCTCGCCCCGGACCCATCTGACTGAACCAGGGGTTGCTGATGGTCGAGCTCCCCTGTAGTACCCCCTAAGGCCCCGAAAAGTCCTCCATCTCACCGCAGCACTTCACCACGCGACCGCCATCTTGCACATGCACATTCTTAATCTTGATTTATTTTACCAGATCTGCTACTAGGGAAAAACATGGCCTGACTCTTTGAGGCATTTGTAATCTTTATCTTTTGTGTGTCAAGGTTGTGACCTTGAGCGATGGGTCCAGGGTTAGGGAATCTTATTGAAAGTATGTGAAAGATTTCCATATCTTCAAGGGATTTTCTTATTTGGTTAATTTGCTGGTATTTGACAATTTCACCTAAGTAAAGATATGCTTTATCAGTTTCAGCCTTGGTGTTAAAAGGCTTCAGTGGTCTTTTGTTTTACTGTCTGGGGTTCACTGGAAGGTCAGATAAACAGCAGAGTCAGGATGATATGGGCGGAGGGTCTTCCTACAATTTTATTACAATCTCATTCATTAGCTATGAATGCACAAAAATCCATAAATTCTTTTAGTTATAAGAACAAACTAAAGGTAACTTATGTAATTATACCTTTTAAAAATACAAAACAGAAATGGATGGCTGTTGAAATGATTCTTTAAATGTGCTTATAGTCTTCTCTCCTAAAATGTATTGATTTGTCATGGCCCAGAATTAAGCTGCTAATAAATAAATAGTTTAGTGCCGTGATGGCAAACCTATGGCACACGTGCCAGAAGTAGCACGCCAGCTGTCGCCCGTTGCTCTTCCAGGTTCCAGCTGGTCTTCACGCACACATGCGCGCCAGAAACTGGAAGACCAGATGACTGGTGCCTATGTGCACACCAGAAACCAGAAGCTCAGCTTCCCAGTATACACATGCGCACCGGGGAGCTGCTCTTCTGGTTTCCGGCGCTCCCCCCCCCCCACGCGTGCATGTGCTTCCATTTTGGCACTCGGTGTCAAAAAGCTTTGCCAACACTGGTTTAGTGTATATTAACTATCTCATAAATATTTAATAGCATCAATAACAGATATTTGCAGTCCATCCTAAAAATATTTAATTTCAAATGTATAACCAGTTCTCACAGCTTAATTTATACTTTCCCTATCAAATTCATGACATTTTTAATCTGCATTTATTTTTTTTTAAAAAATGTTCCTTGGCCGGACTTATTTTCTCACACCATTATCTACAAGATGTTCTACATATGGCTGCTTTTAAAAATCAGTTAAAAGTATTGGTCCAGAATTTAGTGGTCCATGTGCAATCAGTTTTTGGGAACATAAAGTATTATTGCTGTCCTTTGGACCCTGTACTTTATAGGCATGGAATTTAAAATGCTGCCTTTGATCTAGAAAGTTCTGCACCTAGTTATCTTCATGGGCACCTATATTTACTGGAATTGACCTAACCAAAAAGCCACGGTTAATAATTCTTTATTCTATGAACTAAAGAGGACTAAAGCTAAAAAATACTCAGCAGTAGTTTAGTCTTTTGAAACAGAGTTCCAGTGAAAATCAGTCTGGACCACCCCCCCTCTGAATTTATTCCAGAAAATGTTAAAAATGGTAGAGAAGTTGTTATTTGTTCTAGAATTAACATATATATTGATTCAATATCAGGATGCACATTTTTCATATATATGCTTGATTTTCTTGTGGCTTTACCAATTTAGATGTTTTTAATTAGGCATTCTACCTATTTTGTGTTTTCATTATTTTATTTATTTATTAATAAATAAATTTTCTATATGTTTTCTAAATGTCTGAAAGCTGCATTTGATTGCAGTGAGATAATAAATAAATCCCCAGCTGATACTTCCATTATTAATCAGACCTATCCCATCCTTTCAACTATAGATCATATGTTTTCAGATAGCCCCTCTTTAATCCCAACCTTCCATGAAATTAATTTCTAGTTATGGCTTCTGGGTCACATATCTGGAGAGAATCAGGATTATCTATACTGGCTGGTAGAAGGTCTAAGGCTTTCAGATCATAGTTCAGTACAAGATAAGCTTTTGATGATAATGCTTATTATATGTAGTTTTATAAATTAAAATTATGACAGTTTACTAGTTCTTTATTAAATTAAACCTTTTAATCAATTAGCAAATCAAAATATTCCAGTTCTTAGAAAGCTGCCGTCATTCTCTCATAGTTTCAAGGGATTTAAGAAGCCCACATAACCTAGCTATGCAGATAGTCCTCAAATGATGACTGTAATTGAGAGCAGGATTGGCATAGCTAAGTGATCTAGTCATAAGAGCATGACAACACATTGTGGCATTACTTAGCAATGGCAATCCATGCGGTCCTGGTTGCCACTGCAACCCCAAGGCATGCAGGTTATGATCATTAAATGGGAAGCAGAGGAAATCCCAGGTAAGGAGTATAGGATACCATAGAAATATGGGGAAATCCTGGGAGGCTGGGTAAAGACACACACGTTAGAGAATGGGATGCTTGGTGTAATGTAAGTTCAGAAAAGCTGAGGAATGAGGGTGCATTCTGCACAATTGTAGAATGACTGTGAAAAGAGAGGACAGAGTGCATGTGGGCAATCAAAGTCAGGCTATGGAAAGAGGGTGCAGGGGTATATGTGTGTTACAGTATGTGGGCAATCTTAAGGAAACTGTGAAAAGAGGGAGCAGAGTGTATATGTGCATGTAATCGCAGGGAGCCAGAGTAACGGGGTGCACATGTATGCAAGCAAAGGAAGACAAGTAAAAAGAGTGCAGTATGTGTGCAAACACAGGAAAGCTATGGAATAAGATGTGGCATGGTTTTGTGGGTGGGTGTATTGGTTTGCATTTGCACGGATGCCATGGAAGGAGGGCATCAGATACATGAATGTGCAATCACAGTGAGGTTATGGAAAAGAGGATGTAGGAAGTTTGTGTGTGAGCAAAGTGAAGAATGTTGGCAAAAGGCTGGGGATGGGGAAAGGGGACTTATCCCAGCGACTTTTGAATTTCCTTGCTGGTTTCCCATTCTTTCCCATGTTTAGGCTTTCCTGAGGCAAGGAAGGGTGCAAAAGGCAATCCTGTAACCATGGAATGCTGCCAGTTGGTTGCCAGGCAACTGAATTTTAGACTTAAGACACGGTCTTAAGTCTCTTCATGCAGCACAGTTGCAACTTCAAATGGTCACAACTTGAGGACTACCTGTACTGAGCTTACTATGTCTGTTTCACTTTTGTCTCTTGCTTCTATGTAAGTAAAATCTAATACATTTTATGTGCAAACTACAAGACTCATATTTGAAAATAAGCACCCTTGTTTTCATCCATTTTTATTTATTTCCATTATAGGATTCAGCATATGTGTATTCAGCCAGAAAAAAAGGGAATGCTTAATGTAATTCAGATATGTAGTGTGTGTGTGTGTGTGTGTGTGTGTGTGTTGTTGTTGTTTTTTCTGAGGTTTTCGCAGGTGTTTGTATGTAGGTCTTTGGTTATTCGGGTTTTCTCCCGCATAAAATTAGAAGTGTCTTAGCGACGTTTTGACAAAGTCTCATTCGCAGCACGAAGCCGAAAACACCAGCCTGAAGATGACGAATGAGACTTCGTCGAAACGTCGCCAAGACACTTCCAATTTTACACAGGAGAAAGCCCAAATAACCAAAGACTATATATATATATATATATATATATATATATATATATATATATATATATATATAATTACATATGAAGTTTCAAAAATCACTAACTTACTATGTGCCACACAGACAGACCTGTACAAAACGAAAATATCAATGCCATGCTGGAAAATTTCAGAAGGCACCTAAAGGATATTTGAGTTTTGCTCTATATATGTTATTGAACCAACTTAATCAGGAAGAAAAACATGTGGTAACTCTGTCATTATTTAGAAAACTATTGATATACAGTGTATATCTATGCATACTCTGTGCATTGTACATGGTTTACACTCAGAGTCACTTTTATAATCTAACTATTTTACACAAAGATCTATACCTGGCAGTTCATTGTCAACTATATAGAAATAATCTATCCAATGATATAACAGTGTGTAGAACTATTTTTATTATAAGTGCAATTGATTAAATCAAAACAGCTCCATTCTATTAAAACACACACACATGCCTTAAATTAAATACTACTACTACTAGTAGTAGGCATTTTACTAATAAGCATGACAATTTAGCAAAAGTAGCTCTCTTAGCTACTTATATTTGTAACAAGTAACTGTTAACAGGATTTCTGAAATCCATTTTCAGTATTGACTATTAACATATTATTATTGACTATTAACATATTATCAACCTTCTATGTTAATAGTCAATCCTAGGCACTCAGAATAACACAGGAGATATTTCATTGCAGCACTTACTGTTCCATTTCAAAGAAAAGGTAAAAACTGTAATTTAACTTAGATGTAGCCGTGAAATTGGTTCCATTGTACTCTGTAAAGAAAAGTGGATTTTTATTTATGCCAGTCAATTAAGAAGAAAATAACCAAAAAAAGTGATATAAACAGAGTGGAAATGGATAGAATGAAATGCTTCTAGAAATCGGTCAAAACACAGCTCTTCTTAATTAATTAATTGGCACAATGTCATTAAGGTCTGAAATGCTGTCAGTTAGCTGTTTTAATTTCAGTTAACAATAATGTTTGCTATGGTTTCATTATTTTGTAAATAATTTGTTCTGCAAGCCATTTAGTGTCTCAAAATTGATTAGGCTTAAAGGTCTAACTGAATGAACAAATAAAATTTTCAAGTCAACCCAACTCTTGTTGACTTAATGGACATATCCATGTATTATTCTTGGCAAAAATACAGAAGTAATTTGCCATTGCTTCCTAATGAGTTCTATTTTCAACTTCCTAGGCTAGCTTATACCATTCCAATGAGTACTAATTAGCTCTGACCCTGCTTAGCTTCTAGGCCCAGATATGTTGCTAAGTGCTACCCAGGGGTGAAATGTAAAATTTATTACTACCGGTTCTGTGGGCGTGGCTTGGTGGTGGTGGTGGGGGTAATGTGACTGGGTAGGTGTGGCCAACTTTTTTTTTAACTTTTCAAAGCATTTTTTCTAATGCTTTGAAAAGCCTCTGCCGATCAGCTGGGATCGTCAGAGAGGCTTTTAAAAAAATATCTCTCTGCCAATCAGGCAACTCAGCTGGGATCATCAGAGACTTTTCAAAGCATTTTTTTTACCACCTCTTTGACCAACCAAGAGGTTGCAGAAAAAAATGCTTTGAAAAGCCTCTGACAATCCCAGCTGAGCCGTGCAATCATCAGAGGCTTTTTTTTTTTTTACTTTTAAAAGCATTTTTTCATCAGAAGAGGCTGTAGAAAAATGCTTTTAAAAGTAAAAAAAAAAAGCCTCTGATGATCGTGTGGCTCAGCTGGGCATGGTGTATGTGGGGGGGGGGGGGGGCGCAGGGATTTTTGCTACCGGTTCTCCGAACTACCCGCTGCCATCACTACCAGATCAGGCAATCTGATCCGAACCGAGAGCATTTCACTCCTGGTGCTACCACTGTTGGTTCAATTAAAGTCATACTGACATACTAGAACAAAAGCATAGGTTGTTTCTGTCCTGTGCATTTGTAAACAATAAAGTAGGATGGATAATAGTGGCCAAACCCGAGTCACAGATGTCCAATCATAAAAGAGTTAGGGAAAACATGAGCAGTATATAAGGATGCTGTCTGCTGTCAAGTTCAGTTCTAGCATCATGACTGGTGAAATGTCAGCACATTTCTTTATTATCACACACAACACCTGGAAGTTATTGTTACCAATAAATAGCTGTGAAAACCTATATTCTATAATTAAGTAGCACATTATTTCCCACTTTGAACCTGGCTTTAATATTAATATTTAGGAAGTTTCCATTGAAAGGATATGTAATATATTTAATTAATTCTTAGTGACAAGAATTATTCACCCAGCCTGATCAGTTAAAGCCAAAGTCTACTAAAACTGCCCCACAAACTTTCACAGCTCCAGCAAATGGTTCTCCTATTATGTACTTGTATTCCTTCTGTAACTGAAGTCACAAGAAGGCAAGGCATTGGTAGCAATTAGTAGAATAATCGTTCTGCAAAATGTATGTACCCTCATTAAATTACAAAGAAATGCAGAACCCTCTAATTCTTTTTTCAAATGGAATCTGGATTTTTGCAATCTAGTATGGTAGTCTTAAAATATAGTATGAGGCTTTGAACTACCAAGCATTGACTTAAAATCAGTCTACTTGCTTAGTTCAAATCTAACTGGGATGGGGAGGGATGGAGTTTTATGGGTTTATATGTTGTAGATTTTTAATATTGTAAGCCACTGGGAGGCATCTGTTATGATTTGGTCCCCATATAAATTATATGATAAAAAATAAAATTGCATTAGAAATTAGAGCATTATATATCAAAATACTTCCATCTTTAACAGTAATGCAATATAGTAAACTTTCATTTTAACAGATTTTTATTTAGCACCCTATATAACATATAAGCTTTTCATTTATTTCCATCTCTTTTTAACTGGCTAAAATCTATGCAGATACTGTCAGCATCTAAGATTTAAAAATGGGGGGGGGAGGCCTGTTACCACTAGTAACAATGTGGGAGTAACTGATCCAGGAGCTGCTATAAATATGAATAGATTCCTAGATTTAGCAGTAGTTAATCTTATACCAAGACCATATTTCATATGTTCAATTATATGAGCCTCATTTTTCCCTTGTGCATGTATTTATTGCAATGTTTTGGGTTAAACTCCAATAGCAAGAATGGAATATTACAACATAAGATATTTTTTTAGTATAGTATAGTCAACAAAGGATGGGAAAAAATATGAAAGTAATAACTGCCTTGCAGTTTTCAAGAGATCTGGTTCATCAGTAACTGCTTATTTCAGTTCATATAAAGTCATGCTAATACTAGTCATCTTTTCTTTTGTCAACCTCATTTTGTTTGATTTTCTCAAGCATCAGATCTTCTCCAATGATCTGTGCCTTTAAATTATATGTCCAAAATGTCTACACTTCAGTTTCAGTATTAGTGTTCTGCACCAGCAGCATCGTTTCAATTGATATAATATTGAACTATTTTCTTCTTTGGTCCAAAAACATTTCAACAATTTTATTCAGAAACATTAATTCAAAAAGTATTAACTTTTCTTTATTCAAACTTCTGATAGTCCAGCTTTCATAGCTATATGTTGCGACATAATAAATCATAATCTTGATCAGGGCCGGATTTTCCTATAGGCTAACTAGGCTTCAGCCTAGGGCCTCAAGATCAAGAGGGGCCTACATTCAAATTGTTAGCAAAATTAAAATTACACTTTCACTATAGGTGAAAGGGCCTCATAAGTGGAATAGCCTAGGGCCTCTTTTCATCTAAATCCGGCCCTGATCTTGATGATGTCTGCTTTTATTGCCAGTATTTTATTGCCCATCTATTCACCTGGCTTTAATTCCAAATGAAAGCACACAGGTCTGACATGTATTATGGAGACCTGGCTAAGAGACAAAATGAAAGTTCCCTCCCAGCTCTCTCTACTGGATTCCTCTGTGGTGCAATAGACTAGGATTGGAAGATCAAGAGGTAGTAAGACTGTAAGACTATAGTAATAGGACTGTAATAATAGGACTGTAATTATACAATTTTAATATAACTGAGCAGAAATTCCATTTATCACTTTGCCAATTTTGAATATTTGTTACAGTTTTTCAGTGATCAAGACCCTGATGTGCAACTGTTTCTCTGTCCAAATTAACTAACATAAGAATGGGCTCTGGTGAAGCAGCAGACTATCACAAACTTCTGATTAGGATTTGTTCTTTAATATCAGCCATGAGGATCTGTCCCTATTATACTACTAAGCATTATTAGTGGCCCAGACAGCTATTAAAAACTAATTATCCAGAAAAAGGTGTGTGTGTGTGTGTGTATGTACATACATACATACATACATACATACATACATACATACATACATCACAAAGGCAAAAGAAACCTAAAAGAATAAAATTCACAAGGATGTACTAATTGGTTTTTCATGGTAAAGTATATGTGTAATTTGAGATTAACCTGTAAGAGTTTGAAAGCCTAGATTAAAATCTCTGATTAGCGACAGCAATAGCACAGAATTTGTTCTGAAGGATTCTGCACATGGGTCTGCCAAAAGAACAGCATTTTCTGCTCGTGTTGTCAGAGTAATTTTAAATAAGGGAATTATTAGGTTTGAGTACAAGTCCTTATAAAAGAACAGTGAACTAGAACATGAAAGACACACTTGGTATCTCCCAGGGACATGTTTGGCCGTGACTGAAGTGTTTTATTCTGGTGCATAGAATCCAGTAAATTAATCCTTAATGTGGAATGATTTCTTTGGTGAAGCAAACACAAGTTATCTATCTAAAAGGATTGTGTTGTAGACTGGAGATAGATGGTATCATATCCCTTCCCCTCTGCTGAGAGAAGGCTGTTTGAAAGAGGGGTCAAAGAGGCCAGCTATGTCAAAATTGAACAGCTCTCTCTCAACAGAGGGGGAGGGATATGACATCATCTATCCCCAGTCTACAACACAGTCCTTTCAACAGTTCCAAGAAGGCGCCACACTCATTTGCACTACTCAGGTGACCCTGAGGACACAGATAAACCTCCAAGTGGCCTCAAAGACTCTCTAAAAGAATGCAAAGGACCAGCTGTCTGCAAGGTATATAAATCTTTCCATTCCCCACCATCCAGTCAGAGCTGAAAAACTTCTTGGATGATATGCGAAAAGTCTTCACAGAAAAACAAGAAAGCCCAGTTGCCACTTGAAAAAGCACCTTTGGGTATTGCTAGAAAAGAAGATATTATAAAGAAATTTCAAAATGATAAGATATCTGCATAAGAATCACATTTGGAAATTAGGTATGAATTCATATGTATCTGGGTATATAAGCAAGTATCATATTTTTGTAGTGCACATGCACGTGTATATGTGGGTATATTTGTATACACAAACATATATATAAAAAAGTAAAGGTTCCCCTCGCACATATGTGCTAGTCATTCCTGACTCTAGGGGGCAGTGTTCATCTCCGTTTCAAAGTCGAAGAGCCAGCGCTGTCCAAAGATCTCTTCATGGTCATGTGGCCAGCATGACTAAATGCCAAAGGTGCACAGAACACTGTTACCTTCCCACCAAAGGTGGTCCCTATTTTTCTACTTGCATTTTTTACATGCTTTCGAACTGCTAGGTTGGCAGAAGCTGGGACAATGTAAAGTAGGATCACATTATAAAAACCATCAAAGTAAAGATCAGGAAATCCTTATCCTGAAATATGGCTAATCAATCTACTGCAGCAGACAAAGGGCTGCAGGAAATATGAAATATCTGTAAAACTAAGGATGTGTTCCTCAGAAATAAATATTTATGAAATAAATCTACTTATTTCATATTAAAGGGTATACTATATTTTGATCCCACACTTAAATTTACAGGCCCACAATATGTCTTTTAATATAACCTTTTAAATACATTTGCCAAAATTTCTGGCAGATCTTTGCCTCTATCTATGCACACACACACACACACAAAATCACTGACAGATTTTTCACAAGAGGAGAGCTTCAGAAATATCTTAACAAATTAAAAGCAACTTAACAATATACTCAAACATGAACAATTTCCAACATTTTTTTTGCAGTGCCCTTGTGTAATTTAAAAAGAATTGAAACTGATTTGTCCTTATAATGACATATTCAGGAAGCCAGTTGATAGCTAAAGAAGTATGGGTTCTTCTTCAATAGTTTTGCAGATTTATTGTACATTGATAATGAGCAAATAAAGCAAAATGTCGTAAGTATATGTCTAAAATCAATGAACCAGACAATGGTATGCTATGATATTTGCTGGGAAGAACAGTTGTAGCCATAATGGAAGGTGATGTTAGAGACAAAGGAAATTTTACAGATGGCACAAATAGAGCACAGCTGTTTAATGGAAGCAAAAAAAAAAATCCATCTTTCCAAACAAAGGAAAAGGCCTGGAAAAAATATTCCAAATGTCCATGACAGCTTCCATAGTACCTTCAATTTTTAATGATTGTGCCAGATGGGGACAAGTCTATTCTAACTGAACCATTAATAAAAATGCATCTGATCTAAAAGTCCTGTCTGTAATTTAGCTATAATACTTTAGCTACTAAGCAGTAGCCTGGTAAATTCAGAACAAATTATACAAAAGCTGAGCACATTTTGGTTCAAAACATTTTTGGTTCAAAAAAGAGCCTTGATAGTACAGTGGTCTACGCACCCTGTTATTAACACAGCTGCCTGCAATTTACTGCTGGTTCGAATCTCTCCAAGGCTCAAGGTTGACTCAGCCTTCCATCCTTTCTAAGGTAGGTGAAATGAGGACCCAGTTTGTGGGGGCAATAAGCTGACTTTGTATAAATATATACAAAAGTATGAAGGCTATTGCTTAACGCATTGTAAGCCGCTCTGAGTCTCCGGAGAAGGGCGGCATATAAATCAAATTAAAAAAAAAATGTAAAGTATTGTATAAAAAATAACAATATGTTAAATCTCCTTTTAAAAGAAAGATTAGAAATCGAATATGAAGTATGAATTAGCTCCTGTTATTTAATGTCATTTTATTATTTTAACTAACATAAATACTATCCCATATTCATTTTATTTCTGGTCCAATCTATTTGAATTCAATAAACTTGCCTACTATAGGTATCATCATGCTCATGAACAAGTCTTTGGGCTACTCTTTACCCTTACGGAAGTCACATATGTGAATCTCAAGAATAAAGGAGCTACAGAAGTATTTACTTATTTAATTTGTATCCTGTCTTTATTATTTTTACAAATAACTCAAAATGGTGAACATATGCAACACACCTTCCTCCTATTTTTCCCACAACAACCACCCTGTGACATGGGTTGGACCAAGAGAGAGAGAAGTCACCCAGCTGGCTTTTATAGCTAAGGTGGGACTTGAACCCATGGTCTCCTCATTCCTTAACTCCTAGACTAAGCTGATTCTCTAAGAATAGATAATATTGCTTAGCATCTTCTGTGTGATCTAATATTCAATACAAATCTTAATCTCTACCTAGAATAGCATGAGAAAACCTAAATTGCATATGCAATGCAGCTTTGTTGCACATAGCAATAAAAAGTTAAACTCAATAAAGTCATTCAAAACATTTATAAACCTATGATTTAAAGCTCAGGTTCTTTATTTGTCCTTCCACCTTTCTAAGTTAATAAATATTCAGCAATTTCTTTGGTGGCTTAGGCAGTTGCAATGGGCTGGGGGAGGCCCATGGAGGTCCAAATTCAGCATCGGAGGGGCGGATATGCCCCTCAGAAGCTCCATCTTGGCCTGCAATGTGCCAGGCAAGGCCTCTGGAGGCCCGAATGGAGTGCCAGAGGGGCGGAAGCTCCATTTTGGCCAGCAACGTTCAGGACAAATGTTGCCGAGCCTCTGTGGTTTTTCGTAAGGGCGACCAACTGCCATTGTGCTGCAAGATTCTAGTTTCGGGACTAGTTCGCAAATGCTAGGGTTGCTTATCGTGTAACTTTGAACATTCGCTAAGGGAATGCTCGTAACCAGGGGATTACCTGTATAGAGTACCAGATTCTTACCTTTGTAGATAATTATCTTTGTTATAATTAAAGCTATTTAAATCTGCAATCAAGTATCTTATAAAATCAAATCTTCATGTTCCCATGAGAACTTCTTAAGAGCAAGAATTACTGCAGTGGCCTTGGGACAACATTTGACCAACCCCCCCACATCTGTAGCTTTTTATGTAAATCAGGGGTAGTTCAGTAACTACACAAGCATATTTTGCTCATATGGTCCAACTGTGAGAAAGAAAATAAATGGATCTGTGAATAGAACCTATTCACTGAGGTATAACAGCTTTCATTGCACTGCTAGGTCTGCATATGAACATGGAAGACATATAAGGTTGAACATTTCTTTCCTAGCAATGATGTGGTTAACCAACACACCATGATGTAATGTAAATTAACTCTAAAATCTAAAACTGAACAATACTATAGATAGTCCTTGACTTAAAACCATTGATTTAGCTATTCTTCAAAGTTACAATGACAATGAAAATTATGACTTACAATGTCCTCACACTGACGAACACTGCAGCATCCCCATGGTCACATGATCAAAGTTTGGGAATTTGGCAACCAGCATATATTTATGAGAGTTGCAGCATTCTGGGGCATGCAATCGCCATTTCTGACTTACCAGCTGACAAGCAAAGTCAATGGGGGAAGTTGGATTTGCTTAACGATCATGTGATTCACTTAACAACTTCAGTTACTTGTTTATTGATCATGACAAAAAGGATTGTAAAATCAGATGTGACTCAATTTTCTTAGCAATGGAAATTCTGATCCCAACTGTGGTCATAAGTTGAGAACTACCTATACTTCTGTTTCATTTTATTGTAATTATGAAGGCCTTGCAGTTTATATAGCATGTCTACCATTCATATAGTTCATTTCTATTAGGTTTACATAAATGTCATATGAACAGAGGTGCAGAGAGGAACAGATTATTTCAAATTCACTGATTATTTATGAATTATTCATTCTGTTTTGTTCAGCTACATGGATGCAAAACCTACCTGGTCAGATATGGAAGAAACATATCCCACATATTGTTTGGGATATTCAACCTACTGGAACTACATCTGTATAAAAATATGTTTAGAAGGGATTGCAACTGGTTAAGGAACAGGAGCGCACAATACTACCTGTGATATATTATTTAAGAATTTAAGAGATGTAATAGAAGAATCTTTAGTGGATAAAAAAGACAGTGTATGAAAAACACTGCCTGAAAAAAAAAATTCTGAAGAACAAGGCTGTCCCAGATGCATATATGTAAATAGGATCAATGCATAGAAATAGACTGCATATAATTTGCAGAGAAACACAATGGGAACTCTCGCTATGGAAACTGCATTGATTTCACAACTAACGAATGAACTCCAAGGTAAAACTACTTTAGCATCATATAAATTATATGCTTAACTGATCCAGAACATTTTGAAGTGTTGCATTATCAATTTGTATCAGGGTTAACAACAGAATTTTAACTGCTTTGTTACTGAAGATAATAGCAAAACATATTTTCAAGGTAAATGCACAGTGGTGGAAATTAATACTGCATTTTAAAAAGAAATAGAGGCAAGGATGCAAAGAAGAACTGAAAGACAGGTCAGTACGTGGTCATCCACTGACCACTGTCACCATCCGCTGACAGTGGACTTGAATCTGGGCTTCCCCAGTTCCAATCCAACATCATCACTACTACACCTCACTGGCTCATACAGTTCTATATTTCACAATCAGGTGAGTTCAGCTGATAGAGATACCCACCTTAAGTTCTGAATCTGCCTCTCTCAACATCCTATGCAAAATGGACATACTGTAAATCTGGTAACACAGTAAAAATCTAGACTCTTACAAACTGACATTTGAATTGCTTACTCCAACTTTGCTTGCAACAAAAAGAGCCTTTTAAAGATATTATTGGAAAATATGATTTCATCTAGTACCTGTATGTGTACATAGAATATGTAATAGAATACATAGAAAATATGAGTCGGAGGTGTTTTAGTTTTAGAACAAGGAAGTATATATTCAGACTTATTAGCTTTGACTGATGCATTATTATGCATTGAAAAGGGTGATTTATGGTCCTTCATTTTCTTGAAGCATGACTAAAAATATCAGTTTGTTCAAACATCTGGATTTATAGGCAGGAAGTCTGGAGGAATTTTTAGCTTGAGTTTGTTTTGTTTTGTTTTGTTTTTGTTTTCTTTCCAGTGTGAAGAAGAAAGTTATTCTTAGCTAACTTGCTGGCTAGTAGTACACTGGTGATACAGTTTCCAGCTGTTGTATTTTCCTTAGATCCCTGTAAATATGTTGGTTCTAGTCTGGATTTCGGATTGTGGCATGATTGTTTATAAAGAAATAAATAGTCCTTTTCCAAGTTCTTTCTAAAATAGAGAAAAGAACTTCTACATGAGAAGCCATTAAGTCTGATTTTTGTTGAAGCAACACTTTTTTGAAAACACAGTTGGGAATCAAAATGATCCAAAAGGCCGAATTAATAAGCATTGTTCAGTACAAATTCTGCAAACTGAGGGAAGGGAAGAGGGGAGGGGAGGGGAGGGAGGGTTTTTCATTGTGTCAAACATTTGACACAAATATTAACTCAGGCTTACTGAAACCTTTCTATAATCATCAATTTATTTTTGGCCATACTACCACTCTCTGTTAAAAATTTTGCTTTCTTACAACTAGAAAATTTAAAATATTTCAAAGTTTTATTGATAGTATTTTGAAGAACCGTCATGGCAAAGTATATGACAGGACTCAACATATTATATTAATATGAAAATCATTATACTAGCAACTTCCTTTAGTTTTCCAATATCACAATTTTATATCAATTTATTTTTAAGCAGAATAAGAACAACACTAAAAATGAAATTAGATTTGATTGTGGAATTACTATATTGGGTATAAAGATTCTAATCACATAATGGAAGAACTGTAGGCTTTGAATAAGAAATAGAATTTAATTCAAAGTAATCAAATTAATGTTAATCTCCTGGATGAATATCACACTATCTCATGATACTTCTGTTTGAAATAATTGCCTCGGAATCAATGAATGTTATTTGGCAGTCCCTCTTTAACAAGGCTTTCTCAGAAGTAGATGCTATTACATGCCAATATGACTTCATACAAGCAAACATAAAATTATAGGATTTTTGTTAGTTGCAATATTCATGTACCATCTGTTGTTGACAGTCAAAATAAAACTGTAGAAACAGTTCTTGCCCTCAATGTAATGTAATGTTTATTTGTTCCAAAAGTCTAAAGTTGATGATATCATAAATTCATGTTGGTTAAAGCACACTTGCTATGCAATGGTAGTGAATATCTGTTGCTTGGGTATAGGATGAGCGTGGAGGTTCATTCTTTGAGCTTGTGGGTTGGTTTCTGAATGTTTCATTACCAGGCTGGGTAACGTCTTCAGCTGAGTTTAGGGGATCTCAGTGTCAGTGTTCCTCTGTTTATAAGGACTTCTTTCTCTTACTATCTTTTTTGAGGTGGGATTTTTTTTTCTTACTATTTTCAACACTTTTATTTTTTTCTTTTTACATATTATTTATTTGTATTAGGTTTCTTTGTTAGCTTACCTGTTTTATATAATTCTTAATAACATTAATAATAACATTTAATAACATAAAAACATTAAATTCCATAGTTGAAGTAAATACCTAAAATTTAATATTTGAGACCAATGTCTTCATGCCAATGGGAAAAAAAGAAAACCATTTCCAATATATAATATCGATGTTAGTTACAGTAGAACTTGAGACAGATTATTGTTGCCATTGTAGCACCACTCAAGGCAGCCCCAGATGGAATTTGATGTTCTGATATCTTAGGTTTTCTTAGTATACAGATAGTCCTCTCTTTGCTGAGGCAGTTGCTATCATTTTTAGGTGTGACGTTGATTAAAAAAAGTTGCAACCAATGCCTATAGTTATGACATTGACAAGTCTTTAAAGCAAAGGAAAGCTGAAGAAAGATTATAAGCATAGTTTCATTTAGTGACCATTTGGCTTAATGAATAAATTGCTGGTCCCAAATGAAGTCACTAAATAAGGACTACTTGTATTAAGATATTTTTCCCTTTTTTCTCCAGGTTTATACTGGAAACTTATTGATTATTTGTCCTTTAAGTATCTCTCTATAATTTCTTTAATAAAATAGTGCCATTTTGGTATATTCAAGGAAATTAGATAAAAAAATCACCATTAAGGTCAATTCAACATTAATTTGTCCATTGAGATTCATTGAAAACAATGAAGTGCTCAGAATCTTCAAAAGGAAACAACAACATGGACATACTGAAAAGCCCTAAAAATAACTTTGTCGAATTTGGGTATGCAGTTGTTGATGATGATATTAATGATAATACCTTCTCTATAAATCAGCTTTTGGGGGAAAAACACTGGAGAGCTATATTTGAAAAATATATCATATGGAGTCTTTATATTAAATAAGTAAGCAAAGAATAGAAAATTCTATTCTTTTGAAACTGAAAAACTTTTCAGTGGAATAAGCAGAGTATGTGAAAAAAAAGGAAGACTGTGTTATATGCAGAAGGGCATGTGTGATTTAACAGACAGTCATGAAAACTGGTAAGATGAAATTCACAAATGGAGTGCAAACATTGAAGCATTCTATTAAAAATGAATAGACCAGAAAAAATGAAGGAAGGGTGGCATTATATGTGAAGGAAGGACCTCTAGGAATTTAGATGCATGATTTTAAGCATGAGGGTGCAGTCAAATATACCTGGATAAGTAAGGGGAGGGGAAAGGAAATAAAAAAATACTTTTACTTGTCATTGATCTAAAAAAAATACCGATAAAAGACACTGGGACAGATGGTGTGCTGTCAAGTAAACAATATTCCCATGAACCAAATTACACAACTTTAAAGGAGGAGCTTTTACCGATACCATGTTTCCCCAAAAATAAGACCTTGTCTTATATTTTTTGAACTCTGAAATAAACACTTGGCCTTTTTGCCATGAACTCAAAAGCTCGACTAGGCTTATTATAAGGGGATGTCTTATTTTGGGGAAAACAGGGTAGAAATTTGCTGAAGAGCTAACTGAGACAAGATTGCTCAGTGTCTGCATAGTATTGGTTTTTCTATATCTATTCTAATCAACAGAAAAGAATTGGCTAAAGAGACAGGCAATCGACTTACCACCACAATTGACCCCAAGCTTTCTGCTGCTAAATGAGGCGGTTGTTAAATGAATTTCCCCCCATTTTACAACCATTTTTGCCACAGGTGTAAAGTGAATACCTGCAGTTAAATTAGTAACATGGTTGTTAAGTTAATCTGGCTCCCCCACTGACTTTGCTTGTCAGGTTACAAAAGGTGATGACATCATCCTGGGCCACAGCAACTGTCATAAATATGAGCCAGTTACCAAGTATCTGGATTCTGATCAAATGATCATGGAAATGCTGCAACAGTTGTAAGTGTAAAAAATGATCATACATCACTTTTTTCATTGCTGTTGTAACTTTGAATAGTTACTAAATGAACTGATGTAGGTCAAGGACTATCTTTAATGACTGTGTTATCTCAGACTTCAAATACTGGAGAAAGACACAATGGATCATCCTTGTAGATACATAATAGATTTCAGAAGGGTCAATTTCAACAAGCTTAGAGTACACCCATGAAAGATTCATAGACACAAATCTTCAGATCAAAGTAGAGCAAGGTGCTGGGAACTGCTAAAAAATAAGATATTGGAAATACACTTGCACACCATTCTAAGGAGAAAATAAAAGGGGCTAGATGGACAAAGATACCATATTTTTCAGAGTATAAAACATACCTTTTCTCCCCCTAAAAGGGGGTGAAAATTTAGGCGCATCTTATACACTGAATGTAGGCCCAGCCACTCACTGGCCCCCACCCTTTAGTCTCTGCCTCACAGCAGTTACCTCCTTGCAAGCAAACAGCAAGAAAAAACAGCTCCTTTCAGGTTCAGCACAGCCTAATTAGCACAAGTTGATTGGATCGGCCTCCTGACTGTCAGTTGATTTGCTCTCAGCTGTTTTGCGCAGGGCTCTGCTGCTTGCTGCAAAGAGCAGATTTTTTTTCCCCTTGTGCTAATCAAGCTATACTGAAAACGAAAATGAAAGTAAAGCAGGCTGTTTGCTGTTTGCTGCAACGAGGCCAAATTGCTCAGAGGCAGAGGGAGATTTTTTTTTCTTCTTTTCCTCACCAAAAAAGGTAGGTGCATCTTATACTCCGGTGTGTCTTATACTCCGAAAAATATGGTAATTGTAATTGTTTTTAGTAAGAACTAAAAAGAACATATATATGGAAGGTGGGTGTAATAGTAAAGGAGCTAATATTACAGAAAGGAAGTTAGAAAATATTAATGGTAAGAGGAACTTTGACTTGAAATGAGAGTTAAGAGAAACAAAAGAGAAAAATGTAGATGTGCTAGCAGAAGAAGAAGGCCGATAACAACAGAAGATGGGGAAGATAAAGTTCTTTAATTCCGGAGTTTTCTCAGTTATATCCATACACGGAAACTGTATTTATATTGGACCTATGCAAAACAACTGACAAAAGGAGAAATGGCAACCCAGGTAAATAAAGAGATAAATAGGGAGCATCCAGCTTATCAGGAATGAGCTTAAGTCTCCAGAATTAGATCCCATTGAAATTTGAAAAAGCTTGTAGATGATACTTTGTAGCTCCTTTTCTCAAATATTTGAAAAATTATGCAGAACATTTTTGTTGAAATTCCTCTGTGAAACATGTGGTTCCTAGGCTAACTCCAGAATTGTATGAACTCATCTATCTAGGCGTTCCTTTGCTTCAACACACAGAACATGGAATGAACTATTTTGCAGTTATCTAGATATTTTACAATCTATTAATAACAATATCACATTTGGGGCTTCAACCAAAGTAATAATTCCCTAAACACTGACAACCAATATAGAGCGCCTTTCTCTACTTGATCTGAATTAAGTTGTGAACAATTTAATCTATTAATTAATCACCAATAATAAAATAATAAACATAATTACCTCTTTATTGCTAGTTACATAACCTTACTGCCAGACTAGAACTTGGCTTTGAAATTTCACTGACTGATGTAGCCCAGGAACAAAATTAAGGTCAGGACAAAATGTAATGCATTCATCAGAACATAAAGAAAAGCTTTACTATCTTTTGTACAGTTTAAAAATAAACATTATATGCAATGGAAGGCATTGTATTTTGCACTCTACCCTGCGCTTCTAAAGAAGTAGGTAGCCATATGAGTGTAAAAGTGAAATATCTAGCCTTTCTGCTTTGAAAATTGCTAATTTGTTCATTGTGGCTTTATTTTGTATGTGTATCCAGCTTCAATTACTACACATACTAGTTCTTGTAACATTTCTAATTATCTATGAAATACTTCTTACGTCTTTGACTTAACAGCTAACAACAACCCTGGGATACTCTTGCTTGTTCATTTTTCTATGCATTACAAGATAGGCAACAAAGTATCATAAACACTTTCTTTGGATACCCTGCCCTACTAAACTTTACTTTGCTATCTGAATCTGTTTGTGCATGGGACATGCTACAGAGTAAAGCCACATCTTCTAATATAATCTTTATTGGAATTATTTTGGGCTCACACAGATCTCAAACTACATCTTTAGAAATAAAACTGGGGAATAATTGAACCAGTTCTTTGCTAGGAGTAGATTAACCAACCCAGAAGAAAAACAAAGAATACCAAGCTGACAGTGTCTTGTATTACCTAAGAAAAAAGAAGTCAGCCTAGGCCCGTGATGGCAAACCTATGGCATGCGTGACAGAGGTGGCACACAGAGCCCTCTCTGCTGGAATGTGTGCCGTCGCCCCAGGTCAGATCTCCGTGGCGTTTCATTCATGAGCTTCTGTTTTCCTGCAAAGAACGAAACAGAAGCTCCTGAAAGAAAAAGATCTTACCCCTTGCTGCGCTGCCGGTGTTGGGATGCCCATCTCTCACTGGCCAGCAGAGACCCTCTCTGCTGCACATGCACACATGTCAATGCATGCACGCGCTTATGTCTGCACATTTCCCGCTTAAGTCAGCACACATGCGCACTTACGTCTGTGCATATGTCCATGCATGTTTGGGCACTCGGTGTCTAAATCGACCATGGTATCATGCTGCACCGGTTGGAAGAGTTAGGGGTGGGGGGCACCGTGTTGCGGTGGTTCTCCTCCTTTCTCTCCGACCGGTCACAGTCTGTGTTGACGGGGGCAGAGGTCGACCCAGAGGCCCCTTGTATATGAGGTACCACAGGGGTCGGTCCTCTCGCCCCTTCTGTTCAACATTTATGTGAAGTCGCTGGGTGAAATCATCCGTGGTTTCGGGTGAAGTACCATCAGTACTCTGATGACACTCAGCTGTACATCTCCACCCCGGATCACCCCAATGATGCCCTTGAAGTAATGTCCTGGTCCTGGAGGCTGTACGGATCTGGATGGGGAGAAACAGACTCAGGCTCAACCCATCCAAGACCGAGTGGCTGTGGTTTCTGACATCCCAATATAGTCAGTTGGTGCCATCACTGACTATTGGGGACGAGTCATTGGCCCCCACGGAGAGGGCTCACAACTTGGGTGTCCTCCTGGACTCACGGGTGTCTTTAGAAGAGCATTTGACGGATGTGGCCAGGAGGACTTTTTATCAGCCTGATCCGCCAGTTGCGTCCCTTTCTCATTGGGACTCATTACACACGGTCACTCATGCCCTCGTCACTTCCCATCTGGACTACTATAATGCTCTCTACATGGAGCTCCCCTTGAGGAGCACCCGGAGGCTCCAACTGGTCCAGAATGCGGCCACACGGGTGGTTACGGGAACAACGTGGCGCTCCCATGTGACTCCCCTCCTGCGCGAGCTGCACTGGCTCCCGGTGGTCTTCCGGGTGCGCTTCAAGGTCTTTACCACCTTTAGAGCGCTCCATGGCTTAGGACTGGGGTACCTACAAGACCGCCTTCTGCCACCAATAGCCTCTCACCGACCAGTACACTCCCATAGAGAGGGTCTTCTCAGAGTGCCGTTGGTCAAACAATGTTGACTGGCGGCACCCAGGGGGAGAGCCTTCTCTGTGGGGGCACCTGCCATCTGGAATGAGCTCCCCCCGGAGATATGGAGGATCCCAGATTTGTGTACTTTCCGCCGCGCCCTCAAAACATTCTTATTCCAGCAGGCTGGTCTGGGCTAACCTCCCTTTCAAATTGTTTTTAAATTTATTTTATAAATTGGGGTGTTTTAAATTGAGCCAAAGTATTTAATGTATTTTAAATGGTTTTTAACGTTTGTATTATCTGTATTTTACCTTTTTGGCTGTTCACCGCCCTGAGTCCTTCAGGAGTAGGGCGGTATATAAATTTAATTATAAATAAATAAATAAATAAATAAATAAATAAATAAATAAATAAATAAATAAATGGTTCACCATCACTGGCCTATCCTACCCAACGTCATATACCAAAATAACAAGACCTGAGCCCCAACAGAAGCCAAAATCAGTGCAGGCTAGCCCTTGATTCTAGGCTTCTGATCCAGCAAGAATCCTGATGACCACCAGAGTTAGAATTTTCTGTATTCCATTCATTTAACACCAGAACAAGAAGCCATAACATATCTGAACAGCAATTCTCCCAACTTGAATGGTACTTGCTGTGGGTATGATATAGAAGGAAAATGGTTTTGTTAGGGGGAAGAGCACCTTGGGAATAAAATATGCTTGACAGCAGTTGTATTCACTTAGATGCCTTGCAGCTAAATCAGGCTAGTTGAATATCAGTTGTATTGGGGAGGACTGATTTAGCTTTCTTTCGAAACAGCTCAATGTTTAAAGCAGAACATCTTATTTATAACCCTGTGTCAGACTTGGAAGCCATCATTCTACCTTTATGCCTTCAGGCTTCAGGCCTGCCACAAATCCTACTTTGGGAAATTGGGAAGAGGATTGCTTAGAGGGAAGAAGATATGTAGTCACAATAAAATTCTTTATAGAAAGTCAAGGCCATTGTGCCCTGGAGCTGTGCTGAGAGGAATTAGGATGTATCTTCTGTTCCGGACAGTACCTGATTGGAAGTGTGGTGGACATGTGGGAGAGGGGCAAAGTCTTGAATTTTCATTTGGGTGTGGAAAACCCAGAAGCTCTCAGATTCGGGTTTTCCCAGATGTGCCAATATTACATCTCTAATAAAAGTTAGCTTTGAGGAAGCCTTGGAGTTTGATTTCGTTGGGGGTGTTACTTGGAACCCTGACACACTGTATATCCTATATGTATGACGCGTTGGCTCAGTGGCTAAGCTTGTCAATCGAAAGGTCAGCAGTTCAACGTTTGAATCCCTCGTGCTTGTCCCAGCTTCCGCTGGCAGTTCGAAAGCACGTAAAAAATGCAAGTATAAAAATAGGGACAACCTTTGGTGGGAAGGTAACAGCATTCTGTGCATCTTTGGTGTTTAGTCATTCTGGCCACATGACCACAGTGACGTCTGTGGACAGCACTGGCTCTTCGGTTTTGAAACGGAGATGAGCACCACTCCCTAGAGTCGGGAACGATTAGCACATATTTGCGAGGGGAACCTTTACCTTTATATTCTGTTACGTTGCCTTTTGAATCCTAGATACCTGTTAAACTTCCCTGGCTTATTGAGTCTTTACTGCTCTGACCTCAACTTTGCTTCTTCTTCACCCCTCAAAATTCGACTTTGATTTGGATCAATTTGCTTTTGAGTTTCAGATTAATTTGCTGAGTGCAGTTTCTGTACCTTTTTGGCTATTGGTAGTCTCTTGAGAATTAGACTTGGATTGTTTGACTATTCTTATACCTGTCATTTTTCAGAGGGGAGAGGGCTACAAGGCTAGTGAAATTTATATAACAGGCACAATCCAATCATTTTATAACATTCTGTTAAAATTGGTCACAGCCCAGCAAAGTTGCTTGTTTTTCTTTTAGGAATTATTCTAACGAGGAGGCTCAGCCTTTTACACCAAAAGGATCCTGATGGAAAGAGAGAATTCAGAATTTAGTTCTGAGGACAAACATAAGCACATAACCTCAAGCTAAATTCATTCCTCCTCCAGAGATACTATTAGGCAGCAAAATCGGCATTCATTTGCCTCCTACCCTAGAAGCATATGATTACTGTGCATTTGTCTGTCTGTCTGTCTGTCTGTCTGTGTTACAATAAGATGGGTTAAGATGGGGGAATAAACCACACCAAAGGAATTCAAACTATGGTTTATAGAAGATATTTTTCTTTATCTTCAATATTTTCTTGAAAAAATACTTCTGTAACAAAAACCAGGTCTTTGTTCTGAATTGAAAGTTCATGTATTCACCTAATTGAGGCAAATCGTTGAGCAAGTTAATTTTACAGTAGTTTAGAAAAGGCCACGTGGGAAAGAAATGATATCCTCAGTCTCAGTTATGTAGTTTTTAACTTGGTGTAAGAACCACTGTTTTTTTTCTAAAAGAAATGATAGATAAATGAATACACACATTTAATGTACCATTTTCTTTGACTCTGTATCTTGGAAATTATTCTTTTTTTGATGGACTCTGAATCTAGAATGAAAAATGGCATGCAATTTTAATCCCACTTCATCTTCACCCCATCAATATTCACTCATGACTAAGTGTACAAATTAGATTATGCAATCAGAATTCTACCCAATGACTTTTTCTGCTAAAGTTATGCAGCAACTTCAGATCAGATTTCCAAGAGATCTTTGGAAGAATGTGAACACTGCATCTGTCTGCAACAGGTGTCTTTTTTTAAAAAAAAATCTTGCAACTGTTTGATTGCCATGTGATCTATACAACCCTACTTCCTACTATACCTAAAACAGTCATCGTCAAGCTATTGGCCTTCAGATGACAGTTTGCATATGAAAGCCTTTTTCCATCTGGAGAGCACCAGTATATTTGAAGAATACCAGACTGATTCAGGGAACAAGGAAAGGTGAAACTGGTTTCCCTCATTTATATTGTCCCCAGAAGAAGAAGAAATGTGTAATGATGTGAATTGGAGATAATCTAGAACATTGGGTTAGATAAACTGTAGCATCATTCTTCCCTGAAAGACCTGTAAATTTAGACAATTTAGATATTATCTTTGATATTGTTCATTCTGGATGGATAAATGTAAAAGTAATTACTTACTAGAATATTTGAATAATTTCATTTTTCATACAAAAAATAGCATACAAGAAAACAAATATTGTTCTTAAATGACTTTTGCCTATTGATTCGAGCTTGAAGCTCCAAATTCCAAAGTAATTAATTCATGCAATAAAAGACCTTTCGAAAAGAATACTTGTATCATTTAATATTTTTTTTGCAGCACTTGCATTGATTAGTTGAAATTTAGCTATCTTGTATTATCATGCTTTATAAAGAATATCTGAATGATTATTCCCCATATGATAGATTGACCCAACCAAATGAGTTCATAATTTAGAATCTGTATTATGATTCAGTCAAATTGTTGGTTGAATAAGTATATACTTATGCCACTGCTTAAAGGTGTATATATGAGTATGTGTGTCCCACTCACGCCCATATTAGAATTTTAGTGGCCTTGATCCTTATTATTATTATTTACAGTGGTTCATTTCCTGCCTTACATCAGCAAATAATGAGAACACAAATAATGAACCTTTCAAAATAATTATCATTTTACAAGTGTAAAATGATCTATCATTTTGAATATGTATAATATAACAAAAAAAAATAGGAAAACTCAAGAATGTCTGAACTGCAATATTAAGGTCTGATTTTTTTAAAAAAGCCCAGAAAATGACACCATATGTAATGGAACTATGGATAATGAAGTTCTCCTCTACATATCACCATTTTAAACTGATATTTTCTACAGGCAATGGACCCAATGATTAAATATTATTGAAGAAATAGAGAGGCATCTGTCTCACCTGTAAAGTATAAATGTGTGTGTGTGTGTGTGTGTGTGTGTGTGTGTGTGTGTGTGTGTGTGTGCGCATGCTGATAGCAGCTTGATAGCAGTTTGCTGTCTTATGAAGGGGAAGTTCAAAACATTCTGATGATGTAAAGAATGGAGGATTTCACAGTGATGCCATATATAATTGAACTGGTTTGCAAGGAGAAGGGAGAAAACAAATAATTTCAGTGATTATGGAAGCATTTTTTGACAGCCTTTATGGTTCTCTCATCAATAGCAGTGCTTCTATGGAAAACAACAAAATGAGCTATAGTCAAACCACAAAAAATATCATGCAGGCTAAAAAATGATGAATATATCTTGTACATGCTGATATAAGAATTTCTTACAGACACAAGGGTTCAAGATTATTGCCTCTTCTGAGGCAAAGGATTATTTTTAGATTCCAGAGCTTCATAGCCTGTGTTTGCCATAGGAACACCTTCCCAGTTCAGATCATAATGTTTATGTTCCTAATTTTCCGAAGCTGCTCTTTAAACAATGCTAGATTAATGGTCATCTTTCCCTGCTGTCCAGCTAAAACAAAAACAAAAGTATTCTTCCAATGTCTGTGACCACAGCTGGGCTTATGTACAGAGCAAAAGGCTTTCACGCATGGCAAATTTTGTGTGGGAAAAGTCTTAACTGAGGCATCCCAGTATCAATCACAGCATGCAAAATAACAATTGATTATTTCAATTACCTATCATCTGAATAAGGACTTATCTTTGTCTATAACAGGCATTACTTGGTATATGTCTTGTTAATCGTAAATATTTTCAGGGTCTGCTCCCCCTAAGAATATTCCCAATTGGGATTTATACTACTTTTATATTACATGTTCGGAATATGTTTTCATATGAAGAATCAGTAATTGTAATATTGGGCAGAAAAACATGCATATATTTTACAATCTAACAGAATGATCTCAGAAAATGGCATTTACTACCCACACAAATACCCATACACTATGTTCTGTTTCTGATTTTTCATAAAATTTCATGTACACATGTTGCTGTCAAATTTTAAAATTAAAAAAAACATAATTGCATATGTTTATGCTTTAGAATTACAAATAGATTTTGAAAAACATTTGACACTTGGAAACACAAAAACGCACAAAAAAATCAGACTGCTGAAAGAAATGACGATTTTTATATAGGGGCAATACACTGGTCAGAGAGTAGGTAAACAGTGAAAGAATAAATGCAATCTTAGTGGGTCAACTGTAAAGGAAAATCATGACATCTACATGCAGCAAGAAGACTAACATGGACCTAAAAATTAAAACATGGAAGCCACTGTTATATTAGGGTTCTGAAATACTGAGCTGTTTTAAGTAGTTCCTAAAGCAATCTTCTGAAATGGGTTATAATATCTGTTATGTTGCTAAACCAAATCATATTGGGCTTAAATATGTTCCTATTACTAGTGCATTGGATATTCCAAATGTGTTCTTTAGTATATCTAAGGAATCCCACAATGCCCAGGCAACACAAAATGCACTGATGTAATAGCACAAGATTATGAAGGGGATGGGGGTAGGGAGAATTAAACAGAGAAAAATGCAGAATTATCACCTGATATACAAAGCAATAAGCATAGTATGCCATGTAAATGGTGGCACATTTCAGCTACATACAATGCTCATGAGAAATTGCACACAAAATAATACGGGAACACAGTCGGCAGACTATTTTATTCAGGAACAAAAAGATTCATTGTGCATAATCCAATGGAGGGAAAATCGTCAACCTGCAATCTTTCAGCATTTACAACGTTTTTTTCACCATATAACAAAGCCTTCTCAACAGACAGTGAAAGGAAAGGAGAGAGGGAGGGAAAGAAATTAAGACAGCTCTACCAGAAATTTACCAAATATATGTAGACTCTTTGTTTATCCTAGAAAGGAAACCCATTCAGAGGTGTAAATAATGGCCACTTCGTTGGATTCCAAATGCAGCTAACTACAAATGTGTGTGTGAGTGGCTCTCTCTTAATTCACCCTGGGATCCCTTGACCCAGCTAGACAAGCGTGAAAACACGAAATAAATGAAGGTTAACAAAGACTGGTCTGGGAAACAGTACAGATTAAAATGCTCACCACATGAATTATTTTATATATAAGATGGTGTTGTAAATTCCTTCAGCCTGTAAATGTTGAAAGCAATCTGGCAAAATGTTAACCATCTATCTTGTTGCATAAACCACAAATGGAAGAAAAAAGGATCTTCCTCATCATCTATGCACAATTTACACATTAAGGCAGGAATAGCAAGAGCAAATGGAGAAATATTACGCGACTCATTAAAAAACAGAGCTCAAGCAGCTATCACAATACCTTTTTGTGTCTGTCCCTCTTCCATATTTTCTTCCATGGCTACCTTTCTTCACTAAAAACTGTGGCACAGGTTGAGTCAAAAGCTTCCCTCCTATGTTGAGGAAGCTGTGAATTTATTTTCCCCGGGAAGCTCCAAGTGCACCGATTTTAGGCAAGCCTTTAGAGCTTAGCAAAGACTCCTCTCACTCTCCTTGCTTGCTTGGAGACAGGCTGTCAAGTGTAATTTCATTCAAATTACTCTTCCATGAAGATTATCAATTTTTCTTCTCAAAGCTGTCCATTGTACACCACTGTAAGCAGGTATTCAAACGAAAAGCCTGTGAATTTGGGGAGGGGAGAATTTGGTTGGGGTCCCGGTAGCAGTAATGCTGCGATTCATAAGGCTCACTTTGCATATAAAACAGGGAAATAAATTGATGCTTGCATTGAAATCTGTGCTTTAAATTGGAAAAAGGCTGCACTGTGAACAGATGGAGGGGTGTCTCCCTAACATGAAGGAACTGGGAACCTATAATTCCCCCTATTTGCTACCAAAATGGGAAAGCCCAAATGCCTGTAGCTTTAGATGCTGCAATACTGCAATGCTTATTTCTTCCACACTATTAATACTGAATACTAATTTTCATTAACAGTGCTCTATTACCCATTTAAAATAAAATAGTTTTAAATATAAAGCTCTATTCTAAAAGACTGCAAAATATTTTGGAGAGATTTTTGTATGTGCATTCACAAACAAATATACCCTTGCTACTGAACACAATTCTAGTCTTGATTTGTTAAACGTTTGACCAATATGTTTTAAAATAAATTATTCATTCCCATTCCCAAGTAGGTTCCAAACATAGTCTAGATGTGAAAAATCTAATTTGTGAGTTAAATATGCTTCCCATTATCAAATACTTCTTACATGATACAAATAAATGGGGTATCCTTGGAATGGTAGTTACTTCATTGGTAAAATAGGGCTTACTTCAATATGTTGTAAGAAAAGGAGCTATGATGGTATGAACTATGGAGGAAATACAGAGGTTAAGTATCTTATGGGGACAGACACTCCTTTGAAAGACTCTGAAATTGGATTTTGAATGCAAATTGATGGAATACTGCAGTTTGGAGGTAATTTGCATTTCTGTACCTTATGTCATTGAGTAACAGAATTACTCTGATGTTCTATCACAGGGAAAACCTATGATAAGTACCCGCTATATATTTCAATTTCTATTCTACTATTTCTATTTATTAGGGAGCATTATTATCTTCTTATGAAAAACATTTCAAAAACATAGTAAGGACCTGTTTTAATATATTAAAAAGTGGTTTATACCATAAGCTTTTTATGTTCTTTCTTATGGGGAGCAAAGAAGATTATATCACTAGCTTTCTATAGAAATGTTCATGTTTCTGTGAGTACACTTCTATAATGAGAGTTGACACCAAATTAAATTCAGTACTAAATAAATAGTGAATTTATCTTTACAAGCCTGTATCTCATAGACATAGATCATCTTCAAATTACTTCAGTTAAAGTATAAAGGAGCTAACTGTGATTAGTTCTACAACATTCAATGCACTATGATAGTTACCAGGGAGAGACAAATAAGAGCATAGTGATGCATTGACAGAATGGAAAGGCAGGTTACAATATGGCATTTGGCCATGGAACAGGTTTTTTTTCTTGCTTGCTTGTCATGAAAGTAAATACTATTCTAGCATTATGAGGGTTATCTCAAACCCTCATAATGGAAATATGAATATCAGTCTAATAGTCTATCTCAGAAAGATCTAAAATTTCATAATTTACTTTCTACTTTGTTGTGGCTACTGTATAAGTAGTAAACATATGGTGGCACTGCACTAAATGAAGTATGAATGCTGGGAACTGCAGATAAATACAGTCAAAGTGAATATACATTTTCTTCTAACCAATATCCATTCTATGTAATTTCAACCCTGTGAAGTCAAGCACAAATAATGATAACCCCACATTGGCAGGTATTGGTTCATGAAAATATGTGCAACCAGAGTTTTAATTTACAGAGGTAAGACAGTGAAGATACTTGTTGCTTCTCTACACCGGTTTCCCTTCCTAAGGGGGATGACTAAGAAAAGAAACTGATGTTTCTTTCCCATCTGCAAATTAGGGATAAGAAACAAAAGAGATACTAGGGTAGCAACTGCTCTTTGGCTTCTTCTTATATAGTTTTTCTTGAGTATAAATAGTGCAGAGTATTGACATTCTGGGGAGAGAATGGGTTGCAAACCCATGGGACATAAAACATGAAGAAATATTGTACAAGGCTGCTACACACAACTATAAATCAAAGATACCATCTTGCTGAAAGCAAAAAATAATAATAATCTTATTTCAAATGTATTAAAATGCATTATACCACAACAATTAAATAAACTTTCATTTAAATGAGGCAGAGGAGGGAGCGCAGGAATTAAAAGAAATGCTCAAAACTTGCCTATTCAGTTCAATTATTTATTTAGTTCACTGAACTTTCCAGTACAGCCTAATTCTTGTCTGAAATGAACTGTAACCATTTCATCTTCATCCAAGTACTGATAACAGCCAGATACTGTGCAGAATCAATCAACCATATTAGTAAGTCTTGATGCAAAAGTGTCACAGAATTGACATACTGACACAGTGGTCTACAATCAGAATACATAGACCTAAACTGCATGTTTAAATATTATAGTTCTATCTCCATCAATACTTTTGACTAAATCACAAAATCAACCAAGATATATTCTTTTAATAATAAACTAGAGGGATCTGATTGTTCCATTATATTAATTCTTAACTATAAGTATATCTTAAAAGAAGTTACATATCTGAAGTCCTGTTTAACTGTAAGTACTACTTCCTCTAGAAATTTTTCTTTCTTTCTAACGTTGTTTGAGTGTTGATCCATTGGTTGTGAGATGGATTGATCAACCAACTTGTTGCCTGAACAAGATGTCATGGGCTGAGAGAGAGAAAACAACTGGCTCAAGTCACCCAGTCAGCCTTAATGGCTAAGATTACAACTAGATAGAGTTCCCAGTCTCCTAGTTTCTAGCCTGGTGCCTTAACTACTAGGCCAAACTGTTACTTCCTCAAGAATTTCCTGACATATTTTCGTTTCAAGACAAAGTATCAGGAACAAAATGCTACCTACCTTTTTAAAAAATGTTTCCTGCAAGTTTTGATGAATTATTAAGTGAAGCACAAAAACCTAAACTTTTGGGGAAAAGTAGATGGGGACTACCTACTTTTCTATCAAATAAAATGATGAAAGCTGTAGGATGAATTGACTTCCCATACAAAGCCATTTCGCTTTATTTTTACTTGTGTATTTTCATATGTCTGTAATATAATAAACCATATTCTGAAATCAATACCAATAAAAAAATTAAATATTAAAAGATAGACAAATAGATAGACACAAAGAGAAAATTATTACAATTTTTCAGAACACATAAAAAAAACAAAATTAAGCCAAACTTTAAGAATACACTTGAAAAAGAAAAGCTAGCCCAAGGGTTGCCTAGGAATATTGCTGAGTACGTTAATACCACATTACCACAGTGATCTCAAGAGATTCCAGTCTTATTTCAAAAAAGCATTAGTTAAAAAAGAAACCCTGAATCATCTGAAATGTAAATGAAAGTAGTGAATAACATATAGAATATGAAAGATAGCATTTATTTTTCCAAAACATTTCAAAATATGGATCCACCAAGATAGTATGGATCCATGTTACTAAACCATCTTTTGTAAATTGTGTGATAGGTACTTTTTTGTCTTTTAAAAGATTCAGAGATCTTAGAGCTTTCCCAGGGACCTGAGTACAGCAACCAGATCACATATTATTTAAGTAGATTTAAGTACAATTTTTCATTATTACTTATTACTATCATTTACTGGCCTACATTATACAATGACTAGACAGCTAATAACAAACCATAAAACATAGTTAAAATATAACTTCCCTGGCCCCAACAACAGACCAATCATCATCACAGCTCAGTTGCCTCGTCCAGCATTCTAGTCCAATGCTTTGGGGAAGAGTCAGGTCTTCATAACCCTATAGAAGACTAAAATGGTAGGGATATCTTTGTTCTCCAGTGGGAAGCTGGAGTGGGAAAGCATTGGATAGCTATCCTGAAACCATGCCTCCAAGATTCCATCACAAGGCAACATTTAAGGGAGGAGTCCTAGAGTGCATCCATTTTATCTAACCTAGGAGGATAAGCAGCGAGATCATTCCAATAATGCACTGTCCCATATAGGGCTTTCAAAGAGATAACTCGTGTAAAGCACATTGCAGTAATCCAAACGGGAAGTAACTAAGGCACTGTAAGGAAGGCCTCCTACCCCAGGAATGGGTACAAAGTGGTTTCTACAACGGATCCACAGTCAAGGCTGCCACCCGCTCTTCCAGAATGAGCTATGAGTCCAAGATAACCTCCAAATTTTGCATCAGATGTGTGCAGGGGGATGTGATGCTATCCAGGGTCAGAGATGTCCACTCTCCCGACCTGGGGAGTGAGGGGGGGTGACTACAACAATTCTATTTGCTAGATCGAATCACAATTGGTTTCTACCCATGTAGACCATTAAAACCTCTAGACTCTGAGCCAGCATCCCTTCCTTCTCTTTCATTCATACAAGTCTCACAAAGAGAAAAGAAACACGAAAGGAGAAGCTAAAAGCAGCAAAAAATAAAAAAATACTTCATATCAGCCTTCTGGTTGAACTACTCCTGGAAGGGTTAAAAAGATTTGCAAACTAACACACTTCATACATGCTAAACTATTTAGAAAGTCAGCATTAGTGAATTGTGACTATTTACAATTCTTTTTATTGTAGATACACTGTAAAAATCATACATTTTTATATTCTGATATTGCCTAAAGGATAGTTAATCTTTGACTTTGATTTAGTTTGCTTGTGCAATGAAAGTTGTCTAGAATTGCAAGATTGCCTCTGTAGAGTACACAAGTATACAACTTCTGTAGTCTAGTCTACCACTTTATCTAATAATATTACATGTTTCACCAGCTTTCTTGTAGTTATATCTTTAAAATACCTGTGTATTTTAAAAATACTAGTTCTTATATTTTCTTAGAATCATATGTCCAGAAGGGACCTTGGAGGTCTTCTAGTTCAACCCTCAGTCCTTATTCCATCCCAGACAAATAATTGTCCAATTTTTTCATAAAAACCTCCAGTGATGGAGCACCCACAACTCCAGGAAGCCATCTGTTCCACTGACTATTTGTTCTTACTGTCAAGAAATTTCTTATTCGTTCCAGGTTGATGAGTTTCCATTAAAAAAAAACACTCAAGCTTCTCAAGTGCTTTGGAGAATAAATTGACCCACTCTTCTCTGTGTCAGCCCTAAGTATTGGAAAACAGCTATCATGTCACCCCTAAGCCTTCTATTCATTAAGCTAACCATACCAAGTTCCTTAGACATTTCTCACACAGATTAGTCTCCAGACTCCTTATATGTTTTTTGCTTTCCTCTGCACTCTTTTTAGGGCCTCAGCATCTTTTTTATATTGTGGTGACTGGAACTGGTTACAGTATTCCAACTATGGTCTTACTAATGCAATTTAGAATGGTATTATCATGATCTTGATGCTATTTCTCTGTTGATGCAGGCTAGGACTGCATTGGCTTCTCTCTTTTTTGGCAGCTACAGCACATTGCTGGTTCATACTTAAGTAGTGGTCCACTAAGACACCTAGATCTCTCTCACAGGTATTAATGTTAAGCCCACTACTGCCTATTCTGTACTTGTGTGTTTCACTTTTTCTGCCTATGTGCAGGACCCTATTTTTCTCACCATTGAACTGCATCTTGGGCCCAAGTCTCTGAAGATCCTTCTGAATCTTGAGTCTATCTTGCAAAGTGTTAGCAATTCCTTCTAGCTTGGTATCATCTGCAAATTTGATGAGTGCTCCTTCAATCCCCTTATCTATATCATTTATGAAGATATTGAAGAGCCCTGGGCCCAAAATAGAACCTTGAGATACCCCATTGGATACTTCCTTCCATGTAAATGTAGTGTCATTGAGGACCACTTGCTGAGTGTGGCAAGTCAGCCAACTGCATATCCATATGGTGCTGGTACTATCTATTCCATGTTATTCTATTTTACCAAATAAAAGTTGTGGTCTACTTTATGAAATGCCTTACTGAAGTCTAACTAGGCTATATCCACAGCATCTTGCTTGATCCACACCTTATCAGAAAAGGCAATAAGATTTGTTTGGCATGACCTGCTTCTTACAAACCCATGCTGGCTTCCAGTAATCATCTTGTTCATTTATAGATGCTCACAAAGTTGCTGCTTGATTATCTTTTCCAGGATTTCTCTAGATATTGCTATCAAGCTGATTGGTCTGTAGTTTCATGGATCCACATTATTTTTTTGCCCTTTTTGAAGTTTGAAACCACACCAACCCTTTTCTAGTCCTCTGGCAGTCCCCCCCATACTCCAAGAGCTCTGAAATATTTTTTTTCAGTGGATCCAAGATCACATCTGACAACTTCTTCAGTAGCCTGGGATGTAAATCACCTGGTCTCAGTTATCTGGACTCGTCCAAGGGGATAAGTATTATCTAATTTAACATTTTTATTGAGTTATAAAATATTATAGCATACAAAATATAAAAGTAAATAGGCAGTGGGGAGGAAGTGGGGGAAGAGAAGTGAGCAAAGATAAGGGGGAAAAAAGAAGCATTGGGGATAAGTATTCTCTTACCAATTCCTTGCCTATTTTGGTTTGCATTTCTGCTCTATCTTCCATGGTGCTGCTTCCTTATGGCTGTCATTTTCATAAATTTAAATCAAGCCCTAGTTGTCTTCAACTCTGGCAATCTCAATATTATCAGAATAGGCAAAGATATTATAAACCCTCAAGATGCCAACAGGAGTGTCAAAACAGGCATTCAAATAGTACTTCACTCACTGAGTTGTTGCTGCTTCAGAATAACAAAACTCTCCCTACCCAAAATCCAAATAAGAGGATAAAAAGGTTAGTGTAGCCATGTTTCCTCCACACATTCATATTTCTATTTGCTCACCCATTTACAAAAAAAAAAAAAAAAAAAATCCTGGATAGTTTCTATGAGCTTCTGTTTTTATTTAAAAGTCTATGTAAGATATGAAGCCATAGGTATTTTTGGACTGGGTGTTTTTCACAATAGTTCTGACCAAAGTTATTTGTTGCTGTGGTAGGAAAGAGGAGTACAATCCAAACTCAGTGTTTCAACTTGGAGACAGGGAGTTCTAGGTCTGCCTTAGGCATGAAAGCTGGCTGGGTTACTTTGGGCCACTCAGTCTCTCTAAATTAATGAAGCTGGGATAGTAAATAAATAAAAAGGCCAAGTAATTGTTCAGAGATTTAAAAAAATTGTTTAGAGAGACTGGATTTTCCTAAAGAGAAATTTTAAAAAGGCATTTCTGCCTTAATTTTAGAAGCCATGGGACAGAATTAAGCACTTGTTCCTCCTAAAAGGGATAATGGAGTGTCTATTATCTCAGCATTTCAAAGGATCGGCAAAATAAAATATTTGTTTTGCTGTGATTTTAAGTATGTTGCAGGTCAGAAATAACTTCTCATCCTGTGGTGATCAGAGATTGAAAACTACTTTCAGACTGGCACAGAATCTTTCTGCAGAAATGTCCTATGGCTCCTCATCTTCTAGTAAACATTTTTCTATGAAATGTCACCAATTTGGGGAGGGGGAGTCAGTCATGATTGATAATACACTAAGCCTCAGCCAGAAGAAGCAACTTTGCAATAATAAAGGACCACATGGAAGTAGTATTTTTCTCTCTATACATTTCCGTTGTTCTTGAACATTTTATCTCACACCAACACACTTAAGCTCCCATACATGAGTGGAAAACAGGGTGGATAAAAATCAATGATTTTTTTTAAAAAAATCAAAAAAATCGGATTTTTTTTATTTAAATCGGATTTTTTTTATTTAAATCAGATTTTTTTTATTTTTATTGAATTTATTTTAATAAAAAAACTTTTGGGGTAAAAATCTATCGTAAGATAGTTTTCTATTTAAGATACTTAAATAATTTAGTTTATTCAGCATGAAATGGAGCTTAGTTATGTAGCACAAGGCTAGTATTCTGCAACACTGGGACTATCGGTGAGTCAACAGCGGGTCAAAGGAGTAGCAGAGATGACAGTTGCTCTTTAAAAATTATGATTTAAATCGAGTTGATTTAAAACAAGTCTTTTTACTAGTGATTTAAATCATGATTTAAATCGACTCGATTTAAATCAAATCCACCCTGGTGGAAAAGGAGGCTATTCCCAGAGAGATGGTCTAGAGATGAAGAATAGCAGATAAATCCAGACAGGCAGCTGATACTGACTGCAAAACTGTAAAAAGAAATTAAGCTAATACCTTCATGGTGACTCTGGGTTACCAACCCTCTATTTTAAGGATAGGAAAAGGTGAATTTAAAATTAAAAACTATACTTAAAGTTTATATAACTGGAATCCAGGTTTCATAGACAGCATTATTTACTGGAACTTACGGAGGTATATATTTGTCAGGCCCCGCAATATTATATGTAAAATCAACTTGATGTCTTCAAAACTAACAAGTGATTTACTATAGCCAGTGCTATGGCCTCATTCATAGTGAAAAAAGGAATCACAAAGACAAGACAAAAATAATACTCAGCCTGCATAGTCTATTGGGGGGGGGGTTTCCCTTCCTCTTTTCTTAATATATTTAAATTAGGCATCTCTTTGTGCAATATAAGTAGCAGATTTTGTTAATCTGTAAAAGCAAACAACAAATACAGATTTGAGATTAATTTTTAAATGTGTAATTCTTCCGGTATATATAAAGATAAGGACAGAACTGACATACCCAGGAAAAAAAGAGTTAATGGATAGTAGTGTCATTGCAATATGAGCTGCCCATAAATTATCATCTTTAGAGTAGAAATGCTGCAATAACAAAGTGTAATGGTTAATATTAATTTTATAACTCATTTTCTCTAATAGGCTAGCATTTTCCATTAATATTCCTCAGAAATACTGCAATTCATATACATTCTTGTAAGCCTTGTATATAACAGTCTCCGATCATTCACATCTACTTACTTTTCTTAGAAGTTGTAAACAAATAGAATAGAATTCTTTAGAATTAGAATTCTTTATTGGCCAAGTGTGATTGGACACAGAAGGAATTTGCTTCTGGTGCATAAGGTCTCAGTGTACATACAAGCAACAAGTGATAAATCATGATCATAATAATAAAATACAATAACCATAAATCATAAGATACAATACTCAATGATAGTTATAGGATACTAAATAAGCAATCAACATACATCATAAAAACAATCAAGATGAATTATGAGATATAAACAACAAAGTTATAGTTATAAGAAGCTAAGGAAAAAGATGAGAAGGATAATAGTAATACAGCCCTAGTAGGTGACTTGACATCCCAGGGCATAAGACAATATTGTGGGAATTAGTTATTTAGCAGAGTGATGGCAGGGGGAAAAATCTGCCCTTGTGTCTAGTTGTTTTGGCACACAATGCCATATCAACATCTTGAGGAACAAGTTGAAACAGGTTATATCCAGGATATGACAGTCTGTAGATATTTTCACAGCCCTCAACCAGACTGTCAGACCTATCCCAATCTGATTCCTTAGGAAATTAAGATCCTCAACTTCATTTGGTTGAAGCAAATGTTGTTTTACTAGAAGATGTTGGCTGTAGTAGTCATGCTAGATCTGGGTTTCCTGTGCTCAAAAGATACAGAAAGGTTTCCCTTCATCCCAGCACTCCCCCCCCCATGACCAGTCCATCTTTAGCAACTCACCGAACTGTTTTGAGAATGCTGAGATATTTTGGGGAAATCCACATTCTTTCTCAGGTGCCTGTCCTTGGATGCTGGTACAAACTGGTTCTGAGCTTCTCTGGTCTTTTCACCTATCATTCCCCCCTCCCTATTTCCCATCATGTACACACACCTCTTTATTGCCCATCTAGCCTCCCCCCTCCCCCCGCTTCTAGCCTTTGATGGCAGGATGCCTATAAGGCGCAAAGGTGAACTTGGCAGAACTGATACAGTTATAGAGGCGCAAATTACTCAATAATTCTTTTGTAAAACTGTACAGAACTGTATCAGCAGTCCTTGGGCAATCTGAGTTTTCTGACTTGGCGCAGGAGTTCTCAGAATTCTTTGCGGTGCTTTTTTTAATGATATTTTTTATGTTAGATGTCCATTTTAAATCCTGAGATGTTATAGAACCTAAAAACTTGAAGGTCTCTACTGTTGATACTGTGTTGTCTAGTATTGTAAGGTAGACTAGAAGGGCTTCTCCTAAAATCTCCTATCATATCTACAGTTTAGAGTATGTTCAGTTCAAGATTGTTCTGGCTGCACCACAGGGCCAGTTGTTCAACTGCTCATCTGTATCAGAGGTGGGATTCACTTATCTTCCCTATCGGTTCGCAAATGTGAGTACACAGTAGTCACGCATTACATCAGGGCAGGTGGGCAAAGCATCCTGCAGTCACCGCTACTTCGTGTGATCCGGACAGAACCAGCTGAATCCCACCACTGGTCTGTATGCAGATTCATCGTTGTCTTGAATGAGACTAATCACTGTTATATCATCTGTAAACTTCAGTACTTTAACATATCGATCGTTTGAGATGTAGTTGTTGGTATAGAGAGAAAAGAATAATGGAAAGGGCGCACAACCCTGGGGGAGCACCTGTGCTAATTGTACTGGTATCTGATGTGATTTTGCTTAGCTTCACCTGTTGCTTCCTATCTTTTAGAAAGCTTATGATCCATTTACAAATGTGGTCAGGCACAGCTAGCTGAGCCAGTTTAGTGAGAAGAATATCTGGAATGATACAATATTAATCTTCTTTCAAGGACATATAGTATACTTAACTGATGATTATTAAATACATATATATGAGATGTATAATCTGAGGAGAAATTTTGGTAAACATGTTTTTAGTTAGTTTAAAGACATGAGATGTTTTATTCCATATAAGGAATAAAATTTTCTTGTAGTGGTCAAAGTAAACCACCAATAATTACTATTACAACTACTACAACACAGAGAGAATTTTAGCCAAGGAACTGAGAAATGCAATGGGCAATGAAGTAAACTGAAACAAGGGAAAACATTTTAAAATGTTTTAGGAACCTCAAAATATTTCCTATTTTCAACCTGGTCATGAAGGAAATACTCCTCTTTTTTTTTTTTTGCCACTCCAGGACGAGGAAACATCTACAGCATAAAATCATGAAAAAGGAAAAGAGGTAGATAACCACATTCCTCTGAATATGAATAGTTTTTAGTGAATCTAAATAAATGTAGATGCATAAAAATATAGATGAAAGTTCCTGTGGCCAAGATCACTTTCTCACCCTTGGAGGAGTGATTAGTGTTGGACTGAAAAAGGAGGATCTATTACCAAATCCATACCTGAATATGAAATAGGAGACTTCACAACCTTCTATTATCTATAAATTTTTTGGAAACATTTGTGATTTTTGTCAGATATCTACTTGAGAAGCGTGATACCAATATTACAAGGCAAGTGGCAAAATTTGATACACTGGTGAATGATACTGCATAAAAAAGAAAAGAAATTTGGAGAAAAAAGATAAACATGTTCTAGGGATAAGTAGGATAGTATTTTAGCAGCTTAGTACTTTTGTATTTTAGAGTTTTTAGTATCTTAATATCTTAGCTTGTTAGTTTTCCCAATTATTTTAGTATTTAGTATTTGCACTCGTTGTCGAACCCGAAAGTTGGCATGTGTAGCCATTTTAGTTAGCCCTATATTATACTCATTTATTCCTTCTCCTTTTCTTTACTTATGTAAGGGGTTTTTTTCAGGCTTGCCATATTCTTAAGGTTGGGAGGAGGGAATAGATAATGAGGAGTGTTTTGGCTAGGTGACTTTCTTTCCCGTGGGAACAGAGGCTGTCCTTACTGAGAGCTGGAGGTGGAGTTTGAAGACACCGGGCAATGTTGATTTTGCTTTCATTGAGGAATGTGACTTTTGTGGGATGTTTCTAATTTACAATATTTTGTGGTGTAATTCTGGTTTGTTTCAGATCCGGAATTACAACAGACTTTGCCAATTTGATGTCTACCTAAATAAAAGAAATTTGTTTTTGAAGATGGACTTTGCATATTTCTTTTTTGAATGGATTTCATCACTTGGAAACCTGACACTCGTATTTTAAAAAAATCTGATTACTGATTGTATTAAACAATATCCTGATAGATAAAATATTTGTAATTATTGCATTACCTGTATTTAATGCAAATAATGAAATCACATGATATTTTTTAATCCTCGGTGAAGTTCTTAATATACCATTTAATAACTCAGTAGAGCCCATAACTCACAAAAGTTAGATGAATAGGTAATGAAGAAATTATGTAATCATTAATAAGTCCATCACTGTTTTTTGTCTATCTGGCTTCTCATTCCATATCAAATTGTGTGATTGCTTCTTAAAAGATAACAGAATTAACACTTGGCAAGAAAACTACTTTTACTTTTCAAAACTTTCTAATACAAGGCAAGCATATGAATAAAAACTAAGATCTGGTTTGCACCAAATAGTAACTGATATAAAACAATGGAATATTTAATACAGTGAGAAACGTAAAAATATGACCTGGTATGCAAATCTTTGGATAACTACCCAAAATACATGATCCAAGCAACTGTGAAAAAGTGAAGGAAAATGAAAGAAAGTGAAAGAAAAAATGAAATTGAAATGATAGCTTTCACTGAACAGATATTGCTGAATTACCTGTCTTTTTATTTCCTTTCACATTTCAAAGGAAGCTACGTCATCAGTATAATATTGATCACAGCTCTTAAAATCTATCCCCAGAATCCTATCCATCTATATTCAACCAAGCTGTCAGTAACCCTGACTGAATATTCCCTCTGCACAAAGGCCATGGATTATATAATCTTCTATTAATTAATTCAAGGATTGATGTAATTGTCAAACCTAGAAGATTTTCAGAAGAGTACAGCTGGGGAAAATAATGCTCATTTAAAGGGGAGGGGAGTATTAAAAGGTTTAGATTTCCTGCAGTTAATAACATGAGCACACAGCTTCCCATCAAAGGGAACATCAGGTATATTTTATATGCCACCACTACAGAAAGGGGTTTGAAGATAACAAAGGTGAAAGCGACAGGATAGAACTAGAATTCCTTACGACAGGATTTCCTATTCATGCACTGATATATGTGGATCTTGCCAAACTATGAAAACTGAAAAACAGCTACAAACTATGAAAAAGTATATTTTTCCCCATCTTGAGATAAAGTGAAAAGGATGACATAATAGGATTATAATCTAGGATCTCTGGAATATTCTGTATAAAATAAGGAATTGAAACAATGTTTTAATTCTCTATTTTATACAGAATAATCTAGAGATTGAGAGAAAAGGAAACTAAAGTGTGGCATCAAAGTGTAAAGAAGACGGGTCATTTGCTGTGTGTGCATTTATATATTTTTCACAGAATCTGTATTTCTGCATTCAAATATTTTTTTGTCATTACTTCATTCCCAGTGTCTCAGTTACAATTAACCAGAAGATTAAGTATGGGTATTAGACTGTTTGATTGCAAAACTCTGTGACCTATGGGGGAATTCCTTGGTCATTTCCATTCAGGGACTCCAACTTGCTTAGCTGGGCCATATATACCTTTAGGCCAAGCATAGAGTAGTGGAACAGACGTACTATGTTTATTAAAATACTCACTGTAAAATTCTAAGATTTACTGCTATTGAAAAACCAGAAGTAATTTGGAAGTTCAAGAGAATTGACCTTAGCTTCAAAATTCCCCATTAAAAATTTATAAGGATTTATGTAGATGAGATACTAATAAGATACAAATTTTGTATATATGTATATAAATAAATAAAGTGGGTACATTGGTTGTTCTGCTTGCTCCTTTAGTAGGAATCATATACTCTTTGTTGAATAATCATAACGTGAATATAACAGCAAAATAATTTCCATGAATAATCTGTTTGACACTATATATGATTAAAACATGCTGATAAAATAATGTAGCCCATATACTCTAGTAGCTTCAGAGATACATGAAAAAGTGAAAGTTTAAGAGATGTTAATTGAAGCAAAAACAATAATCCAATTTTATATGAAACCAAAAAAAGAGGACAAAGGCAAAAACTAATACTAGAAGCCCTAGCACGTTTCTAGTTATATCTAAATGGACATATATGCTTCTATACGTTATTTGTGATAAGAAACCTAGCCTTATAAGTATTTAGTCAGAAAGTATATATGTGCTTGCAGTTGTATTTGTATATATATATTTAGCTATCATGCTAAACACAATGCCTCTTTTTCTCTCTGTGTGCCTTAAAATAAGTTCCGAATTGAACTTAAAATAGCAATAGCAATAGCATTTAGACTTATATACCGCTTCATAGTGCTTTCCAGCCCTCTCTAAACAGTTTACAGAGTCAGCATATTGCCCCCAACAATCTGGGTCCTCATTTTACCGACCACGGAAGGATGGAAGGCTGAGTCAGCCTTGAGCCTGGTGAGATTCGATCTGCCTAACTGCTGGCAGCCAGTGATCAGAAGAAGTAGCCTGCAGTTCTGCACTCTAACTGCTGCGCCACCACAGCTCTAAAATGTATCTATTAATGGAAAAAGTATATATTCAAGAATGCTCACAACCTGCTAGGAAAGAATGGAAAGGATATTGCTCCTATGGGGGCATTGTGACCTGTTTGCCAGAAATTTTATAGATAACAGCATTCATATTTCTTCATATTATATGCCATTTATTTATTTATTATTTATTATATATCAGTCCGTGATGGCGAACCTATGGCACGTGTGCCCAAAGTGGCACGCGAAACCATGTCGGCCAGCATGCGTGGCCTTGCCTGTTTGTCTTCTGGATTTCTGGCATGCATGTCCTTTGCACGTGCAATAGTGCTGAAAACTGGTGTGCACATGGGCGCTGGCCAGCTGATTGTCAGGTGTGCATGCGTGCCAGAATCCAGAAGTCCAGCTTTTCTGGAGCATGATCCTTTCACATGTGCAGCAGTGGCGAAAACTGGCATGCGCATGAGCGCCGGCCAGCTGATCATCAGGCGTACATGTGCACTAGAATCTGGAAGTTCGGCTTTTCAGGAGCACGGTCCCGACGAGCATATGCGCATGCATGCAACATTTCTGTGCAAAGAAAAGATTCGCCATCACTAAAGATAGAAAACAAAGCAGGTGAACAAGTAGATTATTTTATGTACTGGGGATGTGAAGTATGTATAACTGCTGCAGCACCACAAGTGACATATTGACTGAAAATATGTCCCATGTTTGTAATGGCTATTCCAGCCCGTAAAATGAAAAAAAAATATGATGTACAATATATAGCTGTGATGGCAAACCTATGACACATGTGCCAGAGGTGGCATGCAGCACCTTCTTTGATAGCACATGAGCCGTTGCCCCAGTTCAGTGCTGATGCGCATGTGCATGTGCCTCCCACCAGCCAGCTGGTCTTCAGGTCTCTGCCATGCATGCGTGGGGGTGGGGTGCATGCTGGGGGGCTGTACGCACATGCGTGGGGGTCGGGGCATATGCGGGGGCATGTGCGCATGCGTGGGAGCAGCCCACATGTAGGGGGACATGTGTGAATGCACGGGGTGATGTGCATGTGGTGGCTAAGCGTGCAAGCACGGTGTGGTGTATGCAGGAGCCATGCATGCATGCACAGTGGTGCTTGTGTGAGGTCCATGGCCACATTGCATTTGGGGGGTTCGGGCCCACACTTGGGGCACTTGGTCAGGAAATGGTTAGCCATCACTGATCTAAGTAATAACTTTTGGACAACTGTGATTAATTTCACCCTGTGGAGGCCAAGGACATGAATAGGAATCTCAATAGTGTGAACTTGGACAACTGTAGACTTTGGGCAGCCAAGAAGTGTGTTTGTTTTTCAGAGGCAATTAATGTCTGTCTTGGAGAGGATATGGTACCAGCAGCCTTAAATGAATAATGATGTATCCATTCCTGAAGAACCACATAGTAGGATCTCTGGTCCTACTATATAAGATAGCTTCTATCTTTTTTTTTTTTTTTTTGCTTTAATTTATATGCCGCCCTTCTCCGGAAACTCAGGGCGTCTTACAATGCGTTAAGCAATAGCCTTCATACTTTTGTATATTTATACAAAGTCAGCTTATTGCCCCCACAATCTCATTTCACCTACCTTTGAAAGGATGGAAGGCTGAGTCAACCTTGAGCCTGGTGAGATTTGAACTTGCAGTAATTGCAAGCAGCAGATGTTAATAACAGTGCTTTAGTCCACTGTACTACAGGCTCAGTTCTATTCTATCTATTCTTTAAACACCACTTTTGGGAGAAGATTGTGGAGAAGAATGGTAGAGAAGCAGTTGTCAAAAATCCTAATTATTGCAGATCACTTTCAACAATATTCAGTCCCCTCTGGTATTCCTGAGGATCCTTTGTGAGGATCTTGATTAAATGAATGCAGCTCAGCTGGTCCAATCAGAGCTCTCATTGGCATTCAGTATTATCAACCACTGTCTTCTCTTGGACAGCCTGAGAGGTTAGGAGATAAAAGGTACTGTTTAAGGTGGTTCCTGTTCTGAATAAACAATTATAACTAGAAATAATAGGAGTAGAAGAGTCATGCCTCTCGATGTTCCAATATAAGAAGCCACAGAGCTTGGCTCATTTGCCATGTTATTTAATACAAACATGATGTTGTTAGAATGAGACTGTCATGCCCCCATTGGAGCCTGAATCTGCAGAGGAGGATGAGCCGGAGCTGGAGCTGACAGAGATTGAGGGGGCAGCTGCATTGGCTTCGGAGGAATGTGGGGAGGAGCTGGACGAGGCAGCCAAGGCCCCTCAGGATTGTTAGCAGGCATGGGGCAGAATAATCGAGAGAGGGCAAGCAGTGGAAATGAAGAATGAGAGAGCTCAGGCGATGAGCAAGGACCGCCCCCTCCTGATCCCTTGTTGTGGCCCTGCCCTCTGAGCCTGTCCCATCGGAGGAAGAAAGCTCCGAGCATGAGGAAGAGGAGTCAGCCAGGCCTCCCTCTCCAGGCCCCTCCCCTCTGGCACTGTCTCAGGTGCCGGCCGAGGGAGAGGAGATTAACAGGGAGACAGGTGGCTCGGATGAGAGTGAGGGAGAGACATCATTCCTGGACGCACGCCTCTGAACGCGTGATAAACGATTGCAGCAGCTCAGGAGGCGTGCTAGGGATTAGAACTGAGTCACTGGACCACACCCCAGAGACTATATAATAGAGGGTGGTGGCCAGTGATCCTTGTGACGAACAAAAATAAACCTTGGATAGTCACTAAAGCCTCGTCCGGAACTGCTGAGAGGGATATTTATTGTTGTTGGACTTTTGGACGCTGAGTATATTATCTTTCTGTTTCTGTGGAAATAAAGCACTTGGCAGACGGTGTGTATATCGCTGCCAAGTTGGAGATAAAGACCTGGGTGTGTTCCAAGTGCTTCCTTAACCCTCGGCTGGCTGTGTTTGTGTGTGTGTGTGGACGGGGACAGATCATCCCTGAGCATGGAGAGTGGAGAGAAGGTGAGAACAGCACAGGCTGACCCGATGTCTCGGGAGGAGAGCGCCCTGTCCCTCTTTACAAGGCACACCTGGGGACTAAGATTTAAGGAGATGCCTGTGGGGAGGGATATTTGTTGGGAACAAACACTGAATTTTTGGAGTTTTGTGTGCCATTGCAGATGTCTGGCATTTGCAGGACTGCTTGCTTCTTCCTTGCTTCGTTGACTGAGTGCCTTGTTCCTTGCTTCATGGACTCATTCTGTGTTCCTTGCTTCATGGACTTATTGTTTCTTCCTTGCTTCGTGGACTCATTGCTTCTTCCTTGTTTCGTGGACTCAGTGCCTTGTTCCTTGCTTTGTGGATTCATTTCCCTGTTCCTTTGCTTTGCTGGACTGCTTGCAGCCAGAAGCTGCTGTGTGTGTGTGTGAGTGCACGCTTTGCTCTGGGACTTGCCAAGAATGTGGGAGTATTTGGGGGAAATTTGGAGCATTAAAGGAGAGTTTGAACCAGGGGTGGGTTCTAAACTTTTTACTACCGGTTCTGTGGGCGTGGCATATTTTGTGGGTGTGACTTGGAGGTCATGTGACTAGGTGGGCGTGACTAGCTGGTCACAGTCATTTCTGGAAGGTCCTCACACTTACGACCAGTCCTCGCACTTACGACCCGATTCATTTGTTTGCTTTTAACACTGATCAGCTGTAGGATGGCCCTTTGAAGCCCGGCAGCAAGAATTTAAACAGTTTTTTTCCCTCTAGTCATCAGCTGGGACTCAGGAGGCAGCAATAGATTGGGGGTGGGGCCAAATAAAAGGTAAGAATAACGTGGGGGGGTGGGAGGGCGGGGGGAGAACCGGTTCGGTGACGTCATATCATCACCGCTACCGGCTCGGCCGAACTGGACCGAATCAGGAGGAACCCACCACTGGTTTGAACTCTCAGCTGGCTGTGTGGCCTTCGTGCCTTGTCCTGGATCATCACAGAGACAAAACAAACAAAACCAATGTACTTTTTGAATATAAACAATTTGGTTCCATTATGGTTCTAATGTCGGCTCTGGATATAGTTCTTTTTGACTCACATTTAGGGGGCTAAATTGTGATCAGGTTGCCTTATGTTGCAGGTTTAAGGCTATACTTGATATTTATTATCTGGCTTTTTAAAGTATTTGTTGAAGTATATAGCCATTGTTTCATTGAATATTTATTGTAGTTGCTGAGAACAGTACAGTCTTAAGATATGGTGGTATATAAATTCTTGTGATAAAAAAAAAATTCCTTGTAGGAAAATTGTTTCCTCCAGAGAAGGAAGAAACAATTCTTTTATCCACTGTTTCCATTTTGCCCTGTAGTTTCTTATTGTTTTCTCATATCTTCAGATAACTGGAGTTAACAAGGAATGGTCTTGGAACATCATAAGAAAGAATGGGGATTGTCATCCCTTTAAGGTGTGCCAGGTCAAGAGACATATATGGCAGAGATTCTTGTAGTAAGGTAGGCTAACCGGCTTTCAAAATCATCTTCATGTTTTTCTCTGTCTCATATTACACTAAACAAAATCAAGCTGAGTTTAATTTTGTTTCTTAATCACACTTGTCTCTTTCGCAGGAGTACCGTATGTAATTTTATCCTCAAATACTATCCCCACCCCCAGCTTGGCCATTCTTTCCCTATGGCCAAGGTCAACTCTCCATTTCTTTACAAGGTGAGAGAGATCATTCAAAAGAACAGCATTCAGTTAGTGAAGAAACACTAAGGAATAACAATCATAACTACAGTGACCAAAAATCAATTCAATTTCCATATTTTTCACCCGAATGTGAAAGACAGTGTATTAAGTGATAGTATTTAAATAGTTAAATGACCAAAATAAGAAACAAAAGTGAATTTTTGAAAAATAAATAAATCTAAAAGACAGCTTTCTGAAATAAAGGACTGTCCTTTATAATAAAGTATGTATGATCACTATAATCTTGGCTAAAATGAAGATTAAATGCGATAATACAGATGTGCTGCTACTATACTAGAAATCAGTACATTATGAGCTAGATAAGATACCACAGATTCCAGTTTGCAGGCTGGAACTATTATTAAAAGATAAATAAAGAAAAGGTAAATAACATGCTATTTATTCCTTTAATCTGAAACAGTGTACTACAGGATAAGCAAATGAAGAAAGCCAAGGCCCAAATTATGCTCAGCTAAAGCACCTATGGTAAATTAAGCTAGTTATCACTGTCTAACCACCATGTGCTGGTTATTGACAGGCCACTATGAATGTCCCAATAAACCCAAATTCTTCCAATATTGGTAATTAGACTATCCATTTGGTTGTCTTTCATTCCATCATCAGAAGAGTAGAAAACTGTCCATTAGCATGACACCCAGGCTAGGATTATTCAAAACAATCTATCAACAAAGATAAATTGACAATTTAAACAACAAAATTTGAGAAGAGGTTTCTTATCATAGAATTGGTTTTTCCTACCAAATGTTTTAAATCCAAAATACTGATTGATTTGTATATTTTGAACCTATAACTGAGATATAGCCGTGAACATTTACCTGAAAATATGTACAGCACTATAATGAATAGAAAAGTAAGCATTGTACAGAACTGTTTTGGGTGGTTTGTATACACATATTTAATTTTTTGTAAAATAAACTGCATGACAAAAATATAAAGATATGACAATAAATGTGTCATCTTCTATACCTCAAGGATAAGCTCTATCATACAATCAATTGGAACTCGACATATTAAGATCTTACATCAGTCCTCAATCCTAGGTGTTTATGAGGTTATTATCTGATGTTTATTGATATCAAACAAAAACAAAGGAATATAAAAGTAGAGATTTCTTGTCTCCTTGAATGCAGGGATCCTGCTCAAGTGAATTTACTCCAAGAACCTATAAAATCTTATATAAAAAGCAAACCAAAGCAGATCAACCTACATGAAAATCTCCATTGCCATGACAACAGAGACATAGCATTAAAGGGCCAGAGCATCTTTAGAGAACCTGATTGCCAAAACATAACAATATTGTTTTCAAACGTTATTCTTTGAAAAAGCAAAGCTTATTTCTCAACGTATAGCATGTTGCACAAAAGAATGATGGATAGATAGCTTGCTTTAACACAAAAAACAGTATACATTTTATAGCCTATGTTAGAAATGACCAGCTGTAGTGTGAGTTTCAAAAAATGAGAAAGAAAAAATGAGAAAGAAAAAATAATGTAATATGAAAAAAGCAGAAATACTATTCTTATTGTTAGTAGAATTGGATAAACATTGCAGATGAGGTGTAATGCAGCGCATAAACTATGCCCAGTTTGAAAGATTACCAATAAAGAAATTAAGAGCAGCATTTTTAATAACGTATTTTAAGACAAAATGTAATGAAATGAAATTTGCAATGACAGTAGTCCCTTCTGTCAGAAAATCTGTGCCAATTTGTTGGTACAAAAGAAAGGTGCTCCTAAAGCGGCTTCACATAAATGTTAAACAGGAGGGGCGAGAGGATTGACCCTTGCGGCACCCCACAAGTGAGGAACCTCGGGGTCGACCTCTGCCCCCCCTGTCAATACAGACTGCGTGCAGTCAGAGAGGAAGGAGGAGAACCACCGTAGCACAGTGCCCCCCACTCCCACCCCCTCTAGCCGACGCAGCATGATACCATGATCGATGGTATCAAAAGCCACTGAGAGATCTAGAAGGACCAGGACAGAGGAGCAACCCCTGTCCCGAGCCCTCCAGAGATCATCAACCAATGCGATCAATGCCGTTTCCATGCTGTAACCCGTCCTGAAGCCCAACTGGCATGGATCTAGATAGACAGCTTCATCCAGGAATCGAGGAAGTTGTCTCGCCACCACACTCTCAACAACCTTCGCCGCGAAGCGGAGGTTGGAGACAGGACGATAATTAGCTAATACAGCCGGGTCCAGGGAAGTCTTCTTGAGGAGGGACCTCACCACCGCCTCTTTCAGGGCGGATGGGAAGACACCCTCACTCAGTGAAGCATTGGTAATCTCCTGAAACCAGCGTCATGTAACCTCCCGGGAGGCCAGCACCAACCAGGAGGGACACGGGTCCAGTAAACATGTGGTAGCGTTAAGCCTCCCCAAAATCCTGTCCACGTCCTCAGGAGTCATATGGTCAAACTCCTCCCAGATAACACTCTCAAGACTTACCTCCGTCATCCTGTCCGAGGCTATCCAATCAGAATCCAGGCCGCCCCGAATCTGAACGATTTTATCATGCAGGTATTGTCCAAAATCCTCAGCTCTACCCTGCAAGGGATCCTCCGTCGCTCCCACCTGTAGTAGAGAGCGGGTCACCCTGAACAGGGCGGCTGGGCGGTTCTCTGCAGATGCAATAAGAGTGGAAAAATAGTTAGATTTCGCCACTCTTACTGCCACTAGGTAGGTCTTAATATAAGACCTCACCAGTGTTCGGTCAGATTCGGTGCGGCTGGACCTCCAATCGCTCTCTAGGCATCTTTTCCGGCGCTTCATCTCTCTCAGCTCCTCGGAGAACCAAGGAACCAATTGAGAACGGCACCAAGTCAGAGACCACAAAGGCGCGACGCGGTCCAAGGCTCCGGCAGCCGCCCTGTCCCAGGCGGCTGCCAGTTCCTCAGCCAAGCCGTGAGTCAGAGCCTCTGGGAATGGCCCAAGCTCCGTCAGGAACATCTCGGGGTCCATCAGGCGCCTGGGACAGAACCACCTGGTCGGCTCCGTCTCCCTGCAGCGAGGGGAAGGTCCGAAAGTCCAGCTGAAGGAGCGAATGATCTGTGCATGACAAGGGCTTAATGATTAGGTCCCCTATTGTAAGATCATTCAACCACTGACCAGAGACAAAAATCAAGTCCAACGTGTGTCCCCCAGTGTGGGTGGGGTCATGAACTAACTGGGTCATGTCCATGGCCATCATGGAAGCTATGAACTCCCGAACCGCTTCTGACGTTTCACCAACGGATGGCAAGTTGAAATCCCCCATGACCATAAGCCTGGGGGTATCCACCGCCACCCCGGCTATTATATCGAGCAGTTCAGGCAAGGCAGCTGCTACATGGCAGGGAGCCAGGTACGTAGTCAACAAACCCATCTGCACCCCATGACCCCACTTCACAAAGAGGGACTCACAGCCGGCTATCTGAGGAACAGTGGCCTCCCTCGGACTAAGACTTTCTTTAATAATCACCGCTACCCCTCCGCCCCTCCCCTGGGCCCTCGGCTGATGAAATGCATGAAAGCCTGGTGGGCACATCTCCACGAGGGGGACCCCTCGTGGCCTAACTAGGTCTCCGTGATCCCAGCCAGGTCTGCACCCACCTCCTGAACTAAATCATGAATAAGGGGGGATTTATTAACCACAGACCTGGCATTGCACAGCAGCAGCCGAAGGCCTGGGCCCTGAGACTCTGCACAACCTGGATACAAGAGGCGCCTTGGGGGCTGGAGCACGCCACCACTTGCAAACAGTGAGTGTGTGCTCCCCGAACATGATACAGCCCCCTGCACCCACCATATCTGCCCCTCCCCACTATTTTGATGGAATGGCCCTTCATCTCGCCTCCCGGCTCCCTATCAAACCCCCCTCCCTCTCTCCTCCCACCATGACCCTCAGACCCATTCTGCCGCTCTGCGGTTCTGTGGACCCCCCCAGGTCCTACCACCCCTTCCTAAAACCCCTTAAAAACTTTACATAAGTCTTAGTCAAAAAACCCCTCACTCTCCTTTTTGCTACATGCCACCTCTCGGGGTTCCAAAATCTGTCATCGAGGTAGGCCCTCGATAAAGTGGAGGGCCAAACCTGTGAGAGGGGGGAGTCTCGCAGCCCAAGGAGTTCTACTGTCGAATACATCTGATATCAGGAGTGAAGGATGGGCTATAACCAGGGGGTCAGCCATGATGGTTTAAAAGTCCAACGGAGGAAATATAGAAGTCTTAGGTAGTAGTAAATTGGAAGACACCACTGCCATTCATGGCAGTGGGAGGAGTCTCAGAATAGTCCAAAAACGGTGGAAATGATCAATAATAGCCAAAAAGGCCGACTCCCTCAATACTCATATCCTAAGATAAATCTCTCCTTTCGATTAGGGAGATAATCAACTTATACCATCCCAAACATATTGCTTTATGTAAAAGACAAAAAATGTGGGTTTTTTTGTAGCAGTGGTTGTAACATCAACGTTTGCAGCCTTTCAGAGACATAAATTGTGATGGAAATTGTTAATTTCTAGAGTACAATAAATGTAGGTATTTATTTTTCTGCTTAAAAATTCAATAATAGTAATAATAATACTGAAAGTCAACAATTTTGCAGTTGAACTTTGGTACTCTGGTCTGGCAGATTCTTTCGGGACCAGTAACAAGGTCTAAGGCAAAATGCAGCCAACTTAGTTAAAATTATTTGTGGTCTGAGATGAAATAATCATAGCAATGTAAGTTCTTCAGATAGAACAGACTAAACTATAAAGGAAAACATAAAAAAATAAAGCAGAATAAAATAGTTTAACAAAATATCAAGATCTGTAATCTGTGTAATCTGCAGACAGAGAGCAGAACATAGCTAACTTCATATACATGAAATTAGCTATACATATACAAGATCTTGCAGGGCAGACCTGAGGATTTTGTATAGTTTCTGCAAGATAAAATCGCTCAGATCCGGACTGGGTTGGACTCTGACTGGGCAGAGTCTATCAAGGAGACAAGGGCTCATCTTGAAGGTAACATCTGGGTTGGGTTTGAGCCTGTTTCAGTGGTTGAAGTTGACAGGATTGTGGGTCGGCTCGGTGCCTCCACGTGTTTATCGGACCTTTGTCCCTCCTGGCTTGTTTCTGCAGCCAGAGAGGTGACTGGAGGCTGGATCCAAGCTGTTGTCAATGCTTCTTTAAAGGAAGGGGTCTTCCCCGCCACACTTAAAGAGGCGGTAGTTCGACCCCTCCTTAAGAAACCTACCCTGGATCCAGACTCCCTTAACAACTATCATCCAGTCTCCAACCTTCGCTTTATACCGAAGGTTGTCGAGTCCGTGGTGGCACAACAACACCCTCAATTCCTGGAGGAAACAGACTACCTTGACCCGTACCAATCAGGTTTCAGGTGCGGTCACAGCAGGAAATGGCATTGGTCGCCCTGGTGAATGATCTCTGGCAGGCCCAGGATGGGAGCTGTTCCTCCATCCTGGTCCTACTTGACCTCTCAGCGGCTTTTGATACCATCGACCATGGTATCCTGCTGCAGCGACTCGGGGGGGCTGGAGATAGGAGGCACTGTTTTACGGTGGTTCTCCTCCTACCTCTCAGATTGCTCGCAGTTTGTATGGGTGGGGGGACAGAGATCCTCCCCAAGGCCCCTCACATGTGGGGTGCCTCAGGGGTCAGTTTTCTCCCCCCTGCTCTTTAACATCTATATGAAGCCACTGGGTGAGATCATTCATGGTTTTGGGGTGAGGTATCATCAATATGCTGATGATACTCAGCTTTATATCTCCACCCCAGACCACCCTGGGGATGCCCTTTCCGTGATGTCCCGCTGCCTGGAAGCAATGCGGGCCTGGATGGGAAGAAACAGACTCAGACTCAACCCATCCAAGACCAAGTGGCTGTGGATGCCGGCATCTCTGAATCTAGTTGTTCCGTCACTTGTGATAGGAGGGGAGGTACTTACTCCCTCTGAAAGGGTTAGCAATCTGGGTGTCCTCCTGGATTCACGGCTGTCTTTAGAAGATCACTTGACAGCCGTAACCCGGGGGGCTTTCGCACAGGTACGCCTGGTGCGCAAGTTGCGCCCTTTCCTAGACCGGGATGCCTTCGCCACGGTCACTCATGCCCTTGTTACTTCTTGGTTGGATTACTGTAACACCCTCTACATGGGGCTGCCCTTGGGATGCACCTGAGGCTTCAGCTAGTCCAGAATGCAGCTGCGCGGGTTGTTATGGGAGCCTCTCGTTACTCCCGTGTAACACCTCTCCTGCGCAAGCTGCACTGGCTGCCAGTGGTCCTCCGGGTTCGTTTCAAGGTGCTGGTGTTCACCTATAAAGCCCTACATGGCTTAGGCCCGGGGTACTTGCAGGACCATCTTCTGCCATCCTCCCATTGTCCTGTGCGCTCTCACAGAGCGGGCCTCCTCAGGGTGCCATCAGTCAGACAATGTCGGCTGGCGGCCCCCAGGGGGAGAGCATTCTCTGTGGGAGCACCAACCCTTTGGAACGGTTTGCCCACAAAGTTTAGGACAGCCCCCAACCTCCTCTCCTTCCGCCGCGAACTGAAGACGTGGCTTTTTCATCAAATGGACTGACCCATTGAGGGGGTTTTTACATTGTAATAATTTTAATTAATTTTAATTGGATTTTAACTTATATTTAATTCATATTGTTGAATTTTTTTTTTATCTTGTAAGTCGCCCTGAGTCCCTCGGGAGAAGGGCGGCATATAAATTGCAATAAAATAAAATAAAAATCTGTAATCTGTGTAATCTGCAGATAGAGAGCAGAACATAGCTAACTTCATATACATATATACACAGAGACACATACACACATTCACACACATATATAAAGGGTGTGTCCTTGTTAAGGAAATACAATTGGAAATTTGATTGTTAAGTGAAGCAATTGCTAAGTGAAACCATGACTGCACTTATGATTTTATTTCAACTTTGCTTTGCTTTACAGATCTGCAAAGGTCATAAATATAAGGACTGGTCACAAATTACTTTTTCACAATTATTACTTTGAACTCTCTGTGTATGAATCAGTTACTAAAAAAGGACTATATGCAATCATAATGGCATTAAGAAGTATTGTAAGAAGTGTTGTAAATTGTTAATTGCCTAACAGAAACAATAGTTGTACAAAGCTTAGATAGATCCTACAGGAACTATATCAGCCAAGAGAAATTTTCTTCTCATCAGAATATGCATAACAGTTTAATAATAAAAGGGCTACCAATCTGCATATGTGACTAACAGACTCAAGAATTCCCATCTAATAGGAACATATCAATTCATATTTATTTATTTATTTATTTATTAAATTTTTATACCACCCTCTCTCCCGAAGGACTCAGGGCGGTGAACAGCCAAGATTAAAAAACATACAAAATAAACATTAAAATACATTTAAAACAAAATTAAATCCAAAATGGCTCCCCAATTTAAAACGCCTTACCCATAACCCTATAATTAAAACAAATTTAAAATTTCCACATTAAAAGGGGGAAGATTTAGGCCAGGCCAGCTTGATGAAATAGAAGAGTCTTAAGCGCGCGGCGGAAGGTGCGCAGATCTGGGATCCTCCGTATCTCCGGGGGGAGCTCATTCCAGATCGTAGGTGCCCCCACAGAGAAGGCTCTCCCCCTAGGGGCCGACAGCCGACATTGTTTGGCCGATGGCACCTGGAGGAGCCCCTCTCTATGGGAGCGTACTGACCGGTGGGAGGCTATTGGTGGTAGCAGGCAGTCCCGTAAATAACCAGGTCCTAACCCATGGAGCGCTTTAAAGATGATAACCAGAACCTTGAAGCGCACCCGGAAGACCACCGGGAGCCAGTGCAGCTCGCGCAGGAGAGGTGTTACATGGAAACTCCACGTCACTCCCATAACCACCCGTGCGGCCGCACTCTGCGCCAGCTGGAGCCTCCGAGTACACCTCAAGGGGAGCCCCATGTAGAGAGCATTGCAATAGTCCAGACGAGAGGTAATGAGGGCATGAGTGTCTGTGCGTAGGGAGTCCCGATCTAGAAAGGGACGCAACTGGCGGATCAGGCAAACCTGATGAAAAATCCTCCCGGTCACGGCCGTCAAGTGCTCTTCTAAAGACAGCCGTGAATCCAGGAGGATACCCAAGTTGCGAGCCCTATCCGTGGGGGCCAATGATTCGCCCCCAATAGTCAGCGATGGCACCAGCTGACTATATCGGGACATCGGAAACCACAGCCACTCGATCTTGGATGGGTTGAGCCTGAGCCTGTTCCTCCCCATCCAGATCCGTACGGCCTCCAGGCACTGGGACATCACTTCAAGGGCATCGTTGGGGTGATCTGGGGTGGAGATGTACAGCTGGGTGTCGTCAGTGTACTGATGGTACTTCACCCCGAAACCACGGATGATCTCGCCCAGCGGCTTTACATAAATGTTGAACAAAAGGGGCAAGAGGACCGATCCCTGCGGCACCCCACATATAAGGGGCCTCGGGTCGACCTCTGCCCCCCTGTCAACACAGACTGCGACCGGTCAGAGAGAAAGGAGGAGAACCACCTTAGTACAGTGCCTCCCACCCCCAACTCTTCCAACCGGTGCAGCATGATACCATGGTCGATGGTATCAAAAGCCGCTGAGAGATCTAACAGGACCAGGACAGAGGAGCACCCCAACGCGACCAATGCCGTTTCCGTGCTGTACCCAGGCCTGAAACCGGACTGGAATGGATCCAGATACGACGCTTCATCCAGGTACTGGGGAAGCTGTCCCGCAACCACACTCTCAACAACCTTTGCTACAAAACGAAGGTTGGAGACTGGACGATAATTAGCCAATATTGCCGGGTCCAGAGAAGACACCCTCGCCCAGTGAAGCATTTATAATCCCCTGGAGCCAGCCTTGTGTCACCTCCCGGGAAGCCAGCACTAACCAGGAGGGACACGGGTCCAACAAACATGTGGTCGTGTTCAATCTACCCAGAATCCTGTCCATGTCATCTGGGGTCACAGGATCAAACTCATCCCAGATAACAGTCTCAAGACCTGCCTCCGTCACCCTCACTGGATCTACCCAGTCAGAGTCCAGACCTTCCCGAATCTGAGTGATTTTGTCATGCAGATACTGAACAAAATCCTCGGCTATTCCCTCCAAGGGGTCCTCCCGCGCTTCCTGGTGGAGCAGGGAGCGGGTCACCCTAAACAGGGCGGCCAGGTGATTATCTGATGACGCAATAAGAGCAGTAAAATGAGTGCATTTTGCTGCTTTTATCGCCACTAGGTAGTTCCTAATATGAGATCTTACCAGTGTCCGGTCCGATTCAGAAAGACTAGCCCTCCAACTACTCTCTAGGCGTCTTTTCCGGCGCTTCATCTCCCTCAGCTCCTCAGTGAACCAAGGAGCCAGGCGAGATCGGCGCCAGGTCAGAGGCCGCAAAGGCACGACTCGATCCAGAGCTCCAGCGGCTGCCCTATCCCAGGCGGCCACTAGGTCTCCAGTCGAGGTGTGAGCCAGAACCTCAGGAATTGGCCCAAGTTCCGTCTGGAACCTGTCAGGTTCCATCAGGCGCCTGGGGCGGTACCATCTTATCGGTTCCGCCTCCCTGCAGCGGGGTGCCGCGGTTCGGAGGTCAAGGCGAAGGAGAGAGTGATCCGACCATGACAAGGGCTCGATGACTATATCCCCTATCTCAAGATCACTCAACCACTGTCCAGAGACAAAAACCAAGTCCAGTGTGTTTCCCCCTGTGTGCATAGGGTCATGAATTAGCTAGGTCAGGTCCATGGCCGTCATGGAAGCCATGAACTCCCGAGCCACCTCAGACGCCTCACCCACAGACGGCAGGTTGAAATCCCCCATGACCATAAGTCAGGGGGTATCAACCACCACCGCGGCGATAACGTTGAGTAGCTCGGGCAGGGCTGCTGCCACATGGCAGGGAGACAGGTACGTGATCAGCAAGCCCATCTGAACCCCATGGCCCCACTTCACAAAGAGGGACTCACAACCGGCCGTCTGAGGAACAGTGGTCTCCCTCAGCCTAAGGCCTTCTCTAATAATAACCGCTACTCCCCCGCCCCTCCCCTGTGACCTCAGCTGATGGAATGCGTGGAAGCCTGGTGGGCACAGTTCTACCAGAGGGACTCCTCCCTCCGGGCCCAACCAGGTCTCCGTAATACCCGCCAGGTCCGCTCCCCCCTCCTGAACAAGATCACAGATGAGGGGGGCTTTATTTACTACGGACCTGGCATTGAACAACATCAGACGAAGGCCCAGGCCGTGAGGGTCTGTGCAACCTGGAGAACGGGTGGAGCCTTGGGGGCCGGAGCACCCTACCGCTTGGAGACAGCGGGTGCGTGCTCCCTTAACATGATATGGCCCCCTGCTCCCGCCATATCTACCCCTCCCACTCACAGTACCGATGGTAAAGACACAATCTGGACAATCTCGACCCCCCCCCATTGCCCCCAGATCCCCCACCCGCCCCGCCGCGCATCATGGCCGGGCCCTCCCCTCCCCTTGGTGGGTTATCCCCCAAACCCACGACCCTAGTTCCAATCCCACCCCCTCCCCCTCCCCAAACCCCTTAAAAGATTAGACAAAGACAATTTTAAAAAACCCCGCAACCCCCTCTTTGCGGCATGCCACCTCTCAGGGTTCCAAAGCCCGTCATCGAGGTAGGCCCTCGATAGAGTGGAGGGCCAAGCCTGCGAGAGGGGGGAGTCTCGCAGACCAAGAAGCTCCGCTGCTGAGTACATTTTGATCATAGCGGATAGACATGACCATATCCTGAGGGTCCTTAAAAAGGACAGGGGAGAAGACAGAGAAATGGGGGATCTCAAACATATTCACAGGACCAAGTCCACTGTTCCCTCACAACAGAGGACACAGTCCAAATCCACGACGACCACAATCCAAGGGGGAAAATCGATCCAACCACCCTCTCACGGTGATTAGGTCAACTGGTCTGCCCCCTCTTGTGGTGAGATGGCAGCAATGGAACCAGTGCATACAAACAGCGTCCAGGGATCAGGTCCAAAAACCGCCCTCTCACAGTGGTTGGTCCGATGGTCAGGTCCCCACCGCTGGTAAAGTGCATATGTGTAAACACATCCCGGTTCAGCCCTCAGGAGGCCCCGACACCAGGCCACCCTCTCACGGTGGCCAAACTGGTGTCTAGCCCCCTTAGCCAACGGGATGCAGCTGTGAACCAACCTCCATTTTCAGCTGGAAATAGCCCTCTCCACAGTCAGGGGGTTCAGATGGTAATAAAAAACATAGCGAGAGTGAGTCCCACAGGCTAACCGTTGGTCCGAGTGGGCCCTGTCTTAAAAGGGAACGCTGGAGGGGAGAAGAGTGGGGCGGAAATGGGGCAATTGTCTCAAGTCCCCAACCCCCGCACAACCACAATTTGAGGCCACCCAAGGCCTGGGAAAAAGTCACACCAGGTCCTTTTCACCCCAACCGTGGGGCGAAATATATATATATTCCATATATTGGAATGTTATTATATCAGCCCTCTGTTAGCTTAGAAGCCAAGGAACTTAATCCTCCCAGGGAATGACTTGCTGTGTAGCATGTTCATAGCGTTCATTAGTTAGATACCTGAAATAAATAGTCTGTGGGAGAAATCTCCTCCAAAATAGCTGTAGAAATTACTTGTCCATAAATCGGCATCAAGGCTATTCTGTTCTGTGTTAGCCCCCTCTATCTCTAGAGAGATCACACCAGGGGTGGGTTCTACTTACCTTTACTACCGAGTTGCAACGGGGCCACATGCGCTCGCTCACTTCACTTGTGCGTGTGCTCTTCTGCACATGCGCAGAAGTGTTTTTATGATGTCAGGGTCAGTGGGCAGGGCCTCCCACTGGTTTTATTACCAGTTCTATAGAACCGGTATGAGCCAGGGGCAACCCACCACTGGATCACACAATTATTGAAAGCCACACTGTCTAAGATCAAGACCAATACCTATTGGTCCACTATGGCTTTTAGAAAACCAACAATTTCCCAGGACCCACACCCACTGACCATTTCATAGTTATTCAGTCCTAGGCACAGAATTTAATGAAAATTCAAAAGAACTACGAGGCTAGCCTAAAGGCATGGAAGTGCTAACAGGAGAGCAAACACTGTAGGTCCTGTGTGATGTACCTAAATTGTTGCTCAGTGTGGCTTATCCTCCCTTTTCTCAGCAAAATGCCGAAAAAATGCTGTTCAAAAATCAGCTCCCACCTGCTTATATGTTGCTTCGCCGTCATCTTACACACTGGAATTTGTCTCTTGCTTGTCTTCCGGATTTGTTGCCTGATTGTTTACTTGTCTCAATTCATACCTGACCATATCTGACAATTCATACCTGACTATAGACCATTTGACCATGAGCAGAGTTAGCAACAGCCCTGAAAAACTACTATTTATTTTCTACAAACTATGAAATAGCCCAAGATTACAGCCTACTAATTAATATTAGATAGATAGCCAGCACAGAAAATTAAAATCTTAATCTGCATCATCCAGTCAAACTATTTCCAATACAGATGCTTTATGTACCACTTACTATCTAGAATTAGGAGACCATAGACAGCAGGTGGAAATATCTAACAGCTTTTTATGCAGAAGACTGTCTTTTTAAAAATAGGGCACGTGACCAAACTAATCTGAATGCACATTAGATAATCTAGAAAAGTGTTTCAAAATAATGTTTGATGGCAAAAATGTTTCTCTTTCCATGCTATTTTGGAACTTCCTTTGGAAAAAGAACCATTATTCCACTTGCTTATTTGGACTTTTATATGGTTTAACATTTTCTATTTAGAAAGAGATGGTCAACTTGCTTTTACAATTTGACATCCTTCCTTTCCAGTTTAATTAGTTGGGTGTAGTAAAATATTATATTATTTTATAGGTCTTGCATTATCTTTCTTTTTTTATAACTAAGTTATAGCTTTTTATTACATTTTTTGGCAATTTTTCTCTCATGGAAGAATGCATGGCAAGAACTAACAGTTTAAGGAAGACAGATTCTGACTGACATTTAAGCGAAAAATACTAATAGCAAGATCATTGTGACAGTGGAATTAACTGACTAAAAGATGTACTGGTGGGGGCTGTTCACTGGATACGTTCAAGCAGATGCTAGATAGCCAGGGATGTTTCAAATTATAACTGCACTAAGCAGGAGCTCAGACTTAATGGCCTATATATCCCCTTCAACTCTGATTTTATGTGCCCTTAAGCTGCTTTAAACTCTTGGGGGGGGGGGACAGAGGGAAATGTTTTAAATAGTTCTATATGATAAATATTTTTGAGGAAAACAAAACAATGACAAGCCCTTTTTTAAACCTTTGTTTCTTAATATTCTAGGTCAATACACTCTAGCCTGAGCTCATCAATTCACTGCAGAGACCTCCTAGTTGATGGGACCAAAGAAATACTTTGTTGGTTTACAAACTAATCTTTAGATTAAAGATCCAGTTTAGATAGAAATGCTTGAGTAAAAGCTTCACTCTGGTCATGTTTATGGAATACTGGCCAAAATATTCCTAAACTGAATAAACTGTGTTTGAATTATGGGCTGTTTTGAAATTGAAAGTTGGTTGCTGGATGTAATATCCATTTTTACACCACGTCTTGGCAGTAATTCTTGGCTTTGAAGGCACTTTATTCCATATTCAGAACTGCATGCTTTTCAGAAATGTCTTAAACACCCAAGTTAGATTAGACTTTAACATAGGCCATAAACACAAATTATGATTTGCCAGTCAAAATTTTTGTGTACATCTATGTTCCAGAGTATAAATTCAGAGAAGGGTGGAGATGTTTCATCCTGCTTTGTTTCTGACTATTTGCACCTCAGTTGGTGATCTCCAGCAACTTATACATTGTTATGTAATAATAGGGGATGAGGCTAACCATAGGCAGAGGATAGTGCGCTCTCTGCTAAGTATTTATCTAATATAGCCAATTTACCTTATTAACTATCTTACCAAATATTGAAATAATTTAAGCAGGATGTTAAGGAAGGAAACTACAAAAAGGGAAAGGGATCGAAGTTTATTTGGTATGTACCTGTTTCCAGTAATGAAGAAGAGGCAGTAGGAGAAGAAAGCATTGTGCGCAGACACAGATAAGACATCTAATATAAAAGTAATTAAACAATTAATACAACTTTAAAACAAATGAAGACAATTTATCCCATTGCTGTGGGAGTAACTAAAGTTTTGACAACCATGTCTGAGCAATTCAAAAACCTTAAGAAAATGCTATGAGAAACAGCAGATATAGCCCAGGCTGCCAGCAAAGCTTATGATACGGCTACAAATATCTAAGCAATAGACAAGGCTCAAAAGAATATTTCTGAAATAAAAGTTGAATTGGCAGATTTATAGGATCATAGCAGGAGAAATAAGTTATGGATCAAAGAGTGTCTGTCAGAGAAAACTGGAGCAAGGAATCAGACTACTTATTTCATTTCTAAAATTAGTGGAACATTGATTTGACTTAACACATAAAGATACTGAACATGCCCTCCTAGAAACATATGGAAACCTAGACACATTATGGTTAGATTTCTAAATCCAAATGTAAAAGATAAAATTATGAGAAAAATCTCATGAACTGGAGGAGGTAAGAGAATATTTGCCAAGATATCGGTGTAGCTACATTGAAGTGGAGAAAAAATTCAAACTGCTGACCAAAAACATATCCAGAATTAGATTTAATAAAAGTTGAGATTCCTTTCAAATTAATTGTTTCTACTTTGACTGACATGCATATGTTGTTGGCCCAACTCTCTAACAGGGTATGAGCGCTGGTGGCATAGTGGTTAGAATGTAGTATTGCAAGCTAATTTATTGCTCACTGCCAGGAGTTCGATCCTGATCAGCTCAAGGTTGGTTCAGCCTTCCATCCTTCCAAGGTTGGTAAAATGAGGACCCAGATTGTTGGGGACAATATGCTGACTCTGTAAACCACTTCGGGACAGCTGTAAAGCATTATGAAACAGTAAGTCTAAGTGCTATAGTGCTATTGCTATGAAGGAAGCAATCTATGACTTGTACTTGGAACTGTAGAAAGCAGGGTCAACTACAAAATGAAGATCAGATAAGAATGCTGCATTGAGCTGCAGAATAAAAGAAAGTATTTTAGGTTTAGGTGGTTTAAAGGAAACTTGGGATACTGATACTGTAATCCCATACAGAAAACAATTGGCAGAAATTATGGAAAACAACAGTATTCACTTCAGCTTCAATGTAAGAACTGCACTGGAAGATTATACATTGTTGGCATTTTACTTCTGTTAGTGTGACACATATATAGCAAAATTATCTTTCTAAATGTTGGAGAAATTATCAAAAATGTGGAAGGGGATCATTTCTTCATTGGAGATGGTCAAGGAATAGTTTTTATCAGCTTTACAGTATAAAAGACAAAAGCTCAGTGGAAAAAGAAAACAGCATAAATCTGGTACAGGTAGCCCTGGATTTACAACAGTTCCTTTAGTGACTGTTCAAAGTTACAACATCACTGAAAAAAGTGACTTTATATCAATTACACCACAGATGTGGGCCAACCCTGAAATATTGCAAAGAAGATCTGATAAATAGTTGATCATCTGAACACTTTCACAAAGCTTTTTATTCTGCATATTTACTAAGATCCAAATACTTGGCTTCTACCAGTGGTGGGTTGCTACCGGTTCGCCTGAGATCAGGCAAACTGGTAGCAGTGGCAGCAGAAGGCTCCGCCCACCCGCCCGGATGTCTCTGTGCATGCACAGAAGCGTCACGCACATGTACGTGGCCATGAGCAAATCGGTAGCGAACAAAATTGAAACCAACTACTGGCTTCTACCATACTCACTTAAAACTAGCAAGAGAATTGTTAAATTGCAGCAGGACATAGTTTTAATAAACAAATTGCAAACAAAATATTTAAATACAAGTAGTCTTCAACTTACAACAGTTCATTTAGTGACCAAAGTTACAACGACCCTGAAAAAAGTGACTTGTGACCATTTTTCACACTTACAACCATCCAGCATCCTCTTGGTCACGTCATCAAAATTCAGATGCTTGGCAACTTGTTCTTGTTTAGGATGGTTGCAGTGTCCTGGAGTCATGTGATCAAGTTTTGCGAGCTTCTGACAAAGTCAATGGGGAAGCCAGATTCACTTAACAACCATGTTACTAACTTAACAACTGTGGCAACAAAGGTCATAAAATGGGGGAATATGTCACTTAACAAATGTGTCACTTAGCAACAAGGTGGCACAGTGGTTAGAGTGCAGTACTGCAGCTACTTCAGCTGACTGCTAGTTCAGCAGATCAGCGGATCAAATCTCACCAGCTCAAAGTTGACTCAGCCTTCCATCTTTCCGAGGTGGGTAAAATGAGGACCCAGATTGTTATTTATTTATTTATTTAATTTATTGTTTATATTTATATACCGCCCTTCTCCCGAAGGACTCAGGGCGGTGAACAGCCAACAGATATAACACAAGAAACACAAAATTTAAAAACAGTATTAAAATCCGATTAAATTAATTTGGCCCACAATTAAAAGCACCCCTGTATTAAAACCCATAATTAAACAGTTTAAAAATTAAAACAATTTTAAAAAGTTAGGCCAGCCCGGCTTGTTGGAATAAAAACGTCTTTAGGGCACGGCGAAAGGTGTGTAGATCCGGGATCCGCCGTATCTCCAGGGGCAGCTCATTCCAGAGGGTATGGGGGAAATATGCTATTTAGTATACTGTCTTTGGTGTAAGCCGCCAGAGTCCTCGGAGAGTGGGCGGCATAGAAATATGACTAATAAATAAATAATAAACATAAATTTTGGACTATTTGGACTACCTGTACTCCTTTCAGCCTTCCTTGCTAATCTTTTTGTTCTATATCCAAGGTTACTTAATCATTTGTTTCAAATTCAAGGACTACTTTTGTGTTGCAAGATTTGGGGATCAGCATGGATAGATTTACAACTTCAAAAATAATCTAAGATTGATTTGTTTTTGCATTTCTTCTTTGTGAATTCTTTTTAGATTTCACCTTGCCCAGTGGAAATGAAATCTAAGTCATGTTTTCAAAGCCATTTACCTGAAAATTTGCTTTTTATATTCAAACAAATCTTAACATTTTTGAAACAATTAATATTTGAGGACCCATCCAATTATCCTAATGTCATTTGATTACTGAATTGTATGTACTCAGTGGGACCTTTCAAGTATTTGTGACAAAGCAAGAAGACGACCTTTGGTATTTTCCTTTCACTGAAAAAAAAGACACTTTACATACTTCTAATTTTCTCCCATTTTATCTGTAGTGTTTTCTCCCACATATTCCACTACTTTTTCCCTAGCAAAGCCCTCGGAACAATTTTGAAACTCTAACCTCATATTCCTCTAACTCATTTCCTATTCCAAAGCCGACAAATATTAATTGACCCACATAAATTCTCACTTAAGATAACCTTGTCATTTTTTTCTGTGAACACACTGGCACACATTAAAAGTATAAAATGTGTGCGTGTGTGTGTTACCAAAGGTAACAAAGAAAACCAGGCAAAGAGAGGATGTTAAGTTTCCCTGACAATACTGCAAATCCTGTTCAAGTGATGCTTGAGTCAATAGCATAGTATATGCTATTTCCTCGATAGAAGGAAATACACATTCAATAATCTTTTTTACTGTTCTTATCACTCTCTCCACAGCTTTCCTGTCCAAAACAGTAATACTTCCAACCAAGACACAATATGACAGGATGCTTTCAATAGTCCCTCTATAGAAAGTGGTAAGGACAGGGAAGGATAGTGTGCTTTTCTCATACAATGCAGCCGCTGCTGTGCCCGCTTCACCTGTGTCTCCCTGTGGAGCAACCAAGCTAACTTGCTCATCAACTGCACACCCAGAAACTTGAAGCTAATAATCACTCCACAGCTGAATCGTTTATACACAGAGGTATATGGCTGTGCCTGTCTTTTCCGAAATCAACAGTGATATGTTTTGTTTTGTTTCCAGCTTTCTCTCTGTTAGGATTATTAAAAGATATATTATGGTCCAGTTTGGGGACGTAATTTTAATTTTAATTTTTCTTAAAGGTAGTTTATGGTAAAATAGAGGACTCTGGTAAAACATGGGCACTATTCAACATTAATGACAAAATTTGAGCTTACTCTTACAATTTTAATTATTCCTTTAAGTATGTGGCTACTAAGAAAGATCCATTTATTCTCACATTTATTGTAACATATTGGAGAAATGGGGCAAATGGCACACCATAGAAGTGGTGCTAAGAATGTCTATTAAATATTTAAGAATGTTTGGGAATAAATATTAATATATTTGGGGGCACTTATTTAACCATAATATTTTTGAATGGTATACAAATTAGTATGTATGTTTCTAAGATGCAGAGTAGATGGAATTGCATCACACAGATACATTAAACTGCATTTTCCATTTTTTTCTTTGGTTTGGACATGAAAGTTTGCAATAGACGTGTTAATGTGATTTTTATTTTATTTTCATTTTATGTTTATGTCTTCCCCCCCCCAAAAAAAAACCCCTCGTGCTGCCATTTCACAGATGACAATTAAAACTTTCAGGGGACAATATCCCTGCCTTATCCTAAATCTTACAGCCTTTTTTTTCTTAAATGGCAGTGTTAAATAAATTATAATTCTGAAACTTAAACTAAACTGAGTTTCTTATAATGCAACAATTAATTAGTTGTGGCTTAATAAGTAAGCATTTTGCTTCTGCAGCTTTCCTAAAGTTTCTCATTATTTTTCCCTTAAAGTTAAAAAAAAACATTATTGAAGAATCATACTCAACACTCTAGACCTGAGTGGTAGAAGAGAAATGTTAGTCAAAGAAATAACTTAGGAAAGAGATGGAACACCAAAATATCGCTAAGAAAATTGAACAATCATTACAAACTGTTTACCACAATTTTGGCTAAAAGGTTGAAAATAATTTTACAGGATCTTATTCCTGAAGATCAATGTGGGTTTTTACCTAAAAGACAACTATGAGATAATATTAGAAATGTTTTGAATATCCTGGAGCAACATAATGACCAACAAATTGCACTGATGTTAGTAGATTCTGCGAAAGATTTTGTCAACTTGAAGTGAGGTTTTTTTTTGTTGCTGTTTAGAGTTCTGGAATATATGAATCTTGGAGATAATTTTATTAAATGGGTTTATTATATATCTCAAAAAGGGGGGATTTGCTTTACCACAAATTGTATTTTGTTACTTATTCTTTGGATGATGGTCTGGATGTTGGATGTGGATGTGGATGTTGCTGAGAAACAAGAAACTTACATTTAGAAGATCATGATCTGATGGCATGGATATTTATGGTATTATGGCATTTATGAAATTAATGCTAAGACTTTAATCATTTTACTACATGTGCCATATTGAGAATATGAACCCAGGTTGGGTTTATAAACCCAAAACACCTTTAAGGATCCTAGCTCAAGAAGTATATTATATAAGAGAAATGAAAGATAAATGGTTGACATACTTGGGCCTACTGAAAATTATCAGAAGGAGTTAAAATCAAATCAGGGGAACAATGAAGGATATAGTTGTCAATAGCTTTCCCATTTACACTTATCTGAAAGATTTAAAATTGTTAAAAAGACATGGTATGGAACAAAGTAAGTCAGAATGAGATAAAATAGTGTATTGATGATGAACATGTAATTCCTAAAATACACAGTTAAAATTTGTTTAAAAGGAGGGGTTTTTTTTGGTTTTTTATTCATTTTCACATTTTGGAACCACCTATTTCCCTCAGAGAGTATTAAATAATGTATGGTTATGTGTGCTAAGAATTTTGGTTATAATATGCAGATGGATATATGGAAAGTATGTGGTTAAAAGTATTGAAATTTACCTTGTGTTATGATCTCAAAAATAATTTTTATAAAATGATATGTCATTAGTACATGATGCCAGAGAAATTATCTAGAATGTATAAAAGCACTTCAAGTGTATGTTGGAAATATGAACAATATGAAAGGACATTTTATCATGCATGTAAAACAAAAATAGGATTCAAATACATAATTAGAAGCAGAGGATTTTAAAATCAATATTCATTTGAAGCCATATTTTTTTCTTTTAGGAATGAAACAATAATTAGATTATTTCAATATAATGACTGTGGTGAGATTAATACATACACAGAGATGGACAGATAGTGTACACCAGTGGTAGTCAACCTGGTCCCTACCGCCCACTAGTGGGCGTTCCAGCTTTCATGGTGGGCGGAAGGGGTTTTGTCCGATACTGAAGCACTTTCCTTTTTTTTAATTTAATTGACTTTTTAAAAAAATTTCATAGCATTATTTAAAAACATTTTCATTAGGTTTTCACAAAATTCCCCGTGACAATTTAAATTTCTGAAAATATACTATTTGTATCGCCTGTGCATAATTTAGTTCACGTTACATAAGTGAAACTAAATGGCGCTATAGTGTGACCTCAAACAAAAGAGCCTCATCCCAGATGCTCGCGCATCTCCCCCCCACACCACCCAGCTGTAACAGACAAGCAGAGCTGGTAGCCGGCGACCCCCCCAAAACCCAATCCATGATGCGCGAGAGGCATGCGCAGACGATGATACATGGCACAGGCTCTTTTGTTTGCGGTCACACTGGTCAGTACGCAGTTAGATTTGTGAGAGTGAGCATGTGCCTACAGCTTCAAACAAAATATTGTGAAATATTGTGAGCCCATGTCTCAAAAAAAGAAATACGCTCATGGCTATTTGCCAGAGTATCTGAAGATGGTTTTCATAGAATCAACATCCAATGTGTTTATTGTGTCATAAAACATTATCCAATGAGGCAATGAAGCCAAGTCGATTGCGAGAACATCTTTCTACAAAGCATCCAAATGATAAGGACAAGCCTATTGAATATTTTCAGGAAATATATAAAAAATTTCAAAATCGTTCAACAATCATTGCATCATTTAAGAAACAACATGCTGCAAATGAAGATGGATTAATTGCCGCTTATTGAATTTCACAATTAATTGCAAAAAGTGGTAAAAGCTATAATATTGGAGAAACTGTAATAATACCCTCTATAAAAGAATTTATGTCAACAGCAATGCATCAGGATATACCTGAAATTTTAAAAACATTGCCCCTAAGTGATAGCACAGTAAAGCGACTAATTGAAGAATTGGCAGTTAATGTTGAAAAAAAACTTACAAGTATTCTCCAAAACTCTTCATTTTCCATGCAATTGGACGAGTGTACCATTGCAGATAATAATGCTTTATTGATGGCATAGGTATGTTATTTTGATGAAAACAATACATTACAAGAAATGCTATTCACAATAAATCTCATTACAGATACAAGAGGATTATCTATATTTAATACTGTGAAATCATACTTTACAAAAAATAATATTCCTTTGAATAATATTGTTGCATGCGCTAATGATGGAGCACCATCAATGGTAGGTAGTTATCGTGGATTTGTTGCTTATTTGAAGGAAGACGTGCCAAATGTTTTATGTATTCATTGTGTAGTGTACAGACAACATCTTGTAGGAAAACATCTAAGTACAAGTCTCCATTCATCATTAACTATAATAATTCGAGCCATAAACAAGATCAAATCCAATGCAAAAAAATGATAGAATGTTTCGACAGCTTTGCCAGGACAATAATGAAGATTTTATTATGTTACTTTCGCACACAGAAGTTCGGTGGCTGTCAAAGGGTACATCTTTGGCTCATTTTGTAGCATTATATGATAGTATCATACAATTTTTTGAAAGTAATAATGAGACCAATCTGTGTCAACAGTTAAAAACAGTAAAGAATGATGCCATTTATTTGGCAGATATTTTCAAGAGATTTAATGATGTCAATTTGCAACTTCAAGGAGCTAATAAAACTCTTATAGGTTGTCAAAGTATTGTGTCATTATTTATTGAGAAACTTGAAGATTATACTTTTTTATAATCTATTGAAGAAAGAATTTCATCAGTTTCCTGAATTATCATCTATAAAAGATGATGTAACTCCAGAGGATATTGACAGATTCAGTAGCCACCTCAACGAACTTAAATTGGACATGGAAAAACGATCTGAAGATATTTTGAAATTGAAGGTGTATGACTGAATGAAAAATCCTTTTACTGCAAATATTGAAGAGGCTGATACAACTTGCCAAGAAGAACTGTTAGAAATTAGATATGATGAAGAAAGTAAACATAAATTCGATAGTGGTGGATATGAAAAACTTATGGCAAAATAAAAAAATGCCTGTCTTATATCCAAATATGTGGAAAATGATATTCAATTTATTGATACCTTTCCCTATCTCATATCTTGTGGAATCAGGCTTTAGTGCTATTAATCATATTATGACCAAAGAAAGAAACTGCCTGAATATTTCCGAAAGAGGAGACCTTCGTTTGTTCCTTACAAAAATTGAGCCAGATATCTAGTATTTAGTTTCGCAGCCTCAGCCTCAGGGATCTCATTAATAATTTAATTAATTAAATGTAATTTCATCAGACTTCATGCTTCTATGTATGCAAAGTATAAATAAAAAGATAGATTTAACTACAGTAAGTTGTTTTATAAAGATTTATTCTGCCAAATTTAGCGAAAGTCCGACATAAAGTATTTGGTAAGTAATTATTATTATATGGTTTAACTTGCTGTAACTCTGCTTTATAAATTTTATAAAGTAAAGTTACTTCCGTACTTTGTAAATCACCATTACTGTGGAACCGGTGGGCGCTTAGAAAATTTTACTACTAACAGAGATACAAAAGTGGGCGGTAGGTATAAAAAGGTTGACTACCCCTGGTGTACACTATCTATGTGGAGAATGGTTGGTGAAGTTTATAGTTTTGCTATATATAAATTGACTTATTTGATTAAAGAAAAGACATTATCTACAATTATTGCCTCTATTGTTCAACATTTATGTGAAGCCGCTGGGTGAGATCATCCGTGGTTTTGGGGTGAAGTACCACCAGTACGCTGATGATACTCAGCTGTACATCTCCACCCCAGATCACCCCAACGATGCCCTTGAAGTGATGTCCCAGTGCCTGGAGGCCGTACGGATCTGGATGGGGAGGAACAGGCTCAGGCTCAACCCATCCAAGACCGAGTGGCTGTGGTTTCCGACATCCCGATATAGTCAGTTGGTGCCATCACTGACTATTGGGGGCGAGTCACTGGCCCCCACGGAGAGGGTTCGCAACTTGGGTGTCCTCCTGGACTCACGGCTGTCTTTAGAAGAGCACATGACGGCCGTGGCCAGGGGGACTTTTTATCAGGTCCGCCTGATTCGCCAGTTGCGTCCCTTTCTGGATCGGGACTCGTTAAATACGGTCACTCATGCTCTCGTTACTTCCCGCTTGGACTACTGCAATGCTCTCTACATGGGGCTCCCCTTGAGGAGCACCCGGAGGCTCCAGCTGGTCCAGAATGCGGCCGCGACGTGGCGCTCCCATGTGACCCCCCTCCTGCACGAGCTGCACTGGCTCCCGGTGGTTTTGGTTACCACCTTTAGAGCGCTCCATGGCATCGGACCGGGATATTTACGAGACCGCCTTCTGCTACCAATAGCCTCTCACCGACCAGTACGCTCCCATAGAGAGGGGCTCCTCAGGGTGCCGTCGGCCAAACAGTGTCGACTGGCGGCCCCCAGGGGGAGAGCCTTCTCTGTTGGGGCACCTACCATCTGGAACGAGCTCCCCCCAGAGATACGGAAGATCCCAGACCTGCGCACGTTTCGCCGTGCTCTCAAAACTTTTCTATTTCAGCAAGCTGGCCTGGCCTAACTCCCATCTTTTAAATTTTTAAATTTTTTAATTCGTGATTTTTACAAATTGGGTGTTTTAATCTGTGTTTCGGCCGAAATATTTAATAATTTTAAGGGATTTTTTTTAATATTTGTATTATCTGTATTTTATCTTGGCTGTTCACCGCCCTGAGTCCTTCGGGAGTAGGGCGGTATAGAAATTTGATTAAATAAATAAATAAATAAATAAGGAAGCCTCTTGTGGACTTTTTACATAAAAATGAAAACAATGATTTTGTGATCTATGATTTTGATCATTAAACAGGATTAATTATACAAAAAGCAATATGATGTAAATTTAGAGAGAGAGATTAAAATATATTTGTAGTTATAACTTCTGTGAAGACTATTGGAAGCCGCTACTTTATATCTTTATCTTTAAAACAAAAAATGCAAGAAAAGAAAAAAAGTTGATAGAAAATCAGATAGAAAAAGAAAAATAGAAAATAAAAAAAATCTATTTTCCTTCACCTGTTTTCTTTTCTTGCCCTTTTTGCTTTTTTATTTCTTTTTTCTTTCATTATTTTATATTACTATGTGTTAGTGTTTATCTTGTTTAAAAGTTTTAATAATAATTATATACAAAAAATGGGAAAAGAAGGCTGTCATAGTAAGATAGTAAGACTCTCACCCTGGTCATCACTTCTTTACCGTCCTACCATTGGGAAGGAGATATAGAAGTATAGCCAGCCGCACAAACAGGCTGAAGAACAGTTTTTATCCATGGCTGTCAGACTCCTGAATGAGAAATATCTTCATAACTATGTAGTATGATGGACTGCAGAGCCGGCACAATGTGTAACATGTTCACACTGGTGCAATAGGACTGGGTGTTTTGTTAGTATGATTTATTGGATTAGGGATTTTCTATCTTCACTGTATTGGGGGGGGTGCACTGAGGGAGTTCAACAATCTCATTGTACATATGTTGTGCACTGACAATAAAGATTTGAATTGTTTGAATTGAATTGAATTGAATTGAAGATATAGGAACACATATTCCTATATATAGGATATATATATATAAGATATAGGAACACATATTTGCAGTTGCAAAAACACCAGCTATTAAGCATAACTGGACAGAGGGTATACTAATGGATGCCAAACTGCTTCCCTTCCCATTTTCAACACTCTTCTTTGCACAATATGAATTGCTATTATCAAGTGAGAATTGCTTTTCCAAGTTCTGTTAAAAAAAATTTCAATGTGAGACTCAGGCCCATTTTTTTCATTAATTACAGGATTATCATTAATTACAATGCGAGTTTTGAAGTCCCCAAACATCTGCACTGATAATAAACTGGCTAATTAAAATAAGAGTCTTCATGCCAGCACTTTACCTTTTTTTTTTTTTTTAGATATTAAGAGCGACCTGTTTTAAACATGGGGTGTCTGAATTACAGTCTGTTTTGAATGTATCGTGACTATTGTCATCATGCTATAAATAGAAATCTGCCAAATAAATTTCTTGGTCAGTTGTCAGTAAGGGCCCTTAGGAAAGGGGAAATGTCAAATATGCCCACTTCCAAAATACTATGTCTTTAAGAAGATTTACTGTCTTAATCTGATGTTGCTTCACTGCTTTTTCCAATATTTTTGCTTTAATTTATGATCTCAGATATTTTCATCACGTAAATCATAACTAGTTACACAAAACTAGTATAAACAATTGAGAGTGAAGGCCATATTCAAGAATTTTCATAAGTTTTACTATTGAGAGAACTATTGAGAAAGATAGGATATCCAATTATCCTATTTTTCACTTGGCAAACCTTTTTCTCCTTTTCCAATGCATAATTTAAAAATCATGGAAAAGGCAACCAATGCTTACAATTATAAAGTATATCTGGCTCCATGATAGTAAAAACCTGATAGAATCAAAATTATTCAGTGCAGGCTTAACTGTTTTTGCAGTTTTATTTATTTATTTATTTATTATATTTCTATACCGCCTTTCTCCCGTAGGACTCAAGGCGGTGTACAGTCAAGAAAAATATAGACACACACATCATAGTTTTGATTCTTAGATTATTTTTTATGAAATACCAAAAATGATACAGAATTATCATGAAATTCAGTGATATAACCTGGACAGTTCTCAAGGTATAATATGAGTTTGTGAATCACCTGTAGATTATTTAACCCAGATAGTTAATAAAGAGTGTATTTAATACAACTAAGCCAGCTAGCAATACTTACAAATATACTAATCAACTGTAAACTGACTTTGTCAATTACACAAAAAATCTTACTAATTTCTAATTTATATTTTGACTGCTATGATTTGGTGCTCACTAAATTTAATTTAAAGTGTTCATTTAATTGGACAGCCTAGAGACATTAATTCCAAACTGTACCTTTAAATTCTTCCTGCCCTGTGTTTATATTGACCAAGAATAACCTGTCCAGATTGACACAATTTGGAAATAATCTGTAAAGCTATATATATATTTGGTGGTTCCTTGATTATGCTGTTGTTTATTAGTAGCTTGTTTGACTTGATGGTTCCTTAATTGGGGTATTTCATGGCAACCATATTTTTATATCGCCTGCTGCTACTGTAACTATTACTTTCCATAAGATGGGCAGCAATATATTAACTATCATTGAAATAAAGCCAGATTTTGCATTACAAAATAGTATTAAATTGTGGCAACTGCAGTACTAGACAGTATTTTTGTTTTTTGTCTTAGTAGAGGTTTACATTGGATTTTACTGAATCAGACTAAATCTTGATTTCCATGATATAGAATTGAAGAATCTGAATCAGCCTTTGGCTTCAACGAAGTCTTCATCTTGGTTTGTTTCTCTGGGATGAGGTTCTACAAAGCATAGAACCATTACAATTTTAAAAAAAAAAACCTTTCTAATTTCATGGTTTACATAAAACATGACTGTACTGAGAGGAGAGATGTGTATATTAGATTTCAGTGACTGATAGACCAGCCATCCAAACCTCTACTGATTACATCTATCATGGCATCATCAGTAGTAGAGCTATCCTGAAAATAAGTAGATCCTACACAATTCTACCTCATTGTCATCAAGATCACATCCTTAGAAACTATTTTTTTCTGATATATAGCAAAATTGCTAATTTTATTTAATCCTTAATAGTTCAATGATTCTGAGCCTTTTCTGATTCTCCCCTTCCCCTCCTTCTATTTTCATATTGAGCAAGAGCATATAGAAAACCCAGAAATGATGAAAATCTTATTCCTTACAACTACATTGTATACAATTACAAGTACACATTAAAACATCCTAAAAGTATAGCCCTATATTATCAGTGTCTGTTCTGCAATTGATTATAAAAAGATGCAGTTGCAGTGGCAATAAATACAATAAATAAGTACTTTCAACAACAAAAAAATCATTAAAGATGTATGAGCAATTTGGAGAAGAAAAGTGTCAAAAGGTTAATGCAAATGATGCAGTGAAAAAGGGGCAGACAGATGGCTTAATCTTCCTGTGAGAACTAGTATTCTAAAATTGACACTACTGTATTATGAAGCTATAGTTTGTGCACTTTCTTGCTTTCTTTGTAGTGATATTTACTAAATTAATCTCCAAAAATCTTTCTATAAGGTAATAACTGAGTGACACCCGCACCTTGGTTTTGATCCTCAACGCCCCTCTTTGCTTTGACAAAGACAATTGTGCTCTTTTTAAATGCCAGTGAATTTAACTATGTGCACCAATCTCCTGCTGTCATCAGTGACAACATAACACAGAATAAGAGAATACATTCAAACATTTAATTGGGCCTACCCAGGAATTAAAATGGATTCTGATGCAGGTCTTTTCGTAGAGATCTGAAATAGAGATTCATGAGCATTTGGTTCAACACAAGATAACCAAAATTGTTTTAGCTACTACATGACTTCTAAGAAACACCTTGGTGGCAGGTAGCCACATTTAATGTTTTTTACCGACAATGAAGCCTAACTAGATTAGCTAATCATACACATATGTAGGCCTAAATAACACTCATGGGGAATGCTGAGATCTTTGTGATTTGGATTGTTAGTTGCGATAAAGATCGATTCAATATAACAATTGTAGGGCCCTCAAGAAAATGTTTTTAAAAAAGTATAATGTTGCCTATTTTTAATCCATACCCACTCTTAAAATGGCTTACACTAATTTTAATCAAGATGATACAACCCAGTAATTTAAGATTAAATTTAAGTTTTGTTTCACATGTCACTAATGTATTACACCATTTTAGAGTAAAATTTTAATTATCTTGTTTGGATAATTAAATTAAATTAAATTTAGGACAGGACTAATTAAATAGTGTTCCATGTAACTGTAGATGAGAGAAACAAAGTCAATTTCTCCCACTATTGCTTTTTTATCTGTTTTGTGATTTTATTTTTATTCTGTATTCTGCAAACTCTGTATCTTGAAAAAGCTTGAATACCTCTGAGCTATAATTTAAAAAACCTCTAAAAGAATGCCTTGCTAGCTGGGACAATAAAATAAATGGTAGAGAGAAATGACCACAAGACTAGTACTAGCATTGATACACCATTCAAACCAAGCCTGAGTTGCATACAATTTCCAAAATTAACTTGGATTAAAAACAAACAAGATAAAAACAAACAAGATAAAAATGTTTTCACTCAATGTTTAATTATGTTTAGAAGTTATTAATAAATTTGGCTTATTTTTGTAAATGTTTTTAATTATTCTCTTTTTTAAGAAATTCAAAAATCCAGGTAACAGATAACAACTGTAACAAAGTGATCATAAGTGATTCCAAGTGATTGAGAGAGAGAGAGAGAGAGAGAGAGAGAGAGAGAGAGAGAGAGAGAGAGAGAGAGACACAAACACACCTACCTTGGGGCTCTCTGAGATTGCTGACTTGCTTACAGATATTTCTTCAGCCAACTAAATAACATCATCCATGGGAGTAAGTGTGGTATTCATTTCCTGTTTATATACAATAATTTGCCCTGCCAGTTTTAGTAGGAATATGTTTTTTCCTTGGTAGGGAGAAGTGGGAACAAACCCCACATTCACTTGCACTGCTAATGTTACCTGGTCAGGTAACAAAATGTCAGAGAACTCAGAAAGCAACCAAGATCAGAGAGCATCAACGACTCCACAGTTCAACTATGAGGTACATATATTTCATTTCATTTAAGGAGCCTGGTGGAGCAGTGGACTAAAGCGCTGTTAAATAGCACTTAGCTGCCAGCTGCCTGAAATTACTGCAAGTTCGAATCTCACCAGGCTCAAGGTTGACTCAGCCTTCCATCCTTCCGAGGTAGGTAAAATGAGGACCCGGATTGTGGGGGCAATAAGCTGACTGTATAAAAAAGAACACCGCTTAGGGGGGGCCAAAAGCCCTACTAAGCAGGTATATACAAAAGCAGGTATATACAAAAGTATGAAGGCTATATTGCTTAACGCATTGTAAGCCGCCCTGAGTCTCCGGAGAAGGGCGGCATATAAATCGAATAAATCAAATAAATCGAATAAATCAAATAAATAAATAAATAAATAAATAAATAAATAAATAAATAAATAAATGTCATTATTTGTAGCCCACCTTTATTATTTTTACAAATAACTCAAGATGACAAACATATCTAATGCACCTTCCTTCAATTTTCCCCACAACAAGGGGAGGTGAGTTTGGCTGAGAAAGAGTGACTGGCCAAGATCACCCACCCAGTTTTCATAGCTAAGGCAGAACTTGAACTCATGGTCTCCAGCTTTCTACTTTGGTGCCTCTAAACCAAATTGGCTCTATTGTCTGCTAGAAGACAAAATTTCAAGTTTCAGATGATTAGGCTCAAGAGTGTCAATCCATATTTATCCTCTGTCTTATTTTAAGTCAGAAATAAGCAAAGGACAAGAGTTTTCCAGAAAAGAAAACTGACGGAAAGGGAAAAAAAATATTTTGATGGATTTTTATTTGGGAGAAGGTTGGGAGAATGAAAGAGAAATCAACAGATTAATGACCTGCAGACAGATTTAACATATAGACCACTAATTGGATCCATGCTAAAGGTCAAACTAATAATTATGGATAAAAGGGAATGGACTTGGGACATAACCAACGATCATAAGAAAATGCATAAGACATTTCTCTTTATATATGTATCTCTCTCCAAGTGAACTTGCCTAAACAATTTTATCAAAAATATGGTACAAATAGCAAAACATTTTGTGAAGTATATTGATTTGGATTCTATGGGAAATAAAGCACATCTCAGAATCAGAGAGGGCATTAATTATACAACCACCATTTTAGCTTCCCCACCCCCAAAGTTTTGTTAGCTCCATCTCTGTTAGTATTCAGGAAGTCTCTCAAAACCTGGTTATGTCACCAGCCTGTATACTGCACGAGTCAAAAATAGGGTTGTGGGATTATCTACAGACCCTCACATCCTGCACACCAGAACCACAAGATACAAGGACAGCTTTTTTCCCGAATGTCATCACTCTGCTAAACAACTAATTCCTACAACAGTGTCAAAATAATTACTAGGACTGTAGTTCTTCTCATCCTTACTAGTACCTAACTAAATAAATAAAGCACCCCTCATTTGTGATCTTGTTCAGGAGGGGGGTGCGGACCTGGCAGGTGTTACGGAAACCTGGTTGGGCCAGGAGGGGGGGTCCCCCTCGTTGAAATGTGCCCGCCAGGTTTCCAAGCATTCCATCAGCCGAGGTCACAGGGGAGGGGCGGGGGGGGTAGCGGTTATCATTAAAGAAGGTCTGAGACCGAGGGAGGCCACTGTTCCTCAGACGGCTGGCTGTGAATCCCTCCTTGTAAAATGGGGTCACGGGGTTCAGATGGGTTTGCTGATCATGTACCTGGCGACCTGCCCGAGCTACTCAACATCATCGCCGTGGTGGCGGTTGACACCCCCAGGCTTATGTTCATGGGGGATTTCAACCTGCCGTCCGTGGGTGAGACGTCTGAGGTGGCTCGGGAGTTTATGGCTTCCATGACAGCTATGGACCTGACCCAGTTAATTCATGGCCTTACCCACAAGGGGGGAAACATGCTGGATCTGGTTTTTGTCTCTGGACAGTGGTTGAGTGATCTTGAGATAGGGGATATAGTCACCGAGCCCTTGTCATGGTCAGATCACTCTCTCCTTCATCTCGACTTTCGAACCGCTGCACCCCGCCGCAGGGAGGTGGAGCCGGTAAGATGGTTCCGCCCCAGGCGCCTGATGGAACCTGACAGGTTCCAGATAGAGCTTGGGCCATTTCCTGAGGCTCTGGAACATGCCTCGACTGGAGACCTAGTGGCCGCCTGGGATAGGGCGGCCGCTGGAGCTCTGGATCGGGTCGTGCCTTTGCGGCCTATGACCCGGCGCTGATCTCAATTGGCTCCTTGGTTCACCGAGGAGCTGAGGGAGTTGACGCGCCGGAAAAGACACCTAGAGAGTAGTTGGAGGGCCAGTCTTTCTGAATCTGACTGGACACTAGTAAGATCCCATATTAGAAATTACCTAGTGGTGATAAAAGCAGCGAAATGTAGTTATTTTGCTGCTCTTATTGCATCATCAGATAACTGCCCGGCCGCCCTCTTTAGGGTGACCTGCTCCCTGCTCCACCAGGAAGCGCAGGAGGACACCTTGGAGGGTAGAGCCGAGGATTTTGTTCAGTATCTGTATGACAAAATCACTCAGATTCGGGAAGATCTGGACTCCGACTGGGTAGTCTCAGGGGGAGGGACTGGGGCAGGTCTTGAGAATGTTATCTGGGATGAGTTTGATCCTGTGACCCCGAGGATGTGGACAGGATTCTGGGTAGACTGAACGCGACCACTTGTTTATTGGACCCATGTCCTTCCTGGTTAGTGCCGGCTTCCCGGGAAGTGACACGAGGCTGGCTCCAGGGGATTATAAATGCTTCATTGGGTGAGGGTGACTTTCCCGCCACCTTGAAAGAGGCGGTGGTGAGGCCTCTCCTCAAGAAGCCTTCCCTGGACCCGGCAATGTTGGTAAATTATCATCCTGTCTCCAACCTTTGCTTTGTGGCGAAGGTTGTTGAGAGTGTGATTGTGCAACAGCTCCCCCAGCACCTGGATGAAATGACGTATCTGGATCCATTCCAGTCCGGCTTCAGGCCTGGGCACAGCACGGAAACGGCATTGGTCGTGTTGGTAGATGATCTCTGGAGGGCTCGGAACAGGGGGTGCTCCTCTGTCCTGGTCCTGTTAGATCTCTCAGCGGCTTTTGATACCATCGACCATGGTATCATGCTGCACCGGTTGGAAGAGTTAGGGGTGGGAGGCACTGTGTTGCAGTGGTTCTCCTCCTTTCTCTCTGACCGGTCGCAGTCTGTGTTGACAGGGGGGAAGAGGTCGACCCCGAGGCCGCAAGGGTCGGTCCTCTCGCCCCTCCTGTTCAACATTTATGTGAAGCTGCTGGGCAAGATCATCCGTGGTTTTGGGGTGAAGTCTCATCAGTACGCTGATGACACCCAGCTGTACATCTCCACCCAAGACCACCCCAACGATGCCCTTGAAGTGATGTCCCGGTGCCTAGACGCTGTGCGGATCTGGATGGGGAGGAATAGGCTCAGGCTCAACCCATCCAAGACCGAGTGGCTGTGGTTTCCGACGTCCCGCTATAGTCAGTTGGTGCCATCACTGACTATTGGGGGCTAATCATTGGCCCCCACGGAGAGGGCGCACAACTTGGGCGTCTTCCTGGATTCACGGCTGTCTTTAGAAGAGCACTCCTGGCCGTGACCAGGAGGATTTTTCATCAGGTTCGCCTGATTCGCCAGTTGCGTCCCTTTCTGGATCGGGACTCCTTACGCATGGTCACTCATGCCCTCGTCACCTCTTGCCTGGACTATTGTAATGCTCTCTACATGGGGCTCCCCTTGAGGAGCACCCGAAGGCTCCAACTGGCGCAGAGTGTGGTCGCACGGGTGGTAATGGGAACGACTTGGCGTTCCCATGTAACACCCCTCTTGCACGAGCTGCACTGGCTCCCGGTGGTCTTCTGGGTGCGCTTCAAGGTTTTGGTTACCACCTTTAAAGCGCTCCATGGCTCAGGACCTGGGTACTTGCGGGACCGCCTACTACCACCAATAGCCTCCCACCGGCCGGTACGCTCCCATAGAGAGGGGCTCCTCCGGGTGCCGTCAGCCAAACAATGCTGACTGGCGGCCCCCAGGGGGAGAGCCTTCTCTGTGGGGGCACCTACTATCTGGAACAAGCTGCCCCCGGAGATACGGAGGATCCCGGATCTGCGCACCTTCTGCCGCATTCTAAAGACCTTTTTATTTCACCAGGCGGGCCTGGCCTAATTTTCTCCCTCTTTTATAAAAGAATTTTTAATTTTTAATATTTTTTAGTATTTTATATATTCAAATTTTAAAATTGGTTTTAAATTGATTGGGGTTTTAATTTGTCTGGGCCAAAACTATTTAATTTGATTTTAATTCTGCTTTTTAAATTTTGTATGTATGGATTTTATTGTTGGATGTTCACCGCCCTGAGTCCTTCGGGAGTAGGACTGTATATAAATCAAATAAAAGTAAAGTAAAAGTAAAAAATAACTCTTCCCACTTATGGCTATATCCATGTTGTTTGCATCTTTACAACTTAGATTGGTTTTATTGTTTCCTAGTATGATTTAATTGCTTATTAGTATCCGATGATTATCACTAAGTGTTGTATCTCATGATTCTTGACGAATATATTTTAATTTTTCTTTAGTGAGAGCATATGCACCAAAGACAAATTCCTTGTGCGTCCAATCACACTTGGCCAATAAATTATTCTATTCTATTCTATTCTATTCTATTCTATTCTATTCTATTCTATTCTATTCTATTCTATTCTATTCTATTCTATTCTATTCTATTCTATTCTATTCTATTCTATTCTATTCTATTCTATCCCTATCCCTATCCCTATCCCTATCCCTATCCCTATCCCTATCCCTATCCCTAGTCCTAGTCCTAGTCCTAGTCCTATTCTAGCCTTGAGGGTCCCAGGGAACTGTTGATGTTTTAAGGCAGCTCCCCTATTGTGAATGATATGTGGTTGCTATACTTCTCTCTACATTTGTAATTTATGTGCTTTAATTTTTTTATGGATTTTTGTAATTTTTACTAATGATTGTCTACATATTTTATAATGATTGCTTGTATAATGATTGTTTTTATTTCATTATTATTTATTTTATTGTTGTATGCCACCCAGATTCACTTCTGACGAGATTGGTGGATATATGTCTGTCTGTCTGTCTGTCTGTCTGTCTGTCTGTCTGTCTTTGGTTATTCGGGTTTTCTCCCGCGTAAAATTGGAAGTGTCTTGGGGACATTTCGATGAAGTCTCATTCGTCATCTTCAGGCTGGTGTTTTCGGCTTTGTGCGTCTAGGAGCAATGTGTGATCGCAGCTGTTTCTTCAGCTCACCAGCTCAAATCCCCCTGCAACTCAGATTAACCCAAGCACAACCAAGCCCCCACCCAAACAGAACACACCCCCATCCAATCAGAGCACAGCCAAGCCCCCAACCAATCAGAACACACCTCCACCCAATCAGAACACAGCCAAGCTCCCACCCAATTACTTCACACCCCCACTGGCAGTTAAAAGAAAGAAACAGCTGCGATCACACATTGCTCCTAGAAGCACGAAGCCAAAAGCACCAGCCTGAAGATGATGAATGAGACTTCGTCGAAACGTCCCCAAGACACTTCCAATTTTACGCGGGAGAAAATCCGAATAACCAAAGACCTACATACAAACACCCGCAAAAACCTCAGAAAACGTGTGTGTGTGTGTGTGTGTGTGTGTGTGTGTGTGTGTGTAAAACATATATATATATGTTTTCTGAGGTTTTCGCGGGTGTTTGTATGTAGGTCTTTGGTTATTTGGGTTTTCTCCCGCGTAAAATTGGAAGTGTTTTGGCAACGTTCCTGGACAACTTCCTCACACACCTCAACAGCCTACACCCCAAAATACAGTTCACCATGGAAACAGAAGCTAACAACCAACTTCCCTTCCTGATGTCTTAGTCTACAAGAAATCCAATGGCTCCCTAGGACACACCATCTACCAGAAGAAAACACACACAAACCGCTATCTGCACGCACTCTCACACCACCACCCAGCACAGATCAATTCTGTAGCCAAGACACTCATCTCCAGAACAAAATGCTTAGCTGACAAATAACACCTTAAAACAGAACTACACACTCTCACTAATGTACTAACATCCAACGGATTCCAAAGAAATAATATTACCAACCTAATCCAAAAAGAAATCCCCACTAAAACCCAAGACAGAGAACAAGAAAACGGCAAAGTCCTCCTCCCATACATAAAACGCACCACAGACAGAATCAGCAAGATCCTCCACAAACACAACATAAAGACAGCATTCTGCACAAACCGAAAAATATCCACCATCCTAAGAAATCCCAAAGACAAAATTGAGTTAGAAAATCAAGGAGTATATGCACCCATATGCATCCCATGCACCGCCTGCCCCACCACATACATCGGACAAACCAACAGAAGAATAAGTGCACGCATTGAAGAACACAAGAACTCAGTCAGAAAAGAGGAACCAACTTCTTCCCTGGTCCAACACCTTAAAGCCACAGGACATGAAATTGACTTTAAAAAAAACAGAACTATCGCCAAAACTGAACACTTTAACAGAATAATCAGAGAAGCCATCGAGATAGAAAAACGCCCACACAGCATGAATAAACGAGATGATACCTCCTGCCTACCAGCCATTTGGAAACCCACCCTTATTGACAAACAAGTCCCTAACACAAAGAACGACACCAGACCCACACTCACGAAAGCCACACAGGATGTCACCACCACACATCCACGCAAAAAGCAAACTAAAACCCACACCGATGATGAGGCACAATCACAAACCAGAAGCCAGACCACAGCTGCATCATTAGTCACTTTAAACCCCTCCAATCCATACATGAAGCAAACTGACACCCACCATGAAGATGTGGCACGACCACAAACGTGAAGCCAAACAACAGCAACGCAGCTCACCAGCTCAAATCCCCCTGCAACTCAGACTAACCCGAGCACAACCAAGCCCCCACCCAAACAGAACACACCCCATCCAATCAGAGCACAGCCAACCCCCCCATCCAATCAGAGCACAGCCAGGCCCCCAACCAATCAGAACACACCTCCACCCAATCAGAACACAGCCAAGCTCCCACCCAATCAGTTCACACCCCCACTGGCAGTTAAAAGGAAGAAACAGCTGTGATTACACATTGCTCCTAGAAGCACAAAGCCGAAAACACCAGCCTGAAGATGACGAATGAGACTTCGTCGAAACGTCACCAAGACACTTCCAATTTTACGCGGGAGAAAACCCGAATAACCAAAGACATGGAGAGAGAGAGAGAGAGAGGGAGGGAGGGAGGGAGGGAGAGTATAATTTTATTAAAATTATATCATACAGTAAAACTTATTTAAATACAAAATGAAGAAATACATGTTTAAAAGTAAAATTTTAAAAACAGAAAAAAGAGGAAAAAATAAATAGAAAAAGAAACCTCCTCTTTCGCTCCCAACACATGTAGTCAACATTAATGTCATTATATGTTAAAATACTACCAAACATCAGTCATTCTGTATACCCAGCTCAAAGTGCACAGAAATCCTAATCAACAAGCCATTATACATCCCCCCAAATAGCAGTCTATTATTTTAACCAAGATCAAATAAACCAATTCTGTATTCTTTTTTCTTATTGTGAATGATCTTTACATTCCTCAAAATAAGTTATAATAAAAGAAGTAATGCTTGACTTACAGTAATGTGTTTAGTGACCATTCAAAGTTATAACGACACTGAAAAGTGACCATTTTTCACACTTAAGACCATTGCAGGATCCCCATGGTCACATGATCCAAATTTGTATTTATTTATGACAGTTGCATTGTTCCAGATTATGTGATTGCCATTTGTAGCCTTCCCAGCCGACTTCTAACAAGCGAAATCTATGGAGGAAGCCAATCTAGTTAACAACCACATGGTTCATTTAACAACTGCAGTGATTCACTTAACAACTTTGACAAAAGGGTCATAAAATGAAGTATAACTCACAACAACTGCCTTGTTTAGCAATGAAAATTTTGAGCTCAATTGTGATCATAAACTGAGGACTATCTGTACTGTCTTCTGATACTCTCTTTCTTTACTCTCTTTCATATTTCTCTTCACTCAGAATACTTGCCATCTTTTCTGCCACTGCAACTCCAGCAAATCCTTCTGGTAAACCACCATGAGGATTAATCTGCATCACTCATCCAACATCTTATTTATATATCTTTTTCAATTTATAGTCGTATTTTATTTGTAAATTCATCATTTCTGTCTTTTTCTTGTAAGCTGAATTCTTTAATTCACCTGTAAGGTAGATTCAGAATTTTTTTTTTATTGGGACTCATTCCTCTTCAATAACACCTTCCAATTCTAATGTAGAGTTAAATAGTTCAGAAATCTCCTGTATTCATAAACCAAATGTTTCTTTTAAGATAGCCACGTTGTGCCCTTTAGTGTTCAATATTGAAAGTCATGTCATTGGTTTTAGAGTTTAAACGAAACAAAAATTCCCATGTGAAAGGATCCCTTCAATCAAGTCTTAAATCAAGTCCATTTGAGCCCAATCTGTTTAAAACGTACTAAAGCCAAAAATGATAGTTCTTTTGTTGTATATTTCAAAAAATACAAATCTTTAAAATTATAGTTGAACTTTCTTTAAAAAGAAAAGGATTGAAGGAAGCTTACCTGGTGAATTCAATAAAGCCTGTTAAAAAAGATTGAAAATTCTCAATATTTAAAAAAAGCTAAAGAGGAAAAAATAAGTCTAAAGTGATTAAGAGATGAGTCTCAGTTGAACTTGGAGTCCATATAGGCAACATTAAGAGCTATGAGCACCATGGAATCCCATGACTCCCAGCTAATCCCAAGAAGATCACAAAAAGGCAGTTCCTGGCAAACCCTCTCCTCCTTAAAAAAAACCAAAACCCACAGTTGTACAGAGTATATGGTGAGTACTCTGACAATTTCCTTTTAATTCCAGAGAGATTTCAACAATATGAATCCTGCATTTGGGCACCATTTCAGCCACAATGTGTTCTTCTCTTTTAGAGGGATGTCAGGTCACCATTATAGATCACCAGAAGCAGGTAGGTAGATTGGTAGATTGGTAGATAGGCAGGCAGGCAGACAGACAGACAGACAGACAGATCTGCATCTATTTTTCTCACGCTGCAAAGATAGAGAAACCACTGAATTACCAATTTCCTCAAAGAACTCTGAATCCATTTAAAAGCCCCAAATCAAATTGAAGTTTTGGTCTGAAGTTTCTTTTAGAATCCTTATTTAATCAAATATCCTTAGAAGGGTATTCAATTCAAAGTTTTGCATTGCTTATACAGTAAATCACATAGTTGCAATGTCAGAATTATATATACAGTATATGAATGCACCAAACTTGGCTAAATTCTGTATTAAATACAGGTCACTGCTTTCTCCAAAGATAATGATAGAAACAGTATCGCATCACAAGCTCTGTTCCTTTGGTACACTTTTGTACCATTTAACACTCATAGAAAACTCATTGCTTTCATCAATAGGATCTTCTTTTCCTCTCCTTGTGAATATTTCAGTGTAAGAATATTAAAATTAAGCCACACTCAAACCAACTGTCCTTCAGAAGTGTTTGGTAAGGTAGGTAAGATAAAACTTTATTACAGTTTTTTAGCAACATGTTGCAGAGGTGTTTGATTTCTCTAGTCTGCATGGCCACTGAATGTTCCATTTAAAGAATAAGTTCAAAGTTTGTATAGAAGATACTTATTATGGAAACCTGATATAATTGATCAAAAACAGGATATAATCCTGTTCTCAAGACAATATCAAGAGCAAAAATGAAAAGTATAAAATGCTTATTTAGAATAATATATAATTCATACTGAAAACATCTAAGCCATCAGATGTGGCATTATGTCTTGCCATCATATGTAAGATTTTACATGATGACCAACCTCAAACATGAGACTTAAATAATGTGACATCTCTAGCTCTATGGTCTGAGAGCTTAAGAAATAGACGTGCATTCAATTCCCGATAAAAAATTTGAAAGCTTTAGAGAGATTTGTGGCTACACCTGATGAGTCCCAAGGGGATGAAACTGTCTTCCTGTATTCAATATTACTCAACATTATACTGTGTAGAAGCAGAGAAATTTTATGTATACACTTCCCCCATTTCTCTGGTCTGAGAGCTTAAGAAAAGAAAAGTGGGCTGTATATACCATTTGAAAGATAAATCTTATGTATCATTTCCTGCAACATTATGATATCAGGGTCTGGATAGCTCTTAAAGCTAATGCATTGTATAGAGATAATGAGAGTGCAATGGCCCACAACTTCAATTCCCAATAGAATTTGAATGCCCTAGAAACATTTTTGGCTACATTCTATATAAATGATGAACCTCAAACAGATAAAATGACATTACCCCATATAAAATTACATTATATGTAATTATTGTATTTTGGTAATGATCTTATGGTATTAGCATATTTAAGTTTCTGCCTAATTATAATTAGAGTATATTGTAACCAGAAATAAATACAATGCATGGAACATTTTTGTCATTCTATCCCACTAAATGTTTTACACAACTGGCAGTTAGTTAAAATGTCTGCCAAGCTATCATTTAAACTGAAAAACTGCCAGAGGACCAGGTAGATGAAATAAGATGTAATCAAAGGCAGAAACTATAGAGGAAGTAGTAATTGCCCTCAAACTCAAACTACACTGACATTCAAAGAAATCAAAGAAAGTATCTATCTTAGAATAAGCAGTAGCTTTTTAGGCTAAGCAGCTTGGATTCAACCCTTTTGCAATCTAATCAATCACTCTGGGCTAGAAGAAATATTTAAAAGGAAACTATTCTCCCTTAAGGACCATGTTTCTTCAAATGATACATTTTTATTCAGAACAGCAATCTATTAGAAAGCAAAGCAAAACAGAACAGAAAAGCTGGATCTTTCAAAAAATGAGTATAATTTCACAAAAAATATTCTTTTTGTTTGTACGCTCATCTCCTATATTATGTATTAATCAGTTACTTCACGGCTCTTGTTTTTCAAGAAATAATAAAACAAATTTTAGAAAGCTCATCATTTTAAATTTCCTCGGTTTACATGCAAAGTTATTGATCTAAGAATTATACTTTTAACAAAAGAACGCCAGAGGGATATTGTAATAAAATCTACTGAAGAATTATTATTTTTTTTATAGAAAACTAAATCAAGGCTAACGGGTCTGTAGATCAGTAAAATGAAATCTAGGAAGATTCTATAATTGATATAATATAAATTAGGATGATGTATATGTGATATAATATAAATTATATGTGAGTTCAAATATAGGTAGTGTGCATGTTATGACCAGAATTGAACCCAAAATTTCCATTGCTAAACGAGACATTTTAAAGTGAATTTTGCCCCATTTTACAACTTTCATGCCGCAGTTGTTAAGTGAATCATTGTAGTTGTTAAGTTAGCAACACGTTTGTTAACTGAATCTGATTTCCCCATTGACTTTGCTTGTCGAAGGTCGCAAAAGACAATCACCTGACTCCAGGACACGGCAACCATCATAAATATGAGTCATTTGCCAAGCTTCTGAATTTTTATCAAATGACCATGGGGATGTTGCAGTGGTCGTAAGTATGAAAAACATTCATAAATCACTTTTTTCAGTATCTTTGTAACTTCGAATGGTCACTAAATGAACTGTTGTAAGTTAAGGACTACCTGTACTTCAGATACTTCATCTCCACTGCCTTATAATGTTTGCAAAAATCCAGTGGTGTAAATCAATATTATTACTCTCTTCTAATGGACTCTTCAGGGGAAAAAGGCATACCTAACCAATTTAACAAATCCACAGCACAGATATCACTAAAATTATGTTCTCATGCATACATTACTTATTCTAATCTTTTGGCTACCACAAGATCCTCAGCCACTATATTACAGTAGCTCCTAAACTATGTTGATTTACTTTAAATACTTATATTTCCTTTCATTATACAGCTCAAGATGATGGTCCATAAAACTGAAATAAATGCAGTACAAAAACATAAACTCAGCAACAAAAACTATTCAGAACACCATTGGACAAAATCAACTCAGTTAAAGCTAGGAAAAACAATAAAATCCATCTTTTTAAAACAAAGATCTTCCTGAACAGGAAGATTTTAATAATAGAAAAGAAGGCAAATAGGAAGAGGGGCAAAGTGAATCACAAGTTTCTAAATTTGAGCAAGAGAAAATAGGAAAAAAAAAACACTTTTCAACAAAATATGAGTTTGAAGTAGGGAGAGAGACAGCTTAATAACTCATTTCATGTACTGTATTATATTAAACCATGATTTTACATAGCTTATGGTGAGATAATTAATTCAATGAACTCACCATGGTTTGTGAACCTATTCAGTAAACAGGCTCAAATAAGAAAAGATTATTCTCCAGGTACACCAATCTTACATTAATTTTAAAAATTATTTGTACATATTGAATTGTTGGTGCATTAAAAATATGTGTTGTTAAACATTCCTGTAAAAGGAGAACTACTTTCAATACAAGAGATGGCATTACTGATAAAATAGTAAGAAAATATTGTATGACATCAATAATATTGTATCTGATATATTCTTCGGGGCCAGGTAGGAGATTTAGCACAACTTATTTTAAACAGTATCAGTAACTGACAATAAGAATACGTACTAGAAATATTAAACAAAATTTAGTTTTGAGTATGAATTTAGTGAATTTATTGAGTATGAATAAACAAAATTTAGTATGACCGTGTAATAAGGCATCATTGCTATTCTCATTGCTGTTCAAAAATCCTTATCTTTAGTTCCCAAACACATTCAATGTTTTCGTTAAATATATTTTAATCAAATTAGTTGATATAGTACAAAGATTTTTATACTGCTCCCAACCAATGGTCTGTAGTTGTGGTCAACACCTATATATTCTGCTCCAAAGCTTTTAGCCTCAGTATTTTAATTTATTTTGTTATTTAGTTTATTTAGTAGGTAGGGAGTTCCTATAGCAAAAGGAAGGATATACATGTTTAAAAATAAATAAATAAATAAAAAATATCCTAGAAATTTGTTAGGTCATGGTTCTGTCTTGGTACGGTGTACATTCAGTTATTTAAGTACATAATAAAAGTAAAATATTCATCCTAATATAACACTGATATGGTAATTGTGTTTATCTTTTACTTTTTTTTTCAATTATGCAAAGCATTCAAAAGAAGTTATGTGCAAACCAACTTGACCCATTTGAAAACTTGCATTCTTTGCAAGGCACAAGCAGAAAACTCTTTCTCTGGACTAAAACAGTTTTGCACAATCCTAGTAAATCTTCAGCAGAGGAAATGGCATTATTATAAGAAATAGGGCAACACATGTGGGTTGTTTAAAGAATATCAGGGAGCAGTTTTTAATACTCTCATTTGCAAATTGCCATCTGTTTAATCCTGATCTGGTTGTGCAGCTAGCGTATGTTAACCCTATTCCTGGAAAAGATACGGCCTTTAGGTTCAGCGATCCAGTGGCTAGAAGTCCATCAATGTTCTAAAGAGTTTGCCATATGTTAACTGAACTGTCTTGTGACCTCTGCAATTTTAAACTTGTTCTTTCTCATTCCAGAATTCAGAACATGAAATAATAGGTTTAATTTACATGATGGCAAATTCCAATTTGAATGTCAGGAACAGATTACCTTACAATAAGAGTAGTTGGACTGTGAAACAAATTATACAGAGAAAGATTGGGGGTTGGAGGCTAGATGTATGAATGCATCTGGATTCCTGAAGTGAGCAGGGAAATGGACTATAACTTAAATGCATAATTTCAATGGCCCCTTTGTTGCGTAATTTTAAGGATCAGACTCAATAAATGATTCAAGAATGAAGTATTCAAACATAACACTATTTATTTACAATAGGCATTCTATATTCTCTGAATGATTGTAGATAGAAGCAAGGAGGAGGTGCATACATCCCCTTTTATATTAACAAGGCGGAGTAAAGGATGGGAGTGGTTACATATGAATATATTAAGGGAGGAAGAATAAATTAACCCCTGATACCCCATGTATATACAATTCCCCTATTAGAGAATAAGGCATTTACTTGTGACAAATCCCCCTCTAAATGCCGATTCGATATACAGCAATAATTACATTCAGATTCAGAACAATACAAAACTTGTAATTTAGAAGTTAAATATTTGTGTTGTTTAGATGGCAAAGGCTTAGTCAATATGTCAGCTATTTGTTCTGATGTTTCGCAGTGAACGGCTTTAATAAATCCATCTTGAGATAATTGTCTTACGTGCTTAAATTTGATATCTATATGTCTGGATCTTTGACCAATAGCATCAGATCTAGATATCTCAATAGCAGCTTTGTTATCTTCATGTATGATAAATGGTAATGAAGGATTTTTCCAAATATTTGATAATAAATCATTAAACCATACAAGATTGTTGGAGGCTTTAGACAAACAAACATATTCTGCCTCGGTTGTTGATGTAGCTACTAAATCCTGTTTTCCAGTATACCAGTAGACTGGACAATCGTTAAGAAAAAATATATAACCTGATGTGCTTTTTCTGCATTTAGTATCACCTGCCCAATCCGCATCAGCGTAACAAGTGAGAATGGGCTCTTTAACATTATTAGGTTCCAGTAGTAGGCAGAAGTCTAAGCTGTGCTTTAAGTACCTTAATATTCGTTTAACGGCTTCCCAATGATACATTAACGGTTTGCTAACATACCTGGATAACAGATTGAGGGGTAAAGCAATATCAGGTCTAGTCCAATTAGAAATATACAAAAGGGAACCAATAACTGATCTGTAAAGTGTATTATCTTTAAATTCAGGGGATGATTCATCCATGTTTCTTAAGAAATCTGTCTGCATAGGAGTATCACAAGTCTTAGCATCATTCAGATTACATTTGTTTAGGAGTTCTATAATTTTATCTTTCTGAGAAAGTTTAAATCCTTTTTTGGTTTTACTGATTTGAACTCCAAGATATTTATTTACCTTTCCCAATGATTTTAAAGAAAAATGTTCATTTAGTTTTGTTACAAATGTATCTCTTTTCTCTTTATGTTTACCGATATATAAAATATCATCCACATAAATTAACACAAATTCTAGAGAATCACCCTCTTTTTTGACAAAGAAACAGTTGTCTGCAGTGGTGGCATTGAAATTCATAGTTTTGAGTACGTTGACTAAACATTCATACCAACGTTTGCCAGATTGCTTTAATCCGTACAAACTTTTATTCAATAACCAAGTTTCATTTTTGTTTGTGTATTGGCTATGAGGTGCTCTTACATATATCTCTTTATCAAGTTTTGCGTGTAGATACGCAGTCTGTATGTCATATTGAAATACATCAAGGTTAAGTGCAGATGCTATAACTAAAGCTGTCTTAACACTCTCAGTCCTTACTGTGGGAGAGTATGTGTCTGTGTAATCCTCAGGATATTTTTGAGCATAACCTTGTGCAACTAATCTAGCTTTATATAATGTGTTGCCTTCTTCCAGATTTTTAATTTTGAATATCCACCTGGTGCCTATAATAGTTTTGTCCTTAGGTGCAGGGGTAGGTGTAAATACACTTAATTCTCGTAAACTGTCCATCTCTTTGGCCATGGCTAATTCCCATTTTTTTCTTTCTTCAATGGGGAGCTTTAATACTTCCTCGTATGTGTTTGGTGTTGTTGCTTCATTATTCATGTACATTATGTAATCCTTGTATTTGCTTGGCACTTGATTTCTGTTACATCTGATTGTTTTTTCTGGTTTGCTATCGTTATCGTGTAGGTATCTTGCTTCCTTTTTTGTTAATGAATCTGTTTTTATTCTGTGGTGACTATTTGTCCATGTTTTATTTTTGTTTCCATGTGTGTTGTGATTGAGTTCTTCTCTATCTATTTTATTTTGATGCTCAGTGTCTAAATTTGTGGTTGGGAATATTTCATTAAGATGTATTTTAGACCAATTGGCCTGTTCATGAAATACAGCTGTTCTAGAAATTATGAATTTGTTGTTATTATCAATAAATCTGTACCCTTTTGTGCCTGTTTCGTATCCCATGAATCTAAGTCTTCTGGATACGTTCTCTCCTTTACGCCTCAATTGTTTTGGTATGTGTACATCCGCTGTGACTCCAAATATGTGCATGTGTGCTATTTTGGGTTTTCTATTGTACATTAATTCGTATGGCGTTTTGTTTATGATGCTGGACCAAGTTCTATTTTGTGTATAATTGGAATATAGTAATGCTTCTGACCAGAATTGTTTTCCTAAGCCAGCATCTTCTAATGTACACCTAATCATGGTTTGTAGTGTCGAGTTCTTTCTCTCTACCACTCCATTTTGAAATGCAGAGAAAGGGCTAGATGTGAAGTGTAGCATCCCTTTGTTTTTTAGCCATTGGGAGAATTCTTTTGACATGAATTCAGACCCCCTATCTGTCATGATTTGTTTTATTTTAATATTATGTTGTGTTTCTACACGTTTGTAAAACTCTTTAAATTTTTGAAATGTTTCATCTTTGTGTTTCAAAGTGTAGACAAATCCGTAACGACTATAGTCATCTACAATAGTCAGAAAGTATCGTTTTCTATATGTGATTGATGGTGTTAATGGACCAACCAGATCCATATGTACCAGATCAAAAATTTGATTAGTTGATCTTGTTGCCTTTCTTGGCTTGGGATTAGTTCTGAGTTTTGTGGACTTACATACTGAGCATTCCAAATAATTTTTACAATTTTTTATTTTAACACCTTCAGCATGTTCAATCATTTTTTGTACTACAGGAAAACTAGCATGTCCCAATTTTCTATGTAAAATATGTGCACATTCATCGTGGATTGGTTTTCCAATTGTAGGTTTTTTGTTATTGAATGTGTCATTAATAGATGTGTCTTTGTGGTTATGAATTGTTTCATGTTCCTCATTATCACTATTGCTATTGTCTTCATTTTCTATGTTAGTGTCATCTTCCATGTTAGAATCAATATTGTGTAACCATTTTTCTTTTATGACTAAATATGGTAGACCCCCTTTGATAATCACACTATCCAAGCTTGTTTTGTTTTTCTCTAGTGTTGCTTTTCCTTTTGAGAATACTATATTTATGTCAGAATCTCTACTTAGTTTTATTGCACTAAGTATGTTATGAGGTATTTCTGGTATTAATAATACCCCCTCTATTTTTCCTAGACCGGGTAAATTTACATTTCCTCTACCAATAACTTGAACTTTTTCTTGATTGGCTACCTTAATTACAAATTTATCTTCTATAAAGGAAGATAATATATTCTTGTTATGTGTTGTGTGATTAGTTGCCCCAGAATCAATGAGCCAATCATTATCCCCTGAATGTTGTATGTTAGTTATATTATGTTTATCTAATCCATTTAGTGATCCAGACTTTCTATCTCTCGAATTATCTCTGCCCCCTCTATGCTCTCTATAATTAGGTGAGTTTCTATATCTATATCTATCAATGGATGATTGTCTGTTATGGTATCTGCTTCTATAGTCATGTTTTTGCCTTTCTCTAAGAAATTTAGGACAATCTCTTCTACAATGTTCTTTGGATCCACAATTGTGACATTCAATTGATTCTCGATATTTTTCTTGAAATACTATTCTCTTACTTTGTCTATGTTCTATGTGATTATTATAGCGACTCCTTCTTGAATTATCTTCAGCTATTAGCTTATTTGATAAATTCTCTATGGATAAGTATCCTAAATTAATTGTGTCTAAATGTGATATGTAGTTATCCCACGATGGGTCTAATGAATTAATGATAACACTTTTCATTGTTTGATCTGAAATTATCTCTCCCCTTAAATGTAGCTCTGCTCTGATTTTGTTTAGAGATATCAAATGTTCACTTATAGTAACCCCAGGTTTTATCCTAGCTGAGAAGAAATCTTTAGACATTCTTGTAGTGGTTGCTATACTTTCACTATGAAACAATTTAAACATGCATTGAATAATTTCTGAGACAGTCAAGTTATGCTTAATACTATGGTACATAGCAGGAGATATACTAGATATTAATAAGTAGAATGCTCTGTGGTGCAGGCAGTCCAATTTTAGAGTCCAAGGCCTTTTGGGGGGGTTAGTTATAAAGAATAATAAGTTCTCTTTTAGAAAAACAACCTGAAGTTGTTGACACCATTCCTGCAAATTAATACCATCTATTCTCAGTTTTGGGAAATCATTGGGCAAGTTCCCAATATTATTTGTTCCATTACTTACAACTGGAGGTAGTCCGTGATCTTGCAAATGTTGATAGTTGCAGAATGGTGTGGGTATGCTTGCAATGAGTCTGAATGGTTCTCTCTGCTCTTCATGTCCTCCATAGTTGTCTGCGTGTGTTTGCGCATGCGCGTTGCTCATTTCGCTTCTGAAGCTGTCGGGAGAGGTTCTCGATGCTGCAGCTCCCTCGTAGTGTTCTTCTTCCGATGACTCGGTCTCCGGTTCGATCTTGGGTGTCCAGGTGACGACTGGCGCTTGTTTCTTTTCGCTGAAATAGTTCTTGTTGAGGTCTCTGGTTCCTGGAATCGTCTGTGGCGTGGGGGAGTATTTACAGGGTTCTCTGGGTTCAGGCGTCGGTGCTCTCGTCGTTTGGATAGGAGCGGGTAGATTCTGAGATGTTTGCTTGCTTGCTTGTCTTTTCTTTATTCCTTGATTGCTAGCTTTTGTTGATTCTTTTGTAATTCTTAATTTTGGACTGAATGTTGCAAAGAGAGTTTTCATTGCTGATTCTATTTGCATTTCGATTGAAGTTTCTTCGATGTCTGTGTCAGATTCTTCTGAAGAGTAGATTTTTTCTTTTTTGCTTTTTGCATTATGTAGGGCTTTTCGTGCCAGACATTTTGAATTCTGTTTTCTGATTGGCTCTGCTTCGCTCATCTTAGTGGTCTGTTGAAACCAAGATGGCTGCCATTCAAAATTTTGTGTGGGACCGTTAGTCTTCTTTTTTGTTATATTCTTATCTACAGGCAATTCGCTCACCATTTTTAGTTCTTTAGATTCATCTGTTACGATGTGTTTTTCTCTCGCTGCTCCGCTGTTTTTTATGATGTCTTGGAGGTTCGCGATGAGATTTTCGTCATCCTTTTGGCTTTTCAAAAGTCTCAGTATCTCTGATCTGAGTTCATTGTTTTCTATCTCGTTCTCTTCCTGGTCATCAGTTTCATCGATTATCTCCTCGTTGTCTGTAGTGCAGTCTTCAGATTCTTTTGTTATTATAGTTGTGGATTCATCTATCATTTCTTGATCCGTTTCCATCTCTTTATTGTGTGCCCTGGTGTTGGGTCTTTCTCTTTTGTTTCTGGAGTTTTCTCTCTTAGGCATATCTGATTTTTATTGAGTCAATCCAACCATCCTCTGCTACCAGATTGTTGCGTAATTTTAAGGATCAGACTCAATAAATGATTCAAGAATGAAGTATTCAAACATAACACTATTTATTTACAATAGGCATTCTATATTCTCTGAATGATTGTAGATAGAAGCAAGGAGGAGGTGCATACATCCCCTTTTATATTAACAAGGCGGAGTAAAGGATGGGAGTGGTTACATATGAATATATTAAGGGAGGAAGAATAAATTAACCCCTGATACCCCGTGTATATACAATTCCCCTATTAGAGAATAAGGCATTTACTTGTGACACCCTTTCCCCATTTTTCATTTTATCATTCAATGGGATTCATATCATTTGGCAATAATACAAACTACAAGGAGGCTGGTGTAATTCCATTGAACAAAACAGCTACTAAGGCAGACCCTAACCCTAACCCTTACCATAGCAGAAGCAAAGCTGGCAGTAAGTGGCATGTGCCCCATTTCACAGGTTCCATGAAGACAAAAACATCAAGGTCCCTCACACTTACTCTCACATTTATCTAACAAAACAGTCTCCACCAGAAGATTCCAATATTTGAATTGCCTCATTATTTCATGTGAAAATTGAGGTCAGTTTACAATAAAGTTTAATTCATTTTTAGCATTTCCCTTAATAAAAATAGATAAATTAAAAAGTGACCCAGTATTTCAGGTATATATGTACTCATTTTAGGTCTGGCTATGCTGAACTGCATATGGAAATTGCTTCCTATCCACCAGGGAATAATACATTAACAGCAAGGAGCGCCAAATGAAAGTCCAAAAGGCAGCAAAGCTTATAGTGTGGTATCACATGCCTGCATCACTTAGCAATGACAATCCTGGCAGTCATGATTGTCATCACAATGCCAAGGCAGGGATGAAATCTGACCAGTTCGGGCGAACCAGTAAATAATGCATGCCACCCACTCACCTTTCACCTTGGGTCGGGGGCCGGGGCCCAGGGATGCATCATTCCCCGAGGCCCTGGAGCCGCCGTCCACTCGCCGCCCGCTCACTGCCCACCTTGACTGAATCGGGGAATGCACCATTCTCCAGCTCCAGCCTTGCCCTGGAGCCGCCGTTCGCTGCCCGCCTAAATTGGGTCGGGGAATGCACCATTCCCCGGTTCCAGCTTTGCCCCAGAACAGCCACCCGCTTGCCGTCCACCTTGACTGGGTCGGATAATGCACCATTCCCTGCCTCAGGCCTTGCCCCGTTCTCCGCTGCCTGTTCGCCACCCACTGCCAGCTCTCCCTTTGCCACATGGCACGTCCTTACCTTCCTCCCACAGCTGGCTGCCAGGAAAGGCAAGCCAGAGTTGAGCTGTCACCGCTGGGCTCCCTGCCAGCCCGCATCTTGCCCCCCTTGTCGCAAGATGGCTGCAGCCATGGCCTCTTTTTTTGCTGTGCCTGGAGGTGCTTCTTGTGCCGAAAGATGCAGCAGCTGCAGGCTTCTTGCAGCAAAAGTTACCGGAGCCACTCCCCTTCTTGAATGCACAGCCAGTATCGCTGCCCTGTTCCATGGGCCAGCTGCGCACACGCACATCATTTATTTATTCATTCGTCAGTCATCAGCGGCAGCAAGGCAACGGTGTGCCTGTGAGTGGCCAGCGCATGGAACAGGGCAGCGATGCGGAAGCAAGTTCAAGAAGGGGAGTGGCTCTGGTAACTTTTGCTGCAAGAAGCCTGCAGCCACTGCATCTTTCAATGCAAGAAGGACCTCCAGGCACACCGAAAAAAAGAGGTTGCGGCTGCATGCATCTCACGACAAGGGAAAATAGGCAGAATAGAATTTTTAAAAAATTTCCTAGGGGTTCTGTGGGTGTGGCTTGGTGGGGGGGGTCATGTGACTGAGGGGGCCTGGCTGTGAATGACGTCAAGTTGGCCATGCCCACTCAGTCACAGGACCACCACCACGCCATGCCCACAGAACCGGTATGGAAAAACAAATAATTTCACCACTGCTGCATCCGCTGCATCTTTCGGCACAAGAAGCGCCTCCAGGTGCACCAAAAAAGACTGCGGCTCGCAACAAGGGAAAATAGGCAGAATAGAATTTAAAAAAAAATTCCTACGGGTTCTGTGGGCATGGCTTGGTGGGGGTGGGTCCTGTGATTGAGTGGGCATGGCTATGAGTGACGTTGTTGGCCATGCCCACTAAGTTACAGGACCTCCCCTCACCAAGCCACACCCACAGAACTGGTAGGGAATTTTTTTTAATTTTACCACTGTGCCAAGGCATATAGGTTAGTGAAAGAGAAATTGTGAGAATCCTATGTAAGGAGTACGAGGGAGCTGTAGGAGGGAGGGACAAGGAGGAGGGAAGAAAGCTGGGATGATTTACTGGAGCAGCTTGCAACCTTTCCTGCTGGTTTCCCCATTGACTCTGCTTGTGAGAAGCCAGCAGAAAAGGTTCAGAACTGTGACTCCCTATGACATAATAATCACAAGCTGGATCACAAGTGCTCATATTACAATCATGTGACCACAGAATGCTGGATAGCCAGAACTTCAAGGATTAATCATATGTCCATCTTTTCAGTACTGCATAACTTAAATGAATGAACGTAAACTGAAGAATACCTGTAAAAGATACCACATCACAACCATAACACATTCAGAAAATAATTTTATTTTTACTCTCTTTAAACAATACTCTCGCTGAAAAAGAATTTTATTTTCATATACTAAAAATTATTATTTATTTTATTTATTTATTTATTTGTTTTAATTTGTATACCGCCCTTCTCCAGAAGGACTCAGGGCGGTGAACAGCCAGAATAAAACAGAACATACAAAATTTAAAAACAGTTTAAAAATAATTAAATATTTTTGGCCACAATTTAAAACAACCCAATTAAAATCAATTAAATTTAACCAAAAACTGTGGGATCAAGCCAGCCCAGCTAGGTGAAATAAATAGGTTTTCAGGGCCCGACGAAAAGTCCGTAGGTCTGATATTGTACGTATCTCTGGGGGGAGGTTGTTCCAGAGGGCGGGCGCCACCACAGAGAAGGCTCTCCCCCTGGGGGTCGCCAGCCGACACTGTCTGGCGGACAGTACCCTGAGGAGGCCCTCTCTGTGCTAGTGTACTGGCCGGTGGGAGGCTATTGGTGGCAGAAGGCAGTCTCATAAATACCCCGGCCCTAAGCCATGGAGCGCTTTAAAGGTGGTCACCAAAACCTTGAAGCGCACCCAGAAGACCACCGGGAGCCAGTGCAGCTCGCGCAGGAGAGGTATCACATGGGAGCGCCCCGTCGCTCCCATAATCCCCGGCGTGGCCGCATTCTGGACCAGCTGGAGCCTCCGGGAGCACCCCAGGGGGAGCCCCATGTAGAGAGCATTGCAGTAGCCCAGGCGGCAGGTGACGAGTGTCTGAGTGACTGTGCGTAGGGAGTCCCGATCTAGAAAGGGACGCAACTGGCGTATCAGGCGGACCTGATAAAAAGCCCCTCTGGCCACGGCCATCATATGCTCTTCTAAAGACAGCCGTGCATCCAGAAGGACACCCAAGTTGCGAGCCCTCTCCGTGGGGGCCAGTGATTCGCCCCCAATAACCAGCGATGGCGCCAGCTGGCTATATCGGGACGCCGGAAGCCACAGCCACTCGGTCTTGGAAGGGTTGAGTCAGAGCCTGTTTCTACCCATCCAGGTCCGCATGGCCTCCAGGCACTGGGACATCACTTCAAGGGCATCGTTGGGGTGGCCTGGGGTGGAGATATACAGCTGGGTGTCATCAGCGTACTGATGGAACTCCACCCCAAAGCCACGGATGATCTCACCCAACGGCTTTACGTAAATGTTGAACAGAAGGGGCGAGAGGACCGACCCTTGCGGCACCCCACAAGCAAGGCACCTCGGGGTCGACCGCTGCCCCCGTCAACACAGATTGTAACCGATCAGAGGTAGTAGGAGACCCACCGCAAAACGGTGCCCCCCCACCGCCAACCCCTCCAATTGGCGCAACATGATACCATGGTTGATGGTATCAAAAGCCGCTGAGAGATCTAATAGGACCAGGATAGAGGAGCAACCCCTATCCCGAGCCCTCCAGAGATCATCCACCAATGCGAGCAATGCCGTTTCCATGCTGTGTTCAGGCCTGAAGCCGGACTGGAGCGGATCTAGATAGACAGCTTCATCCAGGTACTGTGGCGGCTGCCGTGCCACCACACTCTCAACAACCTTCGCAATAAAGCGAAGGTTGGAGACTGGACGATAGTTAGCCAAAATAGCCAGATCCAGAGAGGGCTTCTTGAGGAGGGGCCTCACCACCGCCTCTTTCAAGGAGGCCGGCAGGACAACCTCTCTCAAGGAAGCGTTCATAATCCTCTGGAGCTAGCCTCGTGTATCCTCCCGGGAAGCCAGCACCAATCAGGAGGGACACGGGTCCAATAAACATGTGGTCGCGTTCAGCCGTCCCAGAATCCTGTCCACGTCCTCGGGAGCCACAGGATCGAACTCCTCCCAGATAACGCTCTCAAGACCTGCCTCAATCATCCCGTCCGGACATACCCAATCAGTGGCCAGCCCTTCCCGAATCTGAGCAATTTTATCATGCAGATACTGCACAAAATCCTCAGCTCGACCTTGCAAGGGGTCATCCCGCGCTCCCAGATGGAGGAGGGAGCAGGTCACCCTAAACAGGGCGGCTGGGCGATTATCTGATGATGCAATAAGAGCGGAAAAATAGCTAGATTTTGCTGCTTTTATCACCACTAGGTAGGCCTTAATATGAGACCTCACCAGTGTTCGGTCAGATTCAGAACGTCTGGTCCTCCAACTGCTCTCCAGGAATCTTTTCTGGCGCTTCATCTCCCTCAGCTCCTCGGAAAACCAAGGAGCTGGTTGAGTTCGGTGCTGGATCAGAGGCCGCAAAGGCACAACTCGGTCCAAGGCCCCGGTGGCCGCACTATCCCAGGCGGCCACCAGGTCCTCAGCCGAGTCATGAGCCAGAGTCTCAGGGATTGGCCCAAGCTTCATCTGGAACCTGTCAGGATCCATCAGGCCCTGGGGCAGAACCACCTAGTTGGTTCCGCCTCCCTGCGGCGGGGTGTAGCGGTTAGAAAATCTAGTCGAAGGAGTGAGTGGTCAGACCATGACAAGGGTTCAATGACTATATCCCCTATATCAAGGCCACTCGACCACTGACCAGAGATAAAAATTAAGTCCAGAGTATGCCCGCCTATGTGAGTGGGGCCATGAATTAACTGAGTCAGGTCCATGGCCATCATGGAAGCCATGAACTCCCGGGCCACCTCAGACGTTTCGCCGATGGATGGCAGGTTAAAATCCCCCATGACCAAAAGCCTGGGGGTATCAACCGCCACCCCGGCTATGACGTTGAGATTGTATTCTCTATTAAATTAATAGAGAATTAATAGAGAATTAATTGTATTCTCTATTAAAGCAGTTTTTTATTAAATATTTACTAAACATTAAACAAACTCTTTTACATTAGAGCATCCCATTCTTTTAGAACTGGGGGCATCTTCTACTTTTTGAGATTAAATCATTGGCATTCAAAGTGATTGCTTTAGTAAATATGGCCACAAACCAAATATCCACTTGCCAAAGGAAAACTACTGAGCTTGTTTCCCATCCAAAGCTCTCTGGTCTCCCAGGATGCTGAAATTCTTCAATTTGTTTCTGCATTTTTTATAAAAAGGAAGATGGCATTCTCCTAAAATAAAGCATCAGTCTGCAGCCACTATCATGGATTTCAATAAATAAGTTAAATACAAAACTCAGAAGCATTTTCAGAGAGATTTTCCTAGAAGCTAGAAAGCTGTATACATACCTGGTTACATCATTGCAGTTAAAGAGTAAAATTTAGTCAGGTGTCTGCCATATGGTAACATAAATGTCTGATCCTTGGCAAACAGTATTGTTAAGAATATTCTTGGCTCATAATCAATGTTGTGGGTTATTGAGCAGAGTACCCTTTGAGTAAACGCATGAAAAGTAACTGGGAGTGGTTGTGAACAATCACAGTTAACATACAAACACACTGAGTTGTTGTAGTCTTTTACTTTTAGAAAAAAGTAAAGCAAAGTCCAAAAACAATCCAAGTCATACACAGATAAGACGAGAGTTAAAAAAATCAATCCAGGGATATTTCAAATACAAACTCTTCTTACAGTTGTAGTCATACACAATAAAACAGTTCTTCTTGAGTTTCAAAACAGGAACAAGTTCAATATAAAACATTCAATAAATAATAGAAAGCAACATTTAGCTATGATCAAACAGTGATCATGCAGAGAGATCAGGTAGAGAGTTACAGCAAATAAGCAGGTAAAATGGTGTAGTATCCACACAAGCCATGATCCTGACTTCCCTTAAGTACATTGGCTACAGAGCTTAGCCAATCAGGATACAGGATGATGCAATACAGTCTTAAAGCAATATAATACCTTTCTGACTGCAAACATACAGTGTTGGTTTATATATTGCCTAACCAACTAGTTAGACAAATAACCATTTCCTAACAAGTATGTATGCATCTTGTTGGATGCATACATATTCTAGATTATAATGGCATGTTACTTGCAACAACAATCTGATTATTTAAAATCTGCTGAATTTGCAAAATAGAAAAATTATAATCAGTTACGGGCATGAGCCATTTTTCTTCAGCCACTTTTATCCGATAATGCAATTCAAGCACCTTAAACAGATGGGAACCAAGAAATGCCAAGTTTGTAGACTAGCCTTGAAGTTGCAAAAGAATCCCACAAAAGGCAGTGCCCAGTACAAGCTTGAGTTGGAGAACCTACAGAAGAATGCTGAGGTGGTATTTTACTTTGGATAATATAGCACATTAATCAGAAGAATGATTACATAGATGCAGTGTCTGGAAGAATACCATTTAATTTTTAAAAATTAGTTTTTTAATTAAGTTACAAAATACAAGTCAGTTTACAATCAAACTACAAAGCATTGTGATTATGCTGTAAAAACACCTCTCCTGGATCAGTATCAAAATATTAACAGTCAAAAATGCAAATGACACATTTTAATGAGGTATTCTATTAGTATATATAGAGTTATTCAAGAAAAAATATTTATTTTTAGGATAAAACACTATAGTTCACATTATTGAACAATAAATTATTTACATTTTCAACTCTCTGTGCAAGTTAAAAGTCAACATTTAGATATCACTGTTGGTTAGTGTACATTGTTCAAACTATCCCATGAAATAGTAGTAATAGTAGAAATAGTATGGGTTCATCATTGCTTTACTTCATGTTACACACAAATTTCAAAATGTGATTTGTCGTACATAAGCATCTTCCAGTGGCAATCCCAAACTGAATTCTTGACAACAATTCTCACAAACAATTACAAATTGATCCATTATCCCCAGGATATGCCAAAAGTACTCCCTTACCCTTACTTTAAAAATCACTGTTCTACAGAGTTTGGTGGCTTTACCACTTAAGGAATCCCACAAGATATTTGAAGCAAGGTGGGTGGGGCTTGGATTCTATGGTATTTCCTCCACAAACAAGTTTAGGGTGGGAAATTATAAAGCTAGTTCTTGACTTACAGCCATTAAGTTAGCAGCCATCCAAAGTTAAAAAGGCGCTGAAAAAAGTAATTTATGACCTATAATCCTACATAAAGTAATAACATAGTAAATAAATTCCAGCAGTTTTGTGAATGTGTAAACAAAACCAAATAAGCAATTGTCCAATAGTCCAAATAAAGTAGCACAATCTGCAAAGATGACACATAGATGGCAATGCTAAATCAGCTATTTTTGTGCCAAACAGTTGATGAATATTTTCAATTTTGGATACTCCTGTTCAAATTCTTACTACACATTTACCCTAGGTGGCTAAACCTCTTCATGGTATTCTTATAGTAACTATGATTTGTCTTAAATTAAACATAACAAAAGCGCCTCCAGGCGCCTCTTCTTCCTAAATCTTGCACTATTAACCAAAATGAAGAAGGAATTGAACATATTCTATTAATAGAATAATTTACATTCATTACATTGTCACTGTGGCTACTCTGTTATAGGAACTTCATAAATGGGCAGTTAACTCTTCTATGAATATTACACCAATCACCACCATCACCACCACTATCCTATCCCATCTTGTGCTACAATTTCAAGCATGTTTTTACACACACAGACACACACAAATCACCATCATAGATTTTAAGCACCAATAGATAGATGTCACATATTAATTTTATTTTTTATTCACTTTATAGGATGTTCTATTAGTTCAGGTTTTGTGATAATAAAATACTAAAGAACAAAGCTGCAAGTTGTTTGTGACTTAAGATACCCAAGGAATTAATTTTATGCTGGCATATAGTGTACTGTAATTAGAAATGGCTCTCTGCATTGTGATTAACCTAGTAACTATAGTAACCAAAGCAGAAGAAAATGAGCAAAGTAAGACTAAGCTAGCAAAAATCCTTTATTAATTTATTTCAATATATGCAGAAATATATCTTTGGATTTATATATAATATTAGACATTATTGTTAGTATTATGGTTTGTCACACAGTCAGTTAGCCAGATGGATTTTTCATTTTTATGCATCTATCAAGTCCCCAAGGATCTGGGATAGACAGATGTTGTTGTTTGATGTGTTAAAGATATGGTCCCAAGATGTAAGCTGTTCCAAGCCATCCTCATCAAGTTCTTCCCAAGAACCTAGAATATTGTAATGCATTGTTGTAATATATGTGTGAATCCAAGCAATGTGGCCTTTTGCAATTCAGATGGAATTTTTGTCAAAGAGCAGATTTTCTAAGTGCCGTCCAAGATTTTTTTGTATGGACTCATTATGGTTTGGTCACAGAGTCAGCCAGGTATTTAGATTGGATTTAGCGTTTTTGTCTATCTGTCAAGTCCTTCTGAAGAGACCTGGGATAGACATTGTATAATTATTTGAAGGATTTGAAAGAAAAAAGAAAACAGATTGTTCCTGCATATTAAGGTAACCATTGCAAGGTTTATATCAGAACATGTCAACCCTAAACATGTCTAAAATGTTATAAGTATACTACCTTTTAATTAAAAATGCCACATTATTTTTTGTAGTTTTCAAAGAGCAAAATAGACATTGGACCAAGGGCCCTCTCATTTGTCAAAAAAGAATATTTGCTGTTGCTATATTTTCTACAGAAATATGTTAAAATAAAGAACTGAAATATAGTATAATATGAGAATTCCATATGAGTGTGTGGTAGTTTTGAAGGGGAAGGGGATAAAATTATAACCAGCTACCTGAAAATAATCTTTGCAAATCTGAATTATATATTTGTATATAAATTCAACTTTAAACAACATGAAGGATTTATGAAATAGCTATGAGTATCTGTTAATAGATAGGATGTTGATTTATTTGAAAAAAAAAATCGTGAGAATTATAGAGAAATTAAATGTATGGATGAAAACTTTGAAAGTTTGGATGAAAACTTTGAAACTTTGAAAGCTGGTGTTACAGGAAATGGTTACCGAAATGCCATCTTTGTTTTTTCAAAAGCAAAAGTATTTGGGCATGCCATAGAAATATTTGTTGGTTCATCAAGAACATTTCTTCATTTATGTGAGAACAAGTTTTATGTCTTAAAATTTAATCAAATGCAGACATAATTAGCTTGTTTTAATTAAAAACAGTATTATTCAAGGTTATCCCAAGTACCCTAGGAACTTGTATATATGTCAAATTGAGATGCACATTGATTTCCCAAAGCAAGCGTATTCTCATTCTCTCGTTCTTCTCTTTCTCCCTCTGGAATGGGAAGCAAACCTTTAAAAGAGACTTATTGCTTGCTTCTTATCTTCTCAGAGGACTTGAGGAATGCTGGACAAAAATCTCAATGGTATTTCACCTAGTAGTGCTGAACTTAGAATTAGTAAGCAGCAGTCTGAGCTACATACTCAGCTAAGCATTTCAATGAATCAAATATGTTGAATGACTCTTTAATTATTGCATCATACCTGCTGAGTAGCTTATAGAGAATGAAGGCCATATAGAAGGAAAAGTATCCATCCACATTTGAAAAGGTCGACCTTTTAAGAAGTTCCATTGTAGGAGCAAGGGGATATTGCTGAAGGAGTAGACTCAGGTCAAATATACAAATCCTTGTATATTAATCAGAAACACACACACATATACATATACATATATACATACGTATGTATGTATGTATGTATGTATGTATGTATGTATATGATAAAAGATACATGATCAGTATATTATAAAGGTTGTTATTGGAGGAAAGTGCTCCCCGAAGTGATATATTCAGATATGCATATTGTTCTTTTTATTTTTTTTTATTGTAACCAATTTGGAAATTGGATGAAATGTAAGACTGGAATATGAAGAAGTAAGTGAAACTAAAAATGCCAATTTTGTCTTGGTTTAGAAGTTAGTTTTTCTTAATTCCTATTCTAATAAGTGATGCTGCAACTAGTTAGGCAAGACAGCCTTATGGTTCCCAATTTAATTCATTTTTGTACCTGGATATTTGACTCTATTGTTTTAAAATGGATTTTGAAATATTCATACTAAACCTCCTTAACATGTAAGGCTGCATGGTTGCTAAGCTACACCTTCTGTTCTTAAGATGTTCACAGTGTATTGTTAAATTCTGTGTTTTTTATTTTAGTTTAGCTTTAGGCAAGAGAAAATAAATTTCTCTTCAAGATAAGTTAAAGAGAAGCGGCTTTAGAGAGATAGGTTTTCTAAGGTTGCTAACATACTTAATCAAATATTAGAGTAAATCCCGAAATTGAAAAGAAATGTTGGGTAAGCATCCAAATGAGCATATGCGTTGTAATAATAAATAGATTCAATTAGACTCACTTAGATTGGAAGAAAGCAAGCCAGGGTAACTAAAAAACAAAAACCAATATGACAGGGACGGTGCACAGTAGCAGCAGCAGGGGGAGGGAATGGGTTCACGCACTCAACCTAATCCCGTGCATGCACAAATGTATGCATTTGCCAGCATGTCAGCGTTCTGAGTAACACACCCAAAGAAATCAGAACTCCGAGGCAGGTAAGTGCCTCAAGGAACATGTTTATCGGATACATCATATCGGCATGGCAAGTGAAACCAACTCTGAGGTTTCCCACGTTAATAGCATAATTAAAAGAGTAACTATTTCCCTCCCCAAGTGTCCCAAGTCACATTGTCCAATTAAAACAGTTGGTGGGCTCCCTGGTCACTCTTCTCCTCCTTCAACTGCCACCTGCTGGGATGAGCTTGATTCTCATGGGAAAGCTCATTGTTTTTTCTATGAGTCTACCTACTTCCCCTGCCCCAGAGTAAGTGGCAACTATGAAGCAGCAAAAGATGGCTTCAGCCAGGTTCGATTCAGAATTGACACAGCACTTGCATGGTCCAGTTCCCAATGGGCTGCACCCCGGTAGCAATCCGTGGCCTAGGGGTTGGGGACCCCTACTCTGTGTGATTGTAATTTTATAATGGAGAAGAACAGGCTCTAGTCTTATATCCCTTACTGCTGATTTTTGCCCATTCATGCGTTGTTGGGGATATTTATGTAAGGAAAGCAATTTTGTATGTGTGGATGTCTCTGAGGTTTGGAAACCTAACTATATATCTGTATGTGATGGAATGCAATAAGGAGTGAGATTCCCATGAATGTATTCCAAAGGAGAAAGAGGCACCTTAGTCATAGCAAGAAAGAGGGTGTATGTATGACAGAATGGACGTTGTCTTACCTGAACGTCCCTTTTCTGGGCACTGTGTACACTATCCAGGAATGGGTTAATGCTTCAGCCTTTGGCAAACAACTGAGTGTTAAAAAAATACTAAAAATAAGGACTTCCCCTTTCCCCTCTGCCTAGCCACACCCCCACTCCCATGATTCCCCAGTCTGAGCGAAGGTGTGGCGAAAAGGACAACCAGTGACACGACCATGATGAATTAATAACCATAACTTTATTAACAACAAGTTTCAACATGTTCAAACTGAGAAACGGGGAAAAAAATTCCCACCGGGCAGGAAGCCCAAAATATACGGGCGGGACTGGATAGTGTACGCAGCGCCCAGAAAAGGGACGTTCAGGTAAGACAACGTCCATTTTCCTGTGCGCTGCTCCCACTATCCAGGAATGGGATATACCCAAGCTTAAATCTCCTGGGCGGGGGGCTGACTGCCCGCTGGGTCCATTCCAGTCACGACCCGCTGGAGCACTCGGCGACCGAATGCCGCCTCGGCTGAATCATAGGTGTCAATCTTGTAGTGCCGGATGAAGGGCGACACGGAGGACCAGGTTGCTGCTCTGCAGATATCAGCAACAGAGGCCTGAGTAGCCCAGGCTGCCGAGGTGGCCGCGCTCCTAGTTGAGTGGGAAAGAATGTTGCCTGGTAGAGGCTTGGAGTTCAAGTCATAAGACAGCTCGATGCAAGCTCTGATCCATCTGCTAACCGTGGGGGCTGAGATCTTCTGGCCCATGGACGCCGGGTTGAAAGAGACCAGGAGGGCTTCTGTTCGACGGAAGGCTGCCGTTCTGCTTATGTACGTCTGGATCGCTCGCCGGACATCAAGGGTGTGCCAGCGTTTCTCCCTGTGGTCCTTTGGTGATGGGCAGAAGTCCGGCAGAATGAGTTCCTGGGCTCGGTGGAACCATGAGTTCACTTTGGGGATAAAGGTCGGGTCCAGCCGGAGGACCACCAAGGAGGTTTTGAAAATGCAGAGGTCTTTACGCACGGAAAGTGCTGCTAATTCTGAGACTCGTCTTGCTGAGGTGATCGCTAGGAGGAAAGTCACCTTGAGAGTCAGGTGTTTGAGGGTGGCTAAGTCTAGTGGTTCGAAGGGAGGGCCTGTCAGGGCCTGTAGGACTAGAGACAGATCCCAAGAAGGGTAACGGTGTACCGTTGGTGGGTGCAAGTTTGTTGCCCCGTGCAGGAACTCCCTGATACGCGGGTGATGTGATAGAGTCCGGTATGGAGCGCAGGAAACGACCGTCGATAGGGCTGCGGTCTGACGCCTTAGGGTCGCTGGGGCCAGCCCTTTGTCTAACCCAGACTGTAGGAACAATAGAATGTCTTGAATCATGGCCCTGGTGGGATCCACATGGTGCACGGCACTCCAGCTGCAGAAGGCCCTCCAGGAGGCCTCGTAGATACGAGTTGTTGATGGGCGTCTGGCCGCCTGAATAGTGCTGACGATGCTGTCAGGTAGATTGTCCTTCTTTAAGATGACCCGCTCAAGTGCCAGACGGCTAATTGGAGCCACTGAGGCTCTGGGTGGTTGACCTCGCCTTGGCATAGTACAATCTGATGGGGTGGAATCACCCATGGTTGCTCCACCGACAGTGCCACTAGGTCGGCGAACCACGGCCTTCGAGGCCAGTTTGGAGCCACCAGGAACAGGTCGGCCTTCTCCGCCAGTAACTTTCGGATCAGGCGAGGGATCAACGGTACCGGAGGGAAGGCATACAGAAGGCCCGCCGGCCACTTGCAATGGAGGGCATCGTGGTCCTCTGCTTGTGGTGTCGGGTAACGAGACACGAAACGAGGGAGTTGGGCGTTGGTTGGGGACGCAAACAGGTCCACCCCGGTCTCCCGAATCTGGAGGCTAGCTTCCTGAAGAGGTGGGGGTGGAGCTGCCATTCCGCCTGGTCTATCGTTGTTCGGCTTAGCCAATCTGCTCTCGCATTGGCTGACCCTGAAATGTGGTCTGCCCTGATCGAGAGCAGATGCCCTTCCGCCCACTCGAATAGGGCCTCGGACGCTAGCATCAGGCTGCGAGATCTCGTGCCTCCCTCTCTGTTCACATGCGCCTTGGCCGAGATGTTGTCTGTCAGGACCAGAACGTGTTGGTCCTGAACTGTGGCCTGGAAGTGGCACAGGGCTAATCTGATCGCCCGGAGCTCCAGCAGGTTGATGCTGCTGTGTTGTTCGCTTCTGGACCACTGACCTTGTGCCACCCCATTGAGGTTGGCTCCCCACCCCCGAAGACTTGCGTCCGTGGTGAGGACCAGTCTGTCCGGTTCCAAAAAGTCTGAGCCCTTGAGGATTGAGGTGGAAGTCCACCATCTGAGGGAGAGACGCACCCTGGTGGGGAGTTGAACCTTGCGTTTGGAGTTGGACCTCCCCGAGCGTTGGAACGGAAGGAGAAACCACTGGAGGGCCCTCGAGTGTTTGCGTGCCCACGGAACGATGCCGAAGCAGGAGACCATCTTCCCCAGTAGGCACGATAGTTGCAGAAGAGAGGCCTTCCTTCCTGACAGAATCTGAAGGGTCAGTTGCTGGAGGCTCTGGACCCTGTCCGGGGATAAGAAGACCTGGCCCCTGGAAGAGTCTATCACTGCGCCTAGGTGGAGGATCCGCGTGGATGGTTGAAGGTGACCCTTCTCGAGGTTGATTGTAAAACCGTGGTTTCGAAAAGCTTCGAGGACTAGGTGTGAGTCCCTGGCCGCTTGGTCGTGAGACGATGAGAGTATCAGGATGTCGTCCAAGTAACAGAGGATTCGGACTGGGATGGTTCGAAGCCTGGCTGCCACCACCGCCACCAGCTTGGTGAAGGTGCGGGGAGCCGACGATAGTCCGAAGGGCATGGCCCGGTACTGGAAGTGTTGGCCTCCGTATTCGAACCTCAGGTACTGTCTGTGGTCCGGGTGGATAGGGACGTGGAGGTAGGCTTCTCGAAGGTCAACTGACTGGAGAAGGTCCCCCCGTCTCACCCCCATTAGAATAGACTGGAGCGAGTGCATTTTGAACCTGTGATAGCTCACAGACAGGTTCAACTTCTTCAGGTTCAGAATGACCCTCCATCCCCCCGAGTTCTTGGGGACTAAGAACAGGCTTGAATAGAACCCGGAGCCTTGGTGGGCTGGTGGTACTGTCTCTATGGCTCTGATGTCTCGCAGATGCTTTAATTCTTGGGACATTAGAGCTTGTAGCTCGGAGGACTGTGGGACCGGGCACCGCACGAAGCGCTGAGGCGGCAGCCCTGCAAATTCTATTGATAATCCTAATGAGATGGTGCGCCTTACCCACGAGTCCGATGTCAACCGGGCCCATTGTTGGTGAAAGAGATGTAGTCTTCCCCCTATGGGCCCCTCGGTCTTGGAGTCACTTCCCCCTTCTGGCGGGTTTGAAGCCTGCCCCCCGGAAGGGTCTTCTGGAATGTTGGTTCCTGCCCCGGTCTCGGAACTGCTGTCTGTCGTGTGATCTGTCGCCTCCCATGTAATTGGAGCGGTGCGGGAAGGACCCCCTGGGCCCTGGGCCAGGCCGAAAGGGCTGTTGGACTGGATACTCCGTTCTTGGCGGCGGTAAGCCGACGGCAGTACCTTCCTCTTGTCCTTGTCTTCCACGAGGACAGGATCCAGGGCTGCTCCAAAAAGATTCGGTGCTTTGTAGGGAGCTGAGGCCAGCTTCCATTTAGCTTTAAGGTCCGCTTTCCAGGGCCTGAGCCAGAACAGCCTCCTAGTCGTGACGGTAGAGGCTAGGGCCCTTGACGTGAACTTCGCCGAGTTCAGGAAGGCATCAGAGGCGTACTCGGTGGCCGCAATGATCTTGTTGATATCCTGTTGCAGCCTGGTGTCTTCTGGAGGAAGCCTTTCTTGCATCTGGCGTAACCAGATGAGGGCCGCTCTATTGAAAAAGGAGGTGGCTGTGGCTGTTCTGATCGCCCAGGCCACTGCCTGGTGTGTTTTACGAAAGGCCCACTCCGTCCTCTTCTCCTCCGCTTTGAGCCCGTCCAGTGCCTCTGTGGAAACTGGTGATGGGGATAAGAGCGCTGCGACCGGCTGGTCCACCATCGGGAGAAGTAACAGATCCTCTAGCTCCGGGGCTGAGCAGTAGAGTTTCTTGTCCAGGCTGCTCGGTGTAGTCTGAGAAGCCCGTTGCCCCCAGGCGTTTTGGATGACTTCAGAAAACAGCTGTGGACAGGGGATGCTGTCCTTTTCCTGTTTGGATGACTTGAAAAGGGCATCGTGGGGCCCCGCAGCAGGAGGTGGAGCTGGGTTCACGTCCCCTGGCACCCCCAGGTTAGTTGTAAGGCGTGCCTTGTGCAGGAGTGACCGAAACAGTGCCGGTCGGAAAAGCCCGGTGAAAGCGGGGGTGTCTGGGTTTAGCCCTTCATCCTCAGAGAACTCGATATCCTCTGGAGCGTCATCTGCTTGATCTGATTCCTCAGAAGAGGACTCGCGTGCTGGTTGGGCAGATGGCTTGTTTTGAACTCGATGATGATGAGACCCCTGGGCCTGTGCTGGAGGCATCGTCTGCTGCCAGCTGGCGGCTAAAAAGGATGAGAGGGCTGTGGAGAACATGGCTTGAAAGTCCATATGTGGTGGTGGTGGGGCCCCCTGCGTTTCAGCGCCCGGTGCTGGGCTGCGTGATGAGGCTGCAGGTGAGATAGGTGTCTCACTCCGGGTCGGAGCTGGAGTTCCGTCCATCTGGGGCCCCTTCTCTGTTAATACTGGGGTCACCGGGGTCTGCATTAAGTCAGTCCAGGTGGCCATCGCTGAGTCTGACTCCCTAGGCGTGGGCGGAGCAGTGCTTTGTGGTCTTAGGCCCCTGTTGGGAGACATAGCCAGCGCTTTTTGAGCCTTGGCGCACTGTCTCTTGAGCGCCTGGTGGCGTCTTTGGGCATCCTTGTCTTGGAAGGTCAGCCCCGTCCCTGATTTTGACCTGTGGCTGGACGCATCAGACCGTTTTTTAGTACTCTTTTTGGATGATTTGGCCCCCTTGCGAGGTGGGCTCAGCTCCAGATCAGGGTCTGATGAAAAGGGGAAGTCAGACATGATGACTGAAGGGAACCGGGCCACCCCCTTTCCTCTCTTGCCTTGTGATGGAGTGCTGGCTCTGAAGGTACTCCGATCAATCCGCCCCGGAAGGAGGGATAAGAGTAGCTGAGAGCCCGGAAGTCTCACCAGCTAACACTTATGGTAACAGGCACCGCTCTTAGGAGATTGCTGGACTGGGCTTCTAAGTGGCGATGCAAATTTAGGCCCCAAGATGGCGGCCCGCGTGGCTTCAAGATGGCGGGCGCCACGTGGTGCGGGGCTGGTGCCTGTTGGAGGCGACGGGCTTATGCTGGAGGCCCGAGGGTCCAGCCAGCTGCCGTGCCTTGCTTCCGCTTGCCGCGGATCCCTTGTTGGCCCGTGGGAGTTCCTGTAGCGCAGCGGCGGCTGGCAGAGCAAGCCGGGCGAACCGCGGCTGCTCGCTGCTCTTCCGGAGCGATCGGCGTGAATCCGAGCCGATCGCTCTCCTCTTCGCCCCACGCGGCCGCTGTTATTGAATTCCGGGGCTTCAAGCACTTTTGAAAGTGGCGCCGCCGCGGTGAGCAAGGGAGAAGCACTGTGTGGGCGGCTCGGCTTTCCGAACCCGACGCCCAGCTGATCAGCGCTGCCGCTGCAGGCGGCGATAGAAAAAAAAGAGGAACAAAAAGAAAAAGGAAGGCAGAAACCAAAAACAACACCGGGGAAAGGAAATAATCAAAAATAAAGTAAAGTCCTATGCGCCCCTGTGGCAGGGGATGAGAAAGAAAGGAAAAATAAAGAAATCCAGGAGACAAATACCTTTAAAAAAGCAGGAGCTCCCAAGACACACGTCAGCGTTTGCCAAGCAACTGAGCGAAGACTGGGGAATCATGGGAGTGGGGGTGTGGCTAGGCAGAGGGGAAAGGGGAAGTCCTTATTTTTAGTATTTTTTTAACACTCAGTTGTTTGCCAAAGGCTGAAGCATTAACCCATTCCTGGATAGTGGGAGCAGCGCACAGGAAAAAGAGGCCTCTTTCTGTCTTCACTTCCTGACAGTTCAGAATATATTGTAGATGCAGATAGCAGTGTTCAGTCTGGCAAAATTTTGTCTATAGGTATGAAACAATAAAAAAACCCAGCTTGAAAGAATCACCACTTGTATTTGTTGGTTTGGGTTTGGGGCTGACCAGAGAGAGAGAGACAGAGACAGAGACAGAGACACAGAGAGAGATAGTTATATAGATACAGTTATAATTTTATATATAGTTATATATAGAATCAATCTCTCTCTCTCTCTCCGTTCTTCCCTCCCTCTCCCTCTCCCTCCCTCTGTTTCCAAATGCATGAGATGAGAAAGTTGGAGACAGAAAGATACAGCACCACAACATATCATTTTAACATGAATGGAATCACACCAAAGTAATAGATTGGTTCTTTCTGTTAGTGGGTGTGTTATAGTTGTTTTCAAATTATTTGAAGTAGCTTCTATGTCCAATTATTATTTGACAGGGGTGAATCTATTTTATAATACTTTTTCATATAGGACTTGTACTTACTCTATATGTAACCATAGTTTCCTTCATTCTTTTCTTTCATGCCGACTTTTCTCACAATCTAATATTGACACTACTAAATAATTGTCTGTCCCACATTTAGAATTTCTCATTATCATTGTCCAACAATCAAATCAAGTTATTCTTTTCAATTTAAAATCATTCTCATGCCTGATTATGCATAAAAATACTTAAACCCACATTTTCACTGAATACATTATTCCACAATATTTGACCACCTTTATTTAGGTCCACTACATCCTTCCCTTTTTTTCTCAGATTCACAATAATAAAACATACCCATTTTTTTCTTTGATTTCATGTGGCAATTCAATTTCCGTATCATTTTTTTCCCTTACATTTCAAGTTGCAAATGTCCACATGCCATAGTTACTGAACTCTACAGATATTGAACTCTGCTTGCCATCATAGATTTGGTCAATTTATTCTTTCATAAAAGTCTTGTAATAAAATAGAGATATAAATTGATTTTAGTCATATCAGTGCCACTTGCTATATTCCCTTCTAACAATTTTGCATATTAACAGAATAGCAGAGTTGGAAGGAACCTTGGAGGTCTTCTAGTCCTAGCCCCTGCTCAAGCAGGAGACCCTATACCACTCCAGACAAGTGGCTGTTCAATCTCTTTTTAAAAGCTTCCAGTGATAGAATCACCCACAACTTCTAAGGCCAAGGTGTTACATTGGTTGATTGTTCTCACTGTAATTTTTCCTTAGTTCTAGGATGCTTTTCTCCTTGATTAGTTTCCATCCATTGCTGTTTGTCTTGCCTGCTGGTGCTTTGGAAAATAGGTTGATCCCCTCTTCTTTGTGGAGTCTCTGCAGATTTTACTCTGCTAGTCGTCGTCAACTCTACAGGGTGGTGCTCATTTCTGTTTGAAGACCATTGAGCCAGTGCTGCTCAAAGATATTTCTGTAGTCTGTAGGCATGACATCACGGGGTGTTGTTACCTTTCCATTGAAATAGTACCTATTGATCTACTTACATTTGCATGCTTTCAAACCGCTAGGTTGGCAGGAGTTAGGGTGAGGACAGAAAATCACCTCGCTGCATGGAATTCAGGTCTCAAACCTGGGCTAAAGGCTTTCCAGCCAATAAGCCCAGTATCTTAACTGCTGACGCTCTACGCCATATCTTCTTTGTGGCCAACCCTCAAATATTGGAGGCAGCCCCTTAAATATTGGAATTCATTACAAATATTGAAATACAAGTACAACCAAAATCCAGCTTTATGCTAAGCATGCTGACATTATTCTATACAAGTTAGGATCTCTCAGTCAATGCCAGTTAGGAAAAATAGCCTTAATATGACCTTATGTCTTTTAATATGGATGAAGTGAAAGGCAACATACTTTAAAACTCATAGACTCTCTCAAAGGATGTTACCAAATTATTGTCAATTAGGTGAGTGAAGCAAGAAGTTATGCATTTTGCTTCTCAGTCATAAAATTACATAGTATTTCATTCATATGGCCAAGTTAGAAAAAGGAGATGGAACAAAGTGACAAGGAGGTATCAGGAAATGATTTGACAGCTGGTTTAAGCTAACACTGAAATCATTATTTGTCTATTATTTATAATATTGATATTGTAGTGTGATTAGAAAACATACTACAGCTCCTTTTTATATATTATTATTGACTCAGCCTTCCATCCTTCCAAGGTCAGTAAAATGAGGACCCAGATTGCTGGAAGCAATATGCTGACTCTGTAAACCACTTAAAGAGGGCTGTAAAGCACTGTGAAGTGATATATAAGTCTAAGTGCTAATGCTATGAAATAGTTTTATTATGACTTATCTATAGAGTCAGAATCCTTGATGACACCAGAGGTTTTTCTTATCTAATGCCCTAGGAATATAGTCATTATCCCATTGATGGGCCAATTATCCAGGTCGTAAGTATCTAAATGTGCTTGGAACAAACAAATTAAATTACTTTTGCCCTTGAACCTATGCTACTTAATATAGCAAAAACTAATTAATTCATGGGTAACAAAACCTTAGCATGGGATAAAGGAACCCCATGATGAAAAGCCAAAACAGATGAAATTCAACTTTTGTTTCCCCAACATGTTTTTCCTCATATAAACCCATTTATATTAAGGCACAATTGATGAAAACTAGATTGTGACTTTATAATTCTATCAAAGATGCTAGTTAAATCTAGAATATCATGGATGGACCATTGATCTTAATAAGGGAAGGCAACTGTTAGCTCACACATACAGAAAATTTAATTAATTTAATTTAATTTAATTAATTAAATTTATATGCCGCCCCTCTCCGAAGACTCAGGGTGGCTCACAATACAAGTGTATTATGAGAAAAGTGAGAGTGAAGGTTGTTTAGCAATTAAGAGAAAACCCAATTCTACTACACTTTCATCACCAGAGCTCATTGGATTACTCCTTTTCAGCCCAACCTACCTCACAAGGTAATTGTGAGAAAAAAATTGGAGAAGGGAGTTCTATGTAAATGAATTTGTTCCTGGAAATGCAGAAAATAAATCTAATAAATAGCTAATTAAACTGAACTAAAAGGGAAAAGGCCTGGCTGCTACTATCCATGCAGGAAATCCAGATTATGTCTCTCTAGCCATCTCCTCTGCAACAAATGTGTGTTTCTCCTTTTTCAGTGAGAAAACAGACAATTAGTTGAGCTTATGCTGATTGCATTTGGAATTATCTGTGAAAAAGGATTTCCTTACTATGTTTCCCTGTACTTCTCTTTTTTTTTTTGTATCTATAGATTTGACATTATTAGTTTATGAGGAACTTTCTAATTATATGCTTCTCTATAGTCAAGATTCCTTAGCTACATAGCTACCTATTGTGTTCTAAGATTAACACAACGTTTTCTTAACTTCTATACCTACCGTGTTTTCCTGAAAATAAGACATGTCCGGATAATAAGACCAATTGGGCTTTTGAGCACACATGCTATAATAAGCCCCCCTGAAAATAAGCCCCCCAAAATACTTAGACGCCTGCGCAGCTGCCGTGAAAAGAGTATGAGGTAAGGAGGTGAGGCGGGGGGGGGCAAACAGTGGGGGAACATGCCCCACGTGCACCGGCCATCCACCTGGAACAGCCTCGCAGAAGCTAGCAAACCCTAGCTCACACACCCCTTCTCTTAGTGACAGCCGCAAAGAGCAGCTGCAATCAAACTCTTGTCAGCCTTAGCCCTGTTGACCTGGGGGGAGGGATACTGGCGCCAGAGCTCCGAGCAGTGCAAGTGTGGGCTGTCTGCGCAGCCATGAAGTGGGATCGGCATGGTCGGTTCTTGCCCGTAGCATTGCCGGCGAGGATTGGGTCAGAGCCGTTGCCGCTCAAGATCAGGCCAGATTCGGTGAGCCGGATGTACCACTGCCACTCGGGAGAAGAAGAAAGAGAGGAGACGCTGTGAGAGAGCCCATTTCTGACATTGTTCTCCTTCTGGGTGGCAGCAGCATGTTCAGTTCCCCAAATCAGGCTTTCCAATCTCGGCTAGCGAGGGAGAGTGGCAGATGGAGAGGGGTGGGGAGGCAGAGAAGCAAGACGCATGGAGTACTGTCTCTTCACCCCTCCCTTGCCAGCCATGGCAGGAGCTGGAAGTCAGGTAAGACACAGCGGAGAAGTGAGATGCAATCCAAAGTACTTCATTGTAATACACCATTCCCATCCCCTGTATACAAACCCCAACTTAAGTGGCAAGCTAAAAATGAAAATAAAAAACCTGAATGTTTTAGGCAACAGCTCACCCAAAGGAAGCTGCTATGCGTTTTGAGTTTCCGAGCCCACCAAGTGCTGGAATTTATTGCAGCGAGTAAAAACAGACAGCTGACATTAAAATCCTGCAGGTTCTAGCCAGTAAAATTATTTATCAAGCTAACAAGGAAGGACTTTTTCATGCAGCAACAGCCCGATGCAGGGAGGGCATGTCTTTATATTTCACCTTTGGGCTGAAGCCCTGTCTCGTTCCATGCCTTTGCTTCTCCGCTTTATCAAGCTAACAAGGAAAGGACAGGCTTGCCGATCTCGGCCAGCAAGGGGGAGTGGCAGGTGGGGAGGGGTGGGGAGGCAGAGAAGCAAGAGGCATGGAACGAGATGGGGCTTCAACCCAAAGGTGAAACATAAAGGCATGCCTTCCTGGGAAGCAAATTAAAAGCTGCCACAACTGCTGGAGGCAATGGCCTGAACAGCACCAGCGAAGCAGCTGGTCAGCGCTCTGGCACCAGTCACCGTGCAGTGGGCCAATGTTTCGAAACCTCAAAAATAATAAGACACCCCCCCCCCAATAATAAGGCTAAGGCCATATTTCAGAAGTCAAAAGAAAATACCCTGTCTTATTTTCGGGGAAACACAGTATTTCTCTATTTTCTTAGAGTGCGATGGATGGTAAATCTTTGTTCTCAGAAATTCACAAAGCACAGAAAGCAACAGAAAGCATTTCAATAACAATTGCATATGTTTATTGATTCAAACTTCCAATATAAATGTTCCTATCGCACACTTCTCTATTCCAGTACAAACATCTGAGGGATATCTTCAACTGATCATCACACTGTTTTCTCAGTGGAATAAACAGGAAGGTATGTGTCCTTATTGTGTTTACTAGCTATCTTCCCTTTTCAGGAAGGCAATATGCTCAGACTAATAGAGAAGATGAGCACTGAAAATCAACTCAGGTTGACAAATGGAACAGAATTATTGATCCTCAGTCATCATCTATCACCCATTCATGCCTTTTGTCCTGATATTACTCCTATTTGTGTAGTGCTTGAATGAAAATAAGTGAACTGGAAGAACAGGCCACTCTTGTTTCTTGAATTATTACACTGGATAGTCAGTGTGGATAAGCCACCACTAAAATTTGAGCAGAACTTCAAGGAGATTCTCTCACATGAAGCACATTTATTTATATAGTTACTCTGGGAAGCTTAGTGTTTGAAAACAATAAAACAGTTAAAACAAAAACAATAAGCAGCCAAGATAGGTAACCAACTAAAGTTAAGAAATAGTACCCTTAACATATTCCAGGCCCCATGGTATAGTGAAGTTTTTAGAGCCTTGTGAAAGGCCAAGAAGGATGGGGCCGTTCTAATATCTGAGGGAAGAATAGTCCACAAACAGGGGCTATAGGATAGAAGGTCTGTCTTCTAGTTCCTGCCAATCGACACTCCTTGGTTGACAGGATCTGCAACATGCCCAATCTGCTGGATCAAAGTGGATGAGTGGCAGCCTGTTGTTATTAACATTTTTTACTGGAGAAACCTTCAGGAAGGGTCTGCCAGAGAGCTTGTCATTTATTCTCCCCTAGTTACCAACATTAATTTGTTGCCAGTATTGTTTTGCCCTTCGGCATGACCACCAGAGATGATAATATGTCCCTTTCTGTGATTTACATTTCCAGCACATTGGAGACGTATTTGGGAACATCTTGGCTAGGCGCGCCGGTGGGAGGTGCCATCGGTAGAACATTTTGTAAAGGTTTTCCTTATAGGGTATAGACAATGTCATCTTATAATTTATCTTCCACAAATTTTCCCACTTATCCAATTCAATAGTATATCCTATATTTTTGGCCCATGTTATCATATTCTCTTTGACAACCTCCTCTTCTAATTTGTATTTTAGTAGGTACTTATAAATTTTGGTAATCATTTTCTCATCTGTACTTTGTAATATTTTATCCAATTCATTTGGTTCATTTTGGAATCCGAATTGTGCCCGATCAGTTTTGTATCTTGATTCTATTTGCATGTATGGCCACCAACCAATGTCTATACCCTGATTTTGTAATTCTTGTCTTGTTTGTAATTCTCCTTCACTGTTCAGTAGTTCTTTATAAGTCCTCATTTTCTCTATATCCATGGCATTGGGATATATTAGTGCTTCCATTATCGATAGCCATCGTGGAATCTTGGTATAGTGTTTTCTAATCTCTTGCCATGATTTGTACAATGATTCTCTGATAATATGTTGCTGGAAATATCCATGGTGCTTGTCCTTTCCCTCCCACAAAAAGGCGTGCCATCCGCGTTGTAATTCAAAGCCCTCTAGTAATAGCATTCTTTTATTCTTGAGGTCTATCCAATCCCTTATCCAGTTTAGCGATGCTGCTTTGTAATATAACTCCCAGTCCGGTAGGCCTAAACCTCCTTTTTCCCGAGTATCTTGCATACACTTTATTTTGATTCTGGCCCTTTTCCCATTCCAAATAAATTTTGTTATTATTTTATTAAGGTCCTTAAAAAAGTTCTTTCCTGGCCAGATTGGGGTTACTTGAAAAAGGTAGAGTAATCTAGGCAGTATATTCATTTTTATGGATGCAATTTTCCCTAGAAATGACAGTTGTAATTTGTTCCATGTTTCCAGATCTTTTCTAATTTGTTTCATTAATTTGTTATAATTGTCTTCTCTAATTGTTATTGCTTTAGCAGTAAGCCAGATTCCTAGATACTTTATTCTCTTTACAATTTGTATTCCTAATTTGTCTTCTAGTTTTGTCTCCTGTACCTTTGTCAAATTCTTTGTTAATGCTTTAGTTTTTTGTTTGTTAATTTTAAGCCCTGCGACTCTTCCATATTCCTCTATCTTCGCTAAAAGTTTTGGTTCCTGTTATTTCCGGTTGCTCCATTATAAATACCACATCGTCAGCGAAGGCTTGCAATTTGTACTCTTCTTTCCGTGTTCTCAAACCTTTTATTTCCGCATCTTTCCTAACTTCATTTAGTAATATTTCCAATGAAATTATGAACAGTAGTGGGGATAAAGGGCAACCCTGTCTCACACCCTTTTGTATATCCAGATTTTCAGTCATATCTCCATTAATCATAATTTTGGCCGTTTGGAGGGAGTATACTTTTCTAATCATATGTAAAAATTTGACACCGAAGTCCATGGTTTCTAGTTGCAATATGAGAAAATTCCAATTTAGATTGTCAAATGCCTTTTGTGCGTCTAAAAAGATTAAGGCTACTTGTTTATCAACTCTTTTCTCATAATATTCCAGGACGTTGATAATTGTTCTTATGTTGTTTTTGATCTGTCTTCTTGGGACAAAACCGTTCTGATCTGTATGTATGTATTTATAAATAATTGTTTTCAGTCTTTGCGTTATAACCAACATGAAGAGTTTATAATCTACATTGAGCAATGAGATCGGCCTATAATTTTTAACTTGTGTGGGGTCCGTGTCTTCTTTGGGGATGAGTGTAATAATGGTTTCAGTCCAGGATTTGGGAATTTCTGCTTCTAATAATGCAAACAGGGGCTTTTCATTTGAAATAAAATTATTTATTTTATTTCATTCATCTACCATCCCAATTATATACTGTATACTGGGCAATCCACATTCATCATAAAAACCTAAGAATAAAATGTAAGAAGCAAAAAAGGTGCTGAGCAAGAAGCAGTTTATTTGGGCCAACAATCCAGCTTCCAAACGCTCTACCGAAAGCCTTCCTAACTTCAGCAGGAAACTGCTCCACAGGGTCAAGGCCAACACAGAGAAGGTCTACTTCCAGACCCTGGACTCACTCCTTTCATAAAGAAAGTTAATACTTAGCAAATCATCCTGGCTTGCATGCACAGAATGGGTATATGCCACATGAAAGGGAGTATCCAATAGGACTGTGATGGCAAACCTATGGCATGCGTACCGGAAGTGGCACCCAGAGCCATCTCTCCAGGCACACCAGCCATCGCCCATTGCTCTTCTGGGTTCTGGCACACACATGTGTGCTGGCCAGCTGGTCTTTGCGTGTACATGCGTGTCAGAAACCAGACGACCAGGTGACCGGCACGCATGCGCATGCAGGAAACCAGAAGCTCAGCTCTTCTGGTTTCTGGCACTCCCACGCATGCATGCCAGGGAGCTGCTCTTCCAGTTTCTGGCGGTCCCCCACCCGCACCTGCGCACTCTCATTTTGGCACTCGGTGCCAAAAAGGTTCGTCAACACTGCAATAGGAGATGAGCCATCAAGGACTTTTAGGTAATGACAAATATTTTGCACTGTTCTTTGGAAAACTATTGTTTATCAATGCAATGTCTGCATCGCAGGTGTGCTTCCGCTATAACTACATTTGCCCAATAGCAGCCTTACCTACCAACACAGTTTCAGAATAGTTGTCCAAGAAATCTCCTGATAGAATGTACTATTAGTAAACTTTTTAAGAAGCAACTGGACTTTCTTTGGTTTTTCTTTGAAGACATTTCGTTTCTCATCTCATCCAAGAAGCTTCTTCAGATTCAAAGCTTCAAAAATGTCTTCAAATAAAAACCAGAAAGTGCAGCTGCCTCTTGAAAAAGCACCTTTGGGACAACCATGACTTGGATGACTGAGAATCTCTATAGATACTATAAGCAAACTTCATATGATAGTTAAGGTATTTTCAGCAAAGCCTGTTTTTAGCTTGGGAATCACTCCTCTGAAGCTATATTAGAATGAAAAGGTTCATCAATATTTTCGGATCAATTCCTAGCCACAGAATCTATGAATACTTCTTGATCCCAAAAGAAGCATTAGAGAGAAATATGTCACACAATCACTGTTTTTATAAATCTATATTTTATCTGAAGTAGGATTTCTACTTTTTTTATTCCAAAAACCTAAGCAATAGTGTCCACAGGGGATGGTAGGGGAGGGTGTCAAAACAAGTAAGATGATGGTCACAGAATCATGATTGAAGCTCCATCCCTTTTGCATGTATACCAACATAACCCAAGTGTAGAAAATGACAAGGCTTCCTTATAATGCCAATAACCACCATCTTCTATGGATTCTATTTGCCACATCCTGTAGCAATGACAAAAAGTCATGATGCAAAATTAATTGAATCAAACTTGAAATGGATTTAAAGAAAATGATCCCTTAGTATTGTTACCTTAAAAGCAAAAAAAAAATGACAAACTGTTTTTAAATCATGCAACTCCAGAATATGTAATTAGTAGGTAAATATATACTGCCCCCTACTGGCTGGAATGTATATATTTTTGCTTTATTATTACAACCAACATCTAAACATCTATAGAAAACATAAACTATTAAAAGAATTTCTAACCATTTTCTAGACTTATTTAATAATCACCTAGAAGTCAAATATAAGGAGAAGAGAACATGACTCACTATCTTTACCCTAAGAAGCCAGTTGTATTGTAGCATGCTTTATTAGATATACCATATTTACTAACATCAATTGGTTATTCTTGATTTACATTTTCATTGGCTTAGACAAATAAATTAAGTAGAATTTAGTGCTTCTTTCTGCTGTCTTCAATGGCCATTGGTAGAAATAGTAGTAGGCATGAAAAATGGAAAGTTGAGATTTTTACTCTTTATTATTTACAGACTTTACAGTTGGTATTATTAGCAACAGCAATAACAGAAAATCATGGCATTGCAATTGAATATAGAATAGAATAGAATAGAATAGAATAGAATAGAATAGAATAGAATAGAATAGAATAGAATAGAATAGAATAGAATAGAATAGAATTTTTATTGGCCAAGTGTGATTGGACACAGAAGGAATTTGTCTTGATGCATATGCTCTCAGTATACATATAAGAAAAGATACGTCCATCAAGAATCATAAGGTACAACACTTAATGATAATCATAGGGTAAAAATAAGCAATCAGGAAACAATATAAATATAAATTGTAAGGATACAAGCAACAAAATTACAGTCATACAGTCATAAGTGGAAGGAGATGGATGGTGGGAACGATGAGAAGATTAATAGTAGTGCAGACTTAGTAAATAGTTTGACAGTGTTGAGGGAATTATTAGTTTAGCAGAGTGATGGCATTCGGGAAAAAACTGTTCTTGTGTCTAGTTGTTCTGATGTGCAGTGCTCTATAGCATCATTTTGAGGGTAGGAGTTTAAACAGTTTATGTCCAGGATGTGAAGGGTCTGTAAATATTTTCACAGCCCTCTTTTTGACTCATGCAGTATACAGGTCCTCAATGGAAGGCAGGTTGATAGCAATTGTTTTTTCTGCAGTTCTAATTATCCTCTGAAGTCTGTATCTGTCTTGTTGGGTTGCAGAGCCAAACCAGACAGTTATAGAGGTGCAGATGACAGACTCAATAATTCCTCTGTAGAACTGTATCAGCATGTTGAGGCCCTAGAAAATGTCCCTATTTATTAGTGATTTATATGTATTTATAAAAACAGCAAGTGGTAAAATTGAGGAAGGACACTTTTATAGTATTAAGGAAAAGTATTTAATCTCAATTTTATCTCATCAGAAACAAATTAAAAATTTAGCAGAATTGGAATGTAGCATAATTGGAATGAAACATGATATATGATCTTCAAAAAATACACTAAAGAGGACATATAAATAATGGAACTACTTTATTCCCATTGGCTTTTTTCTCTGATGAGCCTTGCCTCCTGCAAAGGCTAGCCAAATTACACCTTGAAAGACTCAAAACAGGATAGGATCAAATAAACAGAATGTAACGTGTCTGTGGGCTAGTCTGTGAAGTGAAATAAAAAACAAAACACTCCTGGAAAATTCTAAATTGTTCTAAGGAGATTTGATTTGATAAATTAAACACAAAGGAGCCATGCTTTATCAGTAATGGTGCAAGTTATATTTCCTATAATCTTGATTTTAAATTTTATTTCCAGCCAAAGTAATAAAAAAAACTATACTATTAATACTTGTGAAGATCTCGTAATATTTTCAGCCAATAATATGCAAAAACTTGGGGGGGCTGGGCGTGTGTGACCAGGGGGGGCATGGCCAGCATGACATCATTCATGTCAGGGGGCACCGGTTGTGGCCCAAGCGCTCAAGCCAAGTGGACTTGCAAGCTCCGTTTTCGGCTGGGATGGCCTCCTACAACCCTCTGCCAGCGAAAATAGAGCTTGGGGGTGCTTGCACGATCTTCAGGAGCTCTGTTTTTGGCTGGGATGGCCTCCTGTAACTCTCTGCCAGTAAAAATGGAGCTTGGGGGGATGTGCACATTCCTCACACGCTCTTTTTGGCTGGGATGGCCTTTTGCAAATTTCTGCCAGTGAAAACAGAGCTCGGAGGGCCCTTGCGAGGGCCGCGAGCACACGCAGCCCTCGCGAGCTCCATTTTCGGCTGGGATGGCCTGTCAAGCCCAGTGTGCTCGACACTGACGGGATGGGAAAGAGGAACGGTGAAGGATACAAACCACAGGGACACCTCTGGCGGGGCAACAAAATCCCATATCAGTGGAGGTGGCATTAGGTGTAGGCGACATGGTTCCGGGTGGTGGAGTGTCAGGAATAGGTCTGCAATACAAGAAAGCCGCTGTACGCGGAGGAGAAAACGCTGGAATACCAGGAGCGGAGCCCCGGAGCAAGCTTCCACAGCTGATGGGCAGCCGCCCGATCATTACAGGAGGGGCAGGGCACCGAGATAAAAAGCGCTAAGAGGCGGATGCTCGTAGCGCCAAGTTTGAAAGGCTTTGTAGTTCAGCGTTGTCTCGTATCTGACGAAAGCATTAAACCAGCATTCAACCTCTGTTAGATGTGTCCAGCTGCGTTCTTTTGCTGTCTCCGTGCTGTGCGGGATAAGGAGCTGAGAGGGCCTCCTGCAGGCCTCTGCCAGTGAAACGGAGCTCTTGCAAGCTCCATTTTTGCTGGCAGAGGCACCAAGGGCCAGCCCTTCACTGTTTCCAGGGCAGACCCATGGGCCAAATCTAAGCACCCCATGGGCCGGATCTGGCCCCCGGGCCTTGAGTTTGACACCCTTGCTCTAAACAACATGTTGCTGTGTTGTACAAGGAATTCCCACCTATCGTAGTTTAAGATATCCCAAGATCAAAATTAGTTACACATAAAAGACAAGCAGAGTAATTGGCATTACCTTAACCATCAACCTTCAAAGAAGTAACCAATACCTTCCAATGGGACTCATCAGGCCCCAATGCATTTACTACAGAGCAGTGGTTCTCAACCTTCCTAATGCAGCAACCCTTTAATACAGTTCCTCATGTTGTGGTGACCCCCAACCATAAAATTATTCCTAAAACCATTGAAAATAAGTGTTTTCCGATGGTCTTAGGTGACCCCTGTGAAAGGGTCGTTCGACCCCCAAAGGGGTCATGACCCACAGGTTGAGAACCACTGCTATAGAGTCTTTGTATGAGTCCCGATTTCCTACACATTGGAGCAAATTTTATAGGTTAATCATACTAAACATGCATGACTTGAAACTTTATTCTTTATGTAAAATAACTATAGTTATTTTATAGTTATTAACTATAATATCTCATCTAAGACACGTAGACTCTTTTATGGTCATTCGCAGTTTTTAGAATTTTATGTGTCTTTTTATTTGTATCCTATAAATAATCTATGAGAGAGATCAATCCAGCCAAATGATAAACATGTAACTGGTAAATGGATTCAAATCAAAATAATTTGTATTTTTTTCTTTAAATATCTTGCCATTAATTCATAAATAGGCATATACGGTATATTTACTATTTTTGTGGTGAACCCAGGACCTGTTTTGGCACACACCTTTGTGAAATCCTCTGGTATATTTTTCTAACAAGATCTCTAGGCTTTACATAGTTAGGGCTCCATCAGGTCTAAATTAGGCACTGGACTGTTTTCTCCCAATTACTCTTAAAGCAGCTATTTCCCATTCCCAGTGATAGGATTTAGGTTGACTTCCAGGTGAACTTTTAATCCTAAAGGACACATTCTTTTGCTGATTTTTTATCTTCTGGCAAATTCTCTCATGCTTTGGGTTTTTTAAAAAAATAAATCTCCTAAAATTAAAAGAAAGCTATGATCTAATCTGTAATTTTTTAGATTGATTCATAACAAAATGGAAGTGTTGTGAGGGCTGAAACTGGCAAATCAGATTTTCAACACTATAGCTGAGATCAGGCAGAACCATTACCAAACATGGGACGTGTTTTTACATACAAAGCAGGAGTGGGCTCTACTTACCTTTACTACTGGTTCGCAACGGGATTGCGCATGCGTGGTTGCTTCACTCGTGCACGCACCTTGCTTCTGCACATGTGCAGAAGCTTCTGCACATGCACAGAAGCTTCTGCACATGCGCAGATCACTGATGACACCATCCGGGGTGGTGGGCGGGGCCTCCCACCGGTTTTACTACCAGTTCTTGTAAACTGGTCCGAACCGGGCGCAACCAACCACTGATACAAAGCCAAAAAATGAGTGGCAAGAAGTCAATCACCATGTAAAAGTCAGAAACAGGTGGAAGATTTAAACTCTGCTACTGTTATAGGTAGAGGGCTTGGCTGATTCTTTCTATTGTAGGGCTTACAGTATCTGCAATAATTATAATTTAAAAACCTGATCTCTCTCTGAACAGTATTCTTCATCTACATTGCAAACTCCTAAATATGGTTTTAACTTTCTAGAGAAAGTTGTAATAGTTAGCTCCCACTGCTGGGTGAAGCTCCCACTGATTAAGTCTGAGATAACAGAATAACAGAGTTGGAAGGGACCTTGGAGGTCTTCTAGTCCAACCTCCTGCTCAGGCAGGAAATTCTATACCATTTCAGACAAATGGCTGTCCAATCTCTTCTTGAAAACTTCTAGTGTTGGAACATTCACAACTTCTGGAGGATTGCAACAGTAAAACCAGATCCAAGTCCCAATTCAAACATGGAACTCATTGTCAACTTTCAGTCACTTGCTTTCTCGAAATACAAATGTTTTAAATAGTCACTGCTTAAAATAATAATCATATAGGCTGGACTTGCATAAACCCTTTAACCACAAAAAATTACCTTAATTATTTGGAATCTAATTTACCTTATTGTAGAAATGCATCTACTACTACAATGTGATCCACATATAGCCACAGATTTGAAGTATAAATAAGATGAGGACTATACACCACTTTGAGCTACTCAGAAAAAAGGCAGGATATAAATCTAATAATAAAACAGGACACTATTTAAAAAGGAGAATTCTTCTTTAATGGATACAGCAAATGAAATACTTCTTCTATTACAACATTAAATAAAAATACTACATTATTCCTACAACCAAAAGAGAAAACATATTTTCCTCACCATTCAATCAATTTATATAGTAACCAAGTTTTTTTTTAAAAAAAAGTTAGATTAAGATTAATATACATAACCTGTACATGACATGAGATACGTAACTGAAAATTGTTATATCATTATTTCAAACTACCACCTGATAATTCTGAGAGAGCAATACCAAAGGGAAGGAATTGGCCCTTTTAAATGTACCTGTTTCTTGATTAAAATCTGCCTGTCCCATTAACTCCTGTGAAGAAGAAAAAAAAGTCACATACAGGTAATCCTCGACTTATGACCAGAATTAAGTCTAAAATTTATGTTGCTGAGACCATTCTTAGGTGAGTTTTGCCCCATTTTGTGACCTTTCTTGCGACAGCTGTTAAGTGAATCACTGAAGTTGTTAAGTCAGTAACATAGTGGTTGTTAAGTGAATCTGGCTTCCCCATAGTCTTTGCTTGTCATAAGCTGGCTGGGAAGGTTGCAAATAATTATCAAATGACCCCAGGAGAGTGCAGCTGTCATAAATACAGGCCAGTTGTCAAACATCAAAATTTTGATCACGTTACTGTGAGAATACTACAATGGTCATAAGTGTAAAAATGGTCATAAGTCACTTTTTTCAGTGCTGTTATAACTTTGAATGGTCATTAAATGGAATGGTCATAAGTTGAGGACTACCTATAATATACTTAGTGGTTGGACTATAAAATCTCCAAGTTTCCTTCCAACCCTATGATTCTATGATTATTTACAGTATTTCCATGTTGTCACTAGCATTAACTCAAATTAGTGATTTCCCAAGCCACTATAAAGTAGATAACATGAATCAGGAAATGAGATCATAGTTAAAAAAACCTATCAAGAACCCTTTTGAAGCAATCCAAGTTTATTCTGTTCACACAGTAGGTAAGTTACAAGCAAGACATGACAGCAATAAAACTCTGCAAATCATGTTCCCTGGTAATTTGTATTCAGTATTGCTTTTGATATAGATATTATAAATCTTACATGCCATGTGAAATCTGGTCCTTAAAAACTCTTTGTCACTTCTACAGATTATTATTCATGGAAACCAGAGATTTACGCAGTTATTTATTCAAAGGAGAAGAAAACCGTACACCCTACATAATAAAGTATTAAGAAACACCTTCATCCATTCAAATCAATAGAGTAGCACAATTCTGTAATACTAACCACATATTGGTTATCATATTTTACAATATGTACTCTAGCAACAAGTATTTGACTAGAAATAAACAAAGGAAAGAATTATAACTTAATAAATTGCAATTGGTGTTTTATATCCCTTTCTTTTTTTAATGTGTTTTTGTTGCTGTTCTTTATGGAACCTTCCAGATTCCACAATTTATGAGAACTGTTACATGAGAAAAAGAGGGGTTTTATTGTTTTATTTAGCAGTACTTGTTGCATTTCAGAAATACATTGTGACTAAGGAAATTCTTTGGAAGCAGTGAAGTGTTGCTGTGTTTCCAAAGATGGGTTGTTTATTAGTAGTGGAAAATCAAACCAAGAGAAAAGACATTGTGAAACAGATATGCAAATTATTTATCAAAACCAGCTCTGTTAACCTAAGCAAACGCTTTTTAATGTGAGAGATTCCAATTGTTACTAATACATTAGAAGTATACAGCCATCAAAGAAAACCTAATTATTATCAAGCTAGCCCATTCATACCCAAACTAGACAGAGCAACAGGCAGATTGTGTTTAATCTATGTAATCAGAAAAATAATCTATCTATTGGTAATTCTCAATTTAGAATCATTTGTTTAGTGACTATTCAAAGTTACAACAGTGACACAACTGGTCCTCACACTTACAATCACTGCAGCATCCCAAAGTTCACCTGATCAAACTACTGGAACTCAGCAACTGGCATGCCCTTACAACAGCTGCAGGGTCTCCGGTCAAGAAATTTGCCTTTGTGACTTCCCCAGCCATCTTCTGGCAAGCAAAATCAAGGGGAAGGTTGGATTCACTTAACAACTGTGTGATTCACTTAACAACTGCAGCGATTGGTTGTTTCATTGCTAAAATATTCTTATGTGACATTAGTAAAAGAATACGTCTTTCAAGATCACTGTATACAATTTATTTTTAAGAATACAAACCTCACAAATAAATGAGAAGGCATAAGCTTCATATGGTGAGAAAGCAGTAATTTGAGTAGCCCAACATTTGGGCTATTATATTTATGAGAAGGAAGGATTAACAGTACTAATTATCGGCATTATTATCCACAGTGAGCCAAACAATATAATATAATGGGAAAGAGAATATAATACCACTGTATAATATGCAGTAGTGGACCAAGTGAAACATGCACACAAGGGAAGAATAAAAGATGTATGTAGCAAGGTACATTCCTCAAGTTTCGATCATGCTTCAGTCCAAAATTTATGTTGCTAAGTGAAACATTTGTTAAGTGAGTTTGCCCCATTTTATGACTTTTCTTGCCAGAATTATTAAGTGAATCATTGCATTTGTTAAGTTAGTAACATGGTTGTTAAGTAAATCTGCCTTCCCCACTGACTTTGCTTGCCAGAAAGTTCCAAAAGCTTGAATTGTAAAACATGACCCCAGGACACTGCAACTGTCATAAATATGAACCAGTTGCCAAGTATCTGAATTTTGATCATGTGACCATGGGGATGTTGCAGTGGTCATGTGAAAAATGGTTATAAGTCACTTTTTTCAGTACTCTTGTAACTTTGAAAAGTTTGCTTTGGCCAAACTTTTCAAGTATTATTTTGAGACCAACACAACCTTTGCTGTGAAACCAGAAATCAGAATATGGCACATGGGTTCATCTAAAATAAATTGGTTCCATTATACAAGGAAGTCAGTCATGTCAAACATTTTTTTTTAAAAAACCCTGGCGAATCTTTTCCCAATGTAAAGATGCCACAATTAACTAACTGTAACACTGACTACACTGAAAATGTGGGAGAGGATTTGCCAGTTATCTATACATGCATGTTTCACATTTGTTTCTTATATTTCACTTTTCTTGTAAGAAGCTTTATATATTGGTGAATGATCTCATTTGTTCAGTAACTTCTAACTAACCATAGAAAAGAGCAGATGTTATTTTTTGCCAGGATTTTAAAAATACAAGGCATGAATTGAAATTTATTTAGTGGGGACTTAAACTCAACACTGGTGCCAAAATTGCAACAATGCCTGGGAGAAAAGGAATGTCTTAGCCTGAGGTCAGCCAAAATGACAGCATGTGGGTGCCAGAAGAGCCTCTGCAGGGCGGGGGGGGGGGGCATTCCACCAACAAGTCTTCGCAAAGAGAAAGGCTTCTCCCGGTTTACTTTCCTTGGCAAAGACACCAGGAAGAGAACTTCCAAAGGCATCCAAAACATCCACCCAAGTTCATAAGTAACTTTATCCGTACACCCAGCACAGATAAACCAATCTGGTCTCCAATCCAAACACCAGCAGGTGTTTCTCTCTCAAATGCAACCCAAAGCTTGCTTTAAACCTTCCGAGACTCTTGAAAGGAATCAGATGCAGGAAAAATGAGGCTACACAGCTCCTTTGCAGGTGCAGCTTCGGGATCTCCTCTTCTATTACTCTCCCAAGACCGAAATCCCGCCCTCCGTTTCAGGGGCTCTCCAAACCACCTCCCAACGCTCGGAAAGACGCGAGGCTCTGAACACCCCCCGCCCCCAAATTCACTTAAAGGCGGGCTTGTGGGAAAGAAAGTAGAGCGCCACACCTCCCCCCGCCTTCACTCTCTTCTCCGTCTTCCCCGGCGGTAAAGAAAGAAGCGGGTGGCGTCCCCCAGCTGGGAAACCTCTCCCGCAGGCGAACGGGAGCGGGAGCAAACTCCAGCCCTTGAATACCCATCAAGCGGGATTTTGCCAAGTCGGCGCAAACTCGGCTCGAAGTTTCCATGGAAGTGGACGGAACACGGCCCTAACTAAACGTTACAGCGTCGAACAGACACGGAGCTGCATAGCTTCTTCCCGACTAACTCACCCATGCCGCTGGGCTTCGTTTTCTTCTCCGACGGCCGAGCCGAGAGATGCTGTCCCAAAGAGAAGGAGCAGGAACTCTCCGCCACCCGCCTCTAAAGCCACCGCTTTCTCTACCCGTTTCCCAGGCCGGGCGTCAGCAAAGCGGAGGCGGGTTCAGAAACCCCTCCTCCGTTTGCCTCATCCCACTTGACCCGGGGCTGAGTCCCAGAGCGCTGGGGCGTCAAAAGGCGCCTTTCCCAAGTCGAACAGGAAGGCACGTTCCGCTTGCCCTCGACAGATGGCACATGAACCGTACACTCGTTTAGAAGTTGCGAGTACACCTTTATAAACCCTGCTTAATTTAACTGCCACTTTTACTGCACTGGAAGACCAGCAAGCGGCTATGGGTGCGAGAAGAGGCAACATGCGCCCCTTTCTCCACCTGCCTCGGCGAAGGGGCTGGAGGGGAAGGGAAACCATGCAGCCGCGCCTCCCGTGTCTCTTGTTCGATTCTCGGGACTCTGCAAAAGGAAAATACGGGCTGTGAGCGTTATTTAGATTTGCTACTCCCCTCAGCCGGAGAACAGAACAACTCACGCATGGAAGGAACAGCCACTTCCATCTCTACCTGTTGACTTAAGTTCTCCTTTTGAACAGAGAAACATTAGGATCTTAGCCCTCAGCAAATGGAGTTGGATCCTTCTTGTGATGGTTTCTCTTTGGAAAGTTAAAGGCATCCATTTTCTTCCCAAATCACAAACACCTTAAATCTCCCCAAACAGAGAAAAGGGAATTTTTTTGTACCCACTTGGAGGAGGGGGGGGAGATAGTTTTTGGAAACTGCCAATGAAATACGGTATTTCTACCTTACATACTTGTTACATGTTCATGTCACATATGTACCTGAGGTTAACTGATCTGTAGATTACTCTAGTTCTCTGACACATTGAGCCATACAGTACATACATTCACAATAAGGCTAAATTATAATGTGGATGGCTAGTTGATGGTTTGTCAGGGTATTTGACAAACCCACATAATTGTGCTAATTCAGTAAATCATAGATTCTTAATCACATAAATCGAATTCAATCTCTTAGTACAATTACAAATAATATTTATTAGACTTATAACACTTCAATTATAACACTTCAATTATAATTGACTCAAAGTAATATACTACCATATAAGACCTGGAGTCTTATAATCAGAATCAGGAGAATCAATGCACCATTATGCATTGGTGTATTAAATCAAAAATCTAGTTGATCTAGTAAATGCTATCCCCAATTGTACAGAATTTAAAGCAGGATTTGAAAACTGGGGTTTTGTGTGGTATACAGCAGCAAATAAACTTGAAATGGACCCATCACACATTGTCAGAATCCAGCAATATGGCTAATATGCATTGTTTGCAGCATCCCCATGGTCACATCATCAAAATTCAGACACTTGGCAACTGACTCATTTATGATGGTTGCAGTGTTTCAGGTCACATGATCACCTTTTCTGACCTGACAAGCAAAGTCAATGGAGAAACCAGATTCATTTAACAATCATGTGACTAACTTAACAACTGCAGCGATTCACTTAACAACTATGGCAAGAAAGTTTCTGAAACGGGGCAAAGCTCACTTAACAAATGTCTCACAGAAATTTTGGGCTCAATTGTGGTCGTAAGTCAAAAGGAACCTGTATTAGGTTATTAGATGGATATTTTGTGAATCAAGCCCACTAAACTCACTAAGTCCATTAAACTATTTACAGAATTAAAGTCTGTAAATATCTGTGATAAGTAGTCTAAGCTATTGCTATCTCTAATTACATAATGAAAAAAATATGTTATTACAGCACTGTCATTGATTGCTATAACAGTTATAATAAGTTACTGTTATAACTTTATTGTAACTGCAGCATACAACACTGTTTGGAAGGACAGATTGTTATACATATAATCTACTGCAAAACTGACTAATTAATAACATGCTGAGTGATACGTCGCCCTCCACAAGGCTCTGTAGGGCACCTGCCCTATTTGATTTATACATATCCAATATGCCAGTGAGAAGGGAAAGCAAATTTGGATACACTGATAAATCGGTCACAGCAGTACAAGAAAAACACATGGAGGTGGCTGACAATCTCCTGTCCAAAGATCTTAACATCTTGGGAAAATTCCTCTTGGGGATTCACTCCTACAATTAGCAAAATGGTAACTATATGCTTCCACCTTAACAACAAACTAGCATACGACGCCCCGAAGGTCTACTTAAACAACAACTTACTCCCCTATGATCATCCAAAGTACCTTGAAGTAACATTGGACCGGACTCTCTCATACAAGATACACCTAGAGCAAGGGTGTCAAATTCAAGGCCTGTGGGCTGGATTTAGCCCGCAGGGCCGTCCTGGAAATAACAAAGGTGTCAGTCCTGGAAACCATCTTTTACTTTGGAACTTCAAGGCTGCCACATTTAGTGCTGTGGGAAACAGGGAGGGGGGATTGTATGCAGTTGGAGAGATATCTAGCCATAATAACATTCTTTTCTCTGAGAGTCAAGGACATCCTGCCCTGCACCTGGAGTGGTGTGACTGGGAGGCATCTCCAGTTGGGATGGTGTATTGATTGGACTATGTGATGGACATGTGGGTGCTGGGGCAGGGACTTAGACTTTCTTTTGGGTGGAGAAAACCTGGAAGCTTTTAGATTTGGGTTTTCCTAGATGTGCCAACATGACATCTCTGATAAAATGGAACTTTGAGGAATTTCTAGCCTCAGAATCTTCTTTCGTTGAGGGTGTTACCCTGACAAAAGGACTGGCCCGTGATGCCTCTACTAGCACCCCCCTGTGGCCTGTTTTTAGCCTGTACAGCCTTCTGCAGCACTCTCCCGGCCAAAACGGGAGAGTGGGGGCCTCCAGAGGCCCGTTGCTGGCCAAAATGAAGCTTCCGTGGGCACATCCAACCCTCCGAGGCCTCCACAGGTCTGTTACAGGCCAAAATGGCACCTCCACAGGCGTCCCCTGGCCTGTTATTTCCTGTATAATGAGAGTGAGGGAGGATCTCAGGGAAATCCTACCTTTGCACTTGGCCACCACAGGTACCCCCCACAAGTCCTGTGCCACGCCCACTATGGCCACGCCCCTGGGCATGCCCCAACCACGGCCCTCTGAGGTCAAACACAACCCTGATGCGGTCCTTAATAAAATTGAGTTTGACACCCCTGACCTGGAGAATACAGCAGCAAAAATCAATAGTAGGAATAGGGTTGCCAAGTGTCCACTATTTGAGCGGACAGTCCGCTTTTTTCACATTATGTTCACTATTTTTTTTCACAAAATAGTGGATATTTTTTTTTATTCAAAAGCTTTATGATGAAATGGCACGTAAGTTTTGCGAGTCAGAATTCCATGAAGGTTTGCGCCATGTTCCAACACATTGGTTAAGTTTGTTTAAAGCAGTCGAAAGACTTCTTTTAAACTGGATACCTCTAAAATCGTATTTTATTTCTCTTGGATCTGATGAGTGCCATAAGGTTATCTGGAACCTTATTTCGGATCAGGAAAATGAACTCGCAAAGGACGATGAACCAACAATTTCAGAATTGTATTTATATTTCACGCACTTCTCCATGTCAATAATGCAAGACACCCTACTTCCGGCGATATGGTGTCAAGTGAGTGATCGCTACTCCTCGACACCCTTTATCACCGTGTTTTGGGGATCTCTTTGGGGGCGCGGGACCCGGAGAGCCCTGCGGACAAAAGAGAGAGCCAGGCAAGTGAGAAAGTGGGGCACAACCACTTCTCGCAAGACTGGGCGGCTCTGTCGATCCAACGTGGTGAGCCGGTCATCTGGTGGCGGGCCTGAAGTTGCAATAGCCAGTAAAAAGACGGGAGCTAAGAAGAAGATCGGAGGTGCCGTGTTAGATATGGAATCACGTTCCCCATACCTTGGAGTGATCTAGCATCGAGAGAGGAGGTCGGTGGAGTCGGGAGAGGAGTGCTCGGTGCGGCGAGAGGCGGCGACGGAGAGTGCAGAGCAGATTGCAACGGCGGAGACCCGACAAGCCGACGAGAGATACGGAGGGAGTAGGTCGCTTGTATAAAGAGCTCTGGAGGGCGTGGTGAGAGGGAGAAGAAAATGAATACCGGTGTGGCTGGCGCTATGATTGATAAGCGAGGAGGAAAGTAAGCAGGAGATTGAACTACTGAACGTTTTTTTTTGAGTGCTTCAGCGAAACAGGAAGTGTGGCCATCATTGAATCGAAGGAGTGAGATAGCAGAGGACTGACAAGGAGACGATCTAGCAGCGAGACTCACCATAGAGAAGTGTCGGAATTCATTAGGAGCGGAGAGGAGAAGACTCACGACTTCGCGAACACTATCCTTTATGTCTATATACTCATAACTAAAGGAAAAAAGTAAGAAAAAAGAGAAGAAGAAGAAGACCTCCATACCCTTACTGTATACATAATTTGGATACTCTGATACTCATTCCTCCCCCAACTCTTTTGAGTAATTGGGTTTCTAACACTTGAACTTTGGTTTTTTAAATATTATCATTAATAAGAATTACTAATTGTTAAGGAATATAGAATATAGAAATATAGAAATTAAGTGTTGATTCTACCTTGCTGTCATCAGGCATATTTACATATAAGGATCCAGATTTATAATTAACCAATTAATTAATTAATTATATTTATTCATATTTATCTAGTTATATTTATTTATTTCAGAATATTTATTCTTACGGGTAATATTAATTTACTTATATCAACTTTCTATATTAAGGCTCGAATTTAGCTATATAAGAATTACAGGTAGTACTTATCAACTTATTTATATCAACTTTTTATATTAAGGTTTGAACTTAGCTATACTAGAATCATAATATCTATTGGGATATATAGGTATAAAAATCTTGGTTCTGTAATTATATGTGAGAATTAATTTGGAACCTGGTAATGTGATTTAACCCATAAGCTTTAAACTATTAAGGAAGTTTGAGAACTTTGGTGTGTTATAAGGATTTGATTTAAGAAAGATACTTTGATGAATTGATCCCTTCTAGTGAAGATAGTAAATCTTTTAAATAGGCTTAAGAAGTGGAATTAACAGAGGAAATAGGGGCAAAGCCCCTATTTGGAAAAATATCATTTGGAAAAATATTGAGAAAATTATAAGAGAACAAAAGCTAACTCTGAAAGAAATGGCAACAATGACATCGGCAATCTTGAAATCTGGCAAAAAAGCTCCATCTAATCCTACTTTAACAACGATGTCCCTGGTGATTCAGAAGCCCTTAGAAGGCATACAGAAGTTAGACAAGCCACCAACAACCCCAACTCTTCAAACAGTACAATCTTCTTTATCGTTGATTCAAGAGACCATGTTAGCAATGCAGGAGAAATTGCTAAATAGTCATTCCGAATTAAAAATGGACATTCACGTTTTGGATTCAAAAATGACCGAGATTCAAGCCTCTATTACGAACAATGAGAGAAGAATTCAAAATGTAGAACAAAGGATGGAACAAAGTGAGAAAAAATTAGATATGGTGGACCAGACATTCGCGATACAGAATAAAGGAATCGAAGAGTCTCTGATACAATTGGAAATGGACAAGGCTTCATACTACCTTCACTTCCAAAATATCTGCGAAGAAAAGGAAGAGGATTTAGGCAATAAAATAGCTGAGCTGATAGCGGATGCCCTTCAGCAAGATAAACAAGATATTATTAAAGAACTTGATGAGGTTTACAGGGTCCAAATGAATTATGTGAGAAGAAACAGGCTCCCTAGAGAGGTCCACATGAGGTTCGCCAGAAAGAAAGTGAGGGATATTCTATTCAACATAGCGAGAGAAGAACAGATTGTATTTAAAGGAAAGGAGGTGAATATTCTGAAACAAATACCAAGAAGAGTGAGGGAAGTGAGGAAATATTACAGGTTTCTTGTGAGCCAATTGAACAGAAGAAATATCATATTTAGATGGATCCTGCCAGAGGGGATGCTAGTTTCATGGCAAGGAAGAAAAATCAAAATTGATAGTTTAAGTGTAGCACAAGATTTTTTAGACCAACTAAGAGGAGGGGAAGAAGAACAAATTAGCAAGGAAGAGATCGATACGGTAAACACGGAAGAAGAAACCTCACAAGAGCAAAGCACAAAGGAAGAAATAGAGGAGGAGAAGAAAAAAGAAGAAGCAGAAGAAAAAGGAAAGAAGACTAGACCAGTAAGAGCAGTAACGTTAATGCAAATAAGAACTAAGAACCGGACACAACACAAGAAATGGACGGCTTAAAAATCTTATCCTTAAATGTTAACAGTCTAAACGACCACAAAAAAAAGAAGATAATTCTATCAATATTGGTAAAACAGAACCCAGACATAATTTGTATACAGGAAGTTCATATAAAAAAAGATGAGGCAAATTGTCTAGAATTTACTAAATTTGGCAAATTATTTATGTCATTAGCAGAGAAAAAGAAAAGGGGAGTGGTTATGTATGTGAAGAAAGGAACTGAGGCAGAATTAAAATATAAAGACACCAAAGGGAGAATTTTAATGGTAGAAATCAAGAGAGGTAATTCAAAAATGATGTTGGTGGGGGTATATGCCCCGAATAAAAAACAGGGACAATTTTACAAAAAATTACATGAACAATTAGGAAATTGGGCCCATGTTGAAATATGTATGTTAGGTGACTTTAATGGTATTGTCAACCCAGAGAAAGATTATAAAAGTGGGGAAAGGAAAAAAAATAAAAGGTTACCTCTGCCAAAAAGCTTTTTTGATCTGGTGGATGAAATAAATTTAATTGATATGTGGCGTACACTACACCCGCATGATTCCCAATATACCTTTTACTCAACTTCACAGAACTCTTGGTCCAGAATTGACATGGTATGGACTACTAGAAAACTAGGTCTAGAAATTAAGAAAGTGGATATAAGTACAAATACCTGGGCAGATCATAAATTTCTTGAAGTAAACTGGCATCATACAAATAAGAGAAAGCAACAGAGATGGAGTCTAAGGACTAACCTTTTGAATAAAAAAGAGTTTATAATTAAATTAAATGAAGAAATCAAGCGCTTCTTTATTGAGAATGGCAAGCAAGGCACGGCGAAGGAAATTGTATGGGATACCATGAAAGCGTATGTGAGAGGAGTAGCGATATCACATATGGCGTTCAAAATTAAGGAAAAAAGAAAAGCTAGGGAGGCTTATAATAGGAAGCTAGAAGAAGCAGATAGTAAATTACAACAAAACCCGGGAGACGAGGTGGCTAAACAAAAATGGATGATGGCAAGGCATAATCTCAATATTCTGGATCAGGAGGAGTTGGTGCAAAAAATCAAGAGAATAAAACACTATCATTTTGAGAATGCTAATAAGTCTGGAAGGTGGCTGGCGTATAGATTAAAAAAAGAACAGGAAAAAAATCAAATTCTTACATTAGAAGATTCCAATGGTGATATTTTGACAAAAGAAGAGGATAAATTAGAAAGAGCGAGAGAATTCTATGAAGCCTTATATAAAGATGAAGGGATTGACCCAGACAAAACTGAACAATACCTGATGGAAGCTAACCTGCCACAGATAACAGGAGAAGGAAATGCTAAACAATAAAATCACAATAGAAGAATTTAAATTGGCTCTTACCAAAATTAAAAAAAATAAAACACCAGGCCCAGATGGTCTTCCGGGGGAAATATATATAAAATTTGAGGAAGAACTACAACTAGAATTGTTAGAAATATTTAATGAGGTTTTAGTTGGTACAAGAATCCCAGACTCTTGGAAGGAAACTTACATTACACTCATATTGAAAGAAGGTGCTGACCCAAAACAAATAGCAAATTATAGGCCCATTTCTTTACTAAACTCAGATTACAAATTATTTACAAGTATAATTGTGGAAAAACTAAAAAAAATTCTAAATGGCTGGATTCATAATGATCAGAAGGGATTCCTCCCAGGGAGACAAATGAGAGATAATCTGAGGACTGTAATAAATGTCATAGAATACTATGAGCAGCACCTGGAAAAACAGCTGGCGTTAGTGTTTTTGGACGCCCAAAAGGCGTTCGATAACCTGAACTGGAAATTTATGGTTAACCAAATTGATTTAATGGGATTTGGAACAAATTTTAGAAAGATGATCGAAAATATTTACCATAAACAGAGGGTGAGTATTCTAATAAACGGGGACAAGACGTGGACATTTTGGATACAAAAGGGAGTTAGACAGGGATGCCCCTTGTCCCCTCTACTTTTTATAATGGCGCTGGAAATTTTACTTAGAAAGATCAGAGATAACAAAGAAATTAAAGGACTGCAAATAAAGAAAGAAACATTTAAAACACAAGCCTTTGCAGATGATGTGGCCTTAATAACAGAAGATCCCTTGAAATCTGGCCCCAAATTACTCCAGGAAGTACAACAGTATGGAGAAGTCGCCGGCTTTAAACTTAATAAAACAAAAACTAAAATATTAGTAAGAAACATGACAGAGGCAAATAAGAAAGAGCTAGAAAAGTCCTTAGATCTTCAGATAGTGAAGAAAATAAAATACTTGGGAATATGGATTACTTCAAGATATTCCTCTTTAAAGGAGGATAACTACATCCCATTACTACAAAAAATAAAGCAGGATATAGATAGATGGAAGAAGTTAAAATTATCCTTCACAGGTAAGATCTCAGCAATTAAGATGAACATTCTTCCCAAAATTATATTTTTATTCCAAACTATACCAGTGAATCTCGATAAAAAATATTTCCTGGATCTGAAAAAGAAGGTGCGAGACTTTTTATGGGAAGGGAAGAAGGTGAGGATTGCATATAAGACACTGCAAGGGAAAAGAAACATGGGTGGCTTTGGATTACCTGATTGGGAAGTATATCAGAAGGCGGCTAAACTAGTATGGATCAAAGAATGGGTCACATTACAAAACAAGAGAATCTTGACATTAGAAGCCACGATCTACAGGCAGGCTGGCACGTCTATTTATGGGATTTAAAGAACAAAAAAAAAATCATATTTCCATAAACACAAATTAAGGGAGACCCTTATTCAAACATGGGAAGAAATTAGGCAACGATTTTATGTGAAAGTACCAAATTGGCTTTCAATCATGGAGGCCCTGACCGCCTCAAATAAAAGAGATATTCTAAAATTTGGCACGTATAAAGACATATTAGATGATAACGGTATCCTTAAATCTCGGGAAACATTAAGAAATCAAGGCTTTAATTTAGACTGGTGGAGCTACCTACAGATAAGCTCAAGATATCAAAAAGATAGGGACCAATTTGGTATAGAGGTGAAGTACAATAATTTGGACAAAATTATGTTGGGGATTGAAAAGAAAATGTTAGCGAAATTCTACAACTTTCTACTAGGCAAGGACAGGGCAGAAGGAATAGCCAGAAATCAATTAAATATTTGGGAAAAAAATATTGGTTATAGATTAAATTTCAATGACTGGGAGGAGGCCTGGAACAGAAACTACAATCTGACTAAATCAGCAACCTATAGGGAGAACCATTATAAAATTTTCCATAGATGGTATCTAGCGCCAGCTAGATTAGCAAAAATATTTCCCAGCGCCTCAGCAACATGTTGGAAGTGTGGAAAGGAGGTTGGCACCTTCTATCATATGTGGTGGTCCTGTCCCGAGACAAAAAAGTTCTGGATAAAAATACAAAACTGGTTACAAGAAATAGTGGAAGAAGAAATAGAATTATCTCCCGAAATCTTTTTATTAGGAATGATCGGAGATGGATTTTCTAAAGATAAGATACATCTTATAATACATGTTATAACAGCGGCCAGGTTAATTTTTGCAAAATACTGGAAGGACAAACTAACCCCTCCAGAGGTAATAATAATAAACAAAATTTTAGAATGCGCAGAAATGGCAAAATTAACAAGTGATCTTAACAATGATGTGAACTCAAAATTCAATGCAGTATGGGAAAGGTGGTACAAATGGTGGAATAATAGAATGAGATTGTAAGGTTACGTCTATTTTCAATAATGATAGATTCGAATGTATTCGATATGTATATAATGTATATAAATATGTAATTACACAACACCTCAGATGTTAACAGAGATTTGATGTTTTTTAAAATTTTAAAATCAATAAAGTATATTTAAAAAAAAGACACCCTACTGAAGCTGGAAAGCAAGAAAATTCTTGCATGTGATCTTCACATTATCATGTGTAAGCTGTGTGATTCTTTGCAAAAAAAATATGATGAGCAGTTGAAATGAAAGTTTTATTTGCCTTATGTAAAAAACATTTGCCTGAGATTGCCATGCAAAAGTTCAAGAAAGAAGCCATCAACGTGTATCAAAGAGCCATTGTGTACCTAGAAAAGTGGTATAATTTCACTGATTCAGTATATGAGACGCTAAATTATTTCAATCTAATTGATCGCAATAATCCTCCAACTTTAGAAGAAATGACGAACATCTGGTTATTATCACCATGGCGAGAAGAACTTCCACCCAACACTCTCAATGAAATTTCTGCCTTAGAAGAAGTTTATGTTCATCTGCAGGGCGATTCATCCCTTGATAAGTGGACATACTTTTTCAAGAAAGAGCCAGCTCCGAGTTTACTGAAACTGTTCCAGTATTGTACATCAATTCCGGTATCAAATGCAAACGTTGAACGAATTTTCAGCGTCATGGGAAATTTGTGGACTGACGAACGTAACCAACTGCTTGTACCATCAGTTCAAAGTGAACTTTGTATATTTTTTAATATTTCTCAACATTGTACTGAAATTAAAGAATTATTCCTTAAACACAAAGAATTGATCAAAGCTGCGCAGTCAAATAAAAAATACACACGACAGCAAAATAAAATGTAATTTAATATTTTACATATTATTATAATATATTTGATGTTTTGAATTTTAAGTAAAGTTTTGAAGTGATTATTTTAATAGTGTTAAAATGTTTGTAAGAAAATATATAATTTAATTGTAATTTTTTTTTTTACTACTTAACCCCCCCCTCCCCCCGCTTGTCCGCTATTTTTTGGAAGCAAACCTGGCAACCTAAGTAGGAAAGATATACTCAAGAAATTATGTGAAACTAAATGGGGAACTTCAGTTGTCATCCTCAGGTCATCAGTACTAAAGTTGATCTACTCCACAGTCCCTGTGCACCTGTGTAGCTTAACAGCTTCCGTATTAGGTAAGTAGATGCCAGACACAACAACACCATGAAAATTATAAGTGGATGTATTAAAACCACACCGACTTGCTGGCTTCCTGTTCCAAGCCATATAGCACTGCCATCTTTATGAAGGCAAGATGCACTAGTGAGAGAATACAAAAAAATATGAACAACTCCTTCCTACCAGTGCATGCCAACCTTCCTCACTTATCAGCTGGAAGACTCAAATCCAGGAAGCCCCCACTGGACTTGCACGACACCTGCCCAACAACTTTAACAACTTTCCCAATTGAAAGCCAAATGGGTTGCTGAGTGTTGATATAAGTGACCTCACAAAAAAGGTACCAGGCTTTGAACTACCACATCAGCAATAGACAATCTTGCATAGGATTTGCACCTCACACAGCATTTACCAGGACTCTCTGTATAAATCACCATAGTATCTTCCTTTCAATGTGACTGTGGGGTCCTTTGTCAAACTGTAGATCACACTGTGACCAGCTGTAAGCTATGATGACCCAGGGCGTGGCACAAAAGCAACACAGCCAGAGAACAGGTCTAACTCCCTTTACTGCTCCAACTTTGCCCCCAAATGTCCCCACGTTTACTACAAGTCCTGGAGCAAAGCTCTCACATGAACCTTCAGCAGCCTCTGGCTGCAAGTAGTCCAGTAAGCAAAGTGAGCCAAAAGTAACCAGGGCCAGCAGTCCAATAAGCCAGGTTAGCCAAATAGTAACCAGAGCAAGAAGTTCAGCAAAGCAGGCAAACCAGGCCAGCCCCACAAGACAGAGCACAGTAATATCCAGGCATCGGCAAGTGCACACAAGTCTCCACAGATTCAACACTTTTTCACAACAAATGCCCCTCCCACCAGCACCTCCTTACATCTCAGTTCCCAGGTGTGCCTTGTGAAGGGGGTGGGGCACTCTCCTCCCTTTTTTTTTTTAATAAAAAAGTTTTTATTTTCTGATCAAACAAGTATACAATATAAACAATCATTCATACTATCATCAGAAAAAAAGAAAAAAAAATCAATTTGGTAAACTCAATCTTCAACCCCTCCTCACCACCCCCCACCCCCGACTTCCCAGAACAAAAACAGGGCATAGATTTCACCAAACATTCGCTAAAATAAACTAGCTAACTGCAAGATTTAATAACTCCCAAGACCCCTTAACTCCCCTTTTACAATTTCATCAACCTCCCTTTATATAAACACAAAGTAACATGTAATCCAATAACTCTAAGAATTTTAAAACCATTAACAAATCTTAAACATTCAAACCTAAAAACATTTTTCCCCCTCCTACTTTTCTCAAAGTTCAGATATTTTGAAATCTCATAACAAAAAATAAACCTTAGATATTCACTAATTAAATTTCTACATTTTTATAATTAACCATTAGTACATTAACTAGAAAACCAAAAAAGATTAATCAACCATTAATACATCATATTTAAAAATCAATATTCAACTTTATACTTTTTCCCCCTCAGTAGTTATAAAAAACCAAAAAGGATTAATCAACCATTAGTACATCATATTTAAAAATCAATATTTAACTTTATACTTTTTCCCCCCTCAGTAGTTATAATACCTACAACATAATCATTTTTAACCATGAGTAGAACAACTACAAAGCCAAAAGAAAAGGTTAATCTTCCATTCTTGCTTTCTTTTTATATTTTTTCCAATCTTTCTGCATCCCTCCTACTTCTATTTTGAGGAGGTTTTTCATTTTAATTTGAGGTTGATATAACTGCAAAAATTGTCCCCTTTTTAAAAAGGTTTCCTCTGATTTAGAGCCCCCAAATCGCCTCTTCATGCTTATATAAATCAGTTCATTCCTTCGTCTGTAAAACCAAAGTTTGTCAAGAGTTTGTGAAGAAAAGTTCAATTGTTTCTTTTCTATTAAATGTATAGATGCCACTGACAAGTCTCCTTCATCTTCTGAAACTTCGAAAGTCTGGTCATTTACTACTTTTTTCCAAACCAAGTCATAATTTTGAAGGATTCTATCAATTTTTCCGAAAAGAGCAGAGAGTAAGCTCGAAAATTCTTGAGAAAATTCTTCCACCCTCTCTGCTGCAATATCTCCTGAGTTGTCATCATGCTCCGTAGTTGTTTTGATTTCCTCAGTCATTTCTGTTGTTATCCCTTTAAGAATTGCTATTTGGTTACTTATAGCTGCAGTATGATTATTCATGGCTTCTTTTATAAATTCTATAAGTTCTGCATCAAAATCCTTACAACTCTGTAAATCAGACAACTGTTTCGTTTCTGACACCTCCAAATAGCATCCAGCACTTTCAAGATCTCCTTTCTTAGAAGCCATTTTATTTTAAAGAAATTTTCTTTCTTCCCACAACCATAAAATCATAAAGTCAGAGCCATCCTTTTGAGCAGCATTCAGCAATTTCTTTATAAACAATCTTTTCCCAAACAGCTCTTCAAAATCTATTCCAGCAACTTAAAGCCAGTCTCTGAGCACGAGTCTATTAGCAAAAACTTTTTCTAACTTTCCCTTTTAAAATCGCAACAAAGAAACGCCATCTTAACTTCCAGCTCAGAAAATCCAATTAGAAATATTGTATCCCCGGAGTTAAGTGTTATACTTGCAAAAAGCTTGTCCTCCTGCTTCTGTTCCGCCTGCTTTTTTGAAATCATTTAATCTTCTGTTTGACAGCAGAAATTGGACGCAACACCTAGCTCTGTAAAAAAAAACAGAGTCCCCCCGGATCCGGAGCTTCAGTGGGCTGAACGGGGAGCTCTCACCCTCCTAATCCCTGGAATTAATCCAGGGGTTTTCAGGGAGCTCTACCCTCACCCACCTGCTCTCCTCCCCTTCTTTTCCCGAAGGGGAGATTTTCAAGCCGTTTGACAGCTGATTAACGCTGTCAGAACGGCTCAACGGAATCACGGGGGCGGCGGTCTAAAAAGACCGTCAATGGTGCTGCGGAGCCAACCCGGAAGTCCGGGGCACTCTCCTCCCTTGTAGCCAGCTCAATCTGCGTTGGTCTCGCCTTCTCTCTTCTCTCTGTGCTCTATGATCAGGAGGGAGGTGGTCCTTGCTCTTCGCCTGAGCTCTGTCTTTCCTGCTCCTCCCTGTCTGCAAGCCTTTCTAATCCTGAAAAGCCTTGCCTGGATTGATTTTGCCCTTCCCCAGTTTCCTCCAAGGCCAACGGAGCCACCCTCTTGATCTCTGTCGGCTCTTGTTTCAGCTCATCTTCCCCTGCAGGTTTAGACTCCAACAGGGGCATAACCTGAGGGCATATACTGGTCCAGTGTCTGATTTTTTTAATATAAACCATTCTGCACTTCAATGGTTAGATGACCTAGACATTGGTATTTGAATATAAATCTTTATCACATTTGTATTTTTATTGTGTTCTCTCTAATCTAGATGAAATATTAATATATTTTGCTAGTGCCATGCATGATATGCCTTATGCTAAATAAACTGTGTCCTGTCATACTCAGAAGCAGGCAAATGTCAAAGCATATTGGGTAACATCACAATTCAAATCACATAACTTATATACTTGTTTGTGATATCACAACATGAGTACAAAAGTCAGAGTTTATGCCTTAACATTATTAACATTTCATCATATTTGTATCATGATAGTTTCTACCAGATCTTCATTTCATTTCAATTTATTTGTTTATTTGATTGTTTGTTTGTTTGTTTGCCACTCAACTCTTTGCAAGGCAACACTGGGTAGCTTAAATCATATTCTGAACTTATTATATCCCCCCCATACCCCTGGGCAGTATCCCAGTGGTGGGTTGCCCCCGGTTTGGAACGGTTCTATAGAACCGGTAGAAAAACCAGCGGGAGGCTCTGCCCACTGACCCTGATGTCATCAGAAGCAATCTGCACATGTGCAGAAGCAAGGCGCGTGCGCGCTCCCGTTGCAAACCGGTAGTAAAGGTAAGTAGAACCCACCCCTGCAGTATCCTATGTGCATTGATGTGAGAGCAGTAAGATTACCTAATAGAGTAGGATTACTCTTAAATAACCATGCCTATCATTGAGCCAGATGGTATTAATATAAAATTGAATATGTACAAATCAGTACTATTCAATTTTCTTAAAGAGAACCAAATGTAATATTTGTAAAATCAGACAGACTTTGCCCATCAGTGAATCAACCACCAGTTGTAATACAGGTAGTCCTTGCTTAATGGCCCGTTATTTAGCGATCATTTGAAGTTATGATACACCTTCCCAGAGCTACTTAAGATCTGGTTCCAGATTTCTGACAGCCACACACACATCCCCATGGCAATGTGGTCACATTTTGGGCACTTAGCAAACGGCTCACCTTTATGGCCATTTGCAGTATCCCACAGTCAGGTGACCACATTTTTCTGCATTTTTTTCTGGTTTGCTTCTGATTTCCAGCAAAAAATGCTGAACAAGTGGAAGAAAATGGATTTGTTTAATGACTGCTTTTTTCTTAATGACAGTATTATTCGCTTAATGACCACCATATTTGCTTAATGACTATGGCATTTGCCTAACACCACCAGAATAAAGGTTGAAAAATTGGGTGCAGTCATGTAGTGACCCACCTAACACTGCTATGACTTGAGATTGTAATTCCAGGCTCAATTACAATTGTAAATTGAGGACTATCTATGTTTTTAATCTCCTGTTTTGCTTATACTTATTTTAATTTTTAAGTGTTCTTGTATCTGTTCTTTTGTGAACTGTAATAAAAATTTGATTCTATTCTGAAAAGAATTTTGCCACAGTCTTTAAACTAATTATTAAAAAAAATCTCCGCATGCACACATGGGAAATACAATCTTATATCACATTTATTTTTCTTTTCTTTTTTTTTTTTAATATACTTTATTAAATTTTTCCATTATAAAAGAAAGAAAAAAAAGATATACAATCTCTATCTCCTTCAGAGGTACAGTGTTTATACAATTTACGGAATCATACATCAAATAAACTTCATCCTTAGCTGTTCAATATTCTATGCAATATAGCTCGTACTTCGAGTGCATAACAAGTCATATCCTAAAATCATGTTTTTGTCTTGTTCTTCAACCAATTGTACCAATATTTTTCTTTTCTTAATATCTGCTGAATTGTTACTCAAATTTATATCTGGAGAAATTATTTCTAGAGAAGTGATAGTGCTTGCTAACTACAGTTAGTCCTCGACTTATAACAGTTTATTTAGTGATTGTTCCAAGTTGCAACGGCATAAAAAAAAATGACTTAGGACTGTTTTTCACACGTACGACGACCATTGTAGCATCCCTATGACTATGAGATCAAAATTCAGATGCTTGGCAACTGATTCACATTTAAGACGGTTGCAGTATCCCAGGGTCCTTCTAACAAGCAGTCAATGGGGAATCCAGATTCATTTAACAACCATGTGACTAACTTAATAACTTCAGTCACTTAACAACTGTGGCAAGAAAGGTCATAAAATGGGGTCAAATTCGCTTAACAAATGTCTTGCTTAGCAGCAGAAAATTTTAGGCTCAATTGTGGTCATAAGTTGAGGACTACCTGTATATCTCAATTCAGTGTAATAATCAGAAAAATATTCCTTTCAATAGAAGTCATGCCATCCTATAAATGTCTAAGGTTCTAGGTTCCAGCTAAGTAATGATAATGGGATTATCCTGCTTAATTATACACACTATTGAAACTTTAAAATATTAATTCTGATTTTTATTCATTTTTAACCTACCATAAAATGGTAGCATTCTTTGCTGTACTATATTTTTTAAGTTAATTGCCTTGCCTGTGAGTTTTACTACAGTAGTTAGTTCATATAGAAATTTCTCAGGCTCATGATAGATCAGCAGATATAGAAAGTTCAGTGCTACTATCATCAGTCATCTGTGGAAAGAAATATTTTTCATACTATTTCATGTGTACCCATCTGAGCACAGTTCATTTTGCTACGCACTGTCCATACACAGTAGATGAGCACAATGAAATTCCTATAATTTATGCTGTATGTATGCTAGAACATGCTCTAAAGCACAGTGATACTAAATGATCTCTTGCCACAGTCTTGCTCCTGATGAAACTAGTTATTTAAAAAAATCTCTGCGTGCACACATGGGAAATATAATCTTACATTATATTTACCTTTCTTTTCTTAATATCTGCTGAATTGCTACTCAAATTTATATCTGTTTTTTATATATATATAATTTACAAGTTATCTTCTAGAGAAACGATAGTGCTTGCTAACTATATCTCAATTCAATTTAATAATCAGAAAAATATACTATTCAATAAAAACTGGTTAGAATTGGTGTCCACTGATATTAATATGTTTGTGATTATCTCATTACTTATCTAGCTCTGCACCACTGATTTTTATTTTAAAAACTTGTTTTTAACTTTAAAAAGATTGAGAAACTATGTATAAAGGTAGCAGTTTTTAGCATTAATCAAGAATAGACATTCTTAGAAAATAAAAAAATGATGGATACAATTGAGTAACTTGCTGTGAAACATATCTATCTTCCTAGAAGAAAAGCTGTAGAATGTCTTGCTGAAAATCCTGAGATGCAGTCAAACAAGCATTACCTAAATACGGCACAAACATGCTTTTATACAGGTAGTCCTTGTCTTACGACCATTCATTCAGTAACTGTTCAAAGTTACAGCAGCATTGAACGAAGAGACTTTGGACCAATTGCAAAGCTGTTGCAATGTCTCTGCAGTCATGTGATCAAAATTTGGACACTTGATTGCTCAGCCAGATTTATGACTGCAATGGCACTTCAATTCCTCTTACCTGCCTATCTCTCCCCATCTTTTGGTCCCCTGTCCCTCTGCGCACCATCGCTTGACAGACATGCTGTGGCTTGTATAAGGCAAGTCTTCCTCCCACTGCAACATGCAGTCTCCTCCCTCTACACATCTGTCAGCTGATAAATCATAGCTGACAGTCACATGGAGAGGAGGTAGAACACTGTGGCCAGACAGCTGCAGTTCACAACCCAGTGAGGGTTCTGAAACGCAGTGAGTCATTCCTGTTTCATCATGCAATCCTGGTAACAGGTCATGCAGTGGAACTTTTATTCCCACAGTTGCAGCACAAGGCCTCTGTTTCCCATTAGTCTGTCCATTGTTTAGGCTCAATATGAAGGGCTGAGCCCAATCCAGAGCCCAGATATAAAGGACTAAAATTCAGGGTGTCGGCTGTCGGGGTTACAACTGGGAAAGTATAATAACCCTGGTTGTAGAGGATTACTGGTACCTCATAAATTGTTTCCTGAAAAGTTAGTGCTTTGTGTCTTCAAAGGCTAAATTATCATGTAAGCCATTTTACTAGTATATCCATGACATATCCTTCTCTACATTTGGCCTACTCTTATGCTGATTGGGAAGCTCAGTTTCTTTCTCTTTGCTTGTGTTATTTTGCTTTTCTAAGCTGAAATGATATGAAGAATTAGGTATGTATATCTTCTTGTCCTACATAGGGTGGCACCTTTCCTGTATTTTTATATAGCCTTCCCTAACGTACATTCGTTTAGTTTACAGTCTCTCCAGCATGGTCAACAGTTAGCAACAATAGAAACTATATGGTACTCCAAAACTTCTTTTTTAACATTTTGACAGTCCTGGAAGGGTTTTTTTTAATGACTTATTTCAGGATACATTGGGGGGGGGATTAATGTATGCCTTGAGTAAGGAATGTATGATCAGAAATGAATGTGACAATAATTAAAAATGTTCTTTTCCTTTCTGGTTCTGTTTGATGCTATTATTCAATATATATCATAGCAATGAAAATGCAATAAAATACTGATTAAGGTAGCTATCTTCCTATTTCCCACACAATTCATTTCTGTCTAGATTAGACTACATAATCTTATCCTAAATTTAGAAAACTATTTAATTGATTGATTATGTGCCATCAAATAGTGACACATAGATTTTATTATTGATGATTTGTTTCTAACCCATTCTTTCACATCTACCAACAGTGCTGTCATTGCCACTGTAACTGAGTCCATCCGCCTTTCTGCTGCTTGTCATCCTCTTCTCTTTCCTTCCACCTTTCCCAGCATTAGAGTGTTTTCCAGACAGATTATTTAATAAAGTTGAAACAATTCTTATACATAGCAAAATATTCTATATTTCTCTACACTGATTTTGCTTCTTTCTCATGGATTAACTTCCTAAAACTTTCTCTTTCTTATGAAGTGTCATTGATTTTATTATTCACTTTATAATGAATTGAGTATATCTGTAATTGTATAATAAACTCTCTCTCTTTCTCCCTGATGGGTATGTGGTGCATTTCATTGTATGGCTTTCCATTTGCTGTTTATTATGTCCTGCTATAAATAAAACATTGGCAATTCTTTCATTGTGCTTTCAGTTTTATTCTGTAAAACTGCTGCTGTTAATTTCCTGTTAGCTACCTACCAAAGACATATTGTAGTTTTCTTTGTAGATCAATCTCAATGAAGTTATTTTGCATATATTGTGCTTTTGAATATGTACTTCTATTGAAACATTTTTCATATCTGAATATTCCATTTCAATTACTTTGATATAATCACAGTTTTGATCACACTTACTTCTAAGTGTGCTATAAATCCATTAAAATTATCCCTTAATTGTAGGAAAAGAGAACAAGCGACCTCTGCTGATCAAGTGATGGAGAATAACATTAAAAATTCATAAAAGAGTTCGATTTATAATATTAGGTTATTGAATATTATACAAAGTCACTACAGATTTCTCAGGGTCAGTAATTAGTTATTGGCCAAATTGAGAAGTGAGAAATTCTATCAAAGAAAGGATGTAAAAATTGTTGCCATATTCCAAGCTGCCATGGATCCTGCAGTAGCAAACAAACAAATAATTCACTCCTACTACTTCCACTCAAGAGGAAAGTAAACCAAATGCACTCTATTGCAGGAAAAACAAAGACTCATCTTATTGCATCTTTACAGAAAATATAGGATTATATTACAGTGTAAGGTGCCTATTTTCTGGCTTTCTACTTTACGGAAAGATTGTGATCCTCACATATCGTAAGCTATGAAACAGCTAATTTTTTCACATATTTAAGTCCCATCATAGGTACTCTTTTTATATCCCTTGCTATTTAATTTTTATACTTTGCCCCAGTGTACAAACCACTGTGAATATATACTATATACGCTATTACACTCCAAGCATTTGGTGATAGGATTTGTATTTCATTAAAAAAAACCACCATTTATTTTTAATGAGGCACCTTCCTTCGAGGCAGCTCAAGATAGCAAGCAGAAGCAAATAAACTTTGAAGGGAATTTTGAGAGTGTATCAGGATATCACATGCACTTTTAAGTTGCTGGGATGCAGGTAACAAATGTTGGATTGCAAAAGAAGCCTATAGATTCCAGATTGCATAGAATATTGTTAGCATGTTCGGGGTAAAATGGCTTTAGTTGCCCAGTTTTGTCATTCTGGCAAAAAAATGCCAAAAATGACCAGTACTACCAGTGTGGAGTAAGGCTGGTAATGTATATACACTTTTTCTGTTTTACTAGAAAGCATTATGTGAAAGCTTCATGTGAAGGAGGCCATAATGGGTAGCAGTGATTAATGTGTATGAGGCCATCTGATGACATTCATGTCACATGAAACATTGCAATTCAGAATCTAAAAGGAATAAATTGCAAACAGCATTAATTAAAAAGCAAAATGAAAAAAAACAAAGTTGTGTGGCTATGAAAAGAAGAAAAGGGGTAATATAATAGGCCCAGTACTCTTCAACATCTTCATAAACGACTTAGATGAGGGAATAGAAGGGAAATTTGCGGATGATACTAAGCTGGCAGGAATAGCCAACACCCTAGATCAGTGGTCCCCAACCTTTTTATCGCCGCGGCCCGCTGAGCGCGCGCAGGGGTGGGGGCACGGCCCAGGAGCTTTTGCGCACGGCCCATTGCGCACGGCCCAGGAGCTTTTGCGCATGGCCCAGGAGCCTTTGCGCTGCAGCGTTTATGTCCCCCGGCCGCTGCGTGGCCCGGTGCCAGGTACTCCACGGCCCGGCACCGGTCCGCGGACCGGGGGTTGGGGACCACTGCCCTAGATGATAGGCTCAAGATCTAGATGGAACTTGACAGACTTGAACACTGGGCCCTATCTAACAAAATGAAATTCAATGTAGAGGAAAGTAAAATCTTACACATAGGCAAGAAAAACCAAAAGTATACATATAGACTGGGTGAAACCAGGTTTAATAGCAGTAATTATGAAAGGGATCTTGGAATCTTAGTGGACAATCAGTTATGAGCCAAAAGTGTGCGGCAGCAGCCAAAAAAGCCAATGCAATCCTAAATTGAATTAACAGAGGGATACAATCAAGATCAAGTGAGATACTAATACCACTCTATAAAGCCTTAGTAAGACCACACCTAGAATACTGCATCCAGTTTTGGTCACCACACTATAAAAAAGTTGTTGAGACTATAGAAAAAGTGCAGGGAAGAACAACCAAAGTGATTAGGGGACTGGAGGCTAAAACATACAATGAATGGTTGCAAGTACTCAGCATGGCTAGTCTAGTGAAGAGAAGGACCAAGAGAGACATGATAGCAGTGTTCCAATATTTGAGGGGCTGCCACAGAGAGGAGGGGATCCATCTATTTTCCAAAGCACCTGAAGGCCAGACAAGAAATAATGGATGGAAACTAATCAAGGAGAGATTCAACCTAGAAATAAGGAGAAATTTTCTGATAGTGAGAACAATTAATCAATGGAACAACTTGCCTTCAGAAGTTGTGGGAGCTTCATCACTGGAGGCTTTCAAGAAGAGACTGGACTGCCATTTGTCAGAAATGGTGTAGTCTCCTGCTTGGACAGGGGATTGGACTAGAAAATCTACAAGGTCCTTTCCAACTTTGTTAATCTGTTAATAGATTTCAATAAAATTATTCTAATATTATGGAGTTAATTAGTATATGCAGGGAACTGAGGGTGTAGGGTTAGTTATGACTAAAAAGTATTTCAGTAATTATATATAGGTATAGCCTAACATTGTCAGTGGATATGAAAGCAGAAATCCCTATGTCACCATTAAACAATGTGCTCCACTAATAACAATAAAGAATCAGAAATTATATTTTGAAAAATCATGTATGAATGAATGAAATTCTGAATAAATGAATGAAAAATTGCCAAATGAATGACTGAATGAAATTAAGAGAAAAATTCATCATCATCATCATCAAGGCTTGGTGGTGCAGTTTTTGACATTTAAGTAAGATAGCTTGACATGTAAAAAACATGCATTCCACCCATGGATTAGATCCTGATCAATGGTCGAGAGAAGTAGGTGGTTACGGTTTTTTTGCTGGAAGTTCTCTCATTCCACAAAGTGATCTCTCCATGGATGTCAGATCTGTCATTGCACCGCTTCAGCTTCGCTTCGCATCGATGGCATCCTGCCATAAAAGGGGGGGGGGGAGAGAGGGAGAGCAAAGCAAGGGAACACAGAGAGAGGGGATGACAGGAACCAGAGATGCCAATTTGACACAATGGTTGAGAGATCCAAGGACACAATAGTGAGAACAGAATGCAAACATCAACCACAGAGGCCCAAACGCAGGACTGTTATCAAAACAATTAATTTGAATACTATTGGACACTGACCAGATGACCAAAGGGGGAGGACCTGGAAGGACCTGAGAGAAGGGAAATATACTGAATTTATGTGGGAATATTCAGATCTGGCTTTGCTTATGCTGCAACCACTTGGCCTTAGTAAAAGTCTACCTTTTCTCTAAAAAATGGAGTCAAGGTTTTTCTTTCCCAAGTGTCCAAACTGGGATAGGGCTGACATTGGGATTGGAAAATTGACATCACTTGAACACTTTCAATATAACCCATGATTTAGAAATCATAATGACTGAAAGTAAAAATAAAACAAATCATAGTATACTTTAGATTAGTGCGTGTATTCAGACATTTTTTGTGAACTATCTTGTCAAGTTGTTATTTCTGTCTTTGGTAAATTCTGTAAGTTTCTTCTTTTCTTGGCATTTTTTCCCTTGGCTTGACTTCTGTGACAATAGTGTGCATTATCAAATCATTATTAGAGGATTCATTCAGGTTTTCAAACATAAGGTAGATGGTTATGTACTGGGAATTACATAGTGAATTCTGCAATGCTGTATGTAGGGATTTGGACTTGATGATCTCTCCTTTTTTTTTAATCAGGTTTTTTAATTATTTTTTAAAAAATTTATACATATCATTGTGTGAATGGCGTGATGTTTGAGTATCATACATTTCAATACATATAAACATATTCCTAATTATTACATTCCATTTTCCTTATTTCATATTACTTACTCCTACCTTTTACACAAAACTTTAATTTTCATATAAATATTAACTAGTGTGCAATAACATCTAAACCGATATGCTTTAGCATCCATATTATCTTCCATTAATTTCAATAGTATAACCCTCAAGAAAAAAAAATACGAAATTGTCCATCTGTTTTCTTTTCTCCTGTATACCTTATTTCACCCATTTTTACAACATCCCTCTCCTTTCCTCTTCTTTCTCCTCCCTTTTCTCTCCTTCTCTCTCCTTCCCTCCTTCCTTCTCCTCTCCTTCCCTCTCCTTCTCTCCTTCTCCTGCCCCCTATTTCCCCTCTCTTCTTCTCCGCTTCTATCACCTTTCCTTTCTACTCTTCTCCTCCCCTCCCCTCCCCTCTCTCCTTTCCCCTCTCTACCCTTACTCTTTCTCCCCTCCTCTCCTACTCCCTTCCACTTCATTCCATTTCCCTCTCTCTTTTCGTTGTTGCACATAATATTCCCAATACCTATAGAATATGATGTATTTTCCAATTAATATCTCTTTCAACTATAACCATACAACTTCTTTAAATTGCATTCAAAAATCAAAGAAAAAGACTTAATCACTTACGCATATATTGTTAAAAGTAATCATCATAACTATACTATCATAATATTAATTGATCTTCATGCTAATAATTTTATTTACATCATCATATATATATGCAATTGCAATATTATTCTTTTAATACTAATATCATTTCATTAATCAAACAGCATACCGTCTAAATATCAGTTTCTTACATCCTCACGTTTCAAGTTTACCACTATTTTTATTCTTTGTGTCTATTTTTCATATTTCTTTTCCTAACTTATTTGGCTTTGTGATACATTGCTTTACACCCTTCCATTCTAAACTTCCACTAATATTTTTCTCCCCCCCTCCATATTATTATATTCAAAACATGATACGCTGTTTTATCATTCATATTCCCATTCTCTAACTCTTCCTTTTTATATATTTTAAAATGTATTTAATATACATAAATATATCTACTTTCACTTTACCTACACGATATTTTATACACTTTTAATAATACCATCATTCAACCTTATCATTCTAATATTAATACAATTATTACATGTAATCATGACATATCTTTAACTCTTTTTCTCCCCTTAACCATTATCTCTTATCCACATCCCTTCCTTTAATCCTACCCTTTTTTTTAAATTTGTCTCCCCTGTTTTCCTCTTAAGTTCTTTCATTCCATCTACTTCGAGGTTTATATTCTGAATCCATAATTTAATTTTTCCTCCTTGACCTGTCTTTCCCCACTGTTTGAGAGCTTTCTGTTCTAAATCCTATCATTTCCCAAGCCTCTTCTTGTTCCTCCCATTTTTTAAAAAATCTTTTAAAGTGTTTTCCCCCTGTTTTAATTCCTCAATTCTTATTAATGTTAATAGTGTCTCCTCCTTGTTATCTTCTGTTTGCTGGTTTCTCAGTTCTAATTCTCCTTCTATTCCAGTTGACAATTCTATTTTTCCTTCTTGTCCTGATCTTTTTTGTTCATCTCTTGTATACAATTTTCCAATCTTCTATCTATATGATCCAATATTTCCACCATGTCTTTGTGCAGTTCCAAGATAAGGTCCTTAATGTCTTTGTTATTTTGAGTTATTAACTCCATTTCGTTTACATCTCCTCAATCATCCGTTCAGAAACAAGCTCTCCTAATCAAGTTTAAATGTCTCATCAATGTCCATTGGAACAATGTTCCAATGTTTGGAAATGCAATTTATTTGAGACGACACCGAAACCTGACAGTCCAATCAAATCAGTTAGTTACTTCAGGGATCCTTTACTCCTCAAGTCGTTTTTGTATATTCAATAATATTTAGGGGTCCAGACACCAATTCTTTTTTTTAATATTCCAGTCTCCAGTGGTTAGAAAGTAAATATTCATCGTTCAACAGTTATTTTCCTCCATTTCAATATTTGCTCCTGAGTCACAAAAATTTACTATCATCAGCAGATGGCACTCTTTACTTCACTCTGCTTCATCTTTGCTTTTATTGTGACTCTGTTGCTGTTCTACTTTTATTTTGACACACCCAGTTTATTTCTCTTGCTTAGTTTATCTTATAGCACCATTATTTGAAGAAAAGGTAGGTTTATAGTTCCAGCATCTTAATATGCCTTCTTAATATCATGCCTTTTATTTTGGGGGTTCCATTTCCCACTTAATTTTCTTTTTAAACAGATAGTTATTTCTTTAAATTTCCAATATGCTTTTTTTCCACAAAAGTTGCACGCCGCTGTAGCAAATTATTCTAATTTATTCTAAATTTTTTGCGGGGTCCAACTTCAGCTGTAAATCTTTTCTTACCCAAACAACACACCATTCAGCATTTCTCTACTCCTGCACAAACTTATGGTTCTGGCTGTTCCCCAGCTTCATGGAAGCCATTTTGACTGCCGCTGCTCCTAGTCTTCAGATGAGCAGGTTTTCCGAGTCAGGGAGGGGAGATATGGCTCCCCTCAACTTGCAAGGCAGCCCCTCTTTGCTTCACCACCCCTCCAAGGTGGCTATGGCTTCTAGTGAAGCCCCCGATAGGGAGAGCTTGAAACGGACCTGCAGAGGTCGCAGATCTCGCACCGAAAGCACTGAAGTTCAACCGGAAGCTCTGGACTTGATGATCTCTGAAGCTCCTTCCAACTTCCAACTCCTTCCAGTTCTATGATCACTGCCACCAAATTTCTTAATACACTTAAATATAGGCAGCAATGTAGCAACATAGTGTACATGAACAGAAACTTCCAGTACCAATATTTTGACCTGCATGTTTTAAGACATCATTCTTTAACCCAATTAAAATAAGGAATTCTGTCCCTGTTACTTTTCAGATAATATTCCAGCCAGCCTTCCTTTTTATATAGGTGTCTGTTCCTAATCATGATCACGCCAAATAACCAAACATGTGTCATGTTGTCATTATGCAAACTCCTCCCTTTTGTACTTGTATGGCGATGCTGGACATAAGAAGTTTTTGCACTGCAATTCCGGTTATGGCCGTGAGTATTCCACTTCTTGTTGTCCTGAGCTAAATAACTAGAGCTATATTCACACTTCATACTAAGCTATATTTTGCTTGTAACTACAAATTGTTTTTCTTAAAATCAAATTATAAATGAATAGATATAAGACCCATTTCATCAAGAAATAATGCCATATAGCCGAAACGGCTATTAAACATGCTAAATTAAAATTCACAATCCATTTTTTTCATTTAGTTTCAAGGCTGCACTTGCAAATGAGATAACTGGATAAAACTGAATTAGTGAGCTAAACCAAACAAGAATATCTTGGCTTAGCATATTGTGTAAATCTTATTTTAGTGTTTCTGCTTTTTAGATATAACTTTTCATTCGCATTATCCTTTTAGGAGTTCTGTGATGCTCAGGCATGTGCTTGCTCTGGACTTATTCTACAAAATCCAATACCAACAAAGAGTAACTAACAACATTTCCTATAATCATTATGAGACATGCACCTTTATATAAGCTATATGAAATGGTATTTATTTATGACAATTGTGTCCCAGCATTTCTATAGGGCAGGCATGTTGTCACGGCGGTGTCACATGACATATCACGACTTTTTTCCCCTTTGCTGAACCGGGCATGGTTTGGCCAGCGCGTGACGCATCTGCCCCATGGGCCGTGAGTTTGACAGCCCTGCTGTAAGGAGTTCAGCATAATGTATATCAAGATTCTGCCTATCCTTCTATACTCTCAACAACTAGCTTGAGATATAATCATTTAGTTCCCTCAACCGATAAAACTACTGAGTTGTTTAACTATACTTTGTTAAACAATCTAGTTGGCTGGATTTGTTCAAAACAACCACCTGTAAATCATATTCTACTAACCCCATGCTGAGTTCACACAATTTTCAAACTAAAGGCAGATAAGCTGTATTAAAGTCACATGTTATGTGAATTAGGCTAGCAGCCAATCTTTAGATGCTGTGATGTTGGTAGTCAAGTGGAATTTGAACATAGTCCTCCCTAATCCCAATCTGGTTATACTAACTCAATGTTTCCTCAACTTTTTATAATTGTGGATAACTAAAGATTCAGGAAAGGTGGGGATTATTCAAATCAATAACCTATGCCCTTTGTCCATATATATCTTTAACAGTAATTTGTTGATCAAAATATATTTAAATAGAACTCTCAGAGAATGAAAAGATTAGGAGCCTAGTTTAGTCTCATTTTTGATTATTCATTATTTTACTTCCTATTCAAAGTTCATTTTTCTTTATATATTACTTGTGCACATGGGATTCATGGTTAGTAACCACACATCTGTCAGTTTTCTGAGATTTAATGCTCACGTCACTACTTTTGGAGAATCATCTGATTGTCAAGACACCTGGGAAATGAGGCGGCTTTCACCAATTGATTGTCAGTACATGGATGGAGGTAAGGACAGAGACACTCCCAGACTGTCACCAGCTTTGATGCACCTAGGGAGAAGAGGCTGAGATAGTGAGCTGCTGTGGCCATGACTACAAGGAGCAGGCCATCCAGTAAACCCAATAAATTGACCACACATCCAGGGCCGGATTTTCCTATAGGCTAACTAGGCTTCAGCCTAGGGCCTCAAGATCAAGAGGGTGGGACAGCCTACACAGTGGTGGGATTCTGGGGGTTCTAGGGGGTTCGGCCGAACCCTTTGTTAAATTGCTGGCTCGCCCACCCCTCGACTCCCACCCGCGCGGCGCCAGCCTACCGTAGCCAGGGGTGGGCAATTGTGGCTCTTTTACAACCTGTCCCTTCCCTAACCTGAGTTCCGCTGCCTGGGATCCACGTGGGCTGCCACGTGATTCCCCACCGGCTCCGGACGCAAGAGAGCAGGATGGAGAAAGCAGCTTCCACGCCTTCACTCACCCTCCCTCTCTGCCGTTCGCTTACCCCGCCCACTCCCCATCTATTGCTGCCTCCGATGGCTAGAGGAAAAAAAAACTTCAAATTCTTGCCGCGGGGCTTCAAAGGGCCGCCCTAGAGCCAGTGCTGCAGCCGAACCCTTTGTTAAATTGCTGGCTTGCCCCGCCCCTCCGCACCACTATTTATTGCCAATAAATAGTGGTGGGCGAGGGGCGGGGGAGCCAGCAATTTAACAAAGGGTTCAGTGTTTTTTTTGTAATTTTATTGGCCCCCGGAGCTTCAGCATAGGCTAATTAGCCCTTGCTTAGATCGGCTCCTGACCCCCAGCTGATTTGCTCTCAGCTGTTTTGCTCACTGATCTGCTCCTTGCTTGCAAAGAGTGCTGATTTTTTCCCCCCTAGCTATACTGAAAAACGAAAGAGAAAGTAAAGCAGGCTGTTGGCTTTGCACGTTGGAAAATTAGGCAGGCAGTTTTCTTTTTCCTCACCAAAAAAGGTAGGTGCAAACAACAGGAAATTTAGGGAAAAAGAGGAGATTTTAAAACACAAAAGAAAAAAAGCTCTATTTAACTAGGGAATTGTAATAATTGAGATACTATTAATTGTATATTGTGTTGAAAGCAGAAATGGTTAAGTTGTGGTTTGGAGGAATATATGGGGGAAATTATTTGGTTTATTATTATTGGTAAATATAATTAATTGATTTGTAAGAAATTGGATTGCATGGAAATAATTGGAATATTCATGTTCATATTGATTAATATACAAAAAAGGTAGTTATATAACTAATTGATTTATATTAAAATGTTGAATTCATATCAAACAACTGTAATATTACATAATTAACCAATGTGAGGATGGATATAAAAATAGATGACAATGGGAAGGGGTATAATATAGAGTAGAAGGGAAAAATTGAATTTGATTAAGATTAGAGATGAGGATGAGGGTAATATTGGTTTTTTACAAAAATAGATGAGGAATAAATATGGCAAAAAGGAAATATAGAAATTGTAAATTTAATTGAAATGACTAAACACTGTTTAAATTTGTGAACAGGCCAAATACTCTGTTCAAAGAAAATACATTGTATGTTTGTATGTGTGTTTCTAATTATTGTTATTTATTCATATTTGTTCTCTTTTATTCTTTAAAGTTTAACAATTCATTCTTTATCTTAATATCTTTATATTTGTTTGGGGTTGGCTTTCTTCCCTTTCATCTTTTTTATTGTACAGCAATCTTTCTCCTCAAACCTACCACCACTCTCTTTTCTTTCCTTCTTACTTTCTCTTCCCCCCACCCTCTTTTTCTCCTCCCTACTTCCTCTTCCTTTCTCCTTCTCCTCCTCTCTTCCTCCCTCTCTTACCCTCACTCCTACTCTAATTTCCATTCCTTCATCCCTCTCTATTGCTGTATCCTTTTATGCATATGGACTACTCAGAGGGCTGAAAAAGTTATTTCTGACTGGTCCTCGCACTTTTGATCAGTCCTCGAACTTACGACTTTCCTCACATTTTACATTTTTGCCCTATCTTGTCACCATGGTGAAGAGAAGCAGTTGTGAAATGAGTGACATGGTTGTTAAGAAAGCTGCACGGGCATAAATGTGAGGATGGTCATAAGTGTGAGGACCGGTCAAAAGTGCGAGGCCCAGTCAGAAATGACTTTTTTCAGCCCTCTGGGTAGTCCTTTTGTGCATATGGACTACTCAGAGGGCTGAAAAAGTTATTTTTGACTGGTCCTCGCACTTTTGACCAGTCCTCGAACTTACGACTGTCCTCACATTTTACGTTTTTGCCCTATCTTGTCACCATGGTGAAGAAAAGCAGTTGTGAAATGAGTGACATGGTTGTTAAGAAAGCTGCACGGGCATAAATGTGAGAGGATGGTCATAAGTGCGAGGCCCGATCAAAAGTGCGAGGCCCAGTCAGAAATGACTTTTTTCAGCCCTCTGAAAAGTCTATGCACATAGCCACGCCCACCCGGTCACATGACGAGCTACCCACACCTACAGTCACGTGACCAGCTAGCCACGCCCACCAGTCCCATGATTGCCAAGCCACACCTCCAACTAAGCCACGCCCACAGAACCTGTTGTTAAAAAATTGAATCCCACCACTGGTGAAAGGGCCTCATAAGTGGAATAGCCTAGGGCCTCTTTCAATCTAAATCCGGCCCTGCACACATCTTAGCAGGCTAAAGTCCGATTGGCTAATTTGTGATTCTGTGTCCTATAAAAATATAATCCACCACTGAAAATAATTGCTATCATAGCTCAATGGGTGACTTAATCCCTGTCACAGCATCTACCCGACTTGCCTTTTCTTGTGATTAAGAAGGGTCAGACTTAGTTATTACTCGGATGAGCGAATAGCTGGAAAGCTTAGGGCTATAAACTAAAACAGTCTCAGAAGGCAGTCAGGCAAACTGCATCTGGATCATGCACTAAAGCGTCACAATCTATTCACAGAGGAACCAAGCGTGACTGGAAGGATTCTTATTAGAATTAACTTCAAGCAGGAGCACCTTCTTTTCAACAATGATTTTCAAAAGAAAGGAAAGGTCAATTAAAACCGCGCAAACCCAGAATGTTCCCCGGCGCCCAAACATTAAATCCAGAACCTCCAATACAACGTAAAACCATCTTCCTTTCCGTTACTTCGGTGCTTTATTCCCACGCCCCGCCTCTGATGTCCATCAAGATGATGTCATCAGCCGAGGGTCTGTCTTCCTCCCGGTGAGAAGAAGCTGACAAGCGGCTAGGTAGAGGCGGGCTCGGATCGTTGCCGGGGAAACGAGGTTAGTTCTGTGCGACAGCTGCCTGTCCTTGGCAGGCCGCCTTTCTTCTTCGCGTGCAGGTTGAATCGGGAGCCCCGGCGTGGCTGCCAATGCCTCCCTTCGGGCAGATGGGAGCAGTCCGGGAGTAGAAACAGAGCCACGGCGAGAAAAGGGAGACCCAGGTACAGGAGCGAGGCGGAAACAAGCAGCGACTGGAGATACCCAGAAAAGCTGGGGAGGGAGAGCGTATTTGCTGGTTCCTCTGGTCTGTAACCCAACTTGAGGGGTGAAATCTTACTATCAATCATACAGGAGTTGGGAACTCCCTCATACAAATCAGGAAAAAAAAGATACGATGAAAGCAGCGTTCCTGGCATTTTATCAACAAGGGTTTACAACTTTTAGTGCGGTAGGGAGATTAAAATATGTATCATATAATGGTGCTTGGGCAAAGATTTCTGTGTATGGATTTTGTCTGGTTGTATATCATCCCTTAGGATATTATCCCTGGAGTATGCCAGGTTTAAAAAGGAATAAGTATGCATCGAAGATTTTTGTTGCATTATTAAGAAGTGTTGTGTTCAAAGGCTCAGCATACTTGAAGAGAACATGAAGTTGTTAGGGCATTATGACAAGAAAATAGAAAATAAAATCTCAAAATAAATGAATTGTAGAATGTGTATTTATAGTCTGTCAGATGTACCTTGACTGATCCAAGGACTCTCAACTGGCTTCATGGAGAAGAAAGGACTAGAACATCAGTAACTCCCAGCTGCTTATCCATTACTTTTCTTTTGCAAGAGAAAAATATGTAAGAATTTGAATCTTGATCTCCATGCAAAGAGAGCTTGCATTTGAAACAGAGCAAGTTTCATCATATAGGAATAATAAAAAATGTTCTTTCACATACTGGTTTATAACATGGCATTTTTTACATTTCCTTTAACGTATTTTTAAATGTGTCTAATTATAATGTTGAGAACTAGTTTAGTATATGGTGTTTAAGGCACCATATTTTGCATTAGAGAATGCAAAATTTCTACCTGTCAATGTACTAGTTAAGTATCAAGGTTTTTTTAATTGACAAAAGTATCTGGTTGCATTTCATCTGAAAGCTGAGAATAGTTTAGAAAGTGGCATTAGCTACTAATTGCCCACTGAACCAGGTTGTTTGGTTTATGATGTGTAAGATCTAAACAATTTGGAACCAGTATATAGTATATGATGACCTAAGTATTAATTTTTTATTGTGTATGTCAAAAATTAGAGTTTTGCCATTTTGCAGTTGTTTGGGTACGATTTTGGTGGTGTTTTTTCTGATGTCTTAGGCATCTAGAGGCAGAAAGGGAGGCAAGGAATAAAATATACATCAAAACTTCAAATTGCAACCTTGATTACTATGGAATTTGTGTGAGATATTACAACTCAAATATGAAAGGACAGAACTTGTATTTTGGCATCATTGTGATCAGAATGAGGCATATATGCAGAATATTCTCTCCTTTAAAGTTTATTAAGTGTCTACGATAAGTGTTTTAGGTACTGCTGTAGATTTATGTCTTCACCCATAGTAGTGCCCTATATAGCAAATGTGCCAAAATTCTGATTCTTATTTCTGAGTATTAATCTTCTTGCTAAATAATATTAGCCTGATTCCAATCTTACAAAGTATAACTACTTGATGGAGGAAAAACTATCCTAAATTAGGCTACATTCTGCCTCATCATAAGAAAAAAAAAATCCTCCAGGGCAGAAAACTTGGCATATAAGCAACATTTACACAAAATATACTAGCCAATTTTGTTAGCTATCCAAAATCCACATCCCTTATCACATACTTATTTATTTTTCATTACCTTAGTTACCTTAGTTACCTTAGTTTCATTCAAGCACTGTACATTCTGATAGGAATAGGGATGCTTTATTGTGGCTTTTGAAGCATGTATTCTTTTTCATTTTTGGATTTGTTTAAGTTTCCTTTTCTTAACATTTATTTGCTTGAGGTTCTGCACTGTAACAAGTCCTAAAGTAATGTAAACATTCTGAATTAGAGAAATTACATGACTGAAAATATTATTTGGGAATTTTATTCCATTGAAAGCTCAAGTTTGTGAATTCCTAAGATTTAATTCAACAAATTTGAGGCACACTAATTGGAAAGAAATCATAGGCATATATCATTTGTTAGTTTTATATAGAGCTAATAGTCTTTAACTTTCTTGTATAGGCTGCTAAAACTGTTATGATGCTATTTAGCTGCTTGCTCTATATGTTCAAAAGCTGATTAGACAGGACTAAGCTCTAAGATAACTTTCTACAGCTTATCTGCAGAAATATTGAACTTCAGTTTAAAAAAGGCATAATCTATACCCAGATTTGATAGAAACTAATCTTAAAATAAAATTTTATATGAGTATAAAATGTAAAATGCTTGTGATTCTCCTAAATCATATATATATATATATGATTTAGAAGAAAAAACATCAGTTATCATGTGGGCAAGTTTGAGCTGGGAAATTGCTTTCTTTTCATCTTGCCTATTGGTATAACTGGGATCTCTGGTCATGTAGAGCAGAGATGTAAAACATGGGGTTCTGAGTTAAATGTTCTCAGATTCTATCACTATATTGATACTAGTTAAAGAAGTAAGCAGCTAGCATTAATACTGGATTAGATTTGTTATGTGTCTTACTTGGAAACAGTTATATTCAGGATGCTAAACTATATACTACGAACAAATAATAAATTTTCCCATTCATTTGTCTTGGGATTTTGAATATGGGAAACAAGTTAAATTTGCTTAGACTATGGTAGTGATTCTTTAAAAAGAAGAAACTATTTAGAGCAGGCGTGTCAAACTGGTGGCTCATGGGCCGGATGCTTCATGCGCAGGCCACGCCCACCCCAGCTCCTCAAAGGCAAAAAATATCACGATACATCATGTGACGCATTTGACACCCGTGATTTAGAGCAAACTAAACAGAAGATGTGATAAAGTATTATATACTTAAAATATCAATACATGTATAATTTGCTTACAAGTTCAGTTGTTTATGCTCAGATCCTAAGAGTTTTTTTAGGAAGTAATTTCAGGAAAGTTCAAAAGTCAGAGATCTAGTGTTTTTCAATGCTTTGAAACTTTTCAATTCTTCATTCCTTAGCAATGTTTTTAACCCAAATTTGTATTTAAGTTGGAGTATCAGGAAAGAACAAGAACAAACTTGTTTACAAACTGTTTTTTTGTGTGAAGTTTAAATTTATAACTTCAAGTTTTCTCCCTTAAAACTGAATTAGTAGGGAAGCAGACTTCCACCAAGGATAGCCCAATTCAAGGAGAACCCATTGTAATTCAATCAGTCACCATTCTGAAGACAGTGATCAAACCCAAAATGGCAGATACTATTCTACTTCCTTGATCTGACGAAAAGTGGAAGCTGTGCCAATGCTTTTATGAACTGCTGAAAATAGGCTATAAGCTATATTAAAAATATACACACTACTTTGTGATATGAAAACATTAGGTGGCTTCAATGGTTCATTGGATCAAGGAAAAAGAACATCCTCCACCATTTTGAGTTGGATCACTTTGCTGGCCATCCATCCACCATTTTAAGTATTGTAACAGGTCAGTTGTCTGTCATTTTGTAACAGGCAGCCCCATTTATATCTAGGGTTCTCTTTAAGTTGAACATTCTTAACCTGGGGACTGTCTGCTCCTTTTTCTTAATGTCTTTTCTATAATGCAAGGAAATTAATGCTACACCAGATCCACTGTTCCATTTTTCTGGTCTAGCCTACAGCAGTTAGATTAAGTCAATGTGAAATGGAAGTGGCATACTAGCTTTGAACGTGGAAAGAACCACTCCTGTATTTTAAAATTATGCAGCTCAGGACATGTAACATAGTTAATCATTTCCACTCTCAAATCTATTTCCTAAATCCTTCATATCTTTAGTTTGCTTTCCTCTACCAATTCTCCTTCGACCAGGAAATAATATTTCATACTGGGAAAAGGAAACTGGAGCCAGCTTCTTGTAGTGGGCTAAGTTTTCAAAAAGCAACTTCACAAAGCCTGATACTATTGATGTAATGAGCTAAACATTTCTGCTGGGTTCTGGGTAACATCCTATTTAGTTTTAAAGCTTATTGTATTTAAGTGGGAAATCAGAGTTCTATAGAATCACTAGTATATTTCCCAGCTTTAATTTTAGTAATTTTTATGGACAGTCTGTTTCATACGATATTTGGGTTTCTGAGCACTGTGGCAGTAAATGTATCCATATTTCAACTAAATAAGTTTTTAGTATACTGATGTCAAGATAGTAGACACTGCATGAGATAAAAGAAGTGCTGCTATTGAAGCCACAGTATTGTCCAATTTTAAAGCTGGCCAGCCGGGTTCATTGGGACTTGGTTGGAGTGTATACTTATGCTTACTTGGAAGTAGATCCATTGGGTTCAAAAGGACAAACTTGGGTGGCATTTTATACAGTCTAAAACAAATACAGTATTGTTATTTATGATTTAGTTCTCATATACTAGTTTAAATGCAATATCATGATATTTATATTATTGACATTTCTTAAAGATTTAGCTTGAGGCTTGTTATAAAGCAGTTGATTTCACAGAACAGAGGAGTTATTTCTGTGTAGTGTCAGTAAATTTTCACACAGAATCCATGTTGCATTAGCATTATTCAAGTGCTTGGTAACCTTGTCAACATCTTTATTTTTACTATGGCTTGGATGACTTGTATTTCACATTGGTTTGATGAAGACGATTGGTATGAAGAACAACAAAGAGTAAGGTATTTTCTTCTATTTTTTTTTCAGTTGCTTTGCTTTTGGTCTCACTGCAGCTTTTTTGTTCTATTGTGTGTTCTAGGCACAATCTGCATTTTTCAATGCAGTTCCATTATTGGATCAGAAATATTTGAGAACTAAAACCAGATCATTGTTTTGTTTTGTTTTTCATTGCAATAGAGTACAAACCTGGGGAAATAGTTAAGTAATAGTTGTATTTTCTGTGGTTACATATCTTTAGAATATTGTATATTTTTAAAATGCCTGTTTTATTTAGATGGATGAAATGACACACAATAGCTAAGAAGTAAATAAGAACAGTTTACAGCTTAAGGGATATTAAGCTTGTTTACAGAATTTTACTGATGGTATTCTGAAGGCTGCTATATTCTTTAACAGTATTTTACTATAAGAAATAGTGTTGCTATGGCAATCTTTGTGCAAAGGAAAACATTTAAAAGATAATGTACACTTTCATTTTGTTATATTAAGTGATATTATCATTTTTATGAATTTAAAATAAGGTAAATGTTTTCAGATATTAAAGAGAAAACTGCATTTTGGTGCACTGTGGCATGTGTGATCGTGAGTTGCATATAATAATGCACACATTGCTGAAAGGTGTGTCTGAAGACTCTTCTGTTAGTGTAACCTACCTCATACCTGTGTATGTATGTTGAACAAAATAAAAGCAGAAGAAGTACTAGGGAACAATTTAGTAAATAATTGCTTTCAGGGAAAAATGCTTACATTCTACTCATTAATGTTTTCATTAATTCTCTTCCTAGCAGTCTTTTCTTTGCAGAGCTTATGGAAGCATTATCAAGATACTCCTGCTATCTTTCATTGAGATAGTGATGAGAGGGTTAGTTAACCTCAACAAGGCGGTATCATTATTTGACTTCAGTTCACCATCTGAGTAACTCAGATTTTTTTTCTCATTATAAACAATGTAATATATTCACCTGCTTCTATGTGAGGGGAAGACAGATGGAAATTACTCACTAAGGAATGGATGCCTAAACTTTCTTTATAATACTACAAAGCTTTTTAATGTTGAATTTATATTTACCAACAAAGAAATAAGGGAAACTAGTATAGATCTATTTCAAGTTATTTAACTGTCATCAGCTAGTCCTACCCTTTTGGGAAAGTCCCATATTTGGGTAGACCAGGTTGCCCTGATAGAACGGTCTCTGGGGTGGGGGTGGGGAAGCTTTTTTAATGTTGTTTGTCTTTTGATGCTCTTACGTTAAAAATGTCATTTTTACTCAGATGATGAACTATTTTGTGAGAGCATGCAGAAATGTCTGTATGATAATATTTTTGATGCTCTTACGTTAAAAATGTCATTTTTACTCAGATGATGAACTATTTTGTGAGAGCATGTAGAAATGTCTGTATGATATTTTTGACATGCCCTATATTTAGTTCCTAAATTAAAATTGCTTTTATGTTCTATTAATTGGCTACAGGTTCTTAGATCCATTTTTGTTTTTCACTTTTCTCTGTTCACGTGTCTGCCCTTTGAGGTAATCCAGACAAGATGTACAAACCATGAGTACTGCCTTTATTTTAAGGTTACAGTAACTGAATCTTGAAAATCTGAAAGAACTTCTCTTCTCCTTTGCCTTTACTTTCCAGAGAACTAGGAAGGGTCCTTTCTTTGACACCTTCTTCATTCCCATTCCTGGGTCATCTCTTGTCAAACAATTGTCTGGGCTGTGGTCTTTATCCTGATTCCCAAGGTTATTCTCACAGCCCATTAAACACACATGCACACACACACACACATCCCCACTGTCCCTTTCTGGGCAGCGGGAATGATTGTAAGAACCAAAATAAAGAATAGCTATTAAGCTGTGTATATAATAGTATTTATCAAATGATGTAGACATTTATTCACAGCATTAACAGGGATTGGCTGACATATCACTGTACCTTTCTGCAACTATCTCTACTTTCTCACATTGTCTGGTCATCAGTTTCTATCCTTTACTGCTTCAATACCAACTTTTAAGTCTGAAACAAATTTATAGATTTAGAAGGATATAAAATGAGCATTCTGTTCATCCTTTTTCTAAAAATCAGCAATATTAGAATTAGAGTTAGAATTCTTCATTGGCCAAGTGTGATTGGACACACAAGGAATTTGTCTCCAGTGCATAAACTCTCAGTGTACATACAAGCAATTGATAAATCATGATCATAATCATAAAATATAATACTCAGTGACAGTCATAGAATACTGAATAAGCAACCAACATAAATCATACTAGGATACTTAATAAAACAATTAATATAAATCGTAAGATACAAACAACAAAGTTATAGTCATAAGAAGATAAGGAAATAGGTAATAGGAAAGATGGGAAGGATAATAGTAATACAGCCCTACTAGGTAGTTTGACAGTGTTGTGGGAATTAGTTGTTTAGCCGAATGATGGTATGGGGGAAAAATTGTCCTTGTGTCTAGTTATTTTGGAGTGCAATGCCCTATAGCTGTGATGACGAACCTATGGCACGCAGAGCCCTCTCTGCAGGCACACCAGCCTTTGCCCCAGCCCAGCTCCACTGTGCATGCATGTGTGCCTCCCGCTGGATAGCTGGTCTTCGCATCTCCGCTGCGCATGCACAGGGGGCAGGGTACATGTGGGGGACACGTGCAGGCATGGGGGGGGCGCATGTGCCGGGGGGTGCAGGTTGGAGCAGGAGGCTTTCCAGGCCGAAAACGGGGCGTGGGGGTGGAAAATGTACTGGCATGAGAAATTGAAGAGTCAAAAAAGATCTCTGTTAGTATACGCTGTGCAGAAATAATAACTATATTTTGAAGATTATTCACATTAAAAATATCCATAGTACTCTTAATAAACTAGCAACAGTTTTTAACAGCAAATCAACAGTTAATATAAGATTGCATTCTTTCCCTTTGAGGAAAAGGGAAATTCTTGGAGAATTTGATAAAGAGATCATCTTTATATGTTTGTGTACTTCATTGAAAACATAGTAAAATAGAAGACAATATTATAAACTCTGTGTAATATATGATTAGACATATTTTAATAGCCAGTTATAGTTTACAATTAGCTACTACATATGTTGAATTTTAATAAAGACATAATACTTCTCTAGGCACAGCAGACATTCTTACTAATGCTAATGCAATGATGGTATATGAAGTTAAAGTGTATTTTGGAAATAAAGCAAAAATTGTCATTTAAAAAAAACATACATGCTTATTGAAAAGGTATGTCTTAGAGAACCAATAATTACCAGGCTATTGATATCGCTTGCCTGTACTTTACAATATGTGCACTTTTCTTTAGCATCTTTTTTAATAAGTCAGCGTTATTACAATTTATGCTAGAATTAATATCTTCAACACGTAAGGTGCTTTTATTTTATAGCCAAACTGAGACTGCATAGCTAGAATCTGCAGGGTTTTAGAAAGAAAGTGAAAATCCTTAAATGGCTTATATAAAACATCTGTATGAAGGTAGGAGTAAGTCGATTAGCAATAAAATTTTATCATTCCACTTCATTTTATAAAAATGTAATATCTACATAAGAAATTTGAAATAACTATTGCAGTTTTATTACTTTTCTTTATTAACATATTATTACTACTACTGATGCTACATATATATTTTTCTTTTCCTACCACTTTTTCATTTTCATTTTCTTGGTATAAAAATGTCTTTTTATCAGTTTTGTATTTATGTGTTATGAGTATAGCAAAATACTTTCTTATTATTGTTTCTGGTGTGACAACTTCCCCAGTACCTGGATGAAGCCGATTATCTAGATCCTTTCCAGTTGGGCTTCAGGCCTGGGTACAGCACAGAAACGGCATTGGTTGCATTGGTTGATGATCTCTGGAGGGCTCGGGACAGGGGTTGTTCCTCTGTCCTGGTCCTATTAGATCTCTCAGCGGCTTTTGATACCATCGACCATGGTATCATGCTGCGACGATTGGAGGGGTTGGGAGTGGGGGGGCACCATGCTACGGTGGTTCTCCTTCCTCTCCGATCGTACGCAGTTTGTGTTAGCAGGGGGACAGAGGTCGACCTCAAGGCGCCTTGTTTGTGGGGTGCCGCAAGGATCAGTCCTCTCGCTCCTTCTGTTCAACATTTATATGATGCCGCTGGGCAAGATCATCCGTGGTTTCGGGGTGAGGTTCATCAGTACGCTGACGATACTCAGCTGTACATCTCCACCCCGAACCACCCCAATGATGCCCTTGACGTGATGTCCCAGTGCCTGGAGGCCGTGCGGATCTGGATGGGGAAGAACAAGCTCAGACTCAACCCTTCCAAGACCGAGTGGCTGTGATTTCCGGCGTCCCGGTATAGTCAGCTGGCTCCATCACTGACTATTGGGGGTGAGATCTTGTCCCCCTCAGAGAGGGTTCGCAACTTGGGTGTTCTCCTGGATGCACAGCTGTCCTTGGAAGATCATATGATGGCCAGGGGAGCTTTTTATCAGGTTCGTCTGATACACCAGTTGCGTCTCTTTCTGGACCAGGATGCCCTGCGCACGGTCACTCATGCCCTCGTCATGTCCCGTCTGGACTACTGTAACACTCTCTACATGGGGCTCCCCTTGAAGAGCGCGCGGAGGCTCCAACTAGTCCAGAATGTGGTTGCGTGGGTGGTTATGGGGACAACTCAGCGCACCCACATAACACCCCTCCTGCGCGAGCTGCACTGGCTCCCGGTGGTCTTCCGAGTGCGATTCAAGGTGTTGGTCACCACCTTTAAAGTGCTCCATGGCTTAGGACTGGGGTATATATGAGACCATCTTCTGCCAGCAACAGCCTCCCACCGGCCAATACGCTCCCACAGAGAGGGGCTCCTCAGGGTGCTGTCAGCCAGACAATGCCGACTGATGACACCCAGGAGGAGAGCCTTCTCTGTGGGGGCGCCAGCCCTCTGGAATGAGCTGCCCCTTGAGATTCATCTTATCCCCGACCTGCGTACCTTTCGCCGTGCCTTGAAGACCCTTTTGTTCCAACAAGCTGGCCTGGCCTAATACGAATTTTAGAATGAGTGTATGTGTGTTTCAATCTATGGACCAAATTTTTATATATTCAATTTTAAATTGTTTTAAATTTTGTAAATTTATATGTGTTTTAATATGGCTGTACACCGCCCTGAGTCTTTTGGGAAAAGGACGGTATAGAAATTTCATAAACATAAACATAACATAAACATTAATATATGCAATTATACAGATGACACAAAATATTTATCTTAACTGTTCACAGTTGGGGACTGTAATGCATTACCTCTAAGTTTCTTTCTATAGTGCCACACTAAATTAAGGATTTGTTGATTATACATGCATTCTTTACTTGAAATTTCTATGAACTTCAAGCCAAAAGTGGACTTTATATTTTCATTTATTGTTAAGTGACCAAATCTAATAATGGATAAAATGGAAATGAATACATAGGTAGTATGTAAGAATTCATATGGGTGTATATTCTATTCTTACTTAGCAGTTGCTAAAATTCTCCTACGAAAGGGCTAATTAGCTTTGTTTATGATTAGCATTGAGTTCTCTAGTGTTTTAATAAACACAGTGTTCTTGCCTGCATGTATAAGGATTGATAGAAATTGATAGGAAATTCACTTTTCAGTTTAAGTGTAATAAAAAAACTTCAAGAAATAATTTTAACAAATACCATGTGTGTCAAAGTGAAGATGTACCTTTTGTATGAGCAGCTGTTGGTGGAATGCATTTGTACAGTGATTATCCCTGTTTTATTCAAAAGTTAGTCTTTAATTTGCCATTTCTATGTTCTCTTGAAGGCCTAATAATCATGAACATATATAGAACTTGCTATGATATTATCTATGAATACAATTTTCTTAGATCTTAAATCTGATTTATAGAAAATGAGTAACTGAAGTATTGGTCTTGGAGTCATTTCCTGAAAATCCTTGTTTAATGCTTTCCAAATGTAAGTTTTGCAGATTTCAGTGGGATTTACTCCAGACTTGTTTATTAGATTTCTCTTTTTATTTTTTAGGCAAAAATGGCACAAGTTAAGCAAGTGGGTCTATTAACAGCTGGCTGTCAACCATGGAATAAAGATATATGTGCTGCTAGTGGGGATAGATTTGCCTATTGTGCAACCCTGGCGATTTATATATATCAGGTGAGAAATATTTTAGATTTTCTTTCTTTGTTTTTCTTGCTGGTATATGAATATTTATTATACTATTTTATAATTTTATAATTTTTTTTTAAAAAATAACTGTTTTTAGAAATTATAAAATATCCTTAATCATTTTAGACATTTTTTCAATCCATATTATTTCTGTAGAAAATATAATAATAAGCAATGCCAATTTAAAATGCATCATATTTTAGTAAGCTCTCCTGAACCATGTGGCTGGTTCTGAAGAATGAATGAGAAGCAACCCAGCACACCCAATATGCCAACAATGCAAGCCACATTAATAACAATTCAAGAAACCATGGCCAAAATGCAAGAATGTATGACCAGGAACCACGAGCAATTCAGAAAAGATATGGATGAGGTAAAGAGAGAAGTAAAGAACGATATCCAAAAGATTGACGAAAAAATGGATCTGATACAAGAAATTATTCAAAAAAAATGACCAAAGGATAAAAGAAATAGAACAAAAAATGGAATTGACAGAAGAAAAACTGGAAGCACTGGATACAAAAATGACAGGATTAAACAAGGAACTTGAGAACACAGTGGCGCAGCTGGAAATGGAAAAAGCGGCATTTTACCTGCGTTTCCAAAATGTAGTGGAAGAGAAGGAGGAAGATTTGACGATGATAATGGCAGAGATGATTGCTGAGGCGCTCCAAAGAGAAAAGGACGAAATAATAAATGAACTTGATGACGTGTACCGGGTCCATACAAATTACGCCCGACAAAATAAACTTCCCCGGGAGGTACACATAAGATTAGTAAGAAGAAAGGTGAGGGATATCGTATACAAAATAACAAAGGACGAACCTATGTTCTATAGGAATAAAGAAATAATTACTCTGAAACAAATTCCCAAAAGGATAAGAGATCTGCGAAAGGACTATTGGTTCCTGGCCACATTGCTAAATAGGAGATATATACCCTTTAGATGGACGACGCCTGAAGGGATGTTAGTAACATGGCAGGGAAAGAAAATAAAGGTGGACTCACAGAGTAAGGCAAGGAAACTATACGACCAAATGACGGGCAGCGAGGCAACAAATAGTAGTAAAGAAGAGGGAGAAAGGAATATTAAAGGAAAACAGAGGCGGGAACGTGAAAAAACCCCCCCACAAGGAGGAAAAGAAGACGAAGGAGAGACGCAGGAGGAAGGAGGAATGCAAACGAGAGGCAAAAAAAAGGAACAGGAAGAAACAAAGAAGAAACAACAGGAAAGTCAGTAAAAAATGGAAAGAACTCTAAAAATTCTATCAGTAAATGTAAATGGACTCAACTCGCCATCCAAACAACACCAAATTTTTTAAAAAAATTGTGAAACAAAAATCAGATATAGTGTGCCTTCAGGAGGTAGACATAAGAAAACAAGATATAAAATATATACAATATAAGAAATTAGGTACAGCATACTCATCATTGGCAGAAGAAAAAAAAAGAGGAGTAGTGGTATATATTAAGGAAGGAATAGATAGCAATATAAGATATGTGGATACTGAAGGTAGAATAGTGATGATAGAGCTAAAACTTGATTTTAAAAATATATTGTTAGTAGTAATATATGCCCCAAATAGTAAATAATTAGAATTCTATAAAAAAGTGCACGAGAAAATTATGGATCAAAAAATGGAAAATGTATGTCTGATTGGAGACTTCAATGCTATTTTAGATGCAAGAAAAGATTATAAATGTGTCCAGCAAAATAAAAATAAGAAAAATGTATTGCCCAGAACCTTTATAGATATGGTGGAAGAGCTAAATAAGATAGATAGCTGGAGATTCTATAATCCCGAAATTAGAAATTTTACATATTATTCGAATCCACATAAGTCCTGGTCTAGGTTGGATATGGCATGGGTATCCAGTATGTTAATGACGGAAATAGAAGCGGTAGAAATTCTATCAAACGATTGGGCGGATCACAACCCAATAATTATGACGTGGAAGGGGCAGCAGAAAAAGAAAAACAGATGGACAATGAATATACAGTTGATAAAAGAAAAAGAATATAAGAATTATATGGAAAAGGAGTTAGAATTGTTTTACAAGGAAAATACAAAACAATACACCTCCCTACAAAACTTATGGGACACAACTTTGGAAAACAAATAGATTGCCAACTGATCAGGAGCTAATATAAAAGATATACACATGCGCAGAAATGGACAAATTAACCTTAGAGTTACAGGATAAGGAGGACTCAAAATATTTTATAATATGGAATAGATGGTACCAGTGGATAAATCAGAGGAGGCCAAATGGGTAGAGATGAAATTTAGAGGAAATTAATATAATTAAAAAATGCACTGTCAGATAGATAGAAAATGAAATATGTCACTGTAGGTTTGTATATATGTATATATAATAATAGAAGTTGTTTATTGTATATTTATATGTAAATTTGTTTCTTGATTAAGTTAACTTTTAACTTAATCAAGCTTTTGTATGTTTTAAATGTTTTTAAGAATGAATAAAGTTTTGCTTTTTAAAATTAAAAAAAAAGAGAAACCTAAAATAGGTAAACTAAAGGGAAGCTATCCCTTTCTATTTCTGTAATCTATATGGCTCAGGTCAGGACCACACTTTGAGTCTCTGAACAGATATTCCAGAAGGTGCAGAGAAAATAGAGAGAGGAATATTTCCCCAGCTAAAAAGATACTATGCTATTTAATTTTAATATAGCAAGATAAATATTTTGATTTAAAAGTATTTGATCATTCTTTTTTGGATTTTTAAATTTTTAGTTGGATCATCAATATAATGAATTCAAGTTATGGGCAATTATGTCTGAACACAAGAAGACCATCACAGCTATTTCTTGGTGTCCCCATAACCAGGATCTGTTTGCAAGTGCAAGTGCAGAAAACCTAGTAATAATTTGGAATGTAACTGAACAAAAAATTGCTGCAAAATTACACAATACAAAAGGTATGATATAAATCAAATGTTAACATTTATTTGCAGCAAAAGCAGTCTTGTGCAGTACACCATGGTTTTAATGCAAGGTTACTCTTCTGATTTAAATAAATTTGATTCAGCAAAAGAAAATAAAAAAAAGGAATGAGGGAGCTTAACTGTTTTTTTTCCCCCCCCAGTAGGTCACTGAGCAGGAGATAGTGATGGCAGTTAGAAGTCAAGTAATTTATCTCTTAGCAAAAGCTAGTCTTGGATCAGTTTGCATATGTAAAAAAGACAGTCTATAAACAGACTGCATCTTTTGCATGCAACCTCCATTCAAAATAATATATTCAAGAACCTATCACTGCCCTGGTATAGTATTATTATTGTATGATAAAAAACTAGAGTCTCCCTTTTTCCCCCGTGCTGATAAATAGTCATGTTTATTTTTGCTAGGATAATGCCAAATAAAACAATTATGACTGTTTTCAGTTATATGGTACAATATGCTTTATTTTATTACTCTGCTCTAGAAATATTCAACTATAATTGATTCCTGATTCTGAACTTTTTGATGTATTTTCTTATAATATGATTTGGCAGTAAAGTATAGATCTTTCCTCTGCCATCCTACTTACAGCATCTGTTTTGCATCCAACTCCTAAGGATTGTTACTTGAAGTTTAAGTCATGAAAACTTCTTTTTTAATCTCTTCAAAATGTATTTTGCTTGGAAATCTCAAGTTAAGCTATATCTCAGAATTTATAGCAAAGCAGAAATAATTGTGAACTGGTATTTATTTAAAATCATAGACCTAATTTTCTTTGTGTTTTATTTAATAAAGCTGGCATGTTTAGACATTATATTTAAAAGATTGTTTCTTATCTTTAATTTTCTAAGAGAAGTTACAAACTCTCTTTAGCAGTGTGAAAAAGAAGGTGCTTGGTTCTGGAAAAGAAGTACATTAAGTTGCACTTTTAGTTAAATTCAGTGGAGATTTGGAAGTATATTTTTCTCATTTATTGGGTATCTTTTTATATTTCAGGTATTCCTGCGTCTCTTAGTTGGTGCTGGAATGTAGGTGATGCTGTTGCATTTACCTCCCATAGAGGTCCATTGTATATTTGGACATTTTCAGGGCCAGAGAGTGGTGTAATTGTACATAATGAAGCTCACAGTTTTATGTCAGATATTTGTCTGTTTAGATGGCATCCAAAGAAAAAAGGAAAAGTAGTGTTTGGTCATACTGATGGAAGTCTTTCTTTGTTTCAGCCAGGTAAGAAACTTTATGCCAAGGCAAGAGTCAATGCATCTTCTGATTAAAACAAAGAAGCTGTTATTATGAGAGAATTTATTAGTTTCTTTCTTTCAGATTTTATTCCCGTCACTCAAAATCCCAATGCCATGCATCCTTGCAGTCATTTCAGATTAAGAAATCATCAGATTTCAATAGTCTAATAGATTTCACAAAATATAGAATATATGTTTACTGTCAACATAAAATATATACAAATGTACAAATAAAAATGTAATTAATTGGCCGTTGATACTGACAGTGATGATGTTGTGTGGTGTTGGAGAAGATTCTTGAGAGTCCCTTGGACTGCAAAGAGATTGAATTGGTCAATCCTAAAGGAAATCAACCCTGACTGTCCTGTGGAAGGACAGATACTGAAGCTGAAGCTCAAATACTTTGGCCACCAATGAGAAAAAAGGGCTCATTGGAAAAGACCCCAATGTTGGAAAAGATTGAAGGCAAAAGGAGAAAGGGAAGGCAAAGATTGAGATGATTAGATATTATCATCAACACATTGTTCATTTTTGGCAGACTCAGGGAAACAGTGGAGGGGGGGTTGGTGTTCTATGGTCTGTGGGGTTGTGAAGAGTTGGACAACTTAGTGACTGAACAGCAACAACTGACAGTGAAGCAAGAAAGCTAGTTTGGTATAGTGATTAAGGAACGCTAATCCTGCCTTAAGCACAAAGCCAGCTGGGTGACCTTGGTCCAGTGATTGTCTCTCAGCCATAGAAAGAAGGCAATGATCAACAATATCTGAAAATCTTGCCAAGAAAACTGCAGTGTAATCCAGAAAGTTGTTAGCAGCCAACATTGACTCAAAGGCATACATGCATAAACGCATAAAACCCACTTGACAAGGAAATTAAATTCACCTTATATGATCATTTGAGTTGTGTGTCTTCCTATTATGCATTAGAATGATTTAAAAATAATGTATATAATAACCTATATTCCATAACAACTTAATTTTAACTATTTTCTCAGGCAACATTTTTTCCTTACTTATGCCAATATCCTTCAATACTCTGAAATTGAGGAATGCTTACTAAAATCATCTGCATCTATTTGTTCTCATTCAGTATAAAATAGATGCTTTTCTATATTTGAGTTCTTACAGATAATTTTTTAATAACAAAATTTTGATTTAATGTATTTTATTTATTTAAAACATTTACTTAGCTACCCATCTTATAGCCAACTTTGCTTGATTCTCAATCTAAATGTACAACATGCAAAACCATATCAAAACTATAAAACATATTAAAACATTAAAATAGATGTGTGTGATCACATTTTTCTTTATTATTAAAGATACCATATTTTTTGGACTATAAGATGCACTGAACTACAAGACGCATCTAGATTTAGAGGAGGAAAACAAGAAAAAAAAATAGTTTTTGGCCTCCGCGCATCCCATTTTCACTTTCCCTGGCTCCCGGAAGCACTTTGCAGGCCAAAAAGAGGCCCGTTTTTGGCCTCCCGAACCCTCCGCATGTCCAGTTTTCACCAAAACCCCACCTGTTTTTGGCCTGCAGAGTGCTTCTGGGGGCCGAGGAGGGTGAAAACTGGATGCATGGAGGCCTCCGGAGGCCAAAAACGGGCCTGTATTCAGTCTAGTAAGACACACCGAAATTTTCACCCATTTTTTGTGTGTGGGAATATGTTTTATACTCCGAAAAATACGGTAATCAGTCTTTAGATACAAAGATATGGGAGGGAATAACTAGATTTGATAGGAAAAGTCACATATCCAAAGAACCCTGCATAATTTGGAATCATGTTATGGTAAAAATAGACTTACAGTCAATAGAAATGTAAATTATTTTGATACTACTATTTCAGGATTCAATTTCTAAATTGCTGTAATGAAGATTTGTAGGCATTGAACCATCTGTTTAAGCATGATAGTCCCTTGTACAGGAGAGGATTGCACATGAAAGTACCTGCTTCTTCCATTAACATTTGTGTGTATATTGTATTGGGGATAGGAATTCCCTACATGTAGCAGGAAGAATAAGTTGTAAATATATAGTAAAATAAAATGAATAAATAAATAAATAAATAAATAAATAGAAAAAAATCATTCAAATCTATCATGCTGCTGCAGAATTGCATGTCTTAATGTGAGTCTACTTTAAACTAAGTAAGGGATTAGTTAAAAATAAAGTGAATGTACTTTCTTATTATGAATCCAGCATTGCCAAGTATTATTTTGTCTATTCAAAATAAAAAACAAAAAAGACCTCCAAACCCTTTCTTTGCTATAGTTTGAGACCGAGTCATTACTAAATAATTAACAGATTCAAGGATGTCTTTTAATTATTAGTATCTACATTTTATTCAACATGTTTACTTTATTTAACTAATTAGATCTCTATAGCAACTACCAACAATGGAGGCATCCAAGAAAAAAAGGGCAGTAAGTTATTTTTGAAATATAAGTAGACTTATATCAACAATTGAGCCAAAACTTCTGTTGCTAAGTGAGATAGTTTTTAAATGAATTTTGCCCTGTTTTACAATCTTTTTTGCCACAGTTGTTAAGTGAATCATTGCAGTTGTTAAGTTAATAAATATGGTTGTTAAGTAAATATACTTAATGAATAATGAAAATTAGTTTAATGAAAATTAGTTTACATATTTATATTTCAAATGTAGGCATCGGTGAAGGTGGGTGGGGCAAGATAAGGTGTGAGGGACAGGGCGAGGCCAGCCAGCAGTTTAACAATCGGTTTGGCCGAAGTGATGCGAACCAGTTGAATCCCACCTCAAATGGGCTGTCTGTGTGCACACGGGATGCTTGGAGAGAGAGAGCAAGAGAGCTCTCCAACCTCTGTTTGTGTGTGTGTGTGTGTGTGTGTGTGTGAGTGAGTGACAGAGAGGGAGTGAGCAAGGCACCCAAATTTCTGGCAGCGGTAGAGGCAGCTCCTGAGCAGCATGATCCCCCCTCCCCAGCCAGCCAGAGAATTCCGGAAGGCTAAATGAAGTTTTTAACTGAGCAAGGAAGCACTGCGGAGCAAGGCCCTTCAAACCCGCATCCAGCCCACTGGAATTCGCTGTGCCGGGGCAAGAATTACTTCTGTCAAAGGCTTTTTAATACCCTTCCGTAGCTCCTTTTTGATTTTGCCTGCTTTCAGGATGATGGGCCCCTGCACCGCGTACTCCACTGCCTTGACCTGCTGGTTCATAGAGTCCAATGAGAGGATCTTCTCGTGTGGCACCTTCTCTTTCAGCTGCAGTGCGGGAGCCTCGGCTGCAGTGCTGCTTCAACCAGCCAGCCCAAGCCCAAGCTGGCTGGCCGCTCTGTCCCCACTGGGGGCTGGGCGATGCTATGCAGGGCATTGAGCGGCTGTTGGCCGCGAGGCTCTTTGCCAGTGGCCAGCCAGGTGAGGAAGTGCATGACTTCAGTTCTGCGTGAGGGGGAGTGGTGTGACAGCAGTTTCCTTGCTCAGCCTCGACAAGCAATACATGGTGCCTGCACCAGTGTCCTGAGACAATCAGAGAAGATCGCCGCTTGCAAGCAGACAAGCAGAGGTAGCAAGCGTATGCCGTGCAGTGTAAAATGAGAGGCTCTGTTGTCCCGCAGAGCCTGTCACCGCTTGGGGGGGAGGCGAGAATGACAAGACTCAGGGAGTAGGTTAGGTGAAGCTGGCTGACTGGGGAGGGGGGTTATGCTGCTCAGAAGCCGCCCCCGCTGCTGCCTCCCCCCACATACAGAGAGGTTGGAGAGCTGGGAGGGGAGGGGCCAGATGAAACACATCTTGACATGAGTGACGGGTTGGCCACACCTACCCAGTCACCTGACACACACCCCAGCCATGCCCCCCCCCAGCCAGTCAGAGCAGAGAACCGGTTGTTAAATTATTTGAATCCCACCACTGAGCATAACCATTTGAACACAGTGATTCTGTATAGAGAATTTTTCTCTGTAAATGAATAAATTGCATATTTTTATTTTTCAAGGTTGTAAGCATCAGAAACATGTTTTGAGGCCAGAATCACTTGAAGGGACAGATGAGGAAGATCCTATTACTGCTCTGGAATGGGACCCTCTGTCAACAGATTATCTTCTTGTTGCAAATTTGCATAATGGAATCCGTCTTGTTGATTCAGAATCTTTCTCCTGTATCACAGCCTTTAATCTTCCTAGTGCAGCAGTATCTGTGCAATGTTTAGCTTGGGTTCCTAGTGCACCTGGAATGTTTATCACTGGAGGTAAAAAAATATTTTTCATTTATATTATAGTAACATAGTACACAGGGCACACAAGAGACTTGTTTAGGTCAAGGTTAAGGTAAGTGAAGTTTGTACCAAATTATCAAACTAATTGCATAATTGGTTATGTAAAGGCAAGGATAAAACTAATATTTTAAAATAGTAATGATAATTTTCTGACATTATCACTTCCTTCAGAAAGGAAGTTTCACTCTCGTTGTCTTTTTATTTTATCTGTAATCTGATTCTAGAAAACACAATCTAATCGGTTCAGAATGTTGGGTAAGAAATTGGCATTAAGTGGACAATATGTACATTGGGAGAGAATTTGCATTAGCTGGATAATATTAAATCATACTGAAAGCAGAATTTTCCTATCATATTTCAGTCCCTATTTCTGAAGTCATGCTTAATGCTAATTAAAAATCCAATTAGATTTTGACTTTTGTTTTTAATTATTGCATTATGTATTATTTAATTAAAATTAAGTTAATCTTTTTTAAAAAATATAGATTCTCAGGTTGGTGTGTTGCGTGTCTGGAATGTATCACGAACAACACCAATAGATAATTTTAAGTTGAAGAAAACAGGTTTCCATGGCCTACATGTGCTTAATTCTCCTCCAAAGAAGAATAGTAAGTATACCTATTTGTTTTTGATTTGGACATATTCATGTAAAGCTGTGTGCCAGATCAATGAACCTAACATTTAGCTCATAAGTGGTTCTGTATGGCAACAAAATATGGACCAATTAATTTGTGATAGTTCTTTTGAAACAGTCAGGACTTGCACATAAGGCAGTTCCTAGAGTCGTTTAAAGGCATTATATATGTTCCTCTTGTAATGTATCAATAAGACCATTAAAAATTAAATTCTTTATTACAGGTGAGACATCCAAACTAAATAAAATGTAATAAAATGTAGAGACAGTTACACAATAGAATGTGTAAAACAGAATAAGTCATATTGAGATAAATAATGTTGCACTAATTTAGTGTATCAATATCAATATTGTATGTGAGTTTTACAAATTGCAAAAACAGAAGGTTACCTTCAAATCCTTATCTGCCAGTAAAAAATGGAACATAATTTTTTTCAGTCTGTCTTGGATATGGGTTAGAAATACTGCCAATAGGTATGTCTAAATGAAAATTGTAGTATGACAGAATATTAGTACGGTACTGTATTTCCTTCTTAAGAATTGCAGAGCCTTTCTGCGTGTGGTATTTTATGAAATGTTTCACTCAGCTGTGCTGTTCGTACAACATTAAACTATAATGTTAGATAGCTATTGAACTTAACATATCAAGATGCTTTCGGACAGTAATAACATTTATTGATCTCTGTGTACAGCATCATACATTTTGCTCCATCTTGTCTCTGAAAGTTCTACGACGCAAAAGAAAAAAAAATGTTGCTTTGTTGTGCTTGTATTCCCACTTACAATCCAATGACAGTTTATTTCAGGCAGCCAAAATCTTAGGGAATTCTGTAGGTTCCAGAAACTAGACCAAGTAGACAACACATGCAAAACTATCAACAACATATTCAAAGGTATAAAATTCACAAGGGAAGAAAACAACCCACAATCCTACCTGGATATCCTCATTATGAGAGACAGCAATAGCCAACTAGAAACCCAAGGTTATCATTAAACCATACATATCAACCAAGTGCCCCACTACCAAAGTAACAACTTAACATTCCACAAGAGGAGCTGGGTAAGAACACCATTCAGATGAGCACAAACCCACTGCAGTCACCCTGAACATCAGGAAAACAGATCATTTATACAACATCTTCCCAAAAAATGGATATTCATACAACTTCATCAAAAAATGCCTGATCACTCAACTCAATATAGCACAGTCAACACAAGTTGTGAAAACAATAACACTGCCATACTTCAAAATATCTCAGAAACCATCAACAGACTATTACAACCACATGGCATTAGCCTAGCACATAAACCAACTATAGCCCTCAAAAACATCCTAAGTAAACCAAACGATCTAGCAGCCCCAGAAGAGTCATCTACAACTTACAGTGTAAGGACTACACTAGCCAGTACATAGGACAAAGGCAGTCATACATAGGCAGTCAGAAGACATGATTAAAACTCCTTAATTTCACAAGACATGGACAGACTTAATCATAGTTTCAGCTGGGAAACTCTGACCATCCTAGACCAAGCCAAGTCCAGAAAAGACTATAGAATTCCTGGGAGCTTGGCATTCAAAAAAGGGAATCAACAATCCAAAAAGGGAACAAAAAGGCTATACCACCTCCTCACCAGCAATCAATACCTAGATGAGCATAGATTAACACAAAGATTAACATTAGACCAATGATCAAAAAGCAAAGAAGACCCCAATCAAGGACTGACAAACAAGCTAACAGTAAACAGCTCAACCAAAGTACTACTTAGACCACACCCACCAAGATTAATACCGCAAGCCATTAGAATATAAAATGAGAACAAAACCCACACCTTACTACCACTGATGATATTACCTAGTTTGGGTAATGAAATATCTGCAAAAAAACCAAGCTCAGAGAGCACCAAGGACCCCTCAGAAACAAGAAAGTTTTCCTCCTGAAAATGCAGATCTAATGTTGAATTTAGTGTCTGGAGATCCAAAGGAGCTACCATGTTCCTGACTTGCTGTTAGGCCTTTCTTCACGGGATTACATGTATTATATCATAGCATAAGGGCATTATGATTTCTTGCATCCTAGGTTGGTTTAAGGACTGTTTTGGATGGTTAGGAAATTAAACAGATAATCATTTTATAGCATCCTATTTCTCTTATCATCCTATTTAGGATTTTGTTTCAGTTTCAGTTTCAGTATTCCTTCCAAACTTCATCTTGCTGCTTTTAAATAAAACTGAGGGCATAGATTGGACACAATTCACTAGAAGAAGAAAAATAGATAACACAGAGCTAATCTTTGAGAAACTATGAAGAAATAGAAAAGATTAGAAAGGAACTCAGGATGATTCCATTATAATTCAAAGTGTTTAAGAAGGGAAAGAAAACTTGTATTCAAGCTTCCAAGATTCTCTTACTATAGCCCATCTGAATAAATATAGTTCCAACCAAACTTGTGAATCTTGTTTCCTGACCTGGTCTGCTTGGAAAGGTTGACGGAGATCACCACTATGAGTGCCACTTCTAGCTGAACCATTTGTATTTTTACACGAACAGCAGTTAAACCTATTGTTCTCTTAAACTAAATTAACTAGGAGAGGATTTCACAGTATCAACAAAAAATACCCATAAGAAGTATCCTAAATGTACTTCCAGATATTGTATTCCCTGACATCCAAAATGGTAAAATCCCCAGGCACATTCCTTGCTGTATTGTGCTGCTACTTCAATTTATTGTGAAGTAAACCTGAATCATACTAATGAGTTTTCCTCTCCTAATTATTCCCAGTGGCCAGATATTGCATCATTCTTCATACTGAGTTACGTTTTTGGTGTTGCCTTGTCAACTACTTTTTCATCAACATTCTTTAATAATCTTTGTTTTTATGCATAGCTGACATAATAACATGAGAATAGTGGAAAGACCATTGAGATCTTGCATTATTGCCAGTCACCCAGGGCCAAAAAGAATTTTTCAGTAGCTTCTTGCTTGCATGTTTTTAGCAAAAGATTTATTGGTAACATAATAACATGATAAAAAAAAAACCTATGGATTTCCTTATCAGAATAGCATTAGTTACCTCATAGTTCTGTCCTCTATGTATTAATTAAGTGGTTTCAGTAATAATGTGTAGGACTTTGTCTTTTGTCAGTGTTGTATTTCAACACTGTATTTCAAATTCCCTTTCTGAAAAGGGAATCTGAAAAAAAGAGCCTTGGTAGTACAGGGGTTTAAGGCACCCTGTTATTAAGCTGGTTATTAAAACCAGCTGCCTGCAATTACTGCAGGGTTCGAATCTCGCCAAGGCTCAAGGTTGACTCAGCCTTCCATCCTTTCTAAGGTAGGTAAATTGAGGACCCAGTTGTGGGGGAAATAAGCTGACTTTGTATAAATATACAAAAGGATGAAGGCTATTGCTGAGCACATTGTAAGCCGCCCTGAGTCTTCGGAGAAGGGCGGCATATAAATCAAATTAAAAAAAAAAAATCAAGATATTTATTTGTTGTTCATTTTCTGAAAAAAAGACATTGGTTTGACTCTTTCTGAAATTTGTATGATTCTTTAATTTCTGTGTTATTTAACAATCCAATTTCTTAGGTCACAAATCCTAGCAGGTTTTCTCCTTCTGGTGTATCTATGTTATTTCTTACTTATCCTCAGTGTTTGTAATTATACATTCTTCAAATTTCTTCCCTCCCTCCAACCCTGTACTTTTTGCATCATTTTCCTATAAGTATCTGTTCTTTTTTATTCTCTTCTTCATATGTGCAGGACTTCCATTTTTTTTAAAGAAATATTTTTAAAATAGTTTCTTTGAGATCAGTCATTAACCAAAAAGTAGTTATGGTTCCTGCACTGAAAAATCTTTTCTGGTTTGAATTTATTGATATCTTTATTACTGCAATTCTAAGTACAGTGGTACCTCAGTGCTTGACTGCTTCAAATTCAATTGAATTTGGTACTTGACACATTTTGAAGCAATAATCTTGTCCTGGTACTCATCTTTCTTCTGATCTCAACGTTCAAGATAGGACTTGCTGGCATCAGCTACCTTATGATTCATTTCTCCTTCTGGCTGAAATAAAGGGTCACGTGATAAGTCATGTGGTTTGCTCAGTAGTCATTGTTTTTAGTACATGTGCCTCCCGGAATGAATCCCAGACAAGTACTGAAGTACCACTGTAATCTGTTTTGGAAAGCTTTTGCTTTCTTGATTTACCCTTTATTTATTTGAATTCTATGGTTCCTTCTCAACATGTGTCTCTGGGCAGCATGGTGAAGTATTTCAGTGCATAAGAATAATCAAAATCACTCTGTATTATACTTAGTTCTTTGGAAATAATTCTTTGTTTCAGGAACTCCCTTTTGGGTACCCGGAGTGAAAACAATTTGCAAGCTATCTTAAAGTCATAATTTTATATTTAATATTGTATTACCCTATATGAAAGGACTCTTGGAAATGAAGGCTTAGTGCAAAAGATAGTTCCTTCACCTCCCTCCAGTAATGCTTCAAAAAGATTATTCTCCTTCAGAGTGATGCTATAGTCCTGTGCTTAGTCTCTATTACATTTACAGGATTATCAACCTGGAAACAGGACATTTTGGGTTCCTGGATGTTTCATTTAATAATCTCTCGGCTATCTTACCTTTTCTAGATTAGTTGTCTTGGGATCCTTCAATACAGTGGTTATTTTTATCCCTGAAGACTGTTACAGTCACTTGAACTATAACTACCCAAGTGCCCTCATTTTGCTGCTGCCTGATTAGGCAGTATTTATTTATTTATTTATTTATTATATTTCTATACCGCCTTTCTCCTGTAGGACTCAAGGCGGTGTACAGTCAAGAAAAATATAGACACACAAACATCATAAAATTGCTAATTAAAATTATTACTTAGTTTGGTCAATTAAATAAAACCCAGAATTAGATAACATTTAAAAAATCATTCACATGTTTGTATGTTTAGCCCTGCCTGTTGGAACATCAGGGTCTTGAGGGCACGGCGGAAAGCACGGAGATCAGGGATATTCCGTATCTCCGGGGGCAGTTCATTCCAAAGGGTGGAGCCCCCACAGAGAAGGCCCTCCCCCTGGGAGTCGCCAGTCGACATAATTTGACTGACGGTACCCTGAGTAGTCCCTCCCTGTGAGAACGAACTGGTCGGTGGGAGGCTATTGGTGGCAAAAGACGGTCTCGTAGGTACCCAGGTCCTAAGCCATGGAGCGCTTTAAAGGTGATAACTAACACCTTGAATCGCACCCGGAAGACCACCGGGAGCCAGTGCAGCTCACGTAGGAGAAGTGTTACATGGGCGTAACGAGCTGCGCTCATAATCACCCGTGCGGCTACGTTCTGGACCAGTTGGAGCCTCCGGGTGCTTTTCAAGGGGAGCCCCATGTAAGGCAGTACTCCATCCAGCTAATTAATAGTCAAAAACCAAAACTCCAGCTAGTATTCTTCCTCTTGTCCTTAACTCTTTCTTTCTTACCATCCTTCACAGCAATGGGGAAGAATACAGCTATTTTGTGACTAGTGTAAATTAGGAAGGACTGGGGATGGTGGCAAGCACAATGGCACTTTAACTTTAAGAAGGAGAGGGAAGAATTCTGAAGAGCTCGATAATGGAACAATACAGGACTTCCTGCCATTGGTAAATTGCCCCACAAAATCAAAGGAATCACTGCAAAATTATACATTGTATATACAGGTGAAACTCGAAAAATTAGAATATCGTGCAAAAGTTCATTTATTTCAGTAATGCAACTTAAAAGGTGAAACTAATATATGAGATAAACTCAATACATGCAAAGCGAGATAGTTCAAGCCTTGATTTGTCATAATTTTGATGATTGTGGCTTACAGCTCATGAAAATCCCAAATTCACAATCTCAGAAAATTAGAATATTACATGAAATCAATAAAACAAGGATTGTACATAGAACAATATCGGACCTCTGAAAAGTATAAGCATTCATATGTACTCAGTACTTGGTTTGGGCCCCTTTTGCATCAATTACTGCCTCAATGCGGCGTGGCATGGATGCTATCAGCCTGTGGCACTGCTGAGGTGTTATGGAAGACCAGGATGCTTCAATAGCAGCCTTCAGCTCTTCTGCATTGTTCGGTCTCATGTCTCTCATCTTTCTCTTGGCAATGCCCCATAGCTTCTCTATGGGGTTCAGGTAAGGCGAGTTTGCTGGCCAATCAAGCACAGTAATCCCATGGTCATTGAACCAGGTTTTGGTACTTTTGGCAGTGTGGGCAGGTGCCAAGTCCTGCTGGAAAATGAAGTCAGCATCCCCATAAAGCTCGTCTGCGGAAGGAAGCATGAAGTGCTCCAAAATCTCCTGGTAGACGACTGCGTTGACCCTGGACTTAATGAAGCACAGTGGACCAACACCAGCAGATGACATGGCTCCCCAAATCAACACAGACTGTGGAAACTTCACACTGGACTTCAAGCATCTTTCAGTGTGTGCCTCTCCATTCTTCTCCAGACTCTGGGTCCTTGGTTTCCAAATGAGATGCAAAAGTTGCTCTCATCAGAAAAGAGGACTTTGGACAACTGAGTAACAGACCAGTTCTTTTTTTCTTTAGCCCAGGTAAGACGCTTCTGACGTTGTTTGTTGTTCAGGAGCAGCTTGACAAAGAATATGACATTTGAAGCCCATGTCCAGGATCCATCTGTGTGTGGTGGCTCTTGATGCACTGACTCCAGCCTCTGTCCACTCCTTGTGAAAGTCCCCAACGCTTTTGAATGGCCTTTTCCTGACAATCCTCTCCAGGCTGCAGTCATCCCTGCTGCTTGTGCACCTTTTTCTTCCACACTTTTCCCTTCCACATAACTTTCTATTAATGTGCTTTGATACAGCACTTTGGGAACATCCAACTTCTTTTGCAATTACCTTTTGAGGCTTTCCCTCCTGATGGAGGGTGTCAATGATGGTTTTCTGCACAACTGTCAGGTCAGCAGTCTTTCCCATGATTGTGATTCCTACTAAACCAGACTGAGAGACCATTTAAAGGCTCAGGAACCCTTTGCAGGTGTTATGGCTTAATTAGCTGATTAGAGTGGGACACTTTGAGCCTTTTCACAATATTCTAATTTTCTGAGATTGTGAATTTGGGGTTTTCATGAGCTGTAAGCCATAATCATCAAAAGTATGACAAATCAAGGCTTGAACTATCTCGCTTTGCATGTAATGAGTCTATCTCATATATTAGTTTCACCTTTTAAGTTGCATTACTGAAATAAATGAACTTTTGCACGATATTCTAATTTTTCGAGTTTCACCTGTACAGCATTTCTTTTAAAGAATCATCTGATCAACTCACTCTGTTGCGTTATATCACATTCTCACTGTAATTCTGAATTCGCAGATTCAGATTTTATTTCCCTGCATGGCAACATCAGCACCTAAATTAGCACCAAAAGCTAGGAATGAAAAGCTAGGAATGAGTCCCAAACATCATTAGTATTCTGAAAAATCTCTGCTTTTTTTAGTAGTATGTTGAGTGCCACCCAGCCTTTCATCATCTGTGTCACTATGTCACTGTCACTATGTCTCTAACAACCGATATCTGTTTGAGTTCCTCTGTAAAACATAGGAATGGTTTTGTCTTCTCCCATTCAGTATAAAATGGTCATTTGGCTATTGTAAGTTAAGTAGTAATCAGTTATCTTCTATATCTTCTATTATCTTCTATGTTGCTATTTTCCATCCACTTCTCATATTTATTATGGCTTACACTTCGGCGACCCTCCTTGCTCTGCGAGATACCCCCCTCTCGCAGACATGGCCTTCGAATTTATTGAAGGCCTACCTCAAGGACAGGTTTTGGAACCCCGAGTGGTGGCATGCTTCTAAGCGTGGTTTGAGGGGTTTTTTAATTAATGTTTTTAATCAAATTTTAAGGGGACCCGGGAGGCGGGTGGTAAGGGTTGAGCCGGGGACAGCTCCTACGGTTCAGCAATTGGGCCCGTCGGATGGTTGTGGGGGGAGGGAGGGAGGAGGAGGGAACAAAGAGGCTCAGCGGAGAGAGGGTCTTCCAATCCTTGTGACAGTTGGGAGACGCAGAGGTCGGGAGAGGGGGGGGCTAGGAGGCCGCCGCCGCTTCATTCAAGCGGTGGCGCCCTCCTGCCCCCTCAGCTCATCCTGCTCCCCCGACGGCGACAGAGTGCGGAGCCCTGGACTCCGACTGGTGTACTTAAATGCCAGGTCCGTGGTGAACAAGAAACTCCTCGTCCGAGATCTTATAGACGAGGAGGACGCGGACCTGGCTTGTATCACTGAGACCTGGCTGGGGCCGGAGGGCGGTGTCCCTCTCATGGATTTGTGTCCCCCAGGTTTCTGGATACTACACCAGCCACGACTCCAGGGGAGGGGCGGAGGAGTGGCGGTAGTTATTAAGGAAAGTCTTAGGCCTAGGGAGGTCACTGTTCCTCAGGTTGGCGGGTGTGAATCCCTCCTTTTGAAATGGGACCCTGGAATTCAGTCTGGGCTGTTGATCACGTACCTCTCCCCCAGCTGCGTGACCTCAGCCCTGCCCACACTACTAGATGTCTTAGCCGAATTGACGGTGGAACTCCCCAACCTTTTGGTTGTGGGAGATTTCAATCTGCCATCGGCCGGTGAGTCATCTGAGTTGGTGCGGGAGTTCATGACCTCCATGACGGCCATGGACCTGACTCAGATTGTACAGGGCCCAACTCATATTGGAGGACACACACTCGACCTTATTTTTCTCTCTGGACAGTGGATAAATGATTGTGGGGAGGGGACTCTATCTATTGACCCTCTGTCATGGACCGATCATTCCCTCCTTAGACTCGACTTTTCCTCCGCCATCCCCCGTCGCAGGGGTGTGGAACCAGTAAGATGGTTCCGCCCCAGGCGCCTGATGGAACCCGAAAGTTTCCTGATGGAGCTTGGGTCATTTCCCGCCTCCTTAGCCCACGATTCATCTGAGACCCTTGTCGCAGCCTGGGAACAGGCTGCGGTGGGGGCCCTGGATCGAATCGCACCTTTGCGGCCTCTGATCCGATGCAGATCCCGGGCGGCTCCTTGGTTTACCGCGGAGCTCAGGGAAATAAAGCGTCGGAAAAGACGCCTGGAGGGTGGTTGGAGATCCTCCCGATCCGAGTCCGACCGAACACAACTAAGAACCCATATTAGGTCTTATCTTGTGGCAATGGAAGTAGCGAAACGTAACTATTTCGCCACTCTCATTGCATCTGCAGAAAATCGCCAAGCAGCCCTGTTTAGAGTGACCCGCTCCCTCCTTAATCAGGGAGCGAGGGAGGACCCCTTACAGGGCCATGCTGAGGACTTTGCACAGTTTCTGCAAGATAAAATCACTCAGATTCGGACCGGGTTGGACTCCGACTGGACAGAGTCCGTTGAGGTGACAGGGCCTAGTCTCGGTGGAGACATCTGGGTTGAGTTTGAGCCTGTTTCATTGGATGACGTGGACAGGATTATGGGTAGGCTGGGGTCTTCCACATGTTTACTGGACCCTTGTCCCTCCTGGCTTGTTTCGGCAGCCAGGGAGGTGACTGGAGACTGGATCCAGGCTATTGTCAACGCTTCACTAAAGGAAGGGGTCTTTCCCGCTGTGCTTAAAGAGGCGGAGGTTCGACCCCTCCTTAAGAAGCCTAACCTGGATCCTGACGTACTTAACAACTACCGTCCAGTCTCCAACCTTCGCTTTTTAGCGAAGGTTGTTGAGTCCGTGGTGGCACAGCAATTCCCTCAATTCCTGGAGGAAACTGACTACCTGGATCCTTACCAATCTGGTTTCAGGCGTGGCCACAGCACGGAAACGGCATTGGTCGCCCTAGTAAATGATCTCTGTCGGGCCAGGGATGGGGGTTGCTCCTCCATCCTGGTCCTTCTTGACCTCTCAGCGGCATTCGATACCATCGACCATGGTATCCTGCTGCAGCGGCTCAGGGGGATAGGGTTAGGAGGCACTGTTTTACAGTGGTTCTCCTCCTATCTCTCGGGCCGTCTGCAGTCTGTTTGGGTGGGGGGTCAGGGATCCTCCCAGAGGCCTCTCACTTGTGGGGTGCCTCAGGGCTCGGTTCTCTCTCCTCTGCTCTTTAATATCTATATGAAACCGCTGGGTGAGATCATCCGTGGTTTTGGGGTGAGGTATCATCAATATGCTGATGATACCCAGCTTTACATCTCCACCCCTGACCACCCTAGGGATGCCCTTTCCGTGATGTCCCACTGCCTGGAAGCGGTGCGGGTTTGGATGGGGAGGAACAGGCTTAGACTCAACCCTTCCAAGACTGAGTGGCTGTGGATGCCGGCATCCCGGGATCTGGAGGTTCCATCCTTAATGATCGGAGGTGAAACCCTTCCTCCCTCCGACAGGGTCCGCAACTTGGGTGTCCTCCTGGATTCTCGGCTGTCTTTAGATGACCATCTGACGGCCGTAACCAGGGGGGCCTTCGCACAGGTCCGTCTTGTGTGCCAGTTGCGCCCGTTCCTAGACCGGGATGCCCTCGCCACGGTCACTCACGCCCTTTTTACCTCTAGGTTGGACTACTGTAACACCCTCTACATGGGGCTGCCCTTGGGATGTGTCCGGAGGCTTCAGCTAGTCCAAAATGCAGCCGCGCGGGTAGTTACGGGGGCGTCTAGATACTCCCGTGTAACACCTCTCCTGCGTGAGCTGCACTGGCTACGGTGGTACTCCGGATACGTTTCAAGGTGCTGGTGCTCACCTATAAAGCCCTTCATGGCTTAGGCCCGGGGTACTTGCAGGACCATCTCCAGCCGTTCTCCCATCGTCCTGTGCGCTCTCACAGAGTCGGCCTCCTCAGGGTGCTGTCGGCCAAACAATGTCGGCTGATGACCCCCAGGGGGAGGGCATTCTCTGTGGGAGCCATGACCCTCTGGAATGGATTGCCCACTGAGCTCAGGACAGCCCCTGACCTTCTTTCCTTCCGTCGCGAGCTGAAGACCTGGCTCTTCTGCCAATTAAACTGATCCGTTTGGGGGTACACTGGTATAATTTTAAATCGTTTTTAATTGGGTTACTGATTTTAATTTGGTATTGTATTGTGATTTGTATTGAAGTTGTCATTTTGTAAGCCGCCTTGAGTCCCTAGGGAGAAAGGCGGCATATAAATCGCAATAAATAAATAAATAAATATTATTGCTGTTTCATATAGGTGCTTACTTGCTTTAGCCTGAGCACTGGGATAACTTCCGTGTTTTAGCTAAACACGGAAGTCATGAAGTCAGACTTAGGTGACAAGACAGTTGGTCAATTTCTGTCAGAATCAATGGATCAATGTAGGGTTGAAATGGAAAAAAAGACCCCGCACCTATAGGAAAAACACTGGGAAGGAAAAAGTTTTAAATTACTAAATATCTTGGCAAGTTGGCATAGAATCAAGTTGATTATAATTAATGTTTAAATGCCAGGTAGGTATAGCTCTGGATGTCAATACCTACACAAATTTTGATCTCTCTGTTAGCTGTTCTTAAATGGCTATTCTCAATATTCTGGGACTTATTTTTTTCTGCCTCAGATTTAACAGTTCTCTGCAACTCTAATAATTTTAATGCAAATATTGTAATATATTATGCAAGAATATTTTTTATCTATAGTTAGCAGCAGATTGAATGGAGAAGAAAGGAAAATTATGCTAATAATATTTTACCTTTTCATTCAGCGTTTTTTTCACAGTCTCCTACCAAAAACCATCATACATCATCTACAAGTGAGGCTATTCCATCTCCAAGTCTAACCCAGAATCAAGCATTTTCACTTCCTCCTGGACATGCTGTCTGCTGTTTTATGGATGGTGGAGTAGGGCTTTATAACATGGGAGCTAAGAAATGGGAATTTCTTCGAGATTTGGTATGTTTGATCTCTTACCTAAACAACAGATTCAGATCAGTTCAACTGTATTTTATGTAGTAATGTAATCTTATTCTAGAGATTATTATCAAAACAGTATGCTCAATATAAGATCCCAGTCCTCATCTGTTGTTTCTATCAAAGTTCCATTACAGTGTTTGCATCTTCTACAATCATGGCTATGGGAATCATTCATAGGCAATTCTAGGTAGCTCTCTGCTATAGCCATTACATGTTTCCATAGTAGCCATTCTTGAAGATATGGATTATCTAATAGAAAATATTTTTGCATATGTAAAACACTGTAACAAAATTATAGTCCAGTAAATATAGCACATAAAGAAAAACAATGGAAGAAATATATTTCCCCATTTTGATAAATATAATAAATAACATAGTGGAAGAATAGTGTCCAGTGTAAATACTAAACAGTAATTTAGCAGCTTTTGTTACCAATAAGTTAACATAATTGATGGAATGATAATCTACAAGAATATTGAAAGATCTTATGTGGTTGCTGTGATGAATACATAATACTGTGAAACTTACACAAAGCCCATTTAGTGAATTTCAATAGACCAAATTTCTATCTGGACATCCCCCTAAAATAAAGGAATGATTATTGAATCTGCAGTCTCAAACTAAAAGTGTGTCAATTTTATTTTAAATTTAAATTTATATTATTCATATAATTTTCATATTATTTGGATCTGGTAAAGTACTTCATTTGTGCATATGATTGTATCTGTGTGGAATAATCTGGATGAAAGGCAGCCTAGAAATACGAGAATCAATAAATAGAATTATGCTTTGAGGTGCGTTTATTTTAAAAGACAAAACTAGGAGAAAAGAATATAAATTCTATGATATAAAGTGTACAAGAAGTGTTCTAATGAATTTATTTCTGTTCTAGGGTCATGTTGAAACCATCTTTGACTGTAAATTCAAACCTGATAATCCTGACCTTTTAGCTACAGCATCATTTGATGGAACAATAAAAGTATGGGATGTAACTACTTTAACAGCTATCTGTACCTCCCCTGGCAATGAGGGAGTGATATATTCACTTTCATGGGCTCCAGGTGAGAATATTGAACCTTAAAATTTTTGGTACGCAATTGAAAAGAAAATTCTCATTAGTTGTGGGAGATGATTTTTTTAAAAAAACATGGGATAGCTGTGTTAATATTTTGCAGAAAAACAATGTATGTGCAGAGCATCAATTGCTAACTTGGCAATGTTACCAATATTCCCCAACGTTAGACCTTCAAGAGATTCACTTGAGATATTCATAGTGGATTTTGTGAAAAAGTTGATATTTAGCAACAGTTCAACCTATGCATGTTATGGAAAGTATATTCCAATCTGTTAAATTCCTTTTTGCTAAAATTCACAATTGAGTTCAGCCAGTTCAACTCTTCAGTCATTACTTTCTAATTGAATAAAATTATAACGACCTGTACATAACAATGCTTTTGACAGAGCATGTTGCAAAAAGGAGAAATCACAATAATTATGTTAACAGATTTAGTTCATAGAAAATGTAGAACTCAATTTAGTATAGTATAGAATTTCAAAGTTCTTGTAGGTTTAGGATTTTTAATGTAAGAATTTACCATTAACTATGTTTGCAATGTATTGTGGACATTAATAATAGATCTCATGGATTACATGGATAATCACAAAATATGGGGATGTGGTAAATTATTCAACTTGACTGCAAAAGAATACCAGTTTCAAAAAATGTTAATAGATATATATCTTGCTTAAGAAAACAAGTTATTGTTCTAAGTAAACCTGGAAAGGCAAAACAATACTCTTCCCCTTTCCTACTTACTAGATGGATTTTTTGACCTTTTTTTTTAATAATGTGAAATTTGCATTTGAAACTGAACATAGTACAACTTCCTAAATTTTGTTCAGTGTAAAGAGGAATTGAAGACTGATGTAGCATCAAGTCAGGGACCACATGGATATATTTTCTCCAGAAGGAGCTGTCCTTCAGAACTTGTAATGGTATATCCATCACTTCTGTAACTGAGCACAACTTGCTAACAAACAATCAGAGGAAGGTTTTGTCAGGTAGAAGAATGAGTTTGTAGGGTTAGAAGTGCTCTTTAAAACTTTCAATTCAAGAAAGTCTACTTTTCACAGTGTTACTGACTAAGATACTGAAATAGGAAAGGAAGGAATAAATGTGTGTACAATGAATCTTCTGTATTTTTATTACTTTATTCTATAAAGGAGACTTGAATTGTATAGCTGGTGCAACTTCAAGAAATGGTGGTTTCATCTGGGATGTATCACGGGGCAAAATGATAACTCGCTTCAGTGAGGTAAGTTCTTTATTTTGCTTGTTTTTACTAATGTTTATTCAAAAAAAAGTTATGTCAATTTATACACAGTGTACTAATAATCTATTAACTAAGTGTGAATGAATGATGTCTGTATTTCTCCCAAAAAGCCAAAATATTTTACTATGTTTTTTATGAAAGGAGACAAGCATTTCCTGTAAAAAGAAATGGAACTAAAGTAGCTTGTAGAGGGGTCTAGGATAACTCGACGTGGCCATCTCAGCGCAGCCATCTTAGTGAAGTTTTGAGTATCACTGTGTTTTGCTTGAATATTAAAATATCCTGGAGCTTTACCCATTACTTATATTGGTACTTCTAAGATTTCTTTTAAGGAGCTATGGTGGTGTAGTGGTTTGAATGCAGTACTGCAGGCTACTTCTGCAGACTGCCTTCCATTCTTCTGAGGTCGGTAAAATGGGGACCCAGATTTTTGGGGGCAATATGCTGACTCGGTAAACCGCTTAGAGAAGGCTGTAAAACACTGTGAAGTGGTATATAAGTACTATTGCTAGTGCTATTGGCCTAATCTAATTATTTACTGGTATTCAGAAAGTTTTTTTTTTTCTAGGGAGTTAAGTCTATTTTATTTTGGCACATCTTTTGGGCTAGTTAAAAGATTCCATAATAGCTACACTGGATATTAATTTCTACTTAGCTCTATTTTACTGTTCTATTTTATTTTTAGTTTGCTGAGTGTAAATGGAATGACTTTTGATTGGCAGTTTTTCTAAGGCTTCCCTGGCAGGCTAATATAAGGGTTGGTTATTAACGTAATTGTTAAAGTGAAATTAAAAGGATTCCAATAGTATTTTTTTCTGTGTAAAACTTGTCTGGTCTGATTAACAAATTGGTACAGTATTTAGATGATGCTGAGAAGTAATTTGTAGTTCAAAGAGGGGAATTCTTTGAAAGCTTGTAGTTCAAAGAAACCTTCTGAAAGCAAAGGTTTCCTGACTCTTTCAGGCCACTGAACAAATAACCAGGGAGTGCAGTTTGGCAAAGGAGTTCAACTGACAAGAAAGAGGACAAAGAAAAAAGTGTAATTCACAAGAAGATGAAAAAGCAATTGATTAATTGCTACTGCTGGCTGTTTCATAACTACTACTGATTGCTCATTGCATGTGATAGGAGCATTGTTTGCTGTGGATTAATTCAGTAACTTCAGGATGCATATACAGGTAGTCTTTGGCTTACAACTACAATTTGGATCAGATCTTTTATTGTGGTCATTAAGTGAGTCACATCTGATTTTACGACCTTTCTTTACTGTGGTTGTTAAGTGAATCACATAGTCATTAACTGAATCTGGCTTCCCCTATCAACTTTGCTTATAATAAACCCCTGAGAAGTTGCAAATGGTGATCATATGACTCAGGATGTTGCAACCCATCAGAAGTACATGCCAGGTACCAAGTGCCTGAATTTTGATCATGTGACTGGAGACGCTGCAACACTTGTAAGTGTGAGACTGGTCATAAGTAAGTCACTTTTTTCAGTGCCATTATAACTTCAAATGGTTGTTAAACAAATAGTTGTAAGTTGAGGACTATCTGTAAGGCAGCCAGTGAGCTCATTAAATGAACAAAGAGGAGCTAAGCAGGGCAGCTACTCCATTCTCTCCCCAAAAAACATGGTGGTAGTATTTGTTGGCCAGATAAAACTTAATTTCCATTCTGAAAGAGTAAAGTAAAGAATCAGAAGCAAAACTGTCCATATGCCAGTTTTCTTAAAATAGGGTATTCTTAAATAAGACACAGGGAATTTTTATAGAGAGAAAATACTCCAAGAAGTGTCACTAGGGATGGAAGTAAGCCAGTTAGGAGGAGTTTAAAAAGATAGTGTGTAGTCTAAGTCTTATCAAAAACTTTTAACTCTTTAACCACATTAAAAGAAAATTTTGGAGGTTTCTGGGGGAAAAGAATGTGATGAGTATAATGATTCAGTCTAGAGCAAGTCAATAGAAGTACACAGAAAAGGAAAGAAAAAAATATTATTTTTAGAGTAATGTTAGAGATTAATATACTAAATTATAAATAATGATCCCTGCCTGTCATCACTTCTCTCCAAACCAGCCATTATAGAACTTTCAAGAAAGTCAGCACTTCAATTACCTTAGCTAGCTCAACCAAGTTTTCAATTTGCCCTAAATTTGCTGATTATTTCATTTTTCAGGCAAGACAAAGAGATACCTAAGTCTCATGGATTATATCCTACTCAGTAGGGAAACTAAACTAACATCACAGCATTGGAAAATTTGAGAAGTGACAGTATCATCTTGGGATTCAGACTAGTATAGATTGTGAAAGAGCATAATATACTTGTACATTTGCACTAGATGTCAGAGCAGTCAATGTCAACAATTTTAGAGAAATGTTAGGCAGGCTCAGTAGAACTGAAGTTCTCAGATCAAAAGGACAATAGAAGACTGCGAACTTCCATTTCTTCTATTTGTTGTAGTCCTTTTAATTCAATCAAAAGTTGCCATCTATATATCCATAATGGTCTTCCAATATGTCTCTCCCTCATTTCTCATTGGAATAATTTGCAGTTACTGTATACTTCCAGAATCTATCCAAGAAGATTTTTAACATGTATGTTTGTAGTTAAAAAGACATTAACTTCCTTTATCTTATGTCAGAGTAAAACATCTGCATACATTATAAAGACTTAATTGTGTGCCATTAGTTGCTGCTTGTATCTCCAAGTATCTGCAAGAAGCATTATTAAGTATCCATATTTATATTTAGAATTTTTGAAATTATAGACAAAAAGTGGGTATTTACTGTATATTGCTTACATACTTACACATATTCACTTTATATTTTGTTACTAGAATATAAAAAGTTCTGTAAGAAATTGCCTCAGTTCAAGCTATTTGAACTTCCATATCAATATCAATTGCAGAATTCTTCAGTGATGGGGCATCTAGTGTGTAATTCTACTTGTAACAGCACTTTATATACCCCAGAGTTGATTACACTCATAGCTAGAGTCTATGAGAGAAAGTCTAATGGTAAAAATTAGATATAATTTAATTTGAATTTCATTGAGTAAGTTTCCTACCTTTTTTCTTAAAGAGCATCTTGTATCTCTTAAGATGCTTCCTAAATGACAGTATCTATAATTACGTACTTCATTCAGTAGATAGTAAAGTGTCAAATCTTTGCAGTTTCAGATAGCCATATTGATTTCTGGGTCTCAAATTGGAAAGCCTGGATATGTATTTTAAAGCCCACCATTGCAGCTCAGAATAAAATACGATCGTATTTAATCAGTAATTGTATTTTAAATATTAATTTAAGAATTTGATAGTATTATATACTGTATGTCACCTGACATACAAATTCCAAGTTTTGATAGGCAATTATGTGCTTTAAAACTATTTTATTAAGAAATTTAATAAATGAGCATGTAAGAATATCCCATAATTATAACAATTTGGGATCTGTATATATAATTTTGTTCTATTATTATTCATAAGGCTATGTACAACTTTCAGAATAAGTGCTTTAGACTATATCAGTGGTGGGTTGCTACCGTTTCGCCCCTGTTCGAGTGAACCAGTGGTGGCGGCGGCGGGAGGCTCTGCCTGCCCACCCGGACGTCATCAAATACGCTCTGCGCATGAGAGCGAACCGGTAGTAAGGGTAAGTGAAACCCACCCCTGGACTATATCGGCACTCAAATAAAGCATATTGTTTCAGTAATTAAAGAAGTCAGCTCTTTTTCCAAGTCCATGTGGTAGCTTCAGATGTTGCTTGTAGCAGTCCTCTCATGCCTTCTCATGCACAACTGATATGCTTCATTATTTTTTCCTTCTCATATTGAAACAGCTACGCGTGTGTTTGCATGCCTGTATAACTGGAAACAGCTTCCAAGGCAGATGTGCTTCCCTGAAAAAAAATGGAACTGTTTCCACATTTTAAAAAGAACTGTTAAATAAATGTGCTTGGAAATGCTCCCTTTTAAGAATTTTCACCCCACTAGTTAGTCATTCACTCAGTCCTTCATTCCATTCAATGACTAGTATTCTGTTTAGAAAACATAAACGTTAGAACATACTAGATTAAGATGATGCAAATATTATAAAATGGGTAATAAAATAATAAACATAAATGTCTAAAATGCCAGTGTAATTGATTTTATAGACAATAAGACAACATTTGGCCACATTTAAAGAAACAGAACCATACTAGTGAGCTAACAAGTGTAAATAAATCTCTACAAACCTACACATTTAATTAAGGAGAGGATTACAAAATATAACAGTGCATTTTATTGAATGAACAGTAAAGTAAAACATGTGTCTTTTCTTCTACTACTACTCCTTTACCACAAGAATAGAATCTAGAGAGAAAGGATTTTCCCAAATTTTCTGTCAAACACAGCTGGTGAGAAATGAGAAAGACATGTCAGCATATCAAAGTCAATATGGTAATAAACACAAGGGGGAATGTTCATAGATACATGGATAAATAAGACAAAAAGGAGTGAACTATTTCCTATTGATAGACATTTTACATCTTTTTTTGAAGCATGGGAAGAATGGAATCTTCTGCATTGCATGGAGTCATAAAGATTCCAAAAGGATAGCAACCTGCAGTGGTGATGGATTCTGGTAAGTCTCATTTGAAACCAATTTTATTTGCCACATAATTCTTGATTATACCTAATTGTATGGCATTTTAGGAAATAATAAATTGACAAGGCATTTCATATCCAGGAACGTCAAGTTTTTCTTCCAAATATGCATATGATGTTAAAGAGTTTATTTGTATGTTTATTTTATTAGACTTATACCTACTGCAATCTTGGTGGTTTACCAAATGTCAGTACAGATATAATACTGCTAAAATAATTAGTTTTTTACCTTATGAAAAGGCAATACGATGGGGGCTGATCAAATTTCTGAGGAAAGATTTTTCCAAAAGCAACTGTACCAACAGGAAAACTACTTGCTTCACTTCATGGAAGTAGGTTATCGCAAGCTTTTTTTTCACTGATCAGATATATCAAAACTGATTGGAGAAGATAATCTTGCAAGTATTCTTGTGCCAAGCAGCAGAGGGCTTTAAGGCCAAGCCTACCTTTAGTTTTGGCATTAAATTGCATTGAGAACCTAGAGATCAGTAGTAATAGTCTTATAATAGTGATAATGAATGTAATTTTGAATTCTATTTTTACAAGACTGCAAAATAATGGTATTTTCTCTATTAATAGGCGGGTATTGTGAAAAAAAATATGAGGCATAGAATTCCAGCCCTTGCATGCCTTCAGATAAGTAGAATTGAAAGAAAATGAATGGGCCAAGTTGACCCAGTAAGCTTCCTTGGCTGAACATTAACCTGGGACTCTGATTCTAAATCAACATTTTATATCTCCTGCATCTTTTATGAAGTTTATTGTATAGACATAATTTCATAAAATAGTGCTCACTTTGGGATAAACTAGAGTTCCATTGCTAAATCTCCTTGTCAGCTTTTTAAAAAATCTGGCTATATTTTCTGATGAAATGCTGATTAATAAAAAGATCATGATGTAGAATTGCATGTTACTTTGAAAAAAACAATGATACAGATGTATCAGTAATTTAAATACTACTCCAGAGGAATGATTTGTATGTATTCACACATATAATGCATCAAAGGATTGTTTGGTTTGTTTCATGTGGTTGATAGAATAGACTTCTTTTGTTATATATTTCTAAAAATTGTTAAAATTAAACATTTATTGCAGTAACTTTAGTTGCATATTCTGATAAAAACCCAACTGATGTCCGATATGTTTTTTCATGTTGTAATTCAGCATTATTCGGACAATTGATGGCAAAATTCTCCATAAGTACAAACACCCAGCTGCAGTTTTTGGCTGTGACTGGAGTCAAAACAACAAGTGAGTTATTATTGCATATAGTTCCTTATATATTTATCTCATAGCACTAAAAAGAAGTAATACTAAAATCACTGTTATTTTTTCTAGTATTGTAACATTGTCAGATAAGATCAACATAAATCTTGCTTTGTATTACCTTTTTTCCAGGGTTATCACTCTTCATTATTGTTTCATTAAGCATGATATGTTCCAGTTATTTAACAAATATGAACAAGCATTCTCTATCTTTTAAACATATTCACATGTAGCATCAAGAGTTAAGGTTAATATTTATAAAAGTTGACTGAAGTATGCATAATTATTTCAATTAATTAAAATAGTATTTGCTGACCCAGTTAATTTAATTTTATCTTTGTCTCATGATGACTGGCAGTTATAACTGCTTGTTTAGCATTTCAGATTAGAATAGACACCATGGGAACTTTCACTATAATATTTTTTTAAAAAAATTCAATGTAAAAAATGGATGCCATGTGCTGTGACATCAGAATTTTGAAAGTATGCTTTGTTTCGCCACTTGAAAGCAGATTTGCAAGCAAATAAAATCAGCTATGCTGACAAAATTGTTCAAAATTATGTTTAGACTTTAGTTATGCAAGACTCTTTTTTTTTCTTTTTGTTTTTTGGCATTGTTTGATAGTTTCACAGTTTTGACAGAGGGTAAAGATGAAAAGAATTTTTCCTCTGATATTCTTTATTTTATTTATAAACATTTCTTAATTTTGTTCTTTATCCATGGCCAATTATAATATACAAAAATCATAAAACATAGTATAAACACAACTAAGTATTGCAATAAATTTTTCCACTAAGGAAATTAGTATTATTTTCAACTGCATGTGGCAAAAAAGGAGTTGCTTTCAACTGTTGTTGAAAACTATGCTAGCCAATGCTTGTGTTTACTAGCCTACAGAAAAAAGGCATTTAGAAATGTTAGACTTAATTTGGTTGGGATATAACAAAAAAGCTTCCCAAGGAAATAATGGGATATATAAGAAAAAACTGAAAAGTGTTTCTTTATGTAATTCCTCTATGCTTTTATATATCAGAGCTTTCAGACTGAAATGGATTAGATAATAAATAGTGAAGCCTTTTAAAAAACAGTTTTCTTTATGTTTTCAACATTATTTTAGGGAGAAAAATGTTTTAGCAATAAAAACAGTGATATGCCAATAGTGAAACATTTTGTAACAATGTTTGGACTTTCCTTTCATATGTGCTGGCAATGCTGTAAACCCCAACAATACTGGAAAATGATTGATTGTGTGTGTGTGTGTGTGTGTATATAATAATTTGTTTATTTGAGTACTATGTTTGTTGAAAGCAAATAATATTTCAAATGAATCTATATTTAATATTATAAATAGTTATAGTAATTTTTCTCTATATAGTTGAATAGCCTCAAGTGTCTGTATTGTGCTGGAAGTTCAGAAGGTCACTCTAAGCAAAACATTTACTGAAAGATTTATTGGAAATATTAGGACTTCTATGTTTCCAAAATGTTTTGAGGAGGTACTTTGGAATAAACAGTGCAGTATGTTTTTAAAATACTTGCATTTGTTTTTTGGGCTTTTCTACATATCTAAAAAACAAACACAATTCCTATAATGAGTCAGTTAATTATAATTGCCATGTCTTTAAGGCACTCATTAAAATAGTTTAACTTTTTTCAGGGTTGCATGGAAACCTGAAAAAAAGATCTGGCAACTTTAATCGGATATTGCAGTTGTGTACCGTGCATCCCAAAGCACTTCTAAAACATTTTAAAGCACTTATAGTCCCAGAAAATAATTATACAAAGGCAATTGGACAAAGGCCATTTAAAATTATTTCCACACTGGTATACCATTCTAAGAAAAAATATCAAAATGTCAGAAATGATTACTATGAGATAAATGCAGTTCCTCTTCAATTTGGTCATCTTTTTTTTCTTTTATTTTTTTAAATGTTTTAACTTGTGAGCCACCCAGAGTTATTGGGAGTTGAGTGGCATACAAACAAATCTCCCTCACTTACTCCCTGTAAGTGTGGTAAATAAAATGAATAAATAAAAAATAAAGTTGAATTTCTGTATTGTTATTATTGTTATTTTATTCCCCTTAATATAGGCTCCTTTATTTTTAAATATCCAAATAATAATTTGTAACAATTCATGCTGTGAATAAGCAAAATATCCCGTTTCTATTTTCTGTAGTAAAGTAATTGTCTATCCCACATCTCCTTTCATATCTGTTGCTAATACTTAGTAACCTTGATCTCAGCAATTTTAGAAGGTGAAATTCAAATATGATAATTGATGGCTGTGATTTTTCTTATAGAGATATGATAGCAACTGGATGTGAAGATAAAAATGTCCGTGTTTATTATCTAGCAACAAGTTCTGATCAGCCACTGAAAGTATTCAGTGGGCACACAGCAAAAGTATTTCATGTAAGATGGTCTCCCCTTAGGGAAGGAATACTTTGCAGTGGTTCTGATGATGGGTAAGTACTGGTATATTTCCTTTAAATTTATGTCACTAAATAGAAATAGATTTTTGTCTATAATTATTGAAGTTAGTGAAATAGTTATTTTAGATTTAGTAAAGGATGGAGTATTCATAAAATACTAAACTGTTCTGAAAGATCATTGTTTATTTATTTACATTTCATAGTATGCTGCCTATCCTAACAACTTACATTCTATGGTGACGCAGCCAATTGCAATTTGGTGCAGTATGATACAAGTCAGTGGGAAGATGGATGTTATCAGCTGAATGCTTTCATTCAGCATCTTTCAAGGCTACAAGAAACTGGCGGTTTGCCTCTAATTATGTCAAAATGAAGGCTGGGGAAATGTTAGAAAAGTATTGCATTATGAACTGGGTGAACTGCCAGAAGAAGAGTAGACAAATCGGGCAGATAAGGATTGCATGTAGCCCATAGTACAATCTGCATTAATGGTATTTAATGGTTACTTTTATCTTGAACAATGCAGTTCTGTAATAGATAGTTCTGTTATAATTATGTAGTTCTATATCACATTCATCAGCCAAGTCAGAACACTGGTCTTATATAATCACCTGTCCTTTTGTGGAATATCCCAATCTTTATTGCATTTGTTTTGAGTTCTAAATATGGTATCTGTTCCATAATCTTAGAGCAGGCTTTAGAAGATTTCAGCCACATTTCTACATACATTTACTAGACATAGGTCTCACTTAAAATCAGTAGGACTGAATAAATAAGTATAGCATGGCAGTAGGAAAAGGCAGCAAAGAAAACCATGTTTCTTTCCCCTCCAGGGGAGAAAAGTAAAGGGGGTGGATACTATAAAGTGGAGAAATGCTTCACATAAAATTGTGAAGTGGTGATTCATATATATGTGAGTAATTATAAGATTAAATATAAACTACTCCATGTCATCTGTGACAGAATGAATATTATCACAAGTTCTTTAAAAAAAAACCATTATTTTCAAATACCAGTGTAGATTTGGCAATTCCCGTGACTATGAAAAATCATTACTTTGGAACATCAGGTCTTAGTTTTTCACTAAATTGAAAAACTAAGATCATGTCCCTTAATTTATAGTAAGATAAAACTCAGGAAACAGGGTGCTGCGACAAATTCTCATCAAGATTCTTCCATGCACCACAACTAGGTTTGTGGTTTTATCTGGAGATAATCAAAATATTGCAATAAAATACCATCTTTTTTTTATAGCACTGTTCGGATATGGGATTACACACAAGATGCTTGTATAAATATTCTTAGTGGGCATACAGCACCAGTACGAGGATTGTTGTGGAATACAGAAATACCTTATCTATTGATATCAGGCAGTTGGGATTATACAATCAAAGTATGGGACACAAGAGATGGTACATGCCTGGACACTGTGTATGATCATGGTGCAGATGTTTATGGTAACATGTTTGATTTTATGTTTTGTACATTTTATATTCCTTTTGAAAATCCTATTATTTTAAAATATTGCATTGAAATTCCTTAATTCCTTTTCTTTAGGATTAACTTGTCATCCCAGCTGCCCCTTCACTATGGCCTCTTGTTCCCGAGACTCAACTGTGAGACTTTGGTCTTTAACACCTCTGATAAATCCTCTCCAATTATGCATCTTGGCAGACAGATCATGGGATGAGATAATTGGAAACATTGGTGGGTAAAATGATAGCACACGAGCAGATTATCTACAAAATTGTCATATTTCCACATATTTTCTTATGGTTTTTGTGAAAGGCTGTGGAATATCTCTAATACATTTATAGTGGTATCTTGGTACTCATCGTTAATTGGTTCTGGAAAGCGCGATGAGTACCAAAAATGATGAGTACCAAACAAATTTTTCCCATAAGGAATAATGTAGTGAGTTACAAGGTAGCCAACACCGACAAATTCTAGTGTGTGCATTGAGTACTAAACAAATGTTGAATACCAGGACAACATTTTCGCATCAAAATGTATAGAGTTCCAAATTCAATGAATTTCAAAGCAGTTGAATACCAAGGTACCACTGTATTTTCTTCAGGTCCTACATGAGTTTGGCATGTATAGTTGTCTTAATCTATGAGTAAAATATATATTTATATTATGTTCAAGTCTCTTTTCAAAAATTATTGATTTTTAATAGATCGTGCGGTTGAAATAGGTGCTCCTCCTTTGTTATGTGGGAAAGCATCTAGGGATATTAAACAAGAAATAGAGAAGCTAAACAGTAATGCTCGAGGAAGAAAGCTAAGATGGTTTTCAGAATGTTTATCAGTAAGTATTAATTTTTTAAAATGTATATATGCAATATAAAATTTCTATTAATAGTCTCTATTTACTGTATTAATATTGAATTTAAGTTCACTGAAATCAATTGGTGTAGTCAGAACATAGATAGATTGATTTAAGTGGAAATTAATTGCTGCAGATTTGAATCATTCTAAACGATTAAACTCTTTATATGTAATATAGAAGCCCTTGTTTAAATTAGGTAAATAATCTGCAGTTTTCTTTGTTATTTGCTATCTGTTGAAAGATTTTATTATGAAGTCTAGTCTAGACATAGCTGAAAATTAGAGAGGGAAATTTGAACTATATAAAGACGTTATTATGGTTTTAACCTATATTATGCAAATTTCATAAATCAAAGTAAAATGCCAATGAATATTTTGCAATTATATAATTTATTTATTGAAATCATATCTTAACTATATGACTTTTACTGAGCAGCTAGTTCTTATATTACTAGCATGCACAGAAAAATCAGTTCCAACCTAAAATAATAAAATTTTATAGTGACAGAAATAGCAAAAGTTCACAGACACTTAGAAATAAAGAGCAACCTATGGAGCCTCTCTAAATACCATGAATCAGTAAATATAATACTTTCCTGAGAGCATCTTGCAAAAGACATTAATTGCAGACTGTATTCTAATATGGTATGGCATAAACAATATTTTCCTTTTTTTAAAATAATTCTAGCCCCGAGGAGGCAGTAAAAATTTATGGGATCTGGTTGCAGTAATAAAGGGTCAAGATGATAGTTTGCTCCCACAGAACTATTGCAAAGGAATTATGCATATGAAACATTTGGTTAAATTTAGAATGGTAAGTTAAGTATTCAGACTGAATATCTTTGTATCCTTTTTGGTTTTGCAGTGCATGTCTATGTAGCCATAGTTTTTCTCACAGACCTGCAAAAATGAATTTGAATTGTCATATGAGCCTCCTTCCTTCTGTGTGTTGGGATAAAAGGCAAGGTAATAAGTGGAATCTCACTGAGTAAAAAAAAAAAGTGGTATTTCAGCTTGTCCTTATTTCCTCCTATTTCCGATTATTTCCTCTCATTATTTTCTTTGATAGCAAAGGAGAACAAAACAGCAAAAATGGCAAAGTCCTTCCTTTGATCACTCATTACAAATTAGAGTGATGCATTTTGGGGATTAGAGTACTTTGGCTTCAGTCCTGTGGGGAGTAATCCAAGGACTGGGAACTCTTGCTAATTGGAGATTGTCTACCCCCACATCTCTAGACAAAATGTTGAAAACTGTCTTCTCAATTAAACTGGGCAGAAGTTTAATTGACAACTTCATTGGTACTGTGGGGACCCAGAATGCAACATCAATTACAGACCATTATAGCTTGATGGGAAGAAGCCTCATAGTTACTAAAAATGTCATACAAAAATTTTTGAAAAAAAATATTTATAACAAAATTATCTAAAACAGTATGGATGGAAGAAACATTTGAAACCCACTCTTGGATATTAATTTCTCTCTCTTTTTATATATCTGTTCCTGCGCTTGAGCCATTGAATGGCAGAGATTATAGAGCTAAATGTTTTTAAGGCTATATTTAGTTTAGCTTATGTTTTTCTTTATTGGATTAAGCATGGGAGTTACAGATGATAATCAAATCTTTAGTGTACAAATGTCAAAATATATAATAACTCTACCAATATACAATAGGAGCCACTGGTCATAAGGCATATATATTATCTTCCAGACAACTGCCTTTGTGTAACTAAACGTTCTACCAAAAAGGATTTTGCTTAGAGGAACAAAAATAAGATTCCTTTGAGTCACAAATAGAAGCAGATTTGTTTGGGTACCCATTTATATCAAGCATTCATTATCTCTTTTGCATCTTTCACATAATCATAGGAGTATTAACTATTGTATGTGATGGGAACAATTATGTTAAATATGAACCATTCTAGAGATAGGGAAAACCTAACTATATGACAATTGGTCATATATTAAGAAAACAGCTATGCATGAAATGGAAAATACAGTTTCTTTCTAATTTAGGAAAAAATATGAAGTTCTACTGAACTGTTTCTTTGATTTAAAAAACCCTACAAATATTTTTGGTTGTCTCCCATATTAGATCAAATCTAGAAAGATACTGGAGTGATTTTTCAGGGTAGATAGGTTAAGAATGAAAGGGCAAGACTCTCTCCAATGGTTTCCTCTTCCAGCATCTACCCACCTAATTTTCCCAGCACCTTGTTTTTCCTGTCTGCTCTCATCCACCAAAACTACTTTTTCCTACATTTCTTCCCCTGAATTACTTCTATACTACCCATATTTGTAACTGTTCCCTGAACAAAACAGCTTCATTTTGTTATGTATACAAACCAAAGTAGATGTGTTTAGGCATGGCCTTTTGAAATATTTAAATGTTCAAAACAGTTCATGCCTGCAACATTTTGCATGTGTCTTAGAAACAATTTATTTTGGTTTTATCCTTTTAGTCCAAAGCACAAGAACTTACAACAGTAAAGATGTCTAAATTTGGAGGAGGCATTGGTGTACCTAGCAAGGAAAAAAGGCTAAAAGAAGCAGCAGAGATACATCTGAGACTAGGTCAAATTCAGAGATACTGTGAACTTATGGTGGAGCTTGGAGAGGTAAACACCTGAACAATTTTACAGTACATAAATATATTATATTAATACTAATAATGTAAATCACTTTAAAAGAAAATATTGGGGAAAGGAGAGCAAAAGACATTGCAAATAGTCTGAGTAAGAGTTTAAAATAAGTGAAGGGTGGGCAACCTGTCAATTATTTTTTTATAATATAAGTGGTCTTTTGTTTCTATTTTTTGCATTACTTTTTTTTTTTGCAATTTTTTTTTAATTTTTTTCCAAACATACAAATTACATCCTTTCGGAACAGAGCTTTGATCCGGTCATCACTTTGTTCAATTTTTAACAAAATCTTTAACAAAATTTTATCTATTCTATTTTGCCATAGCACTTATTTCTAAATCTTAAATCACATATTCAACTAATACTATCTTAAAAAAATTAACACATTTACTTAATCAAAACAATTACCCTTCTATTAACCCACCTTAATTCTTAATTCAATTAATAACTCATAATACAACAATTCTTACCCTAAATCCTCACTATTAACAATACAATTCAAACATATTTATATTTCATTATAATTAAATCTTTATTCCATTATTACTTTATCAAATTTAAATCTTATCTTTTTAATTTTAAAAATATAGCAATTTAGCATTTAAACATAGTTCTTAGTTCAAATAATGCTCTTTAATACAATTTCCCAATTATCTTAAATTGTATCTATCAAACCATACCATTTATATAACACTAATTAAATAATTTTTGTTTATAAATCATGATCATACATTGTTTCAGTTTTCTTTTCTTTTTCACTTAGGTAATAAATGTTCAAGTTATCACAATTGTTATACATATTTAAAAAATATCCCAATTATTATAGCTATCAATTTTCTAATTTAACCTTTTCTTTTATCCTTCCACTGTTAATCCCAATGTACAAAATACATCTTTATTCCACTGTTAATCCCAGCGTAATCATCTTTATTTTTCTCACTGTTAATCTCAGTGTAATCATCTTTATTCACTGTTAACTCCAGTGTAATCATCTTTATTTTTCTCACTGTTAATCCCAGTGTAATCATTTTAATTACTGTTAATCCCAGTATAATTATCTTTATTTTCCTCACTGTTACTCCCAGCATAATCATATTTTACTTTTGTAGATATATTATTAAAAATATTCAAATTATAACAATTGTTATAGGTATTTAAACAATATCCCAGTTATTATAACCATCAATTTCCTAAAGTAGTATCTTTTAACATCTTAATAAAAAATTGGTTCATTATATCCATTGCTATATTTCTTTTAATGTAACCTATTTTCCATATATTTTAGCTTCAACCCCTTTTCATTTCTAAATATCTGTAGCATAATTCTTCTCATATTTGTTAATCTCAATATAGTCATTTTATAAATCCAGGTCCCAGACTTCTTTCAATTTCTTAATATTTTCCAACCTTTTATTCTTTTATCATTCAGTATTAATCTCCATATAATCATCATTATATCATTATTAATCTCAGTATAATCATCATTGTGTTATTGTTAATCTCAATATAATCTCTAGAGACCTCCTTTTTATTATTACTATTCACATGTTCAAGTATTTGTTCATATTTAATCACAATATCTTTATTTTCTTTATTTTCCACTTCTATGTCTTATTTCTCCATCTTCATTTTCTTGTCCACACGTGTATACTCCATTTCAATTTTTATATCCTCAAATTTTGTCCTCTGTATAACATTATAGCTTTTTTTTATTTCCATTCTCCAAGTCAAATAATCGCTCCAATTATAAAAGTTCCATTGTATTCCCTTCTATTTCTTTTTTTATTCCTCCAAAAGTCAAGCCTCTTGTAGACAAGAAAATCCTCCTCCACAAGTTCTCACGATTATTATCTGTGAAGTTCACAATTTTCCAAAACAAAGAACCAAGTTGCAATGTTCCTTTTTACTCCAGATGGTGTCTCTCTGCAATCCACAATTTCCAATTGTTTAATAAGTATCCATTTTGTTTCCATTACATCATGATCTTACTTGACTTCTCTTTTTTCTTTTTCAATTTAAAAATATCAAATCATATTTAAAGTCCAGTCCAAATTTAAATAGCTCTTCTCACTTCTTTTTTTCTTTTCCCCCTTTTATTTATACATCCCTTTTTTTCTTCTTAAAGCTTATTATCCATTCTTTTTATTTTTCTTGCAATTTAAAAAAGAAAGAGAAAAAAAGGATCTCTTTATTTCTTTCCACTCCTTTGACCATATCTAATTGTTTAAAGTTTCAATTAGTTTGTTCAGAAATCAATTTTCAATTGGGTTTTTGTCTCTTCCAAATTACATTTCAAAATCCTCTTTGCCCCCATGCTCCTTAGCCGCTATTACACATTAGGGGTCTTATAGTTGTAAGATGTTTCTCTTGTTGCTATTCAAGCCTGAGTTGGCTGTCACTCACCTGGCTTCAAAAAGACTCCGTTCTGTTTCTTTCTTCTCTACAGCTCTATACTTAGCCCGGTTGTCCCAGCTTCATGGCAGCCGCCATGGCTGCCGCCCCCCTGCCGACAACTTACAGAGAGTTCCCTCAGACCTCCGAGGAACTTGCGTGTTCCTCTTGGTCGTCCGAGGTGCCTCTCTTTCTTCCCCGTCCCTGCAGAATGGTTCCGGTCCAAAGACCCATCGGCAGCGGTTCAGCAGCCAGAGTTTTCGCAGCGCTCATCAGAGCCCGGTATTTCTCTGGCTGTCTCGCCGCAACGCCAAACCGGAAGTCCTATTTTTTGCATTACTTTTAACCAAAAATATTTGAGTAAAATCTGTCTCTGACTATGTATTATATGGTTACTTTTATTATATGGTTACTAATTCCATTCAATTATACTTTAAGCATATAATTATTTGATGCTTCCAGAAAAAAAATTATTGGCTATTTGACTTGTCTCAAATACTGTCAATTTAGTATAGTTGTTAAGGCATTAGGCTACAAACTGGGAATTCTAGTCCTGCTTTAGGCACAAACCAAGCTGGGTGATTGGGCCCTAGGAAGGAGGTAATGGCAAACCACTTCTGAAATCTTGCCAAGAAAGCTGCAGGGACTTAGCCAGGCAATCATTCGGAGACACTAAATACTATATGGACATTCCGAGACAGTTCAAATATTTTCAACTTTTATATTACCATGTTTCCCCGAAAATAAGACCCTGTCTTATATTTTTTTGAACGCTGAAATAAGCGCTTGGCCATGTGTTCAAAAGCCCGATTGGGCTTATTATCAGGGGATGTCTTATTTTGGGGGAAACAGGGTAAACCTGTTACCCTGTTTCCTGTTTAACAGTACTAAACAGTACTGTTTAACAGTACTGTTTACTCTGTTTATCCTGTACTAAACAGTAGTACTAAAATACTACTTTTTCTATCTTTTTTTATTATTAAAAAAGTGAAACTAACTATATAATGATTATTAGAAGTAATAATCCATCAGGAAATACCTAATTGTCCATCAGATTACCCCTTGAAGTAAATACAGTATTTTTCTAATTCTATCTTGGACAGTGAGAAATACCAATTTCTTTACTGACTTTTGTTTTCCTACAGAATTCCTTTATAAATATAACCGAAAATTTAATGTTATATTTTAGCTGTCCTGTTAGAAATAAATAACACAAGTAAAAGTAAAGGCTGTTAAACACAGACACACAATCTGTGGCAGAAGTAATATTAGGCATAATTTATTCTTTCAGTGGGACAAAGCACTATCAGTTGCACCAGGAGTATCTATGAAATACTGGAAAAAATTAATGCAAAGGTAAGATTTTTTTAAAAAGCGTACTGCATGTTTACATTGATTATCAAGTTTTGCAGCTGAAAGTGTGATGCTTAAAGGTAGGGGTTCTTTTGCACAGTTAAATGTATACTTTTGCATGAGAAAATATATCAGTTTTAACTAAGAATTAGAAATTACGTATTGTAATTTCTCACTTTTTCCATCCCCCTCTATAAACATACACATATGTATTTTGATGAATGCTACTACAATGGTACAAGAAAGAATATATGAAATGTTTGAAAGAAATATGAATGGTTAAGACCTACAACCATACTAACTGAGAAACGGTTTGTTAACAACATTTCAATACAGTGAAAGGGTAGCTGCTCTCAGAACCTCTGATGGAGCAACTACACATTATATCCTGGCTGAAAAAGACCCAGAAAAACAATTGGAGGTGTAACCAACACTATCACCCCTACATTAAAGATGAGGCATCGAACAGTATATCAAGAAGCTGAAGAAGTGGAAAGCACCCAGCCTGGAGATGAGACACACCTGCTAGCTAAAGAAACTATAGCAACGCATGTGTCAGGTTTCGGTGCTATCTTGAATAAACTTCATTCTCAAGCGCAAGCTGTCTAATGAATCATTTTATTTTTAAGAATAGCAGAATCCGACATTTCTGATTCAAATTGCAGCCAAACTGGCCCCTCCTTCCAACCCCCTCCTCTTCCGCTCTCCAACCCCAATATCCCATTGGCCATCATACAGATCCATCTCTACACCCTGGCACGTTCTTTTCACAGGAATGCAGCCCCCATCCTCGTCTCCCAGGAAACACTATCTGTACATACAAAACTAGGTAAAAGTTCATCTCAGCAATAAATCAAGCTTCCGCTCTTTCTGCTTCAACTTGTTATGTCAGCGCTGGAAGAAAGCCTAATTTGGAACGCTGACAGCATGAACACCTAGCACCACAGATGTACCAGCTACTAACAGCAATCTCCCATCCATAATGGGTAACACAAGGAAGAACAATGCTGATCATATCCCCCCAAAAGACAGCATCATCCAATTACCAGCAAATAACCTGCCTCCCCATAACATGGAAATTCTAAGCAGGCATTATAGTTGCCAAGCGACAGCACCATACAAGCAACTAATATGAGCAGAGCTCAGAAGAGGCTCAAAACACCAGGTGTTCATTGATAGAACAGTTCTTCAAGACTCAAGGTCTATATAAATCAATCTGAGTATAGCCTTGATTGACCACAAGAAAGCCTAGCTCAGTGCCACATCCATGGATCTGTGTATGCTTGGTATTATACAAAGTCAACAGAAAACTAAAGACCTTTGTCAAGTACTCTGTGGAATTAAGGAAGGCAATGGAATTCAACTCAAGATGGCTTCCAAAAGTGGCCATCTAGCATGACATATACCAAGATGATACACTGCCCCTGATGTTGTTCTGCATATATTTGAACACTGTCAACCAGATAATCCCAAAGGCTAGATATAGATCCAAGAGTGGAATTACCACCAGCCACCTCTACAAAGATGACCTCAAGCTGTATGTGTATCAAGATATGGAGGCTGATGATGTGAAGCTTCTCACAATGTATGGAGTTTCCATTAGTTTTTCACAAGTGGCTTTTCCAGTTTTCTAAAATAAATGATGACATGGTATATAATAAGTCATGTGTGGTTGTTCTTCTGAGGTTGTATTTTTAAAAACTAATAATCAGATGATTTTTAATGTGTCCTTATGTGTAAAACCATAGAATTCAAAGAGGCCGTACTTTGAGTACTTTTTCACATGACTGTAAAAATGTTTGTGTGATTATAGTAGAAAACTTTTACTGTTCAAAAAAAAGGGTACAGTTAGAAAAACAAAGGGTGACTTAAATGATAAAAAAATTGCAGGAGTTCTCTACGAAGAAATTGTCAAGTTTGGAACTTTTTAATTTAAGGAAAAGAATTAAGCTGATGTAATAGAAGTTTATTTTTTAAAAAATGCATGATTTGGAGAAAGTGAGACATAAATGTATCTACTTAAAACATTACAATGTCAACATTATCTACTGAAGCTGATAATGATTCAAAATAGATATGAAATAGTCTTTTCATTCAGCTACTAGTTAAAATGTAGAATTTCGTTTCTGAATAACGCATATGGTGACCTCTACCAACGTAAATAATTTCAGAAGATAAGTAGACAAATCTGTGAAGTGTTTAAGGATTAAATACATCTTACCTTTTGGTAGCAATGATTTATGGATTTCCTTATAAGTGTTGGACTTGCAACTGAAACAGTAAAAAGTAATTGATGATCTGATCTTGGTACAACACTGATTTGTCATTAAAAAGCAACTTGCAGTGATCACATAAAATGTTTTTCAGAAGCCTATGATCTTTAAAACAACATTAGTGAAGGTAATTTTTAATTAGAATTTCTGTGTTTTTAAATCATGTATTGAAAAAGAATAGGACACATTTGAGAAGACAGGAAAGTTATAGCAATTTATATGAAAACTTCAAGTTCTGCAAATGAATAGATATAATATTAAACATAACTGAAATGAAAATAAGTCATTTACTTTTGATTTTGATTAGGAGAGCTGACCAATTAATTCAGGAAGAAAATGATGAAGTTATTCCATACTGCATAGCTATTGGCGATGTGAAGAAGCTTGTTACATTTTACATTTCAAAAGGTCAACTTAAAGAAGCTCTATTAGTTGCACAGGTACTATTTCATGTGCTTATCATAGGCTAATAAATATTATACATCTTACCATAAAATAAAACTTTAATGATACACTATTTACGTATAGATTCTGGCACTTTTCTTATAGGAAAACTAGCATACTGTATAAGAAAATACTGTATTTGTATAAATTATCTAAATAATTGAAAAATAAACTGAGTATATAACACAACTGAAATAATATTTATAAAAATATTTAATTCAGAACATATTTGGTATTAAAACTAAGTAAAAACTGATTTGCAAAAGTTAATTTTGCAGATTAATTATAGATAGTTAATTATAGATAGAACTATCCTGTATTATTGTCACTGTGGAGTGGTGCAAGTTTTAGCTATTTCATTATAAATATGGCAAGTGAAATAATGCTAATAGGTTGGGGCAAATCTCAGAATGCCAAACATTCATATCCAGCATTTATTTGAGCTTCTATGTAGGTTATAAAACAAAACCTGAGAATTTGGGTTAACAATATCATTGATTTGTAGATAGTACTTCAGTAGTAATATTTTCAGCACTGTTATATGAAGTCTAATTTACAAGTAAATTGGTATCTCCCTACCTTTGACTGGTACTAAGAGTGATAATGAATAATGTATTAGTTTTGGCTTATATTATTTTATTGATTCCAGGCAGCATGTGAAGGAAATATAAAAGCATTTCAGGATTCAGCAGCAGATGAATCAGAACATTTTGAAGGGAATAGCATAGAAAATTACAATGAGTAAGTTTATAAGAAAATAGAAAATGCATTTTTCATATATTTATATCTTGGTCATAGATTAAAAAATGTTGTAGAATAATGGGTCAGTTAAAAAATAAAACAAAATATTGCTTTATACAGTCTGAATAGAATGTTTATAAAACTATTTTCAGTGTTTTGTATGCTAATTGTCTTTATTTTTTGTTTTGGTTAAAAGTTTTTTAAAAATGTAAAAATAGCTCTTTTAAAAAATGTTTGTAGACTGACAGATTAAGACTTTATTTGTCAATTAATCAGTCCAAAAATAAAATGAAATCCCTCCAGGTTGGAGCTGAAAAGAACTTAAGTAGTTCATTTTTTTAATGAATCTGAGTTGATTTAAAATCTTTTACAGTTACCACATTGGGGATACTTGTGTGCCACTGATAGAATTTAGACAGAGAGATTTTGTTGATTTGGTTAAAGAGTTTAAGCTAAATGTTGGTGCAATCAGAGAGAGATAAAGTAATCAGTGGATTAGGAAATTTTAAAGTGGAAAAACTTGTTACATCTTTGGCTATTTTTAACTGTAATTATTAAAAACATTTCTTTCCTATAGTCTTCTACATAAAGTCAGTAAAGAACTCGCTGAGTGGTATTTTCAGGATGGCTGTGCAGTGCTGGCTGCTTGTTGCCATTTAGCTGTTGAGAATATTGAGGTAAATGATTTTCTTGTTGTTGAAATAGAAAAGTACTTACTTTTCTCAATATTTGTACACTTTCTAGCTAATAAGGTAATGTTGTTGCTTTTAAATTGTTGTTACATCCCAAGGGTATTCAGGATGCTGACCCATGGGTAATATAAAAATATATATACAAGATTAAACCCATCTTGGTAGATGCTATTTCCAAGTCACCTTTTGTAGGAATAAACACAAAGTTACTGTTATGGGGATTAGTACTTTAAAGGTAGATATCTCTCACTGATTAGTTTACATACAGGCTTTTCATTGTTGCATGATACCGTACATGGATCATACTATTGTCAGATAAACATGTGCTTGTCAAACAGATGTATGTAAAACCACAGACAGAAGCAAGAGGAGCAGAAACTGAAATATGGGGCATTTTGTAGGAAAGGTGCGCTCCACTTTTTTCCCCCCAAGTTTTTTATTTTTTTTACAAACATATCAATGCGTGAACAGTGTGGTACCTGAGTGTCTTACATTTTAGTACAAATAAAATAATATTCATCAAGCTTGTATAATTCTGGTAATAGTACACATATTTATGATAAGTTATAATCTTTCATTATTTAGTTATTCAATATTTCAATATATTGATTCCAGTTCCTTTTTTAATTTCCTTAAAATACTCTCCCCTTGGCTTATTTCAGCAGTCATTGTTGTTTTTGTGGTTATCTCCTTCTTGTCATCTCGTTTTATTTATTGGTTTTTCTGTTCTGTTTTTTCATCTACTCTTTCAGTTGGCTCCTCCTCTTCCTGGGCATCTTGGTCACTCCTTGTCCTTTGTATCATGTTTTCCAGCTCTCCATCTATGCTCTGCATTTTATTCATAATCTCCTTGTAGCTTCTTGTCAAAGTATCCTTAATACTTTGAATTATCAACACCGTTTCTCCCCAAATTCCACTCCTTTCTGGCTGGTGGAGCATCTTGTTTAGTTTTATTTTGTCCCTCTTTTGTCCAATAATCCAAAAACCATATATTCAAACCTAAAGTCACCTCTCAAAAAGTTCAATATTCATGAATCTTTATATCTCAAAGCTGATTGACCTGTTTCTATGAATAGTCCCAAGAATTTTTCCAGAACCTTCATAAGTCCCTCTATAAATTCAGTCTTGTGTTGTAGCATTCGAGGTCAATTTAATAATAATGTCTTTTTTATTCTCATGTTTAAATCTCTAATAGCCAAGTATTTCCAAGATTTTGGGGATGTGTTATGCCTTCCTTTTGTCAGCAGGTGGCACTCTTAGAGCAAATTTCAATATTAACCAGCTTTATCCAATTTTAATGGTAATAATCCAAAATATAAAGATGATATTAGTTTTTTAAGTAAATAGTTCCAGCATTTTAAAATGTCTATCCAAAATAATGCTTGTCCATTTTAGAAATCCAATTTTCTGTATTTTTAAAGGTTTTTGCCTTTCTCCCTTTGATTCTTTTTCCTTCAATTTTGAAATTCTCAAATGTCAAAATGTTAAATCACTGCTTTTATAAATAGCAGGGAGCCTCTCCTTTCCTGGATATTCTTTTGGGGTTGAGTTTTAAATAAAAAGGGTTCTTCTCACCCAGTTCCAGACACTGTTCACCGACTCCGCTCCAGTACAGTTATTAGGTGTTATTCGTCTGTCCCAGCTTTGTGACAGCCATCTTTAGGCTGCCTCTTCTCCCCGCCATGGCATAGAGGGAAAAAAGCCCAGGGTTCAGCAGGAGAGTTGTGATCTCTCCCGCGACCTCTCAGGGCATCCCTCCTTAGCTTCACCACCCCTACAAGGCGGCTTTGGCTCCTCTCAGAGCCCACAAACAGGAAGAACTCAGCACAGGGAACGCAGAGACCCATTCCCTGTATCTGATATCGCCGCGATGTCAACTGGAAGTCTGGTGCGCTCCACTTTTGATGTTGTTAGCTAATTAAGGATGCTTGATTTACATTCTGAAGATGAACGTTTCACATCCATTTTTTTAAAATTAAAAATGCAATCATTTCCTAATGGGTGTTGATTGCCACCTCATTAAAAGCAATCAACAATGAGGAATTTGGTGAGACTGATCATCAGTATTATAAGAAGGTTCTGGAATTTATTGTTTTGCAGAAATTTATTTATTTATAAATATCATAGATTTAATCCTTAGTCTCTTCAGATCGCATTGGGAAAGTTGCTAGTCTGAAAACCTCAGGAAGTATTATGACTCTGCATAAACACAGTCTAAATGGATCTATGGTCAGGCTAGCAGTTACCCATCATGTTTTAAAATATGGGATCGTTTTTTTACATGTGAATCTTCTGACATTACTACATGATGGAATAACAAAAACTAGCTAGGGGTCAGGATTTGCGGCAAGAGACTCAGGAATGATATATATCAGTGATGAACACAGTAACATACTTTTATGTGGGCCATTATATAAGTGTGCTGGAAATATCTACATGTATTTTTTGCCTCATACCTACTTTAAGGGAAAAATATTTCCTAATTTGTATTTCCTAAAAAACACCTGCACATCTCAAATCCAATTTGAGTATTCTATGCATTAATGTATAATTAACAAGTAAGTATTAACTCTTAAAATCATTCAAGGTAGTCATGCTTTTGCCAAAATTCACAAATGAAAACCTTCCACTTCTGTTAAATATTCTTGCTTTTTAAAAAGTTTCCAGATCAATTCATTATGTTAGAAACTTCTTTTTTTTTTTAAGTGGCCCAATGCATTCTGGGTGGAAATCTATGGTGTTGAACATTTCATTCAGGGAATCCACAATTTTGCTGTACATACAATTAATTTGAAATGACTGCTTCTGGTTGTCATGCTGATAAATTATTTATAATGCTTTCTAGATTGAGGTTTGCTAGGATATTTCTATATTTCAGAAACTCAGCATATGTTCAGTATAATGGATTTATAAAGTATTGTCTGACATCTAACAAAAAGGAACAAATAAGTAGTGTGTGACAGGAAATACACATTCAGCACCATATGTAATTATTGTGGCAGCTATTTTTTTCATGAAAGTGTCTGAAGTTATAGAGTTTCAATTAATGTTATTACTTCTACCAGTAGCAGCCAATGAAGTCACTGGAATAGCAGTGGACCCCATAATGCTAGTTCAGAGATACCTTTTTTACACTTCAACTCTCAAGTTTTAAGTCTGACACTGAGGTGCCATAAATGTATGTACTTCAGGAAATGAATGTGCCTGGAGAATCCATATATATAAACTGTTCCTGAAACTGCCATGCACACAGATAAAATGTTTAGTTATGAATGGTTTGGGAATATTGCCTGCTCTTTAGTGATAAAATTATTTCCATTGCTATTCTTAGTGATGAACAGGATGATTTTATAAGGCCCATATGAGAAGATTTGTTAAGGCTGCTATGGTTAAAACCCATATTTAGAACTGGCACTAATATTGTCCCTAAATATCTCCGTATACACAAAGTATAATTCCTTCCCTTGAAATGTCTTTTGTGATTTGACACTCTCTGGTCATCTTTTTCTTCCTTCAGAAATGTTCATTATATTTGTTGTGTAGGTGGTGGATATAAATATTAAGGCTAGACATTTGCTAAATGTTGACTTCTTTGTGCAAGCCAACTCCTTTTCAAACCAAGTTTCTCATCTGAAAAGCAGCTGGTCTGAAAGATGATACTCATGAAGTAACAATTTTGTAATAGTTCATGCGGAACACTTCTCAGCAGACCTTTATAAAGGAACATTGAGTGGAGAAACTGCTGTTAGGAGAACAGTACCTACTGTTCATCCCAGTTGATAATCTCAGAGTGTCCTGAATCCTGAAGGTCATTAATGAAAACTGAGATGTTCAGATCTTCACCAGTAATTCATATTTATTTGTTACAGCCCTGAGACTAGATATCAATAAGATATGGAATAAAATAAGTATTACATCCTTCTATACTTATATGAATATAAGAACAAAATAATAAATAATGGACTGTGAATTCTGTAATGGATTCATGGCATATATTTTGTGGTAAATTATAATGTATAGATATTTTACCTGCTCTTTATAATGTGCATGTCTTGACTGATGAGAAACCAACTTAAAGAGAAAGAAGCCAAAAAAAATTTCCCTACTACTGCTGGTCTGGTCTTTCTGGCTGCCTTTCACCTTATAAAGGTCAGATAAATAAAAGAAGTTCCTCCTTCACTCTAGAAAGTCCGGATAATGACAGTAACTTGGCTCTAGCTATCTCTCCCATTGAAATGGTTTATTCATGGTTTGTTTAGATTGCTAGGCTATAAAGAAAAGATTTAGTCAAAATGTGTGGATCAGAATCAGTGATGCATGTTTTGTCACCCTGAAATGTGGGCTTGAAAATGAATGCTAATATGATAGTCACAATGAATCCTTGTTAGGCTTAATGATTTTTTTTTTTAATTGAGCAAGCTTGCCATGACAAACCTGATTCGAGGAAATGAACTGGAGTTGGCAGTCAGTGTGGGCACTGTCTTAGGAGAATGTGCAGCTCAGGCAACTCATTATGCACTAGAGTTACTGGCAAGAAAATGTATGACTATTCCAACATGGTAAGAACTGTTTAGTCCAAATTATTTTTTTCTTTAGAAACTGGACATTTTACAGAATACAGAAGCCTCGTGTATTCAGAATTCACTTTTAAGAAATCTGTTTTTTATATCCTAGGATTTAAGCTACAGTGTCCTTAGAACAGAGAAACATTGTGTAAAATTAACGAGAGATTTTCAAGCACATTGAACTAGTAACTAAAATACCAATAGGAAGAAGTAATTTTTATTAGAAGTCTAGGACTGTGCTCTGCTTGCATACTTGAAATATATTATAACCACATTTGTGTACTAGGTTTGTTTCCTAGAACTAATTCATATACACATATTTTGAGTTTATTATTCCTGTGGTAGTGTTAAACCATTAACATGATTTTCATGGGAGTAGAAAGTGCCTGTTCATAAATTGCTCATGTAATTCACTTGTAGTAAGGTCTTTCTATGTTCATTAAGAATATATTAGAAAAAAGTCTCTACAAATTTAAATAATCCACAAAAGTGGCCCACAATGAATATTTTACTTCCTAGAGGATAGAAATAGTCACTATTAATCACTTTTCTTCCAGTGCAAATATAATTTGCATTTTTAATTTTTTCCTTGCCTCCCTCCGATCTTTCATCTTCGTCTTATTCTAGCAGGGATTGTCACGGGGTAGCCAACGGCAATATTGATTTGAGAAAGAGGGAATTAATCAGAGAGGTCGTTTATAGTAGAATACAATATTTTGGTTTTTTTAATTCTTCTGCCTTGATTCTTCGGAGTGAGAATGTGGTACTATATAGAGCCACAGCTGTGTCAACATACCTGTAAGAGAGACCCAGGGAAATATAATATGTAGAAATATGAACTTTCATATGAGAAAATGTATTATATTTGCCAGTTGGCTATACCAGTTTAGTACATGCTGGCCTGACTTATCTAGTTATATGCCATATCACAATATATATTTGGATCAGAACCAAACTGATATCTCTTCATTGCTGTAAATATTTTATGATCCACTTGAGGCTTCTGCAATGAATTTTTCTTCTATTTCCTCTTTTCCAGGAGTTTCCAACTCCCATTTTATTTTGATTTCATGGGATTCTGCAACAGTGTGGGAAGTAGAGACTATAAGGGAAGATAAAAATGCTCTCTTTCCCATTCTGCTGGATCAAGAATCTCCTTTTAAAAATGTTGTTCAAATTCATATGTATTTGGATCATAATCTGGACCAGAATTTTATGAGAAGACAATGTTTTCCTGCTTCACAGCTTAGTTTCCTTTCTTGGACATGTAATATTTTTAATATTTTGGTCTCTGAGTGGGGAAATTTGTAATTTTTCTCCTTATATATGAGAGATAGAACATTAACGCTGAACTGAAATTTAACTGAGTGGATGTTGATGTTGATATTTTAGTGCTATTTTGTGTATTACAACTTCAATATCTTTATTATAGCTTTCCATCACCTGGATACAGGTACCTTTTTTGTTTCTAGAGATAAATATTTTAATGTCTTTTGATTACATTAAAAATAACAATCACCCATCAGTCGAATATTGATTTTTCAACTTGAATAAAATATTGGTATAAAATGTATAATAGATTAGCTGGTAAAGTTTAACAAGACATCATATAGATTCCAATGACAGCTTTAATTGTGAGAAGACAAAGGATAAATACCCTAAAACATACCATTACAGATAAGGGACATCATTAATATTTATATAGTTTAATCATTGCAATTTTTGTAGCATAAAACTACAATAATTAAAAATACTCTTGCACTATAAACATGTCAAATCTGGAATTGAGGACTTACATAATAATTTTGTATGTATGTGTGATATATTTATTTATTTATTTATTTATTTATTTATTTATTTATTTATTTTATTTCTATACCGCCTTTCTCCCGTAGGACTCAAGGCGGTGTACAGTCAAGAAAAATATAGACACACAAACATCATAAAATTGCTAATTAAAATTATTACTTAGTTTGGTCAATTAAATAAAACCCAGAATTAGATAACATTTAAAAAATCATTCACATGTTCGTATGTTTAGCCCCGCCTGTTGGAACATCAGGGTCTTGAGGGCACGGCGGAAAGCACGGAGATCAGGGATATTCCGTATCTCCGGGGGCAGTTCATTCCAAAGAGTTGGAGCCCCCACAGAGAAGGCCGTCCCCCTGGGAGTCGCCAGTCGACATAATTTGACTGACGGTACCCTGAGTAGTCCCTCCCTGTGAGAACGAACTGGTCGGTGGGAGGCTATTGGTGGCAAAAGACGGTCTCATAGGTACCCAGGTTCTAAGCCATGGAGCGCTTTAAAGGTGATAACTAACACCTTGAATCGAATATATAGAGGTAGATATCTAAGAGAGCCAGTTTGGTGTAGTGGTTAAGGCATTGGGCTAGAAACTGAGAGGCTGTGAATTAAAGTGCCACCTTGGGCCCCATACTAGCTAGGTAACCTTGAGCCAATCACTGTCTCTCAGTCCTAAGAATGCAATGGCAAAAACACTTGTGAAAAAGCTTATCAACAAAACTGCAGGGACTTGACCAAGCAATATCCAAGAATTAAACACAATTGAATGAAAGAAAGAAAAATAGAAATATTAATGTCAAACAATTTTGGGGCTTTCATTATAGTGTCACTTTATTTGAACATAAGGTATACAATATAGTATAAAGTGTCTCAGAAGACAGTATCAAGGTTCAAAGGAATATGATAGACTTGAACATTGAGACCTATCCAACAAAATACAGATCCGTGATAGATTAGCATAACCCAAACTATGAATCTGACAAAAGAGCGAACACAGTTTTGGACCGCATAAATAGAGATATAATGTCACTATCTTGGGAAGTGATGGTATAGTTCTATGCTGTATTAATCAGACTGAACCTAGAATATTGTATTTAGTTGTAGTCGCCATAGTACAAAAAGTATGCTGAAGAATAGGAAAGAGTATAGAGAAGAGCAACAAAGATGATAAGGAGCTTTAAGGCTAAAGAGCAAAGAAACTTATTATATTTAGAGTCTTCCAATCTTCCAATACTTGATGGGATGTCGTAGACTAGAGTAAAGATAATAGATTTATTCTCCATAATATTGGAGCATATGATAAGAACCAAAGGGCACAAAGTTTTCCAACAGAGATCTAAACTTGAAAGAAGGAGGAATTTTCTGTCTGTCAAAGCTTTTAAATAGTGGCACAGCTTGTCTTCTGAAATCATGGGTATGCTATCATTTGAGATTCAAAAAAAGAAAATAAAGATTAGACAACTATTTGTTCATGATGATATAAGAAATCTTGCCCTGGCAGAACTTAGATTGGAAGACTTCCAACATCCCTTCCAACCTTCTGCTTCTATAATTCTAAGTTATTTATTTACATACAATACATATTAATATTTAGGAATACTATTATATTAGGAATATAAAGAATGGGTTTGTATAAAACAACACACTTACTAGTAACTTTTAAAGATTTCTATCTATATCTTATGCATGAATCCCATCTAGTGTTTATTGTTTTCTGTATAATTATTTGTGAACTGCTCAGAATCAATTGGAGTCAGGAGGAGAAAGAGTGTCTAAATTGAAATAAATAATTAATACAATTCTACAAACTGCTTTACTGAAAAAAACCATATGGATTCCTTTGTGCATGTTACTATATTATAATGGGTGAATATACATTAGGCCAAAAACATACGATAATGTTATATGCAGAAGAGACCACTGTAAATAATTATTGATCATTTTGATTGAGTTGTCTTTTATGATAACAGTTTGATTGGCATGTGTTTTATTTGTTATATATACAATGCACAACCATGTATAAATGGACTGCTTGCAGGAAAATTTCTGCAGTCATAAAATTCATGGTTCAAAAGCATGAATTTATTTTCCAAGAGGTCATAAGAAGCTTCTTGTGTAAGGGTAAAATAAAGGTAAAATAATGAAATAAATTGCCTGTTTTATAATGTTGAATATAAACTTCATTAAGCTAGCTTTTATGTACACTCTTTAGTGAGATTTAAGTAAAGCATTGGAATAATGTGCTAACTTAGGATCAGAAAAAGGAATTACAGGTATGTAAGTAACTCAGTTATAGATATTAACAAAACAAAGATTAACGTTCATTTTTAAATGCAAGCTCTATTGTTGGGCTTGCATTTCTCTCTCTTCTATGCAAGAAAGAGAAGATAGCTGTTTCCATACCAGAAAATATTTGGATAAAATGTTTTAGAACATAGTTTGGTTAAATTATCACAGGATTGCTGAAAAATTACATTTTAAACAAATCACAATTACCTGTGTTTATGTATATTAATATACTGTGAAATTGTGATTTGCTCTAAGAGAAAAGTTTCACTTTCCAAACTGTAGATGGGGAGTATATTATAAGTCAATCCGAAGTTAATTCCTGGTCTCCTAGTTTAGATGATCATATGAAGAGGATCTGCATGTGTTTTTAGCATATTACAGCTTAATGTAATTATCTTCTAAACTAGAATTCTGGGAGTTAAAATCTACACAATTTAAAGTTGCCAAGTTTCAATAACACTGTTCTAAATTAATCATGCTTTCTCAAAGCTCTTTATTTCAAAAATATTGTTTCACTTGTATTTAGAAATGAATAAAAAGAAGTACAAATAGTCTTATCTTTGAACATTCTCCTTCATTTTTGCACATTATGAAATGCCTCACTTGGGTATATTGTTTCATAGGGATTTAGCAAGAGATCTTCTCATGATGATTCCTGATAATGGACTACAATTAATAAAACTGTGTGTGTTTTATCCTGGATGCACAGCAGAGATAAATGACCTACATGAAAAGGTACACTTGAGAGGCCAACTGTCTCTTAGCCATTTATGTGAGTAGCAGAAGAAGTTTTATGATCATTAATTCCTAGTTATGTTTATTAGAAGATTCCTTCTATTACAAAGAATTGTAGATTCATTTATTTAAATTATCCCACTTTCATTTGGTATCAAAACTGCTGGAGAGTTAAATTAAGAATGTTGGGGAAATGAATTTTTTAAAAAATTAAAAGCTGTAAAAACATCCGGGGGGGGAGGGGATCAAGGTCCCCTGTCTTTTTTAAAATAATAAAGCTTCATTTAAAGAAAAAAAAAGTGTTGGGAAAATGAATACTTCCATTTGAATTACAGAAGCAGTAGGGAAAAATATCTCACATTATTTGTACATATGCAGTATTTGCAAATGAAATGTTACTTTAGAGATTGATTCTTCAGAAATAACAATATGTACAAGATAAATACTTATTGCCCACTGAATTGTAGGATAAGGCAATGGAAAATGTCTGTGCATATTTATGCTATTGAACTGTGAGCATTAGAGTTAAAGGTAATTATATTAGTGTGTAAAGTAGATATGAAAGTTTACATCTGACATTAAACAGATTACTTCTCTGGACAGATAGTATAATATACTGTATGCTGTGCACATAATACATATAGTCCAATTAAGCTCAGGAACAATCATCACTTGAAAAAGAGTGGCTGCACATATTAACAATGTTGTCTAATTTCTCTTCTAAAACAAATACATAAGCATAGATGCAGTGCAAGATGGTATTATAGAAAATAAGGTCATTTAGATTCTACACTGCCCTGAATTACAAGGATAAAAGATGATTAAGGGTGCATACACACTACTGTGTTTCCCAGAAAAGAAGACCCTCTCTTATATTTTTGGGGAACTCTGAAATAAGTGCTTGGCTTTATTGCCATGTGCTCAAAAACCCAATTGGGCTTATTATCAGGGGATGTCTTATTTTGGGAGATATTCATCAGTAACTCCTTAAACAGGCTACAGTAACTTAAAAAAATGAACCTGGGAAAATGTTTGATTTAAGGTGGAACTAGCAGGTGAGGAAGGCACGTTCTCTCTCACTTTCCCTCTTCGTCTCTGAAATATACACACACATGTGCGTGCACACACATACAGACACACATCTTTGTATATGGACTGCTGCACGGTTCTGAGCGTTATGTCCCAAAGCCCTATTAAATTTTTGTTGCAATTGTACAGAGGTACAATAGTGGCTGAAGATATGAGCAATGCAGCCACACACTGCTCCTCTGCATGACCTGCCCACATGCTCTTGGGCCCCTGTGCTAGAGGTTAGAGAAGGAAAATGGAGTTGTAAGAAAGAACTACGCTTCGATTCAATTGTATCAGATTCACTTTGTGAACATGAACAATTTTACACCCTTCTCCTCTGATAATTGCATTAATTTTGTTTGTTTCTATTCACTATCATTTTTCAGTGCAGATTACCAGATGTAGAAGAATGTATGCAATTAGCAGAGAAAGCTCAGACAGATGGAAATATATTTGAGTCAATAAAATATTATTTATTAACTGCAGAACCAGAAAAGGCACTTCCTATAGGGATTCAGTATGTCAAAGGTAAGCCTTAAAATAATTCAGAACCATTTTTAGAAAAAATACTAATGTGTTTTTTTTATCTGTTCCTCTGTTCAACTTTTTAATCTTTCCCTTTTCTACTGCTATTTAACAGAACAAATTAGTAGTTCAGATTGGACACTTGATGCAGTCTATCCTTTTTTGGATCTTCTCAGCTATATCCGCACAGAAAAATTGTTGCTGCATAAAAGTAGTGAGTGAGTATTTTAATACTAAAATTGTGAAAATGAGTCTTTTCAAATTTATTCATTGATTTTGCGTCATGGGATTGATAAATATACAAACATTCTACATCATTTGTGATCTTTATCTAACCATTTTTATTAATCTCCAAGGCCTTAAAGGGTGGTACTACTTCTCATCACTCCTTTCCCTCCCTTTCCTCCTCTGCATTAAGTTTCTCACACAAGAAACTATTCCATTCATCTCACAGAGTAGACAGACTCTGTGAAAACTAATTTGCACATACAAAAGAAAATATTTCTTTTGTATGTGCAAAAGACAATATGAATAATGCTTTGGAGATTTCCTTTTCCGGATATGCGTTGTGTTATAAACAGGTGTAATAGTTTTTTATGCATAAATTATTTTAGCATTGTTATACTAAAAACAAGAATGGTTGTTTTACATTTCCAGATGAAGAAGAACAACTTTAGATACTTCTAATCAAAATCAAAATAAAATTCAGTTAGAACAAACGCTTCTTTAAAACAATTTTTCTGCATTTTCTGAAGTTTATGATATATTCATTTTGCTGCTTTCAGAAATTCTTGAAAGGAAATCTGGTTTTTAACAGGTTTTATAAGACGTGTTGTCTATGATAGTAAAATAGTACAATTATCTTCAACTCAATGCCCTCCAAATATTTAGAATTACAGTCCCATTATTACCAGCCGATACAGGCACCAACTATGCTTTGTACAAGTGATGCTGCATATAACTTGGGCACATGGTTTTAAGGAAAGCAAACTGAATCTCTCCTTTACCTGATAAATACCTGAACTAGCATTTTTCAACCTTAGCAACTTTAAGATGTAATGACTTCAATTCCCATAATTCCCCAGTCATGCACAATTCATGGTGGGTGGGGGAGTTCTAGGAGTTGAAGTCCACACAACTTAAAATTGTTAAGATTGAGAAACATTCACCTAAACCAATATTTTTGTTTTTTAAAAATTATTAGGCAAGCAACTGCCTTAAAAAAAACAACCCCAAAATGGATTTTATTCAAATTAAATAACTTGTTAGCACCTCAGGTTAATCAAGAAAATAGATCCAACATAAATAACCAGCACTCCAATTACATGATTGTGTTTTAGTACATAATGATGGTAGCAAATACCCCAATTGTCACAACACAAAATTTCAAAGTACTCTGAAGACACCTAGAATTAATGTACTTACATTGAGATAAAACAAATGTAATGTTGAAGGTTTTTTAAAAAAAAAATCCATACAAGCAAAATAAAATATATGTGCAAAGATGTCTGCAATTTCTCTCAGTATCAGCAGGATAATGCAGTATTTACATCTGCTTAAAAGTTAGCATTTCATTAAAAGCAAACAAAAACAAAACAAAAATCGTTCTTTGTATACTATCTGAATAATCCATAAAATCCAATGATTGTAAATATCTACTTACATGTTTATTATCATATCCTTTGATAAACTATAGTGATTAATATCAGCTCCAAAAGAATGAAATGACCAGAATAATTTTATGATACTATGTGATAAAGAGAAAAAATAACCTTATTAAACATATATGTGCAGTTCTGTATGTTTCCAAGCTTTTCAATTATTCTAGTTTCAGTGTTCTTGACACCTCTGGCATATATAAAAATATTCCTGTGATTTCTATGGAAACTGATACCTAAAAATAGAAAAATAATGTAACAGATTTTTAAAAAGAATTAGAATGATCTCTTAACCCCCCTTAATCTTAATAACACAGAATACTGTAGTTCCTTTTTCTTATATTATTTTTTTTCTTCCAACTATTATTTTTATAGCTAGATTGCTAAAAAATAGAACAGAACACAATAGAACAGAACAACAGAACAGAACACAATAAAATAGAATTCTTTATTGGCCAAATGTGATCGGGCACACAAGGAACAGTAAACGAACAGTATAAAGATGCAAAAAAGAAACACTGAAAGGAACAAAGCAATATTAAAGACAATAAATTAAAAAAAACAAATACTAAGCAGTACCAAGAAATAGAAAAGGAAAAAAATCCAGATAGTAATACAAAGCATGCCAATCTCTTATGAAATCACTGGTTTACAAAAGATATCTTATATAAATTGTTATCAAATAGTAAAGTTTTAAGAAACTAAAAATACTACTGCTTCAAAATACTGTAAACTCTCTCTATATATATTAAAAAAATCACCAAAATGGTAAGTTGCACATTGCCAAAGGCCATTGCCTAATATTTGGAATAATAACAGTGGCTTTAATTTACTGAATTTGCAAAAATGTCATTGGTTTTATATTTTATCAACCAAAAGTAGAATATAAAATTATTATAATACAGTTCTCTTAAGGATCCTATTACATTCCTGGCAATTTCTTGGATCAACATGTAGGTGTTTTATTTCTTGGAGAACGTGCTGTAAGAAATCTTTGGGATTTATTATAGTGTAGATTGGATTTTAATATTGAGACTCATGAATATATAACTTTTTGCTAAAAAAAAAAAAGATGGTAAATGTTTTATTCAAAGGTATGGGAGGAAGTCAGGGTAGCAATTTTAAATCAATTATATGTAATAACTATATTAAGGATTGTTTTCACCTTCAAATTCAATTTGGATTCCTAGTCCACAACAATGGCAACACTGACCCATATGATCTGGACTTGACAATTGGCATCTTTTCAGAATAGCATTTCAAAGTACAGAAGTAGATTTATGGGAAATTCCAAAATAATAAAGATGTTAATATAATGTTGAATTATGTCCTCAGACTTTGAGATCTGTCTTTGATAAATTATGTTTGTACCAGGCATGAGAGATTACTAAAAGCATTATTCTAAGAAATTAAGAAATTGGTATTATTCCAGAATAACTCCAATACATGGAAATGTCAAAGCTGCATTTAAAAAGATGTCCTTAAGGTAGCATAAAAATAGGTTAGTTTGCGGTTGTTTGTTTTCATTTGGAGAAAATATATTCTAATCACCTAACTAGATTTGTTTCTATGTGCTTAACTTTTTTTATACTGGTAGTAACTTCATTTTTATGGCATATTTGCTTTTGTTCATTTGTCTGCTTTTAAAAGATCTTGTTTTAATGTTTAAAGTCCTAAATTTCTAATGTGAATAAGACATATACATGCATGCAATAGTAATTAGAAAAAGTAATGAAAATATTTTTTCCAGATTTAGAAATGAATTGTTAATATTATGTGGCTACATTGGGGCTTTACTGGCTATTAGAAGACAATATACCAGCATTGTACCAGCTCTTTATGAGTATACAAGGTAATTTTTCTGTAATAACTTAACTGAAAGTCCTTCTAGGAATTATGAGAGCTGCATTTCTTCCCCCCCCCTCCCCTAAAATCTGTCATTCTTTATGTCCTAATCTTTCACATCTGTGTGGACACTTTGTGACTTTCATTAGTATTTGATCATTGTCTAACTTCCCTTTGAAATATATCTAGTTTTCCTAATGGAAGAGACAGTTTGAGTACAAGAATGACATTTGTTCAATAGTTGTTCACAGTTGTTTTAATCATGTAGCAACGTTCCGACTGACGAACCTAACCAAAGCAAGCACAGCTTAGGACAGGGGTGGGCAAATATGGCCTCTTTATGACCTGTGGACTTCAACTCCCAGAATTCCTGAGCCAGCTTGGCTGTCTCAGGAATTCTGGGAGTTGAAGTCCACAGGTTGTAAAAGGGCCACAGTTGCCCACCCATCTTAGGCGATTCAATCTCTTAATGCAAAACTTTATTGAGTACATCATCTTGGCACCAATGAGGGCAAAATCAGATCTTGACCATTTCCCGCATAAACCTACCTAGTCAAAATTCAGGTTCTCCCTCCCCCCAATTGGTCACATTGTCCAATGGAGTCTCCTGGTACTGTGAGAAAGTCTTTTGGCTCTGATAAACACCTGCTGAAACAGCCTTTGTTTTCATGGCTGGCATCTTGATGTCTAGAACCTAAGTTCTATCTCCCCCTTCCCTCCCCCCGTTGGCAAGCTGAGAAGCGATAATAGTTGTAACAGGAAAGAAGAAGAAACAATTAGACATAGAAATATATATATATAGATAGATAGATAGATAGATAGATAGATAGATAGATAGATAGATAGATAGATAACAGAGGCGCTAACTGGCGAATGAGAATTTGGAGTAACATCGATAGGATAATTAGAGAGCAAAAAAAAATCCTGAAAGAAATGACATGCATGTCATCAACAGTGGGGAAAACAGGAAAAAAGACTCCCTCTAATCCCACTATAGCAACAACCTCTCCGGCAACACAGAAATCAACAGAAGGCCTGGCAATGCAAACTCTGCAAGCGTCGTTAACCTTGATTCAAGAAACGATGATGGCAATGCAGGAAAAACTGTTAAATAACCATGTCGAATTAAAATCAGATATACATGCATTGGACCAGAAAATGAATGAAATCCAAACATCAATATTTAATAATGAGCAACGAATTCAAAAAGCCGAAACAAGAATTGACCAAACCGAAAAGAAATTGGATATTGTGGACCAAACATTAACAAGTCAAAATAAAGAGTTAGAAGATTCAATAACCCAATTAGAGATGGACCGGGCTTCCTTCTACTTGCGATTTCAGAATGTTGTTGAGGACAAAGAGGAAGATCTAGGCGAGAAGATGGTGGAGCTGATAGCGGATGCACTTCAACAAGATAAACAGGCGATAATTAGAGAGTTGGACGACGTATACAGGGTCCAGACTAACTATGCAAGAAGGAATAAGCTTCCTAGGGAAGTACATATCCGCTTTGCAAGGAAAAAAGTTAAAGATATTCTATACAACATGGCAAGAGACGAACAGATAACATATTGAGGAAAAGAAATAATAATTCTAAAACAGATACCAAGAAGAGTTCGGGAGATGAGAAAGGAATACAGATTTTTGGCCATACAGTTGAACAAAAGAAAGATACTATTCAGGTGGCTTCTCCCAGAAGGGATGCTAATAACCTGGCAAGGAAGAAAAATCAAAATAGAAAGCTTGAGTACAGCACAAGATTTCCTTGACCAGTTGAGGGGTGTGGAAGAAGAGCAGGGTAGCAAGGAAGAACTAGAGACAGTAGCAGTGGAGGAGGAAGCCCTACACCAACAGAACACAAACGAAGCAACTGTAGAGGAGAAGACAGAAGAAGAAGAAGAAGCCAAAGGGAAGAAAGCAAGACCAGTAAGAGCCGTAAGAACAAACAAGAACTAATAACCAGACGGGTATAGAGATGAATGACTTGAAATTAATATCTGTAAATGTCAATGGTTTAAATGACTACAAAAAGAGGAAAAGAATATTAACAAAACTAGGTAAACAAAATGTTGATATAATGTGTCTACAAGAGGTACACATAAAAAAAGAAGAGGGTAAATGTCTAGAACATAAAAAATTTGGTCAAACATTTGTTTCGCTGGCAGAGAAAAAGAAGAGGGGGGTGGTAATCTATGTAAAAAAAGGAATTGAAGCAGAGCAAAAGTTTAAAGATACAAAGGGTAGAATCCTCATGATTGAAATTAAGAGAGGGAATTCCAAGGTATTATTAGTGGGCATTTATGCCCCAAACAAAAAACAGGGAGAATTTTTCAAGAAACTTCATGAACAATTAGTAAAAATGGCATATAATGAAATCTGTATGATAGGGGATTTTAATGGCATTGTGGACTCGGAGAAGGACCACAAGAGCAATAAAGTAAAAAAAAATAAAAGGACAAACTTACCGAGAGCTTTTTTCGATTTAGTTGATGAATTAGACCTAATTGATATTTGGCGTACCCTGCACCCAAACGATAGGCAATATACCTTCTTTTCAAATGCACAAAAGTCGTGGTCTAGAATTTACATGGCATGGGTTAGCAGGAATTTAGGGTTAGAAATTGGAATGGCTGTAATCAACCCGAACGATTGGGCAGACCATAACCCAATAGAAATTAGATGGAAGTCTGTACAGAGAAAGTACCAACGGAGGTGGAGGTTTAATGCTAAACTACTGGGCGATAGAGATTGTATACAAAAACTCAAAGAAGAAATAAATTTCTTTTCAAGGAAAATGAAAACAAGGGCACATCCCGCGCAATAGTATGGGATACAATGAAGGCTTACCTGAGAGGAGTCGTGATTTCATATACCGTACATAAAAACAAAGAAGAAAGGAAGATCCTGGAAGATTATTTAAATCACATAGGAGAATCAGAAAGAAAACTTCAAGATAACCCAGAAGATGAAGTAGCCAAAGAAAATTGGATGATGTGGAAGCACAAAGTAAATATCATGGAGCAAGAAGAGCTGGCACAAAGAATGAAAAGAATGAAACAATATCTTTTTGAGAATACTAATAAATCGGGCAGGTGGCTGACCTATAAATTAAAAAAGGAAAATGAAAAGGGAATAATCCATATCTTAGAAGATTCTAAGGGCAAGCTATTGACTAAAGAGAAAGAAAAATTGGGTAGAGCGAGAGAATATTATGAATCCCTATACAAAGAAGAGGAGGTACCGGATGACAAAATAGAACAATATTTGACAAATGCAGTGCTCCCACAAATAACTGATGAAGAGAAAGAAATGTTTAATAGAAAGATCACAATTGAAGAACTAAAAATGGCCCTTTCCAAATTGAAAAATAACAAAGCGCCAGGACCCGATGGATTCCCAGGGAAAATATACAAAAAATTAGAAGAAATACTCCAACCGAAATTGGTAGAAATCTTTAATGATGCACTGACAGACTATAAAATCCCAGAGTCATGGAAGGAGGCGCATGTCACACTTGTGCTGAAAGAAGGTGCTGATCCAAAACAAATTCAAAATTACAGACCAATTTCGCTCCTAAATACTGACTATAAATTATTCATGGGCATAATGGCAGAAAGAATGAAAAAGATACTAAATAATTGGATATACAAAGATCAGAACGGATTCCTCCCGGGGAGGCAAATTAAAGACAATTTGAGAATTGTGCTAGACACCCTAGAGTACTACGAAGAACACCCCGGAAAACAGATGGCCCTAATCTTCGTTGATGCCCAAAAGGCATTTGACAATCTAAATTGGAAATTTATGACTAAACAAATTGAGATTATGAAATTCGGAACAAATTTTGAAATGATGATTAAATCTATCTATAATAATCAAAAGGCGAGTATTCTGGTGAATGGGGACAGGACTAAAAATTCCAAATTAGTAAGGGAGTAAGGCAAGGTTGTCCCCTATCCCCATTATTGTTCATTTTGGCCTTAGAAGTTCTTTTGCGGAAAATTAGAACTAATGAGGAAATAAAAGGATTGAAGATCAGGAAGGAGATTTACAAGACGCAAGCATTTGCAGACGACGTAGCTCTAATCCTCGAAGACCCCATAGAATCGGGACCAAAAGTGCTAGAGGAATTAAGTAAATATGGAGAGGTGGCAGGCTTCATATTGAACAAAACTAAAACCAAAGTATTAAGAATACAACTGAGAGTCAGAAAAACGAGATAGAAGAAGTATTAGGACTACAGGTTGCCAAAAAAATTAAATACCTAGGAATTTGGATTACATCAAGATGTTCGACCCTGAAAGACGACAATTACACTCCCCTAATTAGAAAGATGAAACAAGACCTTGACAGATGGAAGAAAATAAGACTATCACTTTGGGGCAAGATAGCCACAATTAAGATGAACATTCTCCCCAGAATATTATTCTTATTCCAAAACATACCGATAAATTTAGATAAAAAGTTTTTTCTAGAACTAGACAAAATCATCAGAGAATTTATATGGGAGGGGAAAAAACCGAGGTTTTCTATTAAAATTTTAAGGGGCAAAAGAGATATAGGTGGATTTGGACTCCCTGATTGGGAAATATATTACAGGGCAGCTAAACTAGTCTGGATAAGAGATTGGATCACCCTGGAAAATGAGAGGATTCTTACCCTAGAAAGCCACGATTTGCAAAAAGGGTGGCATGCCCATATTTGGGACGCAGAGAAGAAAAGGAAGACATATTTCCATAGACATAAAATTAGAGACTCATTGATACAAACTTGGACCCAGATTAGGCAAAGATACTACAAAAAAATCCCAAATTGGCTCTCAACGATGGAGGCCCTGATCCACCCCAATAGATGGGGGATGGAGAAAATGGGCAGATATAAAGATATCTTAGACGAAGGAGGGAAGCTTAAACCAAATGATACCTTACGAGAGCAAGGAATAACCTTAGATTGGTGGACCTATTCGCAAATAAAATCTAGATATCAGAAAGACAAAGAACAATACGGTTTAGAACTTGGATCAAATGGATTGGATAAAGTCCTGATGGGAACAAATAAAAAGATTCTGGCCAAACTATACAATTATTTATTAGGTGATGATAAGTCCGAAGATATCACAAAGAATCAAATAAATGCATGGGAGAAAAACATAGGGCGTGATATAAACTTTGGGGAATGGGAGGAGGCATGGAACAGGAATCTTAAACTGACTAGAGTGGTGGTTTACAAGGAAAACCATTACAAAATGCTCCATAGATGGTATTTAGCCCCGGCCAGACTAGCCAAGATATATCCTAATATACATCCCAATTGTTGGAAATGTGGCCACGGTCAAGGCACCTTCTTTCACATGTGGTGGACATGCCCGGAAGCGAAAGGATATTGGAATAAGATCAGGAAGTGGTTATATGAAATAATTGGCGAAGATATTGAACTAACACCAGAGATATTTCTCCTGGGAATAGTAAAGAAGCCATACGGAAAGGAAAAGATACATTTAATGATTCACATGATTACAGCCGCCAGATTGGCATACTACTAGAAAGAGAAAACTCAACCACCAGAAGAGCTCACAATTAGGAAAACATTGGAGTGCGCAGAGATGACTAAATTAACTCATGAATTAAATGATGATGAGAAGTCAGTTTACTATATTGTGTGGGAAAGGTGGTACAAGTGGATGCATGATAAAATGAAAGAAAGACTTAAAGGTGTGTTAAATAATGGTTAAAAGTGATTTGAAATATCACCAAGTATTATTTATGTAAATAGTTAAAACACTGCACATCCGATATTAACTGAAAATGGCATTACATTTATGTTTTTTATGTTTTTGTCTGTATGTTTTTCTTTTTTTCTGTTTGTAAAAAATCTTAATAAAGTTTCTACAAAAAAAAAATAGTTGTAACAGGAAAAAGCACCTTTTGAAGCTTGACATCGTGTTTGAATTGGTATCAAACCCCTCACTTTTATATTAGGTAGAAACTGAAGCAAGAGCATAGACAAACCTTGTCCAACCCTGTACTTTCAAATATGTTGTATCTGAATTTATTAATCCCAGGAGCAGTCTGAGATCACTAGATTGGGAAAAGTTGGAAAAAATCATCATAGTTTAGGTTCTAAACATTTTACATTTAAGCAGTTTGTTGACTATGACAGGTATTAATCCATATACGTAGACTAGATGTTGCTATCATGGATCAGTGTCCATATTAAATGTGTATTGATCCATATGGAATGAGTGTAATCTATATAGTGTGTTACTCTATATTTTCTTCCAGTCAGCTTTTAAAAAGAAGAGAAGTATGTATACCCCTGAAAATCGAGCAACTCTCTGAGGAACTAGATGCTTGGAGAGCTTGTAGCCAATCATTAAACAAGTAGGTGTATGGTACTTTATTTAATATGGTGTGAATTTATGACATTATGCTTTGTGTGAAAAAAATTGCATGGCATTTTTAGAATATTATTTTTCAATTGTGAAACTTTATGTTTATTCTTACAAACACTAGCATGCCTACATTTTATAGGTCTTCTGATGAATTACTACAGATACCACCATCTGAATTGCAACAACAGATTTATGCAACAATGCTATCACGAATTAAAGAAGAGCCTCTTCAAGTAACCATAGGAACTAATTATGTTTCTGGATCTAATCTTCCTGGTCATTCAGATGTGCATATCTCTTGTTTGACAGGATTAAGAATACAGGTATTGGAACAGAACTGGAGTACTTTGTGTAAGAACTTAGTATCAGTATTTCTGGTTATGTCCAATTGTAACACAAATGGAAAGCTGCTTACCCTCTGATGCTTCCTCAGCCCGTGGTGGTGCAGTGGTTAGAATGCAGTACTGCAGGCTACTTCTGCTGACTGCCGACTGCCAGCAATTTGGCAGTTCGATTCAGCCTTCTATCCTTCCCAGTCAGTAAAATGAAGACTCAGATTATTGGGAGCAATATGCTGACTTTGTAAATCGCTTAAAGAGGGCTGTAAAGCATTATCAAACGGTATATAAGTCTAGTGCTATTGCTATATTCTTCCAATTGAAGTTTTTGAATCTCCTGCAAGGATAGTATCCAAGATAGCATTATTTTAGTACCTGGAGGCAGTTGGGTCTAAATGAGGAAGAACAGGCTAAAACACAACTGTTCATCCAGGCTGTGCATGGATGAATCATTTGATTTCAGGAATTTAGCAGCTTTGGTTCTTGGCGGAGTTATATTTCTTCAGACAAATCTGATATGCAGTTTGGATTTATTTATTTATTTATTTATTTTGAGGAGCAGGCGGCAGTTACCTTATTATGCCCATGTAACATCTCTGATGTATGAATTGTAGTGGTTATCTGTGACTTTTGATCAGAATTCAAAGTGCTCGTTGGCATCTATTAAGCTTTACCTGATTTTTGTAGGACTTCTTGTCTCCAATTGTACTTCCTTCTCTGATAAATTCTGAAGTTCAGTATTCTTCAGGTTCCAACTGTTAAAAAATGTGGGAGCTAAGAAATGCATCTTCTCTGTCATTGCCATTGCAATATTTCCCCTTAAATCTATATGAGTCTTGTCAGTTGCCTACCTGCTTCAAACATTACAGGTAATTGTTATAAGATTTTCTTGAAAAAGATGAGGAATTATCCTAGAAGGGAAAACCTCTATATTTGAGGGTAATTGTTATTAGAAGAATAAGATGCAGTAGAAATCTCTTACTTGATTTCAGGAAACAAGTATCTGTTATATATGTTAGCATAAATGATCATGTCTCTAGGCATGAACAATGAATTATTTAATATCTAAACTTTTTTTGCTTTAATAATTATTTCTTCTAAACTTGTAAAATATTTTTATTTTTAAAGTTGTAAGTATATATGTATTTTTAATACAAAAAGTATAATTTGTTTATGTCTTATTTTATAGGGTCCTGTATTTTTCCTTGAAGATGGAAAGTCAACAATTTCACTAAACGATGCTTTGATGTGGGCAAAAGTGAATCCTTTCTCTCCACTGGGAACAGGAATACGGCTCAACCCATTCTGATAAAAAAATCTTTCTATTAATAATGATAGTTGCTTTTATTTTATTAGTGGAAAGATTTGAGGTTGACACTTGCTTGAACAGTTTTATAAACTTTGTGAATTATAAATTTAATTTTTATATTAAAATTGATAACCCAAAGAGAATTTCATATATCATTGGCAACCACAGGCTTTTAGAAGAAGATTGAAATTAGGTATCTGTGAACACTCTTGTGAAGCACATTGCTGGGTCATACAATAGCTATTTCTGCTTTGAATTATTCCTTAGAGGACACATGCATCCTATTTTAAATAAAGTTTGTGTGTTTGTCTCCTCCTAGTGGAAATTAAGGGCATAGCCTAACAAGTACTGTTTTGGAAAAAAGATCCATTAAAACAAGTAGAAATTTTGCAGCTGTGATGCATGATGGATTGTATTTTCATATTTATAATAAATTATTAATGTGTGTAAATTTATAGTTGTATAGTAAATTGGTTAGCAGGTATTTTGGAATACTTAGCTTATGCTCAGCATAAGAATGTTTTTAGAATATATTTTGAATATCTGGATTTGCATTTGACATCCTTTATTTTAAATGATTAAGCATATTTCTAAAATTTATTTTCCAATAGATCTCTTTAAGTAAACTATTGATTGTATCAAAATACACTATGTAAATTTACAAGGAATGAACTCTTTTCATTTTAGTGTTTGTAAACATATGGCATTTAAAGTTCCAGCATCTAAATAAATTAGGTTTGTTTTAAATAAAAGTTTTTTTCTGAACATATGTAATCAAGTTTCAGTTTATTACCACTACCTTTTCTTTAGGTTACAACTTCTACATGTCCTATGTGGTCAGGATATTGGGAGGGAGAGTGCACTTGACCAAAAGCGTTCTGGCTGTGAAGGTGAAACACGATCTCTGCTAAAATCAGTTGCTTTTCCATAGTGGATGTGTGTGAAGTTCCTTCCTGAAATTGAATACTGAAAGATACCTAACAGCAAGTAGATAAATGTGCTTTTTTGCACATTGGATGTGTTTCTTTTCAGCTTCTGTGTTGACACACACAGAAAGCTTTAACTTTTACACATTGAAAAATGTGTTCATGTATGTTCAGATACCAAAAAGACTGGTTCAAGAACCAGCAATAACTAGTTATAGATAAAAATTTCCTTCGTTCTAGATTTTACTTAGCAAGGCTAATACCTCTGCTTTTCATCAGCATTCCCTAGAAAGATGTATTACAGTAATAATATGCAATGGTTATTTTGCTTTGTTATGTGTTCAGATCATTAAACTTTTCATTCAACAAGCCCTGCTTCTTGCTATCTACATCTTTTTTTTCTACCTTTGATTTTATTTTGTCCTTTTGTTTCTAGAATTTCCTTTGTAGAAACTTAAGACCAATCTCTACAAAACAGTTTAATTGAATTTCTAGTTTTAGTTAAGATAAGGGGACCATTAAAACATATTACAAGAATAAATCAATAGTTTGTAATTTTACTTTTTTCAATTTAGATCTTTAACTTTTTGTAAAGTATGATTCGGTTTTATATACAGACAGCTAGTTTAGTGTTGTGGTGAAGGTGCTGGCCTAGAAACCAGGAGATGTGAGTTCTACTCCTGTTTTAGGCATGAAAGCTAGCTGAGTGACTTTAGGTCAGTCAGTCACTCTCAGCCCAACTTACCTACAAAATTGTTGTGAGGAAAATAGGAGGAGGAAGGACTGTTATGTATGTTCACTGCCTTGAATTACTTATAAAGTAATTATGGCAGAATAAATATTTAATAAATAAAGTATTATTTATTGTTCAATTATATTGGTTGATTCTGGTCTATATTTATAACTTGTCTAGCAAGGAAAGAGCTACTTCTATTTATGAAAGGTCTGAGATCCAAAAATTAATTTTACATGGTTCTATAGGATCCCCCACCTCTCCCAAACAATAAACATTTTCTTATAGTGTGAAGGAAAAATAATGATAGTCAGATCTTATAATGAACCTTCCTCCTTATACCAATTCTTCTATGAAAAAAAAAAAGATATCCTATAAACTTGAGTTCTCTTGTTCTAGTAAGTAGATATGAAAGATTTACAATCCCTGAAATGGAATTAGCTACTACTTGTTCTTTCTCATATTTTCAGCAATAAATCAGTATACATATAACATCATGAAATGTATATGTTTTAGATTTGGGACTAATTTTCTTCCTCTTTTTTTCTTCCTTTCCAAGACTTTAAAAGTGTTTCAGAGCATTTAGAAACTGAATAGCAGACAGAAAATGTGAGCATTCTGTTTCCTGATCAACAGATTTGAATTGACAGCACATAGGTGTCTATTAAATTATGAAATGGACAGTTTCTCCACAAATTTACACATGCATTAGCAAGAAACACAGGCTTCTTGTTAATGCATATGTAAATTTGCTAGCCTCTAATTGCTTAACAAGTTTTCTCATTTCAGTCTTTTCATTTGGAGGCATTATATAAAACTATTATGTGTATTATATGAAGTAAATCATAAGATTTCCATGATATCATAATCTAGATGTAGTAAGTCTTGTGTTAGGAATTTAAGAATTATATTGCCTACTCTCCCAGTTTTCAGATATCCTCTACTGTAGGAAATTGAGTTGTGAAGAATCATTTTCTACAATAGATAAAGGATAATAATAGCAATAAATATCAGTCCCTCACTAACAAGAAGATGGTTTTGCCATGGGAACATCTTTTGGATTTTAAAAAAAGCTTAGCCTAGCTTTTTTCTTGCATTTTTTCTTGTGTTCCTACTGCTTTTCAGTCTCATAACTGTAAGAAAGAGGTGCTTTCTCCCAGTCAAGGGCTCATTAAAACTCTTCTGTTCTCCCTACTGCAAGTGGAAGAAAACACAGTCTTCAGGTCATTCTCTAGCCCATTCAATCTAACATTTCCATTGGTGGATTAATGTTGTACACTAATGTAACATACAAAAAAGAGTTTTAATTTGACTGGTTCTAAAGTTCTGAAAGATACATTCTAAGAAGCTTCCTTGGTTGATGAGAATTTTTTAACATGATCCATTGATTTCCATCAATTTATAAGTGTACTCTAGAGTATATGTTTACCTACCGGTATATTGAACATTTTACATTGTTTCTAAATGATTAAGAAAACACGTGACAAAGAGACTGGAGCTGATTCATTTTATTAAAATTATATTGATTTAAGATTTCTAGGTTCTGCATTACTGTATAATAAAAATTTACATTATAGCATGACAAGGAGATAAACTTCCAGTAATGGAATGGATAAAATGATTTTGATTTATTGCATTTTCTTCTGCCTGTGTAAATACCATGTTAACAATATGTCTTTGATGTCAGTATTAATTCTTTACTGGCTTATCTGTAAGGTTCATGTTTCTCAAAATAGGACTCATATTTGATTATAAATCTTCTTTTGTATTTCTGAATTTCTTCTCTGTAGTTCTTTAAAATGTGTACCTGAAACTTCAGTATTCATGTTCACATCAAATGCGAATTTCTCAGGCTGTTTCACTTGAATAGTTTTGAAATGAACATCTGTTTTACCTCTGATTTGTGTGGATGGTACACCTAAGGGAGTGGGAAAAATTTCAAGCACACAATTTCATTTATAACACAAAAAAATTGTTTTAGCTTCTAAAACATTTTTTAGAAATGTGAGTTATTAAAATTGTTAAGATTCCTCTACCTGTGAATATTTGAGAAAATTAAATACTTAGGGACAAATTTTCAGCAATATATCAGTTTCCAATTATTATCAATTCAATCCATGTAAACTCAAAAATAGCTCATTGAAATATGCTAAATATTGTTTAAAAATGAAAATGTAGGACATAATTTCAATAAATACATTCAGGTGCAGTTCACTCTAAGAACATTAGCAGGAGAGAATATAAAATGCAGCAAAATATTAATTTAAAAACTGTCAGAAAACTAAGTTTCCATTTCAACCAAGATTATTCCTGATTACTAATCAGTCCTAACAATCTAATTGCTGGTAAGACTGGGCAAACAATCTGATCTAAGAAGTGAGTGCAACCTACTCTACTATGCATAATGATAAATAGATATTAAGCATTAATTAGGAAAAGATTAGAGAACAAGAAGCAAATAGGAGTTCTATTTCCCTTGACTTTCAGTAAAGGATGAAAGCGAATGAATATTTGCTCATAAATTCCCTAGGAATCTCTTTTCCAACCTCCAAATGGTGCCGTTTACTATCAATTGCTGGTGTCCAAGAATAAATAAATTTACAGGCAAGAATAAGCATTAGCTGCTCTTCTCTCTCCATCATCTGAAACTGGCATGGAGCAGTTGCCTAGTCCAAGTGAACACAAGATCTGTCTGCTAATCCACAGATTTATATCCACACAGCTCATACTGAAAAAGCAATTACTTCTTCCTCTTATTGAAACTATCCTTCAAGGGGTACGACACAACTAGTGGAAGTAACCCTTTTTATGTTTCATAAGAATGCACAAGGGGCAACATGAAAGAGAAAGCAGTAATTGCTTTGTCTCCTGATTATATCTCCTGACATGAAACAAATAGGTTCAACCTGTAGGGTTGCCTGAAATGATATTCAGAAGACAATTCTAACATTTCACCCAACCTCCCTTTCCTTTTCTCCCAGATAATACAAATTATAGTGGCAGTTATGGAAGGTGCAGCTATATTTTTCTTTTCTTCGGCTAGAAAAGAAAGAGATGAACTCAAAGAGGTTGCAGATGTTTTTTGCGGTAACAGCCATTGTCTCAAAATAATTGTTTAACTTTTCTCTCAGAAACAAAATTGGAAGAAGTAGCAATACATATGTTTACATCTTGTCATATGCAACAAGGAGGACTATGCTTTATAGGGAAGAGAGAAAAAGTGTCCAAGCAAAAAGAGGGCTTATCACATTCCAGCTGATTATTCTTCTTTCACTGAATGGCTTGGTCGATGAGATATTGAGAGAATAAAAAAGGCTGATTTTCAAAAGAATAAGTCTTACTAATAGGCCCATTATTGTAGGTAACTTGAGACCCATATCTGCCTTCCAACAAGTCAGAGACAGTTTAAGATTCTTTAATGAGAACCATCTTTTCTGCTCCACCTATAGGATATGCATAGATATAAGTGTGGGCAGATTATCAGTTATGCAAACTCACACTTCAGGAGGCATTATGGAGTCAACACTCCCTACTTTGAGTTTGATGCCAACAGAGGATGAATAACGAAGGGGCAATAGTGGAACTCACTCTTCCTCAGCTTTCAATATTGCTCCAAGAAAAAGGCTCAGAAGAGACAATATGGGGAAAATAAATGTGTAGACATTTCCTAAATGGCTATCAGGAAAAAAAAAGATAAAAAGCAACTAATTGTAAATTAAATAAAAATATGAAAGAAGAAATATTACACAGTAGGAAAATAAACATTCTAGAAAGGAAAAAAGGGTATGATAAGTATAGAATGAAAAAAGATGGATAAATCAGAGACTGGTATAGAGAAGGAAAGACAGAATTAAGAAATGGGGAACTGAATTATACAAACAAAAAACCCCAAAACAAAAAGTGGAGTATATTCTGCTCAAAGTTTTGTTACATTGTTAACAGAAGTTACAATTCAGTTAAATGCCTAAAAGGAAAAAAGGCATATTCTTGAATCAAACCATGTATATTCAGTCATAACTATTTAAATAGAACTTATCCCTAAACAAGTATTTCTTAAGTTTATCTAATCCATTTGAATAGAACTGTAACCTTTGACTTTCAGATTGGAAAAAGAATGCTTACTATTTGGCACAGGAACAGATTTTTCCTTTGGAAGATTAGTTGTACCGAACGAACGAGCCAAAATAGAAGAGTGATCAATGGCACGTTGTCCCAGTGTTGGTTTAATACCAAACCGTGCTATAAATCAACAGAGTCATTTATCTTAAGCAACAACTATGTTATTACATATGCCAGCTACATTGTATAAAATTTATATTTCTAAACCACCCATCTCCCTCATAAATTATTAAATTCTATTTATGATTATTAAAGAAAATGTTTCATTAATGAGACAGCTGAAAAGGATATAGTTGGAGATTATGCAGACATTGATATTCTTAGAGCTCTATAAATCTATTCAAATTTAAAAATAAAGCAAGTCTACAGTATATACACAGTGACAATATTTTTAGTTAAGATCTGCTCTTTTTAATGCATGGAGTTTAAGATAGATAACAACACTAATTGCAAAATAATCAAACAGTTAACAATAAAATGAGATGACAGAAAGAAATCCAACAATGCAAATAAATATTCAACTAATTAATATTAAATATTTTCCATTACAAAGGTGGGCCTTCTCACAACAAAAGTAACAAACTAGAAAACCCATGCTCTGTTGTGTCATGGTTTCAGAAATATTTCATTATCTAAACTGAAAAACAGAATGATCACAGATGGCCCAAAAAATAAGAGAAGGAGTGACTTCTAACTTCCCCACTGATTTTCTTTGTGGGTAGCATTGGAAATCTTCCTTCTGTCCCATTCCTCCCTTCCCTTGCCAGGAAGCTGGTAAGTGGCTGCTGCCAGGTAAGGTTGGAGCAAGGGAGTGCATGAGTGGTCAGTGTGCCACAGGCTCAAAGGGACTGGTGGTGTATGCATCATTTCTCTTGACTTTCTTCCCTGCAAGCTTCCCATAAGCAAAAACTTTGCTAATTGGAAGATGGCAAGAAGCATCAACAATCATATCAGTTCCTTCCCAGTTCTCACTGCCATCAGGAAATCATCAAAATCATGTGACCACAGCCAAGTGCAGCAGCACAGTGTTAAAGCTGAACCAGGAAAAATATCCCCAAATTTTATTCCCTCGAGACTAATGGGTCCCAGTGTTCTATAAGTTGGCCTATTTGAGGTACCTTTCTTGAAAATATTTTGCCTTATGTAGCGTTTCAAAAAATTGAAGCTTACTAAGTTTCAAACAGACACAAGTATATATAGATGAAAAGCAAACTGGATCTCCTGCAGCAGGTAGCCCTGTAACTCTCTTTCTGAGTTCTTATCAAATTGATTCTGGATAAAGTACAAGCCATGGAAAGTCCTTTTAAGGTGAGTTTGAAAAGTGCAGCTAACTTTATTGGTTTTTTAAAATACATGTATTCCTATTAAGTTATGCAAACAGGGAAATATCCTTATGTTATTCAAAAAGATGTTCTGAGAAAGATACTTACATGGATGTTGTTCCCTCTCCATTAACCTTCGCTGCCTATGTATATCAAGGATAGCATTTACTTTCTGTTTATTTTTATAAATATCAGGTTCTGCCATCATTTCTGACATAGTGATATTGTTTTTAATAGCCCTTGAAGCAGTTGATCTAGCAACCAGTGGTAAATTGTCCTGATAAATACGATCAGTAAAATCAATCTCTTCATCTTGAATATGTTTTATACTACAAGAGAAAAAGAAAGCATATTACAGTTTCTTTCACTAATCAAGCAATAAGGCAATGCTGAGCTGCCTGTGTGCTTATATGTATATTCTTAAACTGAAACTTCCTCAAATTAACTTGAAATTCTATAGATTCACAAATCAATGACTACATTTATTTGGTTTTTTTTTTTTACCATCTAATTTAGATTTTCCTGGGAAAAATTATAGTGTGGATTGTGAGCCTAAAGGCAGTAATTATCTTGTCTTCTGTTACTTAATGCTAACATTTAGGTATTAACATACAACTTTCAAATATAGCATTGAAGAAACATACCGACTGTCTGTCAGCATTGTATAAATATCTTGTACAAATATTTCTGCAGCTCCTGGTTTACAATGAATTGTCCCATCTATTAACTCTCGTATAGGCTTCAGATTTCTTTTTGTAAAAAACTTTAACAAAGAGAAAAAAATACATGAATTCATTTTCTTATCCTCAGTTATTTATCACAAAGGGATAAACAATTGCCATCAGTGTAGACTACGATGCCTGACATCTATGTAACAGAACTGGAAAGATACAACTATTAAAAATATAAATATGTAGTATTTCCTTGGAGTTGCTACAATTGCCATTATTATATTCCACTTGAAAAACAATAGCATAAATTATTTGTCTATGACTACTGACTGTATGCTGTTTAATTGCCAGTAGTCTAAAGAAGAAATAAGCCCTCATTTTATTGTAACTTTTAAAATGCATTAAATTTTATAGAAGATTCAAAATTGCATTTATTATTCACCTTTTCAAGCAGTGCCCAGTTACTGAGTTTGACACTTAGGGAGGTTCCATTGACAAAGGAATGCATATGAATGTCTTCTGCGAAGTACCGAGAGAATATCTCAGCAATAAGGTAGCCATTTGAAAAATCCCTATTCGAAATAAAATTTAAAAATTGAATGAAAGACTAACTTTTGTAGGATTTGTCTTAATTTAATTACATCATTCTCTAGCTGTACATTCTTACTTAAGGATGGTTGTTTTGGGTGACTTGTTCGATTTTTATACTTAGTTATACTTCCTTTTCCTAAAGGAAATCAACCTTGACTGTTGTTTGGAAGGACAAATACTGAAACTGAAGCTCAAATACTTTAGCCACCAAATGAGAAGAGAGGAGTCTTTGGAAAAGACCCTGATGTTTCGGAAAGATTGGAGGCAACAAGAGAAGGGGATGGTAGAGAATGAATAGTTAGATAGTTTCATTGATGCATTGGGTAAACAAGGGGAGACAGTGAGGGCAAGGAGGCCTGGCATGCTGTGGTCCATGAGGTTGCAAAGAGTCGAACATGACTGAAAAACAGCAAAATACTTCCTTTTAGAAAAATAAAAATAAAAATCCTTTCCCATTGTAGTCCTCATATCTCAGATAAATAAAACAATTTATTTTGTTATGCAACAAATTCAAATTCCTCTTCCTAAAAAAGGATCAAAAAGTTAGAATTGAATGATAATAATCATATGATATAACCAATTTTCATTTTTTGCTTCCTAACATTTTCTTAGAAGTGCAAGGTCCATTTTTTTCCAGATCAACTGAGTTTTGATCCATTGTTTATAACAGGGACTGACCAACTGGCTCGTTACCTGAGCCTTTTCTGTGTCTCCCAAAAGTTCACTCTTTATCTTTAGAGTTTAGACCTGCATTTATCTGGAATCAGTTCAATACAGATACAGGGTTTAATTTGAAGGAAAGAGATCTATTGTAAGGAAATGAAAGAATGATAAAATTGATAAATACATTCAAGTACATCAAATGGACCTGGCTGGATTTTCACTATAGGCATGATTCCAATGAGAACATAAAAAGCAAAAGTAGTTACACTGGTCTATAAGCAAAAAGAATCTAAAATCAATACTTGGTCAATACATTTATTAGGATCAACCGAAACTTTTTAAAACTCTGCAACATTCAATAAGTCCAGGATTCTATATCAGGCAAGGTAATACAAAAAAAAAAAATCAAAAGAAAAAGATGTACAAAAATTTTTAAAAAATTAGGCCAAGCATTGCAATAATTAACTTTATCATTAAGAGTCAATATTAAGACTGAAGACTGAATGAATTCACCACTAGTAAATGCTTTTTTTAACCTTACTTTCTTGTATAGTTACATTTAATATCTATAGCATCTATAACTGCCACTCCTCAGCTCCCTGAAAATTCATTCTGGAGTCAGTTTTTCAACTGTACAACGGTTTCAATAAATGTACAAATTGCTTTCAAACACAGCAAGCCTCAAGTCTTAAGTCACACAATTTAAAGAAAACCTACTTTTTAAAATAGCCAAATTGTAGAAATTTGATAACTAGCTAAATCATTTTCCAAGTAAACAAATTAAAAACTTACTATGGTTCATTCAAATAAGAACACAGTAACACTGTATGCAAGCTATAAGTCTATGAGTTTCTTTGTAAAAAAAGAGAAAATATATTGGGGTCAGAGCACAACTATGGGGCATATGTGAATTTTGTTGAAATTCTTTGGCTATTTCTAACAAACAACCCTATTAGCCATTTTGGAATTTTTTAAAAAACAGCCATTTAAAATATATTTTCTATTTCCACAGTATGTCAAGTACCATCATATTCTTGGCCATCTGATCAAGAACAAGGAAAGTCTTCAAGAGGAAGAAAAATAATGCCAATCCTCTTCCTGAATTTATTTGTCTTACCTACGGAAGTTCTTTGGTGAAAAAGTGAGGTCAAGACTCTGAAGCCATCGCAGTACTGTCAGGGGCAATCCAGTACGCCCTGGACATGTGGAGTATGACATGAAGGCAAGAGAATTCTTCTAAACTGAGGACTTCTTAAGTTCTTATATTTTTTCCACTTTCTCACCTGTCACATTTTACATTAAAACACCACAAGAATTGTATTTTATTTTATTTTATATCCAATTTATATACTGCCCTTCTCCCTGAGGACTCAGGGCGGTATACAGCCGAATAAAAACATAAATTACAAACGTTAAAATAGTATTAAAAGGATATATATAAATTTGGCCCCGTAATTTAAAAACAATAACAAACCAATTTAAAACATTTTAAAAAGTTAAAAAAATTAAGACACTATTACAGCCACTACTTTATCTTATCAATCCAATTTTGTCACATTAGTTAAAAACACTTATAAGCTATAAACTCTCCTTAAATTGGGCAGCATTGATTCCCAAGTGTTTTAAACATTGTCTTGCATATGAAATTACATCTTCCTCAGCAAATATTAGCAAATATATCTCTACTTAGCACTAGCACTCATTATAGTGATTCTGAGAATTCCAATTCCAATATAACTGATCATTACCACAGTACAGGGGTGGGTTCTACTTACCTTTACTACCGGTTCGCAACAGGATCGTGCATGCGTGCTCGTTTCTGCACATATCACTTCTGATGATGTCAGGGTCAGTGGGCGGAGCCTCCTGTCAGTTTTACTACCGGTTCTATAGAACCGGTCCGAACCAGGGGCAACCCACCACTGCCACAGTACCTTGGATAGGACCAGGTAGCCATTCCTGGTGTGACTAGAAATACGTCTTTGATACCCACTAGATTTCTTTATCCCATTAAATTGTTTTTTTTAGAAAATCATAAGAAAAATTGACATGTTGTAAAAATAAGTCAAAACTAAACTAGTGCATGGTTATCATTTTTTCTTCTTTCTTTCTTATACAGATATTCATCTATAGAGCTCAGTCATTCCAAAATATGAATGGTGAGTGGCTACAGCACATGACTTTGTTTGGATTTGTTTAGCAAAACATAAAGATTTAAATGGGGTGGTAGAAAATGTTCTGAATGTTAAAAAGAGCCTTAGGAATAACTTTGCTAATTTATGTACAATAAAAGGAAAAAATACAGAAAAATAATAGAATAAAGAATGCTTTGAGATAAGAGTGGGAATGGGAAAGAATAAATATGAGAAACATTTTTATTTAGAAATTATGGGTTTGTGCATTCTGTCTAAAATTGAGAGCTGAGACATTTTACTCTCTTCTTTATTCCCTAAAAACCAATGACTATATTTAATTTGGAGAACAATAAATTATGGATCCGTCCAACATGTGAAAATAGCTGCAGCAATTAATTCAGCAAGTTGCAAATATGGATTAGATCACAATAGAAAAAGCTGCTACCGGTAGCAGGAATTGCTAGCCAATTCTGCGAGCCCTTCCTTTATCAAATGCTAGTTTCTGATTACAATATATCACTGAATATTTTCAGCTCTTTAAACAGCTAGGTAGTCAAGTGCCTTTCACCTGTAAATTACCTGATCTATTATTATGTACTATATTGATATTATTCCTTTCAAATCACTCCAACTTCCTAGATTTATCACACCCATTGAAAGTTTGTAACATTCTCCAAATTGTAAACGTCCACCAAGCAAAGCTTTACAGACCTTTGTTGAACCCCCAAATCTTGCTAGACCGAGATCTACTTATCATTTGCAAATCCTAGTGCTGTAGATTAAGGCTAGAGACCTTAGTCTGAAAAAACAACCCGGAAAAAGGCACTGGTAAATCACGTCCATCATAGGACTCGAGCTGGATTATTTGAAATTGGCTCCTTCCCCCCTCCCTGAAAGAAAATTCAATTTTGCGCCCGATTCAGCCGCTTCTTCCTTTCGATTCCTTTTCTGAACTACCCCATTCTCGGTCTCCAATGATGCTTTCCATCTACACGCGCGATTCCCGCTCTTACTTGAGAAGGGCCTCAGGCTCCTCGGTCGCCGCGTCTTCGATCGCCATAACAACCATCACCAGAGCAACCTCTCGAGCGAAAGTCCCACCCACCAACGCGAAAAAAATTCAGAAGCCCAAGTGCGCATGCGTTTCAACGACTGGGCAAGTATGTACCGTTTTGAACCGTAGAAGTTTTTTTCGCGGTAGTGGGTTCGCTTTCGACGACACGTTGTATTAAATCAGGTCGATTGCCAGTAGTGCATAATTAAACGAAACAACACATCCACATACCCCCCCACCCACCCACCCTCCCGTACCGCTTAACACAGACAAACTTCCCGGTCACTTGTGTTCCATGTATCTTCTCTCGGGGTTGCGTGTTTCTTTTTATTTCCAAATCTAAAAAGCGACTTTTTCGACTCCGAGTCAGCGGTCGCCTGGCTCGTCTCGTTTTCTTGATCTGTCGATGCTCTGGTTCGCCTCCTTTTGTGTATGTAGGAATAACCTGTTCCCAGTCAATTTGATAGTTGTACGGACTGTTCAAACTCCGTTTCTGCATTGTCTCGAAATGCCGAAAGCGAAATACTTCCCGTGAAGAGGAAAGACAAAAGTGGCCCTGGGATTCATTTTTAAAATTAGTTTCGGGAAAATTGAAAGCAGAATTGTTTCTGTCATGCTTTGCTTTTGTTTAAGTTGGAGAACTAGTATGATAAGTAATGTGATACAAAAAAGTTTCGTGGTACAATTTAAATTGATAAGGAACTGAAGCAGTTATCTGAATTTTACAGCCCTTCCCCGAAGTTTTGCCATTCAGATTACTTCGGTAAAAGATTTTCTCTTGAACATACAAATTTCCAGCTCTGATGCTTGTAGAAGTGACTTTTAAAAATTATTTTCTATGGGAATGTGTGAAAAAAGACTTTCCTTGACAATACAAAGGATGTGGAATTATGCATACTATTGGAGGTTTTTTTTAGAGTGTTGCAAAAAGAAGAAAAAGCTGCATAAAGCTTCTTGAAAACCATTTTCTAATTGATGAGATCAAAAATTGTCAAATTTCAAACCAAACTGTTTGGGGGGGGGTGTTGGACTAGATTACCTACATTCCTACAAGGTCCCTTCCAACTCTATTAGGGTAATTTGTATATGTATCAATCTAAGATGTCATAGATGCTGTAGGTGAAAAGATTTTTAGAAAATATTCCTAAAGTTGGAATAGATGATATAAATCATCTGTCCAAAGGTTCAAACTTGGCCACGTTTTGTTTGTATTGTTGGAAGAAGGCTTCCCACAGTATGATGAAAATTTTAACCAGCCATTCAGTGGTTACTGAAATATTCTTGTCCTAAGGGATAAACTGTTGGAAAGTTATAGCTGTTTGATTATATTACTTTAAAAACATGCAATTTTATATGCATATTGTTTCATCTGACATTAAAGTGCTGCACTGATGTAATTAATTTTTGAGTTGAAGAGAAACTGTTAGATTCTGCATGTTTTTTGTTTTAATAATGGGAGATGATAGGCACAATGGGTGGTATTAAATGTTAGTCTCCATAGAGAATGACTGAAGCACACACCCTTTGGCCTTAATAAATTCAGAGGAGAAGTTTGAAAATGAACAAAAATCATAGGTATGGAATATAAAAATAGAAAGTACATCCAGATAACATTAACAATAGCTGTCAGGCAAAAGAATAGAATGGGATAGAAATAATGAATAGAATAGAATAGAATAGAATAGAATAGAATAGAATAGAATAGAATAGAATAACAGAGTTGAAACCTTACACCACTTCAGACAAATGGTTATCCAATCTCTTCTTAAAAACTTCCAGTGTTGGAGCATTTACAACTTCTGGAGCCAAGTTGTTCCACTGATTAATTCTTCTGTTAGGAAATTTCTCCTTAGTTCCAAGTTGCTTCTCTCCTTGATTAGTTTCCACCCATTGCTTCTTGTCCTGCCCTCAGGTGCTTTGGAGAATAGCTTGACTCTCTCTTCTTTGTAGCAACCCCTGAGATATTGGAACACTGCAATCATGTCTTCCCTAGTCCTTCTCTTCATTAAACTAGACATACCCGCAATCATTCTTCATGTTTTAGCCTCCAGTCCCCTTAGTCTTTGTTGCTGTTCTCTGCACTCTAAAGTCTCAATATCTTTTTTACATCGTGGCGACCAAAACTGGATGCAGTATTCCAAGTGTGGCCTTACCAAGGCATTATAAAGTGGTATTAACACTTCACTTGATCTTGATTCTATCCCTCTGTTTATGCAGACTAGAACTATATTGGCTTTTTTGGCAGCTGCTGCACACTTCTGGCTCATACAGGTCATAATCCATTCTGTCTTAAGCAAAATATTTCAGCAAATGTGGATTGGATGGCATGATGATAGATGCTGGTTCAGAATACATAATTCAAGTATGTTCATCAGTAGTTTTTCATGAACTTAGAGAGAGCTATGGGTCAGTCCTGGATCTTCTATTCAATATTTTCATTAATGGTTTGGAGAAATATGCTTTAACTGGAGATGACACAAAATAGAGTGGAATAGCTCATAACCTACTGGACAGAAACAATCCAGAAACAATCTTGCTAGGAAGTTCTTGTCCATACAAGAACTAAATAGAGACATGTGCAAAGCTCTTCATATAAGAAACATAAATCAAATGTTGATGTATATGATGGAATATTACAATTTTAAAGGTTTCCCCATCCAATCATAACCAACTGAAGGGAGCAGTGCTTATCTGATTCTCAGCCAAGGAAACCTGTGTTGTCTGAGAGACATTTCTATCATCATGTGGCCAACATGAAAATATGGAATGCAGTAACCTTCCCACTGAAGTGGTACCTATTTACCTACCGACATTTGCATGCTTTCTAACTGCTAAGATTGGCAGGAGCTGGGGTGAATAAAGGGAGCTCACCCTGTGGATTAGCACTCAGGCCGGGCTGTCAGCTTTCTAGTTGACAAACTCAGCTTCTTAACCTCTGAGCCATTACACCCCTTAAGATGGAATATATCTGGTCTGATAACAATAATTTTGAAAAGATTTTGGAATAGTATTTGTTGCAAACTTAATATTGGCCAACATAGGTGAGTGGCTATGAAAAGCAAATGTAATTTTATTTTACACTAATTAAAGTATACGGTAATTTCTAAATCATGGGAAGTAACTTTTAAACTCGTTTTGCATTAGTCTGCTTCATCCTGAATACTCTATCCAGTTCTGGCACTATATTTCAAGACGAATTCAGAAAAAAATAAAACAAATTTTGAGAGTAAATAGAAATTAAAACTTACGAAGAGAGATTGAACAGGCTGTGAACATTTTACCTTGGAAAAAGATGACTGAGGGTGATACGATAGCACTCTTCGAACTCTTGGAAGAATGTCACATGGAAGAAAGTCAAGATCTGTTCTCGCTCTTATTCCAGAGCACAGAATGATCAGCTTAAGTTACAGCAAAACAGATTCCAATTGAATTTGAATTCCTGCTTGGAATAAGGGCTTGGATTTGATAATGTAAATGTTCTGTTTCAATGCTATAATTATACCAATTGAGAAAGCTTCCTTGGGATTTTCATACAAAGTAAACCAAAGGAGTCATAATCCTGTAAAAGCTCCAGTCTCAATATATTTGAAAATTACTATTACAATTGTACTATTACTATTGTTGCTATTGTTATATATTGAAATCCAATGGCATCAAATCTGGTTTGCGCTGTTTATTTATTTAATTTTTTATTTGTATAAGTGCCCATCTTTAATTTCTGTGCATTTTAAAATAATATAATCACATGTGCAAACATTTATGGTATTCTTATGTAGTGACTAAAGTAGTAGTAGTTAAATCCCTGTTTTGTCCTGAAATTTCCTGGGTGATGCCAGGACAATTAGGGACTAGATGACAAAAGAAAAACAAACACATTTACAATAGTAGGTCTTCAGTACATATTCCAGAGAAGTCTGAAAATAAAAGACACTTATTTGTTTAACCATCTTTCAAGTTTTATATATGTATATCAGTTTTAGAGAAAGAAAAAAAGAAAATGTACTTAATACATAGACAGGCATTCATCTTTACTCAGAATATATCAAACAATAATTAAACTAAACAATATATTTTTATGCAAAATTTACAAGTTCTAGACATTCTCCCCTACTTCCCACATTATTACTTACATAGCATTTCATGAAATTTTAAAGGAATACATCGTAGGATCATTCCATTCTAGCTCTTAAAAGACCAAAAATCCACTAAAAAGCAGTTAATCTCTCATTCTTTCAACTGCAGTAGGAACATAGAAGAAAGTAGCTTCTATGGGAACAGCGGTATTTAAATAGACAACCTGCTACTAAGAGCTGTGTATTATTTCTTTACAAATGAAGTAAGTGAATCTTTTTCAACTAAACTAATTCTTACAGAGAATATTAGGCCAAATATTGGGGCATATAGCAGAAAATGGGCACACCTAGGATAAAAACTGAATTATCTGATTTTAAATTTAAAGGTAGCCTTCTAGATATGAATGTTACTTAATGGCTGTTCAAAGTTATGACAGACCCTCTCCACCAAAAGTTATGACCTTGTTTAGAAGTTATGGCCACTGCAGCCCCTGTGGTCATTCACCCTTACGCTCAGCCTCAGGGATATTGCAGTGCCCATCCCTGACTCTCCCCCCCCCATCCCACCCCACTGGGACCACAAGGGCCTTGGGCCTATTCTTCACATACCCATCATCCATTGTACACTTAGCTTTTGAAGATCTCCAGATGCCAGGCTGTGCAATCACATTAAGAAACAAAATGGAGTGGTTTGTCCCTTGCCCATGGCTTTGTGAAAGCAGTGGAGAAATTGATGGCCACTTCCGGGTTGTATGGTCCACCCTCTTTCCTCAATATGAGAAACATGGAGATCTTCAGGGGACAGCAAGCAGACCACAAGATGTCTTGAGGGTGGGGGGGGAGGCTTTGGGAGGCCTAGGGCAGGCAGGCCTGGCCATATGCTAGGCCTCCAAAGGTCTCCCCCATCTCTGCTTAACAACCCAGGTGTTGATTTAATGGCCACATTGGGGAGGGCAGGGGATGAGGGTTGTTAAGCAAGGCCACCTCACTTAATGGCCATCACCACTTGGAAGTGTAATGGGCAGGCTCTGTTACAGCTATACATCAAGGATTACCTGTATATATAATTGCAATTAAATTATTAAATGAAATTAGTATAATCATCTCCCAATCTTATTGTGCTTAATAGCCTCCCGTTTCATTTGCTGTTTAAGACAAAAATTGGTCTGGAATTGCATCCAAACCTTGGAAAGCTCCTCGTGACTTGGGATCACAAGTTGGGGAATTTATACAGAGAAGAAATATGGAAAAGATTGGAAACCTTAATTTATTTCTCTTTCTCTCCACTGCCATTCCAATACTTTTAAGAAAGAAAGAAAGAAGAGATTCAAAAAGAATTTACAATTTGCAGTGCAATATACAGGAAATAGTAATAGCACATATATACCGCTTCACAGTGATTTGCAGCCCCCTCTAAACAGTTTTACAGAGTCAGCATATTGTCCCCAACAATCTGGGTCCTCATTTTACTGACCTAGGAAGGATGGAAGGCTGAGTCAACCTTGAGCCACTTAGAATCAAACTCCTGGAGTGAGCAGTAAGTTAGCTTGTGATACCGCAATCTAATCACTGCACCACCACGGATCTTAGATTAAACAAAAGTAAATTTTAAATGGAGTGATTAATCAGTAAGGACTATATTGTAAAAATATATATATTTTCAAAATATTAGGGCTCTGTAAGTCCTTCCCAAAACATGCTTTGCAACATGCAAAGGAGTGCACAAAGCCCAACTTTTTAAATTGCTAAGGTAGCTGTGGAGAAAGTTGCTGCTTTCTCTGTCTGCATATGTGTGCATGTATAGCCACTGAATAGGTGGAAATGGTTGGGAGCAGTTTCTTAAATATTTGGTTGCTTTAATCATTAAAAAAAAAAAAAAGGCCTTCACACATATTACCTTGCATTCCAGAATACTTTTTTCAAAGGATTTGTATAGCTCTGTAAAATATGACCACATTTATATTTCACTTTAGTAGTACTTCAAGAAATTTTGTTTGGCATGATTTTAATGTGCAGGCAAGCTTGTTTAAGCTTCTCCCTATCATATAACTTTCATGTGTAACATGTTGTAGAATATTTCTTTAAGTTCTGAAATACAATTCACTATTTTATTGGTACTGTAAGAAATTTTTCAAGATGTTTGGCAGTTGAAGTTGTGGTACAAGATGCAATCTAGATTTTCCTATATAATTTCGGATTCGTAGTCGGCACAGCTGGCAAAGAGAACATGGAGTAACTGCAATTGAATAAAAATGACATTATGTAGCATTAGATAGTATTCTCAAGAACTTACATTTTGTACTTACATTATATATTTTTATCATATTCAAACAGACATTTTAGTTGAATAGATTTCTTGGATGCACTGCCATTTTTACTGACATACATCTAAGAGTTATGTAGTACATATATATTTGATAAGGAAAATTAAGGAATGTTTGCAAAGTTCAACAAAACTTTGAATGATGATTTGGGGAAGAAAATATAGATTTATGAATATATACATATACATATACATATACATATACATATACATATACATATACATATACATACATACATACATACATACATACATACATACATACATACATATCTCCTCAGGAAAAGTGAAGCTTACAACCTGCTGTAGTCAGACAGGAGGATGGAAAATTCTTCTTCCCTCATTCTAAATCTAATATATGTGCTTCCTCAGCACTGAGAAAGAGAAAAAGAAGCCGCTTGGGCTTGATGCTGTCATCCAAAACCCAATAGCAACAAAGAAAGAACAAATACAAACTTTACCTTCATGTAATAGTAGTATTTTTTCCACCAAGCTGCTTGAAACAGCAACATCTACGGGTCGTTCAAACTCTGAATTTTTGGCATTTATATCTGCTCCAAACTCAAGAAGTATGTTTACTATTTCAGTATTAGGTAGCCTTGCAGCTGCATGCAATGGAGTTTCCAAAAACTTTCCTTTTTGAACATTTGCCCCTATGGATTTATAATAGAGTGCATTTTACATTAACCTAAAAATATTTTAACAAAGAATCATAATCAGATCAAGTGTCTAATTTTTGTTTCTCAGAAATAAACATTTGTTAGCAATTTATTTCATTTATATTCTATTTTTCCACACCAGTGAGTACTTAAAGACAGTTAATATAACTTTGGAAATAATAGAAAAACTAATTAAAGTATAAAAGGCCAGTAAAATAGATGCATATTGGTTGCAGAAACCAAAGACAGCTTTGCCCAAGTCAGATAGTACATTAGATATCTTGGGAAAACTGCAGGAGTAAACCTCCTCCTGTATGACAGGGAAATGAGCCTGGCTAGTGGGGACATCTTCAGAAGTGCCTGTTTTATAGATATTAACAGTCACATAATTTCGTAACAAAAGTACTTACTTCTAGGTATACATCACTTCAGACTAGATTACATTAGACTAATATATCTAGCATTTAAATATATAATGGTGAGTAGAATGTGTGCATATGCAGTGGTGAGAAGAGGGATTGAAGAAATCTGGTTCCTGTTTAGGAATGAATTCCATATTGATGGAAGTGAGGAACTAATCACAAAAATAATGAGTTCAGGAAGATATGGCATGGGACATATTGGGGATAGGCCCCACTTCTGGACCTGTGGTCTTGATGCTTAGAATACTGATAACCTTAACTTCTTGCCGCTGTTAGTAAATAATAGGTCTGACTATAGATCTTGTTCATCCATAATTTGGTGAATAAAGAAAGTAACTGATGTGTATTTCTAGAACCTGGTTGGGTTAAGGTAGCAATGTCACCCTTTTGGAGATATGGCCCAACCCACATTAAGAATACATGTTCAATTCCTAATTTGTTAAGTGGTCACCCTGAACTTAAGATTGTTGGACAGAAATTAATTTAGATACTGCTGCTGCTCCTTGCAATTCAAAGGCTATGAACGATTTTGCCCCTGGTTTATTTTTAACTCTTAATGCTTATTTTGGTTTTTGCCTTGATGTTTTATTTATCACACCAGTGGCAGCATTTATATAACTTGATTGCACTAAACTGGGAAGTAAAGAAAACATCCTAAAATTGCATTGATAAATCACTTATTGCTAAGGCAGTTATTGGGCATGTCCCTGCAATCTCCAAGAACTGAATTGAGGGAAGACTTTCTTTTTTGTTATAGAAATAAAATATTTTCAATGTATAGCCAGTCAATGTATAGCCTGAGCTGATTTTGCAGAGGTATAATAACCCTATGCAGAATGATCAGACAGAATAATGCAAGTTTGTTTATTAATAAATAATCTTAAAGAATTTTAATGAATCTTAAAGAAAAATGACACTCTGTTAATAAGAATTAAGTTATAAAAGTATAGGTCTTTAAAACAATGGACTCCACTATATTTTTGTAGATATAATATGGATAGCGAACTATGTATTGCTGAGTTGCATATATAAGTGAATTGAAAAGTGGCTTAATTTGAAATATACAGTATAGTTGATATAATAGGGATTAATTATGACAAGTATCATTTGAAACATATTAAAATAATACATTCCTGTATGTTGTAAATTAATGACTTCCAGAATCAACGTCATCTTCTGATGATGATGATGTTCTCTTGATGATGTTGATCATAATGTGAAATAAGTAATATATTTTTCAGGATAAAACTACACTTAAAAATAATGTTCTTTTTTGTTGATCTGAAATCAGTGCAGAGGCTACTAAAGTGGCCTAATTAAAAAAACGTGTTGGTTTTATTTATAGCAAATAAATAGTACAATAGATATAGTGAAAGCCTGGTTGAGTTCAAGAAGAAATCAAATAAAAATACATCAAACAATATATATTACCTGAATGCAGAAGTTTGTGAACACATTGTTTCTGCTGTGAAAAGCAAGCCACATATAGAGGCGTTCCTAGGTGAGGAACATCTAGATCAACTTCTATGCCCCAAGAAATCAGCAATTCTAGACAATCACTGTGACCTTAAGAAAGCATAATGTAATTAATCCCTATGACAAAATTTTAAATTTTTAAATGGCTGATGCATTTTGTAATGTACCTATTCTAAGGCTTACCTCTGCTGGCTGCTTCATGAGTTGGCGAAGGAAAACATGTCTCCCATTGAATTTTTGCACCATATTCCAATAGAAGTTGTACACAAGATGCACTCCCTCTTGAGCAGGCATTAAATAAGGGTGTTATCCCATCAATAGTTGTGGCATTCACCTAAAATATTAGTTAGATTTATTTATTTACAAATTATACTTTTTATCTATTGCTCTCTTGTATCCAAATGTGGTTTGGAGATAGGAAAAGGCCAGGGTTTGCAGTGTGACATTTTGACAACATTGCATAATTTTCTCATCTCAAGGTGTACCAAACATCTAGGTACCCCTTTTCCTATGCTCAAACCATTCAGAATTCAGTTAAATAAAGATTACATATACTTAATTACATACTGATGTATGTAATTTTAATATAATATCATTTTAGTAAAAAAAACAAATAGTAATAAGATAGACTTCCAGTAGGTATGAAACATTTTACCTAATGCTTCTAAGAAAAGCTTTCTAGCTTTTAACCACAGTTTAAAGTAATATCAGTGTGATCACTTACATTTGCTCCTGCTTCAAGAAGTATCCGAGCACATCCTACATGATCTCCAAGGCATGCCTCGTGCAATGGTGTCACTTGATCAATGGTTAAAGCATCTACATTGTATCCCTAAGCAGAAAACAAGAAATTAACAATCACAAGTCTCCTAACTATTCAGTTTCTTAATGAAAGATAAATTATATAACAAGAAGTCTTTATTCAATATTTTCGTAACATATACATTTAACAATTATTCAAGAGCAGGGGGGATCAAACTCAATTTCATTGAGGGCCACATCAGGGCTGTGGTTGACCTCGGGGGCTGGGCAGGCATGGCTGACTGGGTGGGTGTGGCCAACTGGGTGGGCATGGCCAGCTTGATGCCACTCCCCAAACTGCTGACATGTTTCCTCTTTGCATTGGGTAGACCGGGTGAAAGCGACGCTGGCTGATGTTTCCTCTTCACATTGGATAGAATGGACCAAAGCGATGCGGGCCAGCTCCTTATATTTTCCAGGGCGGCCCCATGGGCCAGATCCGACATCACGGGCCGCACCCAGCCCGCAAGCCTTGTATTTGAAGCCCTGTTCAAGATGAATGTAATTACAAAAAAAAATCATATGCTTCAGGACCTTTTGGGGTTTGATTAAATACTGAAAACCACAGTATAATGTTGTTTACCAGCTAATTGCAATTACTATTTTTACAGTTATTTGGCTTACTCTTTGTTTTTTGTCCCATGCCAGATTTCAGAAAAAATCTGACAGAAGTTCAAAGCAATTCTGTCTTTTAATATGTGGAAACAGAATCAGTCACACAGACTGCAATTGCTTTGTCTGTCAAAAAGACAATCTGGGTTGTGCTACAACATGGTTTATTTAACCACAGGTTAGAGGAGAAATCAGCGATTCAATTCAGGATTCTTAAACTTTTTTCTGAGCTCATTTATTTGTGGCTTTCCCTCATTGTCACTGACAGCTGAACACAAGCAATTTTACCATTTGCCCTGCTTATTAACTAAATTGTATCATATAAAAACTATGGTCCCCTAGAAATGCTCCCGGGCCCACACTCAGACCACTTCTAGTTTCTAGAAGTTACATATAGAAACAGATTCTACTTCATGTATAATGCCAAGTCATAAATTTTGGCTTATAAATCTGAGTCCACAGATTGTGCTAAGCCAAAAGCAAAACCACCTTAGTGTGAACCCAGCATACTGTCATTTCTGGGTTGCTCAATAAATCATGGCATATATGAATGCAAATAGTCAAAGGCCATGGTTCTGCATTGCTAAAATCTAAGTCACAGCAACAAAGAAAGATTCAGCAGGGTTTCTCAAACTCTTGGCTATCACTCCTAGAAAAAACCAGCAAAGGAGGCAAGGAATTTGTGTCATATATAGCACATGACTGGCAGGAAGAAGCAGCTCATCCCAAGTGGGGGCCCATTGTTAGAATTAGGAAGAGAGGGCACTACCAAGCTCACCATTTTGGGTTTCTCTAATTAAAACACTGCCAGGTGATGCAGCACTGGAAGCCAAATGGCTTGCTCAAGACCAAGGTTTCAGCAGCCGCTTTCCCCACATGCAGCTGGTTCAGACATGGGGAGGACCTCAGATCCCATCATCTTTACTCAGCTGGCTGGAGGGCTTGGCCTGTGGAACCTCTAGAACTGCAATGTAAAAATCCCAAAACTACTGCAGAAATGGTAATTCTGCCAACAGATATCAGTGTAGTTAGTGGCATCATTACTCATGGAGGTAATTACATACATTTTTGACATCGGGGGAGTCCCAGCACTGCAAATTTGGAGATCCTCTGAAATATAGAAAATTCTAAAGTTTTACTGCCATGGGCACTTAAGAGTTTTTCAAGCTTTTAACTATCTTAAACATGAAAAGATGGCAGTCTGTACTTAGAATATTTTTGAATTGGCTTGTAGCATGGGGATATGCATGCTGAAATTGTTGTAAGTCATCTTAAAGGTTTGCCCATGCAGAAATATGGGATGTAACTTTAATAAGAAAAATAATAATACAGTGAAAAATCTATTCCACAATTTAAACTAGCCATAAATTGCACAGAATATCTACAGCAAATATTTAGTATATGAAGCGCAGTGTCTGGGTTTTAAAAGATTCAGTAGTAGGAGGCAGAAGGGTAGCTAGCATATCCTTCCTCATCAATTTTATTCAACTAGGAAGCAAATCTCATTCTGTAATCATATCCTGATTTTGGTTACCGACAGCCTTGTGCTTGTTGTGAGTGTGGTGGTTGTTATTTAAAAATCATTTTGGCTGGCTATGCCCTGCAAATGTAGCTAGGATACCGATTGCAGAACAGAGATATGTATAAATCTCTATCACAAAACAAAGCTCATGTGCACAGTTAGCACAGAACCTTTAACAATGTGAATTAGATTATTTTATCACCTGAGCCTGGATAGCGGTTACTTGGTTAGTTTTTGTATTGTAAAATTGATAGTGTTCAGAACCCTAAAACACTAGGGTTTTATTATTTCATTAAGGTTGGCACTTGGAGGGAATGTAATTCTCATCTGTATGTCACCATCACTGTCATATATACTATGGTGAAATTCTTGGAACTGTATAAAAAAGTAAAGAAACCACAGAAACCAAAACTTGTGATTAATGAAGAATGAAGTAATATCATTTTCATGTTTAACAAAGCAGTAAAATGCTTTTACAGTTAACAGAAATGAACATTGATTTTAGTTACATTTTCACATCTTACCTGTGCAATTAATGTTTTGAGAGAAAGAAGGCGCCCTTGGCTTGCTGCTTCATGCAGGGGTGAGCGATCTGCCCAAGAGCCTATGGAACAATACCATGGCATAGTTTAAATTACATAGATAATTTTTATTAATATAAAAGAACTAATATAAATAATGTACTATACATAACTATGTGAATCACATTAAATGAACAAGCCTGTTCCCTGCTCTCCCCAATTCATTCATTAATTGAATACGTAGGTCGTTAAATGTGCATGGGATACCTCAAAGGTGGGGAAGATCATGGGGGCCCTAGTACAGGAACAAGACCACTTGCCTCTGGCCACCCAAGGCCTTGCCCATCTATTGAGATACCTCATCCTTTGGGGTCCCCACAGCTGCTTGGGGCTTCTCCACACAACCACCTTATCATCAATCACTTACTTACCTTTCAAAGAGCTCCATAGCTCCAGAACAGGCTGGGCCACATGGCAGAAAAGGCCTTTTTTCCCCCCCCAAATTCTGGTTTTCCTTAAATCTCGTGTTCTTACACACACTCATGTTTGTTCAGAAGACGGAATCGTCTATAAGAACACAAAATTTATTGCATCTCTGAAGACCTTGTCTGGTCCCAGCCTGGGTGGTGCGCAGGCACCATCTTGCGCACTGCTGGGCAGTTTGAATGAACTGCTTCGGGGATTGTGGTGCAAAGGCGGAGGCAGCAATCGATGCACGGCATTTTTCATGCTAGATTTGACTGGAGGAGGCAGGACTGCAAGGCGGATGGGTAGCTGTAGCAGGAGAGTGAGCCCGAGCAGCGGCACTGTCACTGGGGATGGCTGAGCACCTCACAATGAGCCAGGTGAGTGCAGTTGCTAAGCACCATGCCTGGGAGCTCTGTGCTGTCTGTTCTCACTCACCTCCTACTGTGTCTTGGGTACCAGAGCCTTGGGCGTACTCTCTGATCTGATGGGCGGGTGCCCCCATAGCTGCCAGTATTGCCAGAAAAATCCTCTTACTCTGGGTAATCCCTGCAGCCTGTAGGTGCTTCCCTGCCCAACTGATCTTCCCCAGGGTGTCCCCGGCAAGTGTGGGTTTGCTGGTGCACCAAGCTCTCTATCCATCTCCATGGTGGCCAGCATTTGAGAAAAAGCTGCTTTTTTGTCATGTGGCCCAGTCTGTTCTGGAGCTCTAGAGATCTTTGAAAGTGAGGGACGGGTACCAGGTTAGGGAGGAGCATGTGGAACCCAGTGGGCTAGCAAAGCAGACTGTGGAGACTAGTGGGACAGGATGGGGGGGGGGTGAATAGGCAAGGGGTATGTTGCAGTGTCTCTGTGGTCAGTTGTAAGGGCAAATACAATCCTTGGTGCTGCAACATACATAACTTAGGGACTGGGTTGTAAGTACTTTGGGAGGGTTATCATAATTTTGAACTGTCACTAAGTGAGCTGTCATAAGGACCACCTATACTATGAAAGCTCTCATTGTCACTACCTTTAACTGGGTGAAACAGTGCATCATAGGACAACAATGTTTAAACCAAGTACCTCCAAAGGGTTAATTTACAGAATATATCTAAAATCTGGGACTTGTGACTCCCTAGGGAATAAAATTTGAGAATATTTGAGGTACTTGGTTCAAACATTGTTGCCCTGCTTCAGTGCTACTAACTGCTGCTGTGCTGCTGGTCTGCTGCTGTGCTTACATCATTTCATTTTCATTATTCCATTTCCCAGCCAGTTTTGCAATCCTTCAATCCTTGCTCCATCTAACAGCAGCTACTTATTTGCCTGATAAAAAGGGAAGGGGAGAGGAAGGAAGGGGGGAAGGAAGGATGGATTTCTGATGCTCCCTGCCAGATCCCCACAAGGAAACTCAATGAGGAAGCTGGTGGGAAATTGGAAGTTGCTCCTGATCCCACTGCTTTTTTGCGCAATCATTCTGTTTCTTTGTTTAGGAAAGGAAGAAAGAAACAATGACCTAATGGGCCATGGGTTGTTCAGTTCTTACTAAATCTAAATCTCATCCCTTGGTACACATCTGGTGAATCATTCTCTGAATAGGAAAAAATGGTAATGGTATCCCCCCCACCATTTATCCACACATGGAAATGTTTTCAAGTTGTAAACCTAAATATGAATGAAATATTAGAACTGAGCTGCAAGTTCTAACTGCAAATCAATTAATGGAATTCACTTAATATAGTGCTGTAGCCAGTGGGAAATGGGCCCTATTTCTTTTACCATATCAAAATACTGGTGTGTCTTTCAGCTCTTGCTCTATTGCGCAAACTAAACAATTCAATGCATGGGTTCAAACATATTGCTAAACAACTAAAGAGAAATCCAGAAATACATATGAGCTTTCCAGTGTTCATTCCCTGCAGTAAATAAACTCTTCTGATTTAAATTAGATGTAGATGTGTACATAGTATTCTACCACAGGTTATGGTAAAAGGAACACTATACTATTTATGACAGAAAATGAAATATAAGCCACATATCTCGCAACAAATTATTGTGTGAGCAATAGACCCCAAGATGTATGGTTGCTATTTACAACTTCCTTCATCCATCCTCTGCAGAGAATTCATTACACTTTTGTGCCAATTTGTTTTGCTGCCAAATTAGCTTTAAGAGCTGCAGCATTGGGGAAAGTGTACCAAGCATATAAAGTGCCTGATTAGTATCCCTAAGGCATTCTGAGCTTGTACTGGTACTATTAATTTTGTTAAAAGCAGAATACTGCAGTCAAAAATGTTCTTAGTGTTAGTTTTCATTTTCCCGTGTAAGACATATTGATTCACATCCTTGCTAACTTTGTTTCCTCCCATTCCTCCCTTTAAATGTACATGCTGTGCTTCTTAAAAAATTGTGGCATATGACATTATTGCAAAGCCATGACATTCATTCTCTCAATGTCAGAATAGAATCCAAAACTCTACACTGAACTAAGCCTCTGTGTCCATTATACTGGACTCTATTATAGCTATACTAAAAGCAAATATAGACTACTTAACATCTCACTTCAAAAGTACTCCCTGTGGGTCTCCTTTTCCTATTTATTAGAACTAAAGATTATCTCCCATATTTTATATTGGATTTTAATCTACCTTGCAATAAGTACCCTGTTATGATTGCATTTGCAAAGAAAAGGGAATTGTAAAATGTTCATATAATTAATTTGAAAATACTGTAAATTACTTTTTAAAGGAATGGTTTATCCTGCATTCCCCCTTTCTCCATTTAATTTCTACAGGCTATTGGAAAGGACACGAATATAAAACTGTACTCTTAACATTTTAAAACACCATACATAAGATGCCAAAACAATCATGATTTCTAAATTTCTAAGCCAAAGTCCAACAAGAGACAGATTTTGTCAGTTATGTAATAAATTCTTGTAGTTTAATGATTGGTGGCAGAATTATAAGTACCCTAGAAGTAACAGAGATGTGATTTTATATATGAAAACCTTTCAGTACCGTACTTGACTTTATCAAGTTTTCACAGCATGGCATGCACTGTATAGTAATGGAGAGAATCAAGTTCCAATTCAGTCTAGCTCTTTAAATTTAAGGAAAAAATCTTACAGGTTAGTTGGAGAAAAAAATACAACTGCTAACATTTCCTTATGATTTTTTTCTCAGTGACTGAAATGCAAAACACTAGTGGCTATATTTAGATTCTGCATTGCAAGTCATATGGTATCTAATTTACCAGGAACAAGAGCTACAGTTCTGTAAATATTGCAGAGATCAAAGTTAAAATGCTACCCTAAACAGACAAAAATAAGGAAAGTTTTAACATTGTATACAGTACCTAAATCTCCATCTCCCCATGGCATTTCCAGCCAATTTTGACTATAAATCCTGCTCATTTTAAATAAGAAAAACTGTTTCTTTAGCTGATTCTTGTTAATAACATGTCAACCATATTTGGAAAGAGCTTCTTGCACTCAGTATAAAATGAACTTTCACCTGTAAAGACACTGCAGAAAACAAATATCCAAAGACCTAAGTTTAATAATATTTCAGCTTTCATTGCTAAATCCTGTATAGTAGAAATGCTATCTGCAACATTGCATATTTTAAAATATATAGAGCATTTCATTTTATAATCAACTATGTGATCTAAATTATAATGATTTGAATTTGGTTATGAATTCAAATATCTTCTGTGAATTTATTAAGTAAATTTGCACAATAATCTCTTAATCTCATTTACATCTTTAAAAGAGAAAGATGTATTTTTTATACAACTTTGTAATAAAATAACTAATCATTACAGAAGTGAAATGTTTAATTAAAGTTAAACTTTGCAATATCATGTTATGAACTCATAGAATAGATCTCTATCATGAACTGTGAAAATGGTCACATGTAATTGGACAATAAACTCAATCAATTTCCTAAAAATGTGTTTGTGTAACAGTATTTCTGAAAAATACTGTGCCCTCATATTATTACACAATCATTTGCAGTATTATCTTTAAATATTTTGTAAGAAATTACCCTTAATTTCTTGATTTACACATAAACTATAATTTTTCTATACTTCAGAGATTAATTTATGCCTTTGTGGTAATTTATATGCTCTGTCTATAAAACATTATTTGTTTGAATAGACTTTTTTGACTATAATATCTGAAATAGTCTACAACCAGTCTAAGACAGCAGAGAGAAGGGCATTTTCCCTTCAATCCCTAAAAAATGGAAATGTATTTAGAATTTAAACAAAATTTAAGTGATGATAGAACTCCTTTTTTCTTTTTTTTGCTTTAAGTGACTTGATACTTCACCTGAACACAGATGAGTTAGTTTGTAATAACAAAATGGACATACTGCTTATAATCTTTAGGTTTGCATAGTAAAACCTCCCTTCTAAACTAGAGTCGCTCTTGCTTCTCTTCTTTAGAGTTCTCCTTCCCAGGGAAATATTAAAAAATATTTGGTGACTAGAACTTAATTTTAATGTAGATCTTATTACAGACCTACAAAATAATAGTCCTGACATCTTTGGGAAGTTTTGCAACAGCATAAAGAATACATTATGAATGTGATAGAGCCATGGTTTTTCAATGGACTTTCAGAATGTTATTGACTAATCATTCAATCTCTTTTTTATTTTATTGATTGAATATATGTTAAAAGAGGAGAACATTACAAAAACATTCTGAAAAATATTCCCAGTCCTACCCAAGTAACATTTTAAAGATACAGGAAATAATTGATGCTAATATTTAAATACATTTTGATCACATAAAATAATACTGATTAATGTACCTACTATGTTGACAAAGAGCAGGTCAGAAACATAATGCAATATATGTATTATGTATCAATGACAGCAGAAAAAGTCCCAGTGCTCCTCTGAGTCTGCCCTTTTTTGTTTTTGTTTATTCTTTATTTATATTTTGGGTCATCACACAATTAGTGTCTAATTAATTAATTAATTAGAACAGTTAATCAGTGGAACAACTTGCTTCCAGAAGTTGTAAACGCTCCAACACTGGAAGTTTTTAAGAAGAGATTAAATAACTATTTGTCTGAAGTGGTGTAGAATTTCCTGCCTAAGCAGGGGGTTGGACTAGAAGACCTCCAAGGTCCCTTCCAACTCTGTTATTCTATACATTCTATACAATCACCCAAATGTTCAGACTAGATTTGGCATTATGGTCTACTATCGAGTTCTTTCCAAGGACTTCGGATAGGCAGATCTGGATGTCTGATGGTGTTAAGATATTGTCACAGGATGGAAGCTGTTCCGAGTAAAGCCATCTTTTGCAATTGATTGATGAAGTTTGTCAATGTTGATGGTGCTCAAATGGTGCTCCAGTTGTTTTGGGATTGCACTCAAGATGCCCACTACCATTGGTATTACACCTTTGCTTACTTTTGCCACAGTTTTATTTCTTTTTGCAGTTCTTTGTACTTCGTTATCTTCTCTGATTCTTTCTCTTCTATTCTGCTGTCTCCAGGTACTGTCCCATCCACTAGCCAGACTATTTCATCTTTGGTTCTAGGACTATATTCTCTCTGGTGCTGGATGGGATTGCATTGCCCCAAACAGACCCTATGCAAAATCTGGGGGTCCTCCTGGATTCAAAATTCCTGTTCAAAGAAAAGATGGCAGTTGTGGCTAGGAGGGCCTTCATATCATGTGCCACTTGCACCCATTTTTTACAACCTTCTCCAGAAAGGGAAGGTTAGCATCTGGACAGCAGCAATTCAGATAATGGAAGGTCTGCTGATGATAACTGTGTCCTTCAAAACCAGGGAAACAATCCTCTCCTTCAAAGAAACCAATACAATCAATAAACCTATCAACTAGTCACCTTATTGGCTACGTAATAATCCAGAGGAACTAGACTCTAACAAACTGGTGTCTGAACTTACAATTGGAAGGATATTGTCCACTTCATCATGAATGTGTGAGACTAGGCTGAAGCCACCATATCTAAAAGTGATGAAAGCATGTAAACAGGGTCAACAAAAGTCAGGAAAAGGTCCCTCAGGGGAAGGAACCGAGTCATTAAGGAAACAAGGGGGCAAAAATTGGGCCTGAGCACATAGGAATGCCCTCCCCAAATCTCACCAACAGCTAAAAAACAAAGGAGTACATGAAAGGCCCCACCTCACCACAAAGCAAGGATTTGGAGGAATAGAAGGGGTCCTGAAGCCTGCCCACTTTTTAAAGTCGTTTTTAGATCCAGACTTGGTGACTTTTATCCCTGGCAGCCTAGTGAGGGATGTTGGGTAAGTGTGTGTGTGTGTGTGTGTGTGTGTGTGTGTGTGTGTGTGTGTGTGAAAGAGCAAATAGATATATACTGTGTTTCCCCAAAAATAAGACCCTATCTTATATTTTTTTGAACCCTGAAATAAGCGTTTGGCCTTATTGCCATGTGCCCAAAAGCCCGATTGGGCTTATTATCAGGGGATGTCTTATTTTGGGAGAAACAGGGTATTAACCAGTAAAGTTGCTTTTATTTTAAATTCACTGGGCCTCCGTGTATTCTAAAGAACCGTTTGTGCCTCAGTATTCAGTTGAAAATGATTTAAATGTGGCAACTTTGCAGGGCTGGATTGTGTAAGTGAATGCCCATAAACTGAACCTGAGAGGACATGTCTGTAACAAGTCACAGAATCAAATTGAGTCTAAATAACGTCCCAAGAATGCAGCTCATTTGGATCTTTCTAGTGAAAGTCCTAGTACAATTCCAAGTGAATCCAAATGATTTTATCTGCCCAAATAGTGTGAGTGTTCCTAACCTTAGCCCTGTAGAAGATTCTGAGGCCAATCTTTCCCCAATAGGGAATGGATCACTATAAACAGAGCCCCTGAACAGTTATAAAAATGTGGAATAAGGATGGAGAAATAAAAAATTTGGCCACTTTATCCCCATGATGTAGGCCCAAACATGGACACATGTGTATGGTTGTCTTTCTGCAACAGTACTCTGATACTCATCTCTTGGAGCTCTTCAGAAAACCAAGGTTGAAGCTCCCAATACTAGTAGTAATGGGGACTCCAATACTACTACACAAAATCTGGGGTCTCAGTAAGGGGTTATGCTGAACAGCAGGTTGGACTGTACTGTACTGTACTTAACTAAGATCTCCAGCTGGCAAACTACGGTTTGAGTAATCCCTCCAAAACAAAGATAGCAAATTGGGACCAAATTGTATTTTGCAATCATGATTTAATATTGGAGGGAGTGGAGGAAGAATCTGTACATTTAGCTTTTCCCCAGCCCTTAAACTATGATTGAAGGAAATTTCAATGTCTCACATTGCCTTATTATTTAGTTTATTCACTCTAAATGATCAACTTACTGAAGTGAATGAATATAAAGTATTAAAATGAAAACATGTTTTTCTACCGTATCTTAATCGGTGATAATGTAAAATATTAAAAACAACTTCTTTTGAGATGAAAAAATTACAATGCAATTCTATAAATATCAGTTAACAAATAATTTGAGTTCAGTGGCATTCTAGGTGAATTTGTGCAATTTTAACCATTCTTTGGATGAAAAGGAGTATCCATATTAATGTCTTAAATACAAAATAAATGTGATCTCTAAATTAAATATACTTCTACTCGAGATAGTAAAAGGAGTGTCTTTTATACATAGCCTTTACTTTAATGACAAAAAAGTAGTGGCAATACCTGATTATTGTAAGGAAGGTTTCTATCAAGAAAATGGCATAATGGAAAGGGTTAAAGCTGTTTTCCTTTGCAGGATAATACTTCTCTGGATCAAAATCTGCTTTTAAAATATAATCAGTCAGCTACATGGTTAACATATCTGGTTTTAATCCAAAATGAACAAAGTCTGCAATAATCTTTATATTTGGATAATGACTATACAATTTCAGGTAGATTTGTTGTTGTTGATAAATATGCAAGCAATAAGCAATGCAAGATGTATTATTTATAAGAGGTTTCACAGTTCCATGTTGTAAGAATATTTTACAGAATAGATATTGACTCATTTCTGCAATTATATTTACCAGCAGTGCTTCTTTTCATTTGCACATAGATATGTATATTTATTACTATATTTCTCCACCCTTCTTCCTTCTAAATATTACTTGGCAATCTTACTTAGGTATATTATATATTAATGCACATGCACATAAACACACACAAATATACATTTTGCCTATTGCAAAACCATCTCATATAAAATGCACATGGCTTGTTTTTAAATAGTCTACTAAAATTGCACAAAAGCATTTGTCCTAACATACACAATAAAAAATCATATTTACATTGAAATTTTATTTGAGTCTTAACAAAAAGTGGAAATGCCAGCAAACACTAGTGTCCTACAAGCTGCTGAAACAATGAGTTTACTAACCTTGACTGGTGAGAATGCCCCAGTTAGCCTTCCGTTTCACAGGACGCTCTTCTGTGCATTCTAGGTTTCTCTTTGAGAGATTCTGTTTAATGCTGCTCCTCTCAACAACAGCATCTGTGGACATTTTTTTTAAACTCCTGCCAAGGCCTGTGTCATCAACGCTATTCCCTGCGGAACATTCATAATCTGCTAACTAATTTCTTTCTTCCTTGACATTCTGGCTGTACTTATTTTAGAATAGCTTTCCGTAGAACAGTCACTACAGTTAAACCCATTCAGCAACATTTACTAACAGAACAGGCAGCTAGAGTGAGGGAAAGAAAAGATTGCATTGGCATGTTCTATTTATAAAGTAAGAAAGAATCAGCTTAGCTATGACATGGGTCTGTTTACATTATTTAAATGGAAGACTCTCTTGGATTTTTATTCAAAGCTGTGCTAGAAACACTGTCCCATGATGACCCTAATAAAGACCTATCTAATCCCAAATAGCCTTTGGAAAAAATGGGATTACCACCCCCCTCCCCAATCTAAATACATGTTTGTATACAGTACAGAGATACTGAGCTTCCAACAGTCCCTTACACTTGGTTATGCCAGCAAGGCTGGGGACCCCAGGGAATGTTGAACTTGTAATGTAGCTCTATTATTAACATCTCTTGACTTATAATTTTTCTGTTTGTTCTATTTTTTTATAGTTTTAATAGATTCATAATTAATAATAAACATTTTTATATTTATGCGGTTTTAGCTTTGTTGTACACTACCCAGAGTTGCTTTTGATGAGATGAGCATCTAGGATGAATGGATGGATGGATGGCTGAAGGTAGGTATGTGAGAAGAATGGATCCACTATCTTTTCCTTGAACTTGTTGCTGTTGGAAACAACTGGTATGTAGATTTTCTGACTACTGTCTGGTTTTCAATCTATCTCAAATATTACATGTATTTAAAATATATTTTAAAACACATCCTTATCCTGGATGGCCAGAGGGACTTAAAGGATATATGCATATTTGTAATGCCAACATTAGAAGAGACTCTTCCGATTAAGTGAAATGATTTATATACTACAATCCCAAATTTTCTAATTTCCCAACAGAATGTCAGGTACACTGTTATACTGCTCACTGACTTTAGATGAGGGTGAAGTAAAACAGTAATTAGGAGCAGAGGAAGCTTCAGAAACTGGGCTGTTTGACTGACATGCTCTATTTGCCTGAGCCAGCCAATCACCAGAGCTCTTTGCCTGCTCTCCACCTTGTATTACTTAGCAACCACTTCTGTCTTAGCAGAACCACATGTGTGTGTAGCATGTTACCCTTTGTAAGAAAATTGATTCTTTTGCAAATAAGTGTAAAAATCTATTTTTACCATGTATTTAAAATGAATAAATGTTTTTGGAATAGGTAGACAGACTTCAAATGTTAAATTCATGTCTACATTCCAACAGCCAGAGCCAAAGGTCAATACGGTGTTTTGGAAAGAAAAGCAGACATATGTTTAAAATTAAGGAATATGGCATCTCTGCAGTGCATCATAGTTTAGGAATTTTCCATAGCAGAATTCTTTTGTAGTTCTTTCTCGTAAACACTCCCTTCTATTTTTTATTACAGCATATAGGGGCGACACTTATTTTTATTATATTTAGAACAACCAGGACTCAGAAATAATAAGTAATCTAGTTTAAATAACTCTTGAGATCTACTAATAGATTCCAATCTACCTCTTGCCCTCCATTCTTCTCAAATACACACATAATGCTTAGTTTTGAATAATATGTGGCATGCATTTGCACTATATGTAGGACAAATTATTGTTTGTTTAAAGCATTTATACTGCACACTTAGTTACACATTAATAGACAAATTTAAAGATCTAATTTACCATCAGACGAGTCAGCCCCATGCAACCAGGACAGCCTGGGGTAATACAGCTATGGTTGTTTCCATGGATTTTCACTGCACCACCTTTTTTGCCTCCAAACATGGAGGAAGCAAGAAGTATATAATATGGGAAATATCATCTTATTTCTCTTATACAAAAAAGGAAAGAAAAAAACCTAAACGGCAATTTAAACTCAGGCACACATTTAATCTAGGGAGCATTAGGACATTTAATATATGTGGCCAGATCAGAGGTGGCTCCTACTTACCTTTACTACTGGTTTGCAACGGGAGCGTGCGCGCTTCTGCGCACACGCAGATCGCAAATATGATGTCAGGGTTGGTGGGCGGAGCTTCCCGATTTTACTACTGGTTCTCAAGAACCGGACAGAACCGGGAGCAACCACCAGTGGGCCAGATGATACTCTCCTGGGCATAACCTGGCATAATAATTGTCTGATTGAAAGTGTTAGGCTGTCCTAATCATCTTGTCACAGTATAAACTCCAAGACACAAACTGGCACCAAAATGGTACATTTAAAATAGTGTATGCTTTATTACAAAACACAGCAGCAAAAAAAAAAACCAAAAAAAAACCACAGATGGGTGTCTCATTTGCAGAAAGGGTTTGAAGTTCATTAGCACAGGACATAAAGGGACTATAGATAGATTCCTCAAGAATGGAGACAGAGCTTCTGGAACAATAGTGGTGAGATGAATCATAAGAGGCTTTGTACACATCCAAAATTATTTAACATAAATTAACACTCTTTCCCATTGGCTCCTTACTACCTATGGAACAGGGGTGGGTTCTACTTACCTTTACTACCGGTTCACATTGTGCCTCCGCACTCGCTTCACTCATCCGCATACGCTTTTCTGTGCATGCGCAGATCACCTATGATGACGTCCGGGTCAGTGGGCGGAGCCTCCCACTGGTTTTACTACCGGTTCTTGCAAACCAGTCCAAACTGGTGGCAACCCACCACTGGTATGGAAGCCAGAATAGGTTGAATTTATTCAGCCACTCCAACCTGGAGGGGGCTGTGTTTTCTTTCCCACTATCATGTTGCTCTCAGAAAGGCTCAAGAGAAATATCTAGCAAGGTCCTGTTTTACTTGAGGGAGGAGGAAGGAGATGTGTTTTCTCAAGCTATAAAACCTACTATATCTCTTGGGCTTCCTTCCTAGAGGTAGAACATACTAGGATACAATCATTTGTGTGTGTGGGTGTACTGATTTAATAGAAACTTGCTTCTAGAGACTTGTCTATGCAGAGGTGGCCATTACAATCAAATTTAAAATCTTAAGTGAGACAATAAAAAAAAAAAACAGAACTAAGGAGAAAAAACAAAAGCAAAAATTATCCTGTATAAATTCTCGGTATTAAGATAAAACTGACAACAGCTAGCTATAATTTTAATGCTATCATTCCAATGCTGCCAGCAATTGGTCTCACCATGATGAGAAAGGAAAAACCTAATGGTTTGCTTAACGAACCCAGTGTTTGCTTTACAATAGCAGTATTCTCTTAACCACCACGAAAAAGATGATAAAATTGGGTCCCATCATGCTTTATGATTGTCATTACTGTACCACTGAAACTACATTTGATTTGATTTGAATGATTTGAGGTAATCTATTGACCATCTTAAGGGACATGGTGGCTTAGTGGGTAGGACGCTGAGCTTGTCGATTGAAAGGTTGGCAGTTCAGCAGCTCGAATCCCGAGTGCCGCGTAACGGGGTGAGCTCCCGTTACTTGTCCTAGCTTCTGCCAACCTAGCAGTTCGAAAGCACGTAAAAAATGCAAGTAGAAAAATAGGGACCACCTTTGGTGAGAAGGTAACAGTGTTCCGTGCGCCTTTGGCGTTTAGTCATGTCGGCCACATGACCACAGAGACGTCTTCGGACAGCGCTGGGTCTTCGGCTTTGAAACGGATATGAGCACCGCTCCCTAGAGTCAGGAACGACTTGCACATATGTGTGAGGAGAATCTTTATCTTACCCTTATTGACCATCTTGCAGCCTATTCTATTTCACAGGGTAAAAATATGAAAAGAGAATAAAACTGGACGGTAACTGTTAAAACTGGAGGAGGAGTACAATATGCTCTAGGGATCAGCCTCACAGTTGTGTAGGCTGCCTGAGCACCTTGGCTCCATCTGTAGAGCTTTTGGTGTACTTCTTGTCATGGTTAGATCACATCCTGATTACTATGGGATTTTCTGGTGCCACTACCCACTGAAGGTAAGCTAGACCTATTAGTTTGATCCACCTGCAGCTACTGATGGATCCGGATTTCAGAGGGAGCTGGGGTTGTTCCTGTTGGTCTGTTGCATGATCTATCCAAGGCCTTAATGGCTGCATGGAAAGGGGGAGGAGGCAGTGGAGGCTTTTGATCAGATCCTTATGTGACATTTTCCCTCTTGTGGAACAGATCCCTCCTTGTGATTTACAGAGGAACTGAGGAAGTTGAAGCAATACAAGAGACATCTAGAGCATTGCTGGTGATCTACAAGGGATGAACTTGGCCATACATGGGTTATTGCCATGATTAAGGCTTTCACCTAGAGTGTTAGGAATGGTGAAGTGCCATTACTTTTCTGCCCTTATTGCATTGATGGCTAGCTGTCCTACACTCCTGGTTCAGCTGACACAGTCTCTCTTGGATAAAAGAACTCAAAGAATCCTTTGTAGGGCCATGTGTAAGAATCTGTCAGATAAAGTTTCTCAAATTTTCTCACAATTGGATGCCAGCCTTGTTATAGCTCCAAAGCTATAAAAAATGGACAAAGCCTTATCAAATTATCTGAACCTGTTGGACTGTGAGTTCAGCCACTTCTCTTTAGATCAATGCCCCTCCTGACTTGTTAAAGCAAGCTGGGGGGTAGTATGTAAGCTCTAGTGATAGAAAACTCTTGAGTGAAGGGTTTATCCTTTGCCTCTTAAGAAGGTCTTGGTCGACCCCTTTCTCAGGAAGCCATTGCTGGACCCAAAAATACTTGATAATTTGGATGATCACTGGCATGCATGGGACATGTTAGACTGGCACCATTGCCCCAGACCTTCCAAAGGTCCCTCAATACCTTATTACACTAGCAAGCCAGGTGAACCCAGGGAACTAATGAACTAGTGAGGTGGCTCCGTTATTATTAACATTCCTTTGTCCATTATTTCTTTTTAGATATCTTTTATTGTTTTTAATGTTAATCATCATCATCAGTGCCCTGCATAATAGTACACTGGAAGACCTGCAAGAAATACCATTTGCCTGCAAGCAAGAACTGGTGGGACCATAAAATAGAGAAAGTCATAGAAAATGAAAAAAACTAAATTGCTCTGGGACTTTAGAATTCAAACAGACAGGCACTGTCAATAAGAAAGACAAAAAAGTCTGGATAATAGACATGGCAATATGTGGAGAAAGGAAAATAGAAGATAAAGAACTGGAAAAGATAACAAAATACAAAGACTTGCAAATAGAAATGGAACAACTGTGGCAGTAGTAGCCATCTTGGGTGGAATCCCAAAATATCTGGAGCACCATTTGGACACTACGGGCATTGACAAATTCACCACCAGTCAATTACAAAAGACAGCTTTACTCAGAACAGCTTACATCCTGGTATGATATAACATTATCAAACATCCAAGATATGCCTATTCGAGATCCTTGGAAAGGACAGGTAGACAAAAATACCAAATCCAGTCTGAACATCTGACTGACTGTGCAACAAACAACAACAACAATAATAATTGGAGACTTTGCCAGAAGTTTGGGTTCAATGCAGCAAAAAGTTCTGGGAATACCAAATTGACAAAGTTCTTGAAAATGAACAGGTCAAGATCTTGTGGAATTTTGAACCCAAACAGAGACATCTGGCCCACAACATGCTTGACCTCACTATTGTGAAAAAGAAAAAAGTCTGGTTCATTGATATTGCAATACCAAGTGATGCACGAATTGAAGAGAAACAACTAGAAAAAATAACGAAATACCACAATCTGCAAGTTGAAGTTGAGCGATTGTGGAGGAAAAAAATCAATGGTTGTAACCAATAGTAATAGGAACCCTTGGAGCAATACGCAAAGGGCTGCCTAGATACATGGAAATTTTGAACCTATCAAATCTGAATATTCTGACTTTGCAAAGAACCACCTTACTCGGAACTGCCTATAAGACATTACCTTAACAGTTCTTAGGTTCTTGAACTGTTATGTTTTTACCAGTCCTAGACTGTAAATCAAATTGAAGATTAAATCAGTAACAACAACAACTACAACAAACATCCAGATCTGCCTATCCCAGGTCCTTGGAAAGACAAAATAGGTAGATAAAAATGTCAAAACCAGTCTGAACATCTGGCTTAATATTTAATAAATATAATAAATATTACAAGCATAAACTGACTACAAGCAGCAGCATGACAAAGTAGCAACAATGGTGCATTGGAAGATCTGCAAGAAATATCATTTGCCTGTAAGCAAGAACTGGTGGGACCATAAAATAGAAAAAGTCATAGAAAATGAAGAAGTTAAATTGTCTGGGACTTCAGAATCCAGACAGACAGGCACCTGCTACAAAACACCCCAGACTTAACAGTTGTCGATAAGAAAGACAAAAAAGTCTGGATAGTGGATGTGGCAGTACCTGGAGACAGCAGAATAGAAGAGAAAAAACTGGAGAAGGTACAAAATACAAAGACTTACAAATAGAAATAGAATGACTATGGCAAAGGCAAGCAAGGGTAGTACAATAGTAATAGGCGCCTTGGGTGCAGTCCCAAAACAACTGGAGCACCACTTGAACACCATAGGCATTGATAAATTTGCCATCAGTCAACTGCAGAAGGCGACTTTACTTGAAACTCCTTCCATCCTGTGACGATATCTGTAACACCGTCAAACATCCAGATTTGTCTATCCCAGGTCCTTGGTAAGGATTCAATAAGTAGACAAAAATTCCAAACCCAGTCTGAATATCTGGCTGACTGTGCAATGAATAATAATAATAATAATAATAATAATAATAATAATAATAATAACAACAACAACAACAACAACAACAACAACAACAATAACAATAAACAGATCATCATTTGTAACACAACACACCAGATATCAAAGTTGTTGAAAACCAAAGCGTACAATTTATTGATATCACTGTACCAGGAGGTGCCAGAGTCGAAGAAAAAGAACTAGAAAAAAAAACACAAAATAGTGCGACTTGGCCATCAAAACTACGTGATTGTGGATGAAACATGTAACAGTGATACCCATTGTTATCGGAGCACTTGGTACCATGTCCGAAAATTTTACAAAATACATCAATAAATTGTAGCTTCCTGCAATAACACCAGTGGAACTGAAAAAAACTGTGCTACTCAGAACATCGTACATCTTAAGAAGGTACTTGGTTGATACCTAGGATGCTGGCAGCAACCAGTATCAAGTATCAGAGCCCATCAATAATATTTGTGATACATTTTTAATGTTCAGTTGACTGAGTTTCATGTTTAATGAATAAAAGTTTATTATAATAATAATAACAACAACAATAATAATGAGAGCCACTTATTTTGTGAGAGAGACAACTAAATAATTTGAAATATAAATAAAAAATATATAGAGTTTGGACTTGGGGAATGGTGGCATATAAATACAATAAATAAATGATACAATAATAAAATCAAAAAAATAACCCCATATTGAAAGGAAGGAATAGTTATCCAGACATATCAAAATACATTTCTTAGACAGTTGGTTTACATACATCATTTAGCACGCATACTATATAATTTAGTGGCTCAACAGTTCACCATAGTTCTAGAGAAATAATATGCTGAATCCTTAATTTATTTTTTATTTTTTATTTTATTTTGAATTTGTATACCGCCCTTCTCCCTGAGGACTCAGGGCGGTGAACAGCCAAGTAAAAACATCAAGTACAAATATTAAAATACAGTTAAAATATACATATATAAATTTGGCCCCATTAATTAAAAACAATAAACAAAACACTTAAAACACTTAAAAAATTAGGCCAGCCCAGCTTGCTGGAAAAGGAAGGTTTTAAGGGCACGGCGGAAGGCACTGAGGTCTTGGATTCTCCTTATCTCTGGAGGCAATTGATTCCAGAGGGTAGGTGCCCCCACAGAGAAGGCCCTCCCCCTGGGGGTCACCAGCCTGCACTGTTTGGCTGATGGCACCCCGAGGAGGCCCTCTCTGTGGGAGCGCACGGGAGATCGTCGGTGGCAGCAGGCGGTCTCGAAGATAGCTAGGCCCTATGCCATGGAGCGCTTTAAAGGTGATAACCAACACCTTGAAGCGCACCCGGAAGACCACTGGGAGCCAGTGCAGCTCGCGCAGGAGCGGTGTTACATGGGAGCGCCAGGCTGCTCCCGTCACTACCCGCGCTGCTGCATTCTGGACCAGTTGGAGCCTCCGGGTGCTCCTCAAGGGGAGCCCCATGTAGAGAGCGTTGCAGTAGTTAAGGCGAGAGGTGACGAGGGCATGAGTGACTGTGCACAGGGAATCCCGATCAAGAAAGGGCCGCAACTGGCGGATCAGGCGAACCTGACAAAAGGTCCCCCTGGTTACAGCCGTCAGATGTTCCTCCAAGGACAGCTGCCTATCCAGGAGGACTCCCAGATTGCGAGCCCTCTCTGTGGGGGCCAACGACTCGCCCCCAATAGTCAGTGATGGAGTCAACTGACTATATCGGGATGCCGGGAGCCACAGCCACTCAGTCTTGGAAGGGTTGAGCCTGAGCCTGTTCCTCCCCATCCAGATCCGCACAGCCTCCAGGCACTGGGTCATCACTTCAAGGGCATCATTGGGGTGGCCTGGGGTGGAGATGTACAGCTGGGTGTCATCAGCGTACTGGTGGTATCTCACCCCAAAGCCACGGATGATCTCGCCCAGCGGCTTCACATAAATGTTGAACAGGAGGGGCGAGAGGACCGACCCCTGAGGCACTCCACATATAAGAGGCCTTGAGGTCGACCTCTGCCCCCCTGCCAACACGAACTGCGACCGGTCGGAGAGAAAGGAGAACCACCGTAATACGGTGCCCCCCATCCCCAACTCTTCCAACTGGTGCAGCATGATACCATGGTCGATGGTATCAAAAGCCGCTGAGAGGTCTAACAGGACCAGAACAGAGGAACAACCCCTGTCCCGAGCCCTCCAGAGATCATCAACCAACGTGACCAATGCCGTTTCCGTGCTGTGTCCAGGCCTGAAACCCGACTGGAACGGATCTAGATAGGATGTTTCCTCCAAGAATTGTGGAAACTGTCGCGCGACCACACTCTCAACAACCTTAGCCAGGAAGCGAAGGTTGGAGACAGGACGATAGTTGGCCAATATTGCCGGATCCAGGGACGGCTTCTTGAGGAGAGGCCTCACCACCGCTTCTTTCAAGGCGGCGGGGAAGTGACCCTCACTCAACGAAGCGTTGATAACACCCTGGAGCCAGCCTCGTGTAACCTCCCGGGAGGCCAGTACCAACCAGGAGGGACACGGGTCCAGTAAACATGTGGCCGCACTAATACCACATATATTGAGTTGAATAGTCTCTATGGCATTCCTTTCATGGCCATCAAAGCTTATTGTACCTAGAAAGCTTGGGTGAGTCTATTGTTTTTATTAATAGAACTCTAATCCTTCTGGAATGTGAATCATGAAAACATGTTGTACTATTTTCCTTCTCCAAGCAACTGTTGTTGAGTGACATTATCAGTTGCAATTATTAAATGGTACACTATGAAAACATTTATTACCACTAACTGTATGAAAGCGCCCAAGTTCTTCAGATTACACCACTACATATTTCGAGAGCTGAAGGGTCAGATAATTGGGAATGACCATAAAAGGGAAAAATGGTAGAGAGGGAAAACCTGATTCTTTATCAGAATACTTCAATAGTTTTATATTTCTAAGTCCCTGTGACAACAAAAAATCCAGATTTAATCAAGACTTTAAAATTTCAATTTTTTAAAAAAATAAAGAAGAATAAACATTTTTTCTTACATATCAAATTCAACAATTAGTCTTAATTTCCAAGCCTTTTCTGGCATATCTCCTCTGTCATTTATTTTCCTGATAAGGAATTGTTGGGAAAAGCTTGAGCAGAGTTTATTTTTCCTTCCTGCCTATATTCCAAATCAATACATGAACAAAAAACTATAAATTAAAAAAAAAAAGGGAACAGAAAAAAATTGCACTAGAGCAATGTTAGAGGAGAATAAAACTTGGGAATATAGAAGTACATGTGTAATCTTTAAAAATATAGAAAACTGTAAACTTCCATATTCAATATTTATGTCTAGAAAGATTAATAGCATGCAATTTATAGAAATAATTGTAAATTATTCTTACAAATGATTTGACGGATCACACAAGGAATTCCATATATATCATACAAAGAACTCCATAAATCTGTATCTTCTTCTCACTGTATCTAAGTGAGTTTCTTAACTAAGTATCTTAGTTTCTCACTAAGAAACTAAGTATGTTTCAAGAAAACACGGCTTATGTGCGCATTGAGTTTTGTGTAGATTAATTTATATTCACTATTATTTGATACTTGTTAATATACATTGTTTAGAACTTATGATATTATCAATATATTTATGAACTTGTGACCAATTCATTTATGTGATGTATGTATTTCCAAAATATTTTCCACCAATAATCAAATTGGAAGATCTGCTCTTCCCTTTTAGCTTTTATGTTGTTGTTAAACCACTTCTTTTACTAGCTAACATAGTAAACATGTGTATGACTTAAATTTTAAATTACGTAAATTCTGTTTGAACTGCATGGTCTTACATCTGCCAATTTTTCAAAATAATAAGGACCTGAAAGCATCAGAGAATTAACCTACCATTTTGTAACCCCAATTCCTATGCATCAGGAATAGAAGATAGGCTTATCTCCAAGAAACCTACTTCAGTTTTATCCCACTTTTTTAGTAGATCACTCTAGGGCCCACATAATATTTTCCTACCCATCACAAAAATCTTCAGGTGTGAAGTGAATTATCCATAATAAGACAAAATAATGCAACTTTAGGGCCTTCTTAAAGGTCGCCAAAGATTCTTAGATCTCTTACTGCAGCAGTCCCCAACCTTTTTGTCATCAAGGACCAGTTTTCTGGAAGACAAAATTTCCACAGATTGGGGGAGATGGTTTTGGTTTTGCTTGCTTGCCCACGGTTCACTTCCAGCTGTGTGGTCTGATTCCTAACAGGCCAAGGACCAGTACCAGCCCAAGGCCCAGGGGTTGGGGACCCGTCTTACAATATTTTGGTTGAGTACTCAGAGAAGTTCAAACAGCAACTATAAGCAGCTCTCCCACAAAGTCCCTCAAAGCTCTTAGTGAATGGTAGTGATCATGTAGAACAAGGTAATTTGGGGTAATTTGGATGGACGCTTCTAAGGGCTTTCAAGATATTTATATTATGCCTCAAAGCAAACTGGCAACCAATTGAATCATTTTAATAGTGGAATAATCAGTCTCTCTTAGTCACTCTAGAGATCAACCACCTCAATTAACTAGTTTATAATAAACTAGAATTAAAACTCATTGTAAGAATTGTTGCGAGATGTACCTGAGACATATATTAACTGAACTTAATAGGAATATACTTTTTCAAGAATTCACACTATAGAGTGGCATTGTTGTATAAGAGTAGTGTTGGTGGACAAGCTTTGTTTATATGCACATTTTTAGCAGATGAACCCATCACATTTAAGTGGTATCATAAGGCATTCAGCTGTTTTTAAAATGGAAGAGTAGGGGGAAGGAATCACTTGAGCTATCAATTATGCAAATAATACTTACTTAAATTCCTTACATTTAATTGATATAATTACACTTAGTATATAGGACTACCAGATCTGGGCTGCAAAACTCCAGATGGCCAGTAGATAGCAATATATAATAGGGTTTTAATCTGCATATTTGCTACCTAATTCTGGTACTATTATATTGGAGAAAATATCAGGATTAAAAACCAGAGATGAATGGAACCTCAGAGGCCTTCTAATCCTACATAGTGTTCAGTACAGATCCACTATGCATTTCAGACAGTCACCAACCTCTTTTCAAAGTTCTCCAGCGATGAGGAACACAGCACCATGAAACAACTTATTTGACTGGTTAACAATTCTTAACATTAGAAAGCTCTCTAATATCTAACCTGAATTTATTTCCCCTTAGTTCCAACATAATCCTCTCAATCTTTTTGCAGGCTACACAGATCCAATTCCTCAAGTCACTCTTCACGCTACTTTGTGCCAGCCTCCTCAGCAGACATTCTTACAGTCATCTTCCTTTTGTCAACAAAAGATTAGCAGATCCCTTTGTTTCTTCTTTCACCTTCTGACAAATGAAGTTGTCAGTAAGGGAACACAGGAATTGTTGGACCTCTATCTCTTCACAGAGTTAGAGTTCCAGCTGGAATTTGGGAACCTTTCATTGTTGTGATCATATGCCTTCTTTGAAAGTTGGGTCATCTATTAAAGAAAGGCCATATCTTCTGCTTACCCAAGCAATCTATGTTTCTCTAGGAGTATCTAGATGGAGTCTGATATGAGTTTTATTCTGTTCATCAATTTGATCCAGTTCAAATCTTTTGGGAAAACTGAATCAACTTGACTCAATTTCAGGTTGATAATTCAATATGACATTCCATTTTGCTTCAGAAATAACATTTAATTTGGACATTAAATTAAAGCATTTTGAAACTGAATGAGAATTTTACATAGCCTTATAAATAATATTTCCTGGCTTGTAAAAATATTTTTGCATGCTATGGAGAAATTTATATTTTTAAAGGTGAAGTGTTGATTATAAAACAGGCATATATATAGATATACTCTTGCAACATTGAGGACCAATTGTGCATCTATTGTGTACAAAACAATATTCCGAGAATTAAAATAGGATTCATTCTCCTGATAATATATTATTAATGGGAGACACAAAGTTTCAGAGCAACCATGAGTAGAATCTGGGATGTGTGATAGAAAGTTTCTCTCCAAATTGATATTTCTCTTAGGAATCTTTTCATAAAGGCTAAACATTCATAAATTCATTATATTCTACCAAAAGAATATGTTCTCAACATTTCAGCATTTGCCCATCTCATTTAATATGGTTAATTATTGCTACATTTTGTATTATTTCTTGCACTATGTTGTTACATAGCTACATATATGTTTTAGGATTATTCTTAAAGAGACAGACTTTTTAAAATGTTACTGTATTTAGAAATAGTCATTTTGAATTTCTTGGTTTTTGGGCACTGTCATGAATTGAAATGAGAAATATGTTTTACAGTTCCCAGATAACACTTGTTCATAAGATCCTGCATTAAGTTTCATTAGCACCTTGAAGACAAACATATGGAATAGAGGGTCATTATCACACAAATATTAAATAATATCCTATATTTTATACTCCTATTACATATAAATTATCCTATTTGTAAATTTATGCTTTTGATTGCCTGTTTTTTTTATAAATTATAATCTTGCTACTTTAATCATTATGCTATATACTTGCCAAATCTTTTTGAATATTATATTCAAATAATAATATTAAATAATATATATTTAAAATATTTATGATTTCTGTTGTGTTTTTAAATCATAAGATAATTTTAACACAACAGACAAAAATAAATATATATTTCCATTGGTTTATACAGTAAGTTTGACTTCTCAATTCAAAGACTCATGCAGGTAGTTTATTTGGCAATAATAAGAAAACATTGGCATTTTTTTTCAAGATGTATAGTCTACAATGCAGCCTATAGCCTTGAGATTTCCTAGTAGTCTCCCATCCAAGTACCCACATACAGTTATGGGAGAAGATACTGTCAAAAAGTCACTTATAAATCTAATATAAAACTATATGGCTATTTATTACAATGAAATAATTGGCTATTCTAAATTCAGCACTTACTAATAATTCTGAAAGATTAAACAGGTTTTTTTAAAACAAAAAAAGAACAAAAAATATTTTTTTTACAATTTTCTTCTTTAATTCTGAAAGATTACAGTATTGCTTGCTATATATAGAAGTCAGACTTGAGCTGGATATTAACCGAAAAGAGGATTAATTACATTTTGGAAATTTTATAAATGCCAATTATTAGTATATGTTACAGAAAATTAATATATTTTTACAATACACAAAGAATAGAAATATTAGATTCCATCAGTTTTATTTAACTTCTTTCCTATTAAATGGTCTGCTGTACATGAGAAGCAGGACCCTGCATAAAAACGACTGATACTTATGAGTGTAAAAACAAATGTATGAATGCAGATAACAAAAATCGACATGGAAAGTATGGAGAACAAATGCTTAACAATGTATTTTTATAAACCTGGCAGATCAATAACAACAAATAATAGAAAGAAGCGTACCTTGTCCTTGAGGAATTCCATAAAACTCAGCAGCTATTCTTGCTGCCTCTTTACGATTCCCCTTTACAATATAGAAATGACTGAGTATTGCAAGGCTGATTTTTACAAAAAGTTTAAAGCAGAAAAGTGAAAGTATTGTAAAGTAGACATTGGATAGTTGTTGGGCAAAAGGCCGATTTTCCTCTACAACAGTCATTGCTGCACAAGAATCTTTGTCAGTGTTTAGAAACAGCTCTGAAATATGTTGCTAAGATCATATGGCTCCAGCCAGACACTCCTAGGGAACAGCTGGTCCTGAGGAAAGAAAATATCAGCTGGTCATGATGTGTGCAGCTCAAAATATGAAGATTATTTTTACTGTAAATAGCATTGAGTTCATTAGCAGTCCCACTAGCTTGATGGTATTTAACTGAAGAATACATACAAACAGCTTCAAGAAATCAATTATAAGGGGCTAGTTTAAAAGGATCAATGTGCAAGTACATCAGATTTTGTGCTGTTGAAGAAAGGATCTCAAATGGTATTATTTACATTATATAACGTCAGAAGGAAGAGCAGCCAAAATGTACCATTCTCTGTCACAGTTCAGATAGCATTCAATTCTCTTTCTCAAGATATTCTAGCTCCCATTGTTCTTTTTAAGTATCCTGTATCCATGAGAACTTCTGCTTCATCGATCAGCTATACCCATTTGAATAGCATAAAGCATATTAAAATGCCCATTATGAGCTGTCACTGTTTTTTAAAATCTTTGGCCAAGATGAGAATGTTCTCAATTAGAGTTACTCATACAGATACAAGTATACCTACTCTGATATAGGACTGTCTATTCTTATATTGCTGTAGGTAGTCATGGTTTTTCTCCATGGTCTTAATTTTACTCACCAGAATTTTGGACAGGATTCCTTAATACCCTCAAAGGATGGTATGGCTGTTGATGCTGAATAGATCTTTTTGGCTATATTCTACTGCTTATTTTATTATAATTTTTAAATGTATATGGGGATTCTTCAAAATGAAATTTGCTTGCAACTTAAGCTGCTGAAAACTCCAATAACAAAAGTTAAAGAACACAGTAAAAGGTTAGGGAAAAATTAAATAAAAGAAGACCAAACTAATGACAAAAGATATAGCTCTCAGCCTCAGAACTAACAATAAAGCTATTGTGGTGGATATCTTCTGCCTTTGGGACTATCAACAGTAAATGAATCAGCAGTCAAGAAATATGCAGCAGACTAGCCCTTAGTATAGTAGCAATGAAGGCCTTGGAAAAGATCAATATGTATCTATACCTACAATGATCGGGATCATGCAGGCAATGTTTTCCTTGTAATGCTATATGGAGGCAAAAGTTAAGACTTTGGAAAACAAGACAAAAACAGTCTTGACACTTCTGTGGACTAATGAGGATTCATACGGAGAAGCAGTTTGGTCTGGCACTAGCCAGAAAGCAGGAAACCATGAGTTCATGTCCAATTTAGCCATGAAAGCCGGCTGGGTAACTGCACCAGCCACTCTTCTGCAGCCCAACCCACCTCACAGATGGTTGTGGGGAAACTAGGAGAAGGAAAAAGTATTAAATATGTTTGCTGCCTTGAATTACTTGTATAAATACATACATACAGTTGGAAGAAAAAGTATGTGAACCCCTTGGGATTACATGGAGTTTTGCATGAACTGGTCATAAAATGTGCTCTGAGCTTCATCTAAGTCACAACAATCGAAAAACACAGTCTGCTTAAAATAATACTACACAAACATTAGATGTTGCCATGGTTTAATTGAACATAACATGTAAAGATTCACAGTGCAGGGAGGAAAAAGTATGTGAACCTTTGGACTTAATAACTGGTTGACCCTCCTTTGGCAGCAATAACCTCAACCAAACGTTTCCTGTAGTTGCAGATCAGACCTGCACAACGATCTGGAGTAATTTTGGACCACTCCTCTTCACAAAACTGTTTCAGTGTAGCAATATTCTTGGGATGTCTGGTGTGAATCGCTCTCTTAAGGTCATGCCACAGCATTTCAATCGGGTTGAGGTCAGGACTCTGACTGGGCCACTCCAGAAGGCGTATTCTATGCTGTTGAAGCCATTTTTTTTGTTGAATTACTTGTATGCTTTGGGTCATTGTCCTGTTGCATCACCCATCCTCTGCGGAGCTTCAGTTGGTGGACAGATGGTCATACGTTTTCCTGCAAAATGTCTTGATAAATTCTGGAATTCATTTTCCCATCAATGACAACAATCCGTCCAGGCCCTGAGGCAGAAAGCAGCCCCAAACCATGATGCTCCCTCCACCATGTTTTACAGTGGGGATGAGGTTTTGATGTTGGTGTGCTGTGCCTTTTTTTCTCCACACATACTGTTGTGTGTTCTTCCCAAACAACTCAATTTTGGTTTCATCTGTCCACAGTATATTTTGCCAGTAGTGCTGTGGAACATCCAGGTGCTCTTTTGCAACTTCAAAGGTGCTGCAATATTTTTTTTGAACAGCAATGGCTTCCTCCGTGGTGTCCTCCCATGTACTCCATTCTTGTTTAATGTTTTCCTTATTGTAGATGTGTCAACAAAAATGTTAGCATGTGCCAGAGATTTCTGTAGGTCTTTAGCTGACACTCTAGGATTCTTCTTTACCTCATGAAGCATTCTGCGCTATGCTCTTGCAGTCATTTTTACAGGATGACCATGCCTAGGGAGAGTAGCAACAGTGCTAAACTTTCTCCATTTGTAGACAGTCTGTTTTACCGTAGACACATGAACATCAAGGCTTTTGGAGATACTTTTGTAACCCTTTCCAGCTTCATGCAAGTCAACAATTCTTGATCGTAGGTCTTCTGAGAGCTCTTTTCTGTGAGGCATGGTTCACATCAGACAGTGCTTCTTGAAACTAGTAAACCCAAAACAGGTGTGTGTTTTTAAAGGGCAGGACAGCTGTCAGCAACACATCCAATATCATCACACTGATTGGAGTCAAGATTGGCTCACTCCTGGCTCCAATTAGCTCTTGGAGAAGTCATTAGGCTAGGGGCTCACATACTTTTTCCTCCCTGCACTGTGAATGTTTACATGTTATGTTCAATTAAACCATGGCAACATCTAATGTTTGTGTAGTATTATTTTAAGCAGACTGTGTTTTTCGATTGTTGTGACTTAGATGAAGTTCAGAGCACGTTTTATGACCAATTCATGCAAAACTCCACGTAATCCCAAGGGGTTCACATACTTTTTCTTGCAACTATACATACATACATACATACATACATACATACATACATACATACATACTACACATCTCTGAAGTAGTAGAAACAGCACTGTGGCAGAGATACATGGCCACATGATGAATTCTGGCCGTGGAAAATTCTCTGGAAAAAGGAGAGATGAGATTGCCCACATGTATTCTAGACAGCTGCTTCTAATGTAGCCTATATGGATACAATTTGCTGAGTCTCATTTCTTTTTTTTTCTTTTTTTTAATAAAAGGTTTTTATTTTCTGATCAAACAAGTATACAATATAAACAATCATTCAAAGTATCATCAAGAAAAAGAAAAAAAAATCAATCCTTGGTAAGCTCAATCTTCAACCCCTCCTCACCACCCCCCACCCCCGACTTCCCAGAACAAAAACAGGGCATAGATTTCACCAAACATTCGCTAAAATAAACTAGCTAACTGCAAGATTTAATAACTCCCAAGACCCCTTAACTCCCCTTTTACAATTTCATCAACCTCCCTTTTTATAGACTCAAAGTAGCATGTAATCCAATAACTCTAAGAGTTTTAAAACCATTAACAAATATTAAACATTCAAACCTAAAAACATTTTTCCCCCTCCTACTTTTCTCAAAGTTCAGATATTTTGAAATCTCATAACAAAAAATAAACCTTAGATATTCACTAATTAAATTTCTACATTTTTTAAATTTCTAAATTTCCCCCCTTCATTATTCCTCCCTCCAACTTTTAAAATTTTTGGAAGATAATCATCAACATAATTAACCATTAGCACATAAACTAGAAAACCAAAAAGGATTAATCAACCATTAATGCATCATATTTAAAAATCAATATTTAACTTTATACTTTTTCCCCCTCAGTAGTTATAACACCTAAAACATAATCATTTTTAACCATAAGTAGAACAACTGCAAAGCCAAAAGAAAAGGTTAATCTTCCATTCTTGCTTTCTTGTTTTGAAATCTCATAACAAAAAATAAACCTTAGGTATTCACTAATTAAATTTCTACATTTTTTAAATTTCTAAATTTCCCCCCTTCGTTATTCCTCCCTCCAGCTTTTAAAATTTTGAAAGATAATCATCAACATAATTAACCATTAATACATAAGCTAGAAAACCAAAAAGGATTAATCAACCATTAATACATCATATTTAAAAATCAATATTTAACTTTATACTTTTTCCCCCTCAGTAGTTATAACACCTAAAACATAATCATTTTTAACCATGAGTAGAACAACTACAAAGCCAAAAAAAAGGTTAATCTTCCATTCTTGCTTTCTTTTTATATTTTTTCCAGTCTTTCTGCATCCCTCCTACTTCTATTTTGAGGAGGTTTTTCATTTTAATTTGAGGTTGATGTAACTGCAAAGATTGTCCCCTTTTTGAGAAAATTTCCTCTGATTTAGAGCCCCCAAATCGCCTTTTCATGCTTATATAAATCAGTTCATTCCTTCGTCTGTAAAACCAAAGTTTGTCAAGAGTTTGTGAAAAAAAGTTCAGTTGTTTCTTTTCTATTAAATGTATAAATGCCACTGGCAAATCTCCTTCATCTTCTGAAACTTCGAAAGTCTGGTCATTTACTACTTTTTTCCAAACCAAGTCATAATTTTGAAAGATTCTATCAATTTTTCCGAAAAGAGCAGAGAATAAGCTCGAAAATTCTTGAGAAGATTCTTCCACCCTCTCTGCTGCAATCAGAATATCTCCTGAATTGTCATCATGCTCCGTACTTGTTTTAGTCTCCTCAGTCATTTCTGTTGTTATCCCTTTAAGAATTGCTATTTGATTACTTATAGCTGCAGTATGATTATTCATGGCTTCTTTTATAAATTCTGTAAATTCTGCATCAAAATCCTTATAACTCTGTAAATCAGACAACTGTTTCGTTTCTGACACCTCCAAATAGCTTCCAGCACTTTCAAAATCTCCTTTCTTAGAAGCCATTTTATTTTAAAAAGATTTTCTTTCTTCCCACAACCATAAAATCATAAAGTCAGAGCCATCCTTTTGAGCAGCTTTCAGCAATTTCTTTATAAATCACCAAACGAAATAATCTTTTCCCAAACAGCTCTTCAAAATCTATTCCAGCAACTTAAAGCCAGTCTCTGAGCACGAGTCTATTAGCGAAGACTTTCCTTTCTAACTTTCAGTTTTAAAATCGCAACAAAGAAACGCCATCTTAACTTCCAGCTCAGAAAATCCAATTAGAAACATTGTATCCCTGGAGTTAAGTATTATACTTGCAAAAAGCTTGTCCTCCTGCTTCTATTCCGCCTGCTTTTTTGAAATCATTTAATCTTCTGTTTGACAGCAGAAATTGGACGCAGCGCCTAGCTCTGTAAAAAAAAACAGAGTCCCCCCGGATCCGGAGCTTCAGTGGGCTGAACGGGGAGCTCTCGCCCTCCTAACCCCTGGAATTAATCCAGGGGTTTTCGGGGAGCTCTACCCTCACCCACCTGCTCTCCTCCCCTTCTTTTCCCGAAGGGGAGATTTTCAAGCCGTTTGACAGCTGATTAACGCTGTCAGAACGGCTCAACGGAATCACGGGGCGGTGGTCTAAAAAGACCGTCAATGGCGCTGCGGAGCCAACCCGGAAGTCCTAGTCTCATTTCTTAATTGCTTTTAAAAGTTGCTTCTTAACTGCTTTTTAGACACTTGGAATCTTTGAAATGGCAAGTTTTAGAACAACAGAGGAGTTTTCTTCAATCCTTAGTTAAAGTAATTTTAAATAAAAGGTTAATAAAGATTTTTAAAAGAATTCTTTTTGTTAGAATGAACAACAAAAGGGTATTTAGAATGCTGATTTTGGAAGGTTATAAATGGACTAAGAGTCCAGATGAATTTGAAATAATTATAAAATAAATTAATTAGTAATTAATTATAAGAATCTTCTAATGAAAAAATGTTTTGAATTCTTTAAAAAAAAACATAAGATGGGACTTTGAAGTTGGATACTAGAAGGAACCAGATGAAACTAAAGAGTATAATTGAGAATAATACTTAAATTTTACTTACTAATATAGAATGGAGTAGATCAGATGTATTAGGGGATATTTGTGAAAATGGACCCATTTGTTAATGTTAAAAGTGTCTGCCACTATACATAATGAAAAGATGTTATGGAAAAGGAACATGTTTTATTGGACAAGACTGAAACTGATCTGAAAGCAGATGTAAAAGTGACAGGTACAAGGATGATACAGAAAGACGGAATGGGACAACTTGCCCCAGCCAATTTGCTGTGGCTAACTTGCCATGGCCAACTCTCCGCAGCCAACTCACCATGGGTATTTCGCCATGGGGCAACTTGCTGAGGGACAATTTAACAATTCTATTTAATTATTTAAAATAAAACATTTTAATTTTTTCCATTCACATTTCATTCTGTCCTTCCTTTTGCATCCTTTTTTTAAATGATTCTATTCCACCATTTCTTTGATATTAGTGTAACTCTTGTCCCGCAGCGACTTGGCCATGGCAAGTAAATTGTCATAGACTCAGAAAGATGCTACAATGGATATACAAACGAAATTTGCTGGTAACTTAATAATTGAAATAGATTTATAAATAACAAACCAAAAGAGTGACCTGGCTAATTCTCCTATATTGGATTTACGAAAGTCTTGCTAAAGCATTGAAGCATTTTGTGGGAAAACAAAGAAAAAAATGAAAATAAATAAATTCTAGAACAATATTTGAGAGATTAAAGTTCAAGATAGTTAAAAGGAAGGAAGTACTGTTGGTTTATATGATCAAGATTAAAATAGGTATGTTAACTCTGATAATCCTTATATACAATATAAAGAGAAATTATAGAGTATTTGCATAATATACAGCTTTCTTGAGGCAGGAAACTTGTTTTAATGGAAATCCACTTCAGTAGTTGAGGGGTAAATAATAGTTCCAATGTCTTTATGATTTCATTCCCTTTTATCCCAAGTTGTTCTTTATTTGACATCTGTTTGCATAATTCTGTCTTGGAGCAATAGTTGCCAAGCATTCCAGCAATATCAGATTAAAATCATAGGTGACTTATCTGTCAGATAAGCCAGATTCATTTAATAACCATGTTATTAAACAACTATAGTGATTCACTTAACAATTGTAACAAGAAAGGTCATCAAATGGGACAAAACTCAAATTAACAAATGTCTTGCTTAGCAAAAGAAATGTTGGGCTCAATTGTAGTCACATGTTGAGGACTACCTGTATGTGGTGAAGGAAACAGGCTTTTAATCAGATGAAGGTCACAGAAGAAATAAATTTAGACTCTTAACTACCCTTTTAAAAAAAAGCATGACGCTAATTCTATTTTGGACTTTTCTGCAAATTTCAAGGTGGGAAAGAAGCAGCTGAAAGATGGGAGAATACGTTAAGGACAAAAGCAAAATTGTCTCACGCTAAGACTGTAGTGGAAAGCAAGATAATTAATATTCACCAGAATAAAGAGGAAATTGCTCCAAGAAGAAAACTAACTGAAATACCACAAGGAGAATTAGCCAACCATTTCTTTTGAAACTCTATGGATATGTTTTCTCTAAAGATATTCTAATGTTCATCCCTCTTCCAATAAACTTTGGAAAAATCTTTTTGAAAGATTGGATCTAACTATTCCTTACAGATACAGAAAAGGCACTATTGTGTTCTTGGACACTCCACTGCTAGCGAAGGAGGAATACTTTTTTTCTTGCAGAATTACCTCACAAACATAATTTGTTGCAGAATCACACACCCAGATATGTTGTGACTATAGCCCTAAGAATGTACAAGTCAGCTGTCATCAATATCTTATGTCTATTGTTCCACTCAGTTTCCATCTGTCGCTGGCTGGGTAGCAAAGAAATTGTTCACTGGTGTATCATGCCACAGGGAATTTTGTGAGAGCTCTTTTTCCCCCCTAGCATTAGGTTCCTCCCTGCATGTAAAAAAATGTTGGACTATTTTCTTTTTTAGTGGACTTCAGTTGTACTTCCTCCTCTGTACTCTCGTCTACTAGCTATTATCAGTGTGCATGTGTATGTTTGTTCTGTATTCTGGCTCCATTTGTCTTCTAAGTAAAAGACAAGACCTTTGAGATGTTATTGAAACAGATTTTCCAGTAGCTTGGTCAATACCAAGAGCCTTGGTAGTACAGTGGTCTAAAGCACCCTGTTATTAAGACCAGCTGCCTGCAATTACTGCAGGTTCGAATCTCACCAGGCTCAAGGTTGACTCAGCCTTCCATCCTTTCTAAGGTAGGTAAATTGAGGACCCAGTTTGTGGGGGCAATAAGCTGACTTTGTATAAATATACAAAAGTATGAAGGCTATTGCTTAACGCATTGTAAGCTGCCCTGAGTCTCCGGAGAAGGGCGGCATATAAATCAAATTAAAAAAAAAAAAAATATGTAATCAGTCAAATTTTCAAAATCTATAGCTAAGAGCTACTGCTTTAATATATAAATAAGAAGCCAAAGTACTGTATCTTTGTTGGAAAAACTTTAGGTATGTTAAAGACAATCTGAGCTGTAATTTCCAGATCAACAGGAGACTACAATTAATAGTTTTCTGCACTTCTTTGCTACCATCTGGTGTTTATTTGGAGTTGTTTCGCTAAAATGTTTACTCTATATTAATTCATCAATGTCTCACATTTCATCACTGCAATGTCTTCCAGATTTTCTGGGTAACTCCTAAACTAGTTTAGTGGGATTGGCAGCATATGAAAGGTTGAGAAAAATTAGAGTAAAATACAAAATCTATTTTATATGAGCCACAGTGGCACAATGGTTAGACTGCAGTACTGCAAGCTACTTTTGTTGACTGGCGGCTGCCTGCATTTGGCAGTTCAAATCTCACCAGGCTCAAGGTTGACTCAGTCTTCCATCCTTCCCAGGTGGGTAAAATGAGGACTCAAATTGTTGGGGGTAATATGTTGACTCTGTAAAACTGCTTAGAGAGGGCTGTAAAGCACTGTAAACAGTACATAAGTCTCAGTGCTATTGCTATTATAACTGTGCTTTATATTTGTGAGACAACCCCCCCCCCCAATCTTTCAGCTCATGGAGACTTTTTCTCCCCCGAAAGTATTTAGGATTACATCTATAGTCTAACACTTACTTTGGCAAGCAGAAAGGTAGCACCACCGGTTCCTGGAAAACTATTTGCCTCCATACTTGATTTCCATAGTTACTTTTGACACCATGAGCACTACAGTATTAATGCATTACAGTACTGTATTGAAAAATATATTTTTAAAAGGAATATAAAGTTTCATTATTTAATAAGCTTGCAATCGAACTCTCCACACCGAAGTTGGAGTCAGATTTCTTTTCTCTTTAAAACGCCTTTTATTGTGCTGAGAAAGATAAGTAGCAGCGTCCCGTCGAAATCTTGCCATTCCCATGCCTGCTTGTTAACTGGGTTACTGCAGCAGAGAACATGGCCGGGAGCGGGGGAAGCTCCGCCTCGCTATTTTAGGTTGAGGCATGCAATTCTTATTGTCCTCCCCGTATTTCCAATGAGCTGCGCCCAGCGTCTTCCCAGTAGCATCCCAGAAATAAATAAGAACAAGGCTTTTGCGTCGCAAAGGGGGGTGGACTTTCCACCACGACCCTGCACGGGGCAGCACCCTTTTCCGAGGGAGAGAGAGGCAATTCACAGGGCGGTGTAGAGAAAGTAGCGCTAACCCCGCCTTCTCCAATCAACGCCTTCCAAATGAGTTAGGGTAAAAATAGTCTCCCAAGAGACTTAATGCGTTGGAGTAGTTCGTTTTCTTAGCAGTCATTCCGAAATGACATTGCTTTCCCCCACCACCACCACCGGTACAGGCTCGGGGAATGCTGTTAAGAACTCCATGCATTCGGATAGCAGCGTAGGACGCCATCTCAAAAATAAACTTGGGGCTCTATCAAGGGCAAATTTCCCGATCTAGGAATAGCTTGCTTCCTCAATTCGGCGTTCGCGCAGGTCGCGTCCGGGGTCACTTATCTCACCTTGAAAAGCAGCATATCGCCTCAGGCGGACTTCCGGTCGCTCTAACTTTCCTATCTCTATGGAGGAACTAGAGCGAAAGATGGATGCTGAGGCTCATGGGACTTGTAGGCAGTGGACTCGAGAGGAGATCTTCCGCCTATGGGCGGGCTGAGGCGGACGGGTGCTCTTTGGGCCCTCCTCTCGCGGGGTGGTTGGGCGGGTTCGTTACCAGGCAAGGTGCTGCGTTGGGCCTCCCTTTCTCTTCAATCGCGGACAGCGGCGGTCCCAGCGGCAGCCTTTTCTTTTCGGATTCCTCGTGCCTAACTCGAGCGTGCCTGCCTGCCTGCCTGCCTGCCTGCCTCTCCGTTACTCCGGAGCTGAGGCCTGGCCGAGGGCAAGAAGAAGAAGCAGCGGGCAGTTGCTCGCTCGTACGCGTGTGTGTCGTGAGGGCTGGAGGGACGGCGGGGAGATGAACACCGTCCTAACTCGAGCCAACTCGCTCTTCGCCTTCTCGCTGAGCGTGATGGCGGCGCTGACCTTCGGCTGCTTCATCACCACCGCTTTCAAAGAGCGCTCCGTGCCCGTCAGCATCGCCGTTTCCCGTGTCATGCTGTGAGTGTGTGAATGAGGGAGGGCAGCGGCACAGGCACAGGCGGCCCTTCTCTATCCCCGGAGATGGAGACCAGCAGCCCTCGTTCCGGCGTGAAGAGGGGGAGATGGAGGGAAAACACAATCGGATGCGCATTTCTGCTTTTCCGAATTCTTTAAGGGCGTTTGTTAAGTCTTCATGGAGCCGTGATGTTCGGCTGCTCCAGCTGTCACAGTGACCTGAGGTTTCCGAGTGCTGAGTTGTATTGTGAAGTAACGCCGCGCGCCCCCCCCCCGCTTTGTTTAACCCCTTTGCCCTGGTGCTTGCTTTTAATATAAAGCCTTTATATAGTCTCACAGGAATTGATGGAGAATAATACTGAGATCAGCATCTCCTCCTGTTTGATTGTTGACTGTTACATATTATTCCACTCCTTTAATATATAGCTGCTTGGTTCACATTTAAAGGAATTCTTTATTGCAAACTTCTCTAGCTCTCAATTTTCTGTCAGTTAGGACTTAATCTATTTTTTCTCTAGATTGTCAGTTTCAGAAGTGTGGCCTTTCTTTCCTTCCTGTTCTGTCATTTCCTTTTTCTTTAAGCCAATGAATGAACAACACGAACCCTCCAGTGCTGTAATCTGCCTTCTGGCAAGCTCCCTTGAGAGTGGATGCACAGAAAGGCAATTCAGTTTAAAACATCAGTTTGCTGTTTATATTGACAGGTTATTGGCAAAGCATATCCCAGTTTCTAAGAAGTTAGAAAAGTGTAAGATGAGTGTTATTTCATAATATCTTGCTGCACTAGCAAAATAAATCCTATTTAGATACACTTTTCTGAAAATTTCAATAGACACCCTTATGAACTATGGATTTCAGATCTCATATACATAACATGGTTAAAGTGTATCATGTTAACTGTACTACATCAATGAAGTGATAGAAATACAGAGAAAATACATTTATGATATTTTCTTATAGTGAGTCATCCGGGTGAAAAATGTAAAAATATGTCCAGATTCTCATTGTATAGTAATTGTATTAGTAAAAACTATAAGTGCTAAGAAAACTAAATTATATACTTGGCTATCACAGATACTGAATTCACATTTACTTGGCATGTTTTGAATAATTTTTTTAAACAGCTCCTTAATTTAATGTTGATTTCCAGTTAACTAGCAATTGTGTTGATTATACGGGATATTTATGATTGCTTACTTGTTGATTATAAGAAATATTTAAGATATTTTACAAAAGCAAAAATTATTTTTGTAATCTACAAATAAATGTCACATTATTTAGGGTTATTTAACAATAAATTACATCTAAAAAAGACAATGTTAGAAAGGAATACATGAATAATATTGAATAATACTTTTATTTTATTTACATAGAAAAAATGTAGAAGATTTCACTGGACCAGGTGAAAGAAGTGACCTTGGAATCATTACTTTTGACATTAGTGCAGATATCCTTTATGACAAATGTTAGCATTAAGAGAGTAGAATGTCTTATTGGCTTCAACAGAACAGGTAAACTGACATCAACTCTACCTCCTTCGCTTGTAGCAAGCAGTGTGAGGGACACTGCCTCCAAAATCGACAGATGTGAATATTAATGTGTGAACAAAACTCTACAATGTTTTTAATTTCAAATGTGATGGTCCATTAGATGCTTATGGAAAAGGAGTTTCAAATTGGTTGTACTTTAAATCTTATATTGGGTGTTCTGCCATATATAGGAACTGAAAATTTGGGTTTTGCTTCCTCATTTCTAAGAAAAGGTAGAAGCAATAGTTAAGCATAATTCTTTGAAGTTATAACCATAGAACTGAATACAGCAAAGATGCAGTAGTAGTAGATTTATTTCTATACAAGTTTAGTGAACAATATAACACCAATCTTCATTTTTTTGGCTATTGTTTTGACGCTTTTTCCTGATGATCATGCTTACAGTGTATATATTTCCTGCATTTGACTGTTTGCTAACAAAGCTCAATGAACAAAGTAACAAAGTTTTGCACATCGCAACTTGAAAGTTCAGCAACATAATAGCATTGCTGTTAATTATGTCTGGAAAAATAGGAGGAAAAATAGTCAGTTGCATTCATTGTAAATAGCAAATAGTGAATGCAAAAAAATAAATAAATAGCAAGTAGCACAGAATTCAAAAAGCAGAAAAATTGAAAAATAATAAATTTAATAACCAAGTAGATAAAAGTATTTTTTCTTAAGTACATAATGATTCTCATGCTTCCCCCTTTTCCGCTCAACTAGGTCTAATCAATGGCAGCAACAGATCTACTTGCTGTTTTATTGGATAATACCAGTGTCTATGGCATTGAGATTTTTTAAAAAAGCTAAGTACAGGATAGTGCTCAAAACACTGTGCAATTAAATGGTCTTTTTCAGTTCCCAAATCAAAGTAAAATTGTGAACTGTATGTTCTGAACTCATAACATTCAAAATTCTCATTCTTCATTCAGAATATTTTGTATACTTCTAGTGAGCACTTTCTCTGTTTTCATTTCACTCTACCAGCTTGTAACCAACAGGGCTTCAAGGCTTGTTGGAATGCTTTGAGTTTGAATGATGTTCAGGCCAATCTGTGTGTATAGTTTTTTCTTTCTTTAAATAGCAATTTGGCTTGTTGAGATTTGTACTGAATGTGAATGTTTTGAAAAGAGTCATATTCTGAAACAGCATATGTTCCTTATCTTTTTCACATCTGCAAAGTATATTTGATTGGAACGTGAAACAGTTATTTTTATATTTATCAGCAGAATATTCAACAAAGAACAATGTAAGTGTGCATTCAACAGTGAATAAATGGGAAATCATACTACATTTCATGCTATTAGAATTACTGATCTGCATAATAGTAATACATGGGCAGATATTTTACTTCTTACATTCTCCTCAATCACCAAAGTAAATCTTAGAACATATTCTGGCAATAATTAAAAAGCAGCGGTTGATTATATTTTGAGATTGTTCTTTGACAGGCTATTACATATGATGCATTGTAATTTGCACCATTTCATTTTCCAGAATTAACTATTTATTTAAGATAATTTATATGGCAGCCCACTCACTGTCAGTGACTCTGGGTGGCTTACAAAGATAAGCTATAAAATGTGTATAAAAGTTTATCCATATTCTGAAAGTTAATTTACCTGACAGCTCTAGCTTGAATACTGTTTTAAAAGTTCTCTTAATAGAAAGGAAGCAATTTGGGTTTTGTGTATTGCCATTACAATACCATCTAACTTCTGTTTACAAAATTTAACTCATGGCTATCTTAATCAGAACAACATAACTTAATCAGCAACATTTTATATGTTAGAGATTAGCCATTTAATCTTTCAAGTCAGGGGTCCCCAAGGGATCACTGCAGCCTGGTACCAGCCACAATCTATTTGGAATCGGTCCTAACCTGCATTTGTGAAAGTAGCACGCATGCACGAAACCATCCCCTCTACACATACACACTCCCCGCACCGCTATCACCACTGGTCTGCTGAGCCAGAAAGTTTGGAGACCTTTGCTTCAAGTGGTCTTATAAAAACAGACTTCTGCAGAGTTTTAAATTTTTAACTGCTTTTCTATTCATTTTTTTTTTTTTTACAATCTGTAGTCCACCATGACTTAGGGAGATGAGTGGCATATCTATTTAATAAATTAATTAATACCTAACCTTTCTGTTTACAATATTATGACTTGAATCATGATCTTGTCCATAGGATCATTGCAACTATTTATAATTTTTCTTCATTTATTATAATTTTTCCATGCCGCTGTTTCCTTTCTTTATAAGAAATACCTTTACTTAGAAAAAAGGATCTAATATGATACTTCCATACTTTTGTACATTTTGCCAGATATAGCTGTATTTGCACAGTGAATGTGTAAACATTTATTTAATTTTATTTTCCAAATAATGTAAGCAATCTTGAGTAAGGTACACCTACTGTAATAATGTTTTTCATAGTGCTCACTTTTATACTAATATCTCAAAACAAATAGGCTTTAGTATTAAGTATTTAGTTTATTTCTATATTGAATTTTTATGATGCTTTCAGAGAAATTCTATAGAAAAAAATATGGCTACTGTTGTTATATGTAAATTCAACGATCTCTGTATATCCAGAGAAAGACAGCATATAACAATGTATATGAGACAACGATGTATGGTAGATGAAACATTTTTAATCTCTTTGGTGATGAAATAAGTAGTTATTTTTTGGCTCAGAAAAACAGTTCTAATTCTAGAAACTCTTAAAATAATATTTTCAAGTATTACTTCCAAGCTTTTAATGGTCCTAGAAAATGCTGTACTTCAAGAGTACAAGAGTAACCTGCAAATTGCATATGGCCTCCTTTGTTTTTTTAAATGACGATTTTATTGATTTTCATGTAAAAGACGAGCATAAAATCAGAATTTATAAAAAGTATTAAAATAATTGAAAGTAAACCATGCATATAAAAGATATAAAATAATGATACCGCAAAGAAAGCAAGTAAGTGAGAAAACAATAGATTAATAAGAATGCAGTGCATTTTTTCTTCTTTTTTAAAGGTTTTATGTACCTATTTTTAATCATCATTATTTAGAAAATGTCCCTTCAGCTCTCAATTGTCCGTGCATGTGTGGATAGGAAGCCCTTCAAAAAAACTTTTCTGCCTCTGTTTCAGCGGTTCCATACAGCTTAATATTAAACATAATATTTGTATAATTCACTTTAAATTACTATAAATGTTGCAGAAAAGATTTAAAAATTGCAGATTAATCCTCTTTTATGTTCCACTTCCAAGTGCACTTCTGCATTGTACATATTAGCTGACTATTTAAAATTATACTGTGAACAAAATCTCAAATGTTTCTATATTCTGCTTTCTTAAGATATATATTTCATATTGGTTTTGTTGATAATAACTTTTTAGTTTTAATTGTAGGCATTGAATCAAGTTGTCCTTTGGGACAAAATTATCTTGAGAGGAGATAATCCAAAACTGCTTTTGAAAGATATGAAATCAAAATACTTTTTCTTTGATGATGGAAATGGCCTTAAGTGAGTAAATTTCCCCTTACATTATTTATTGATATATATTTGTGATATATATATACGCCAGGATAAAACTATAAGCAGTCTTATACAGTCTTCAACAGTTTATTTCTGTTGCATCTGAGCCTCTTCAGCAGAATACACTTAATCCTTAACAACAATAATTGGGACTGGAATTTTCATTGCTAAGCAATGCACTTGTAAAGTGCAACATCATGTGATTGTATCACTTAGCAATGATAATTCTGACAGTCTCCATTGCTATGGTTAAGCAAGGATCACAAGTCATTAAGCAAGGACCTCCTTGATACTTCCTGCCAGTTACTAACAAATGAGGTCAATGGGTAAGCCGGCAGGAAGTTGCAAGCATAAACATAGCTGGGCCTTGTGGGGATGGCTGCTGCTTCCTGTTGGAAGGTAAACAGGTAACTGCCACAGTGCTCCAAAAGTGTGGCTGGAGGACAGGTGGGCACTACAGTGTGCAGACTTGTATAATTCATAGCCAGGCTTTTCAGAAGATAAAGTGTAGGAGAGCAACTTACAAGAGTGACTTACAACCTTCCTGCCAGCTTCTCCATTAATTTTGCTTGTGGGAAACTGGCAGGAAAGGTCACAAAATGGTAATCATGTGATGATGGGACGCTGCAACTGTCAAAAGTGCAAGCTGGTTGCCAAGCACCTGGATTGCAATCACATAACAGCTGTTGTGCTGAGACGCCTAGAACTTTGAGGACTGGTCATAAGTACCGTTGTTCAGCACTGTCATAACTTTGGACAGTCACTGAATGAGTGGTCATTAACTGAGGACTACTTGTAAATAGATATTTTTTCTTTTGAGATAATTCACTATATATTGACCATCTATTTATAAATGCTGCAAGTATCTACTGCATCTCTAATATAATTTACAGAAGTTCTCTTTATGTATTTGATAGACTTGCTTATGAATATTAACCTGACTATAAGTCTTGAATGTCTAGTGAGTTCCCCGTATTACATGATCACAATAAAGAGATGCAGGTTTCATTGTTTCTCAATATAAAAACTGAACATTACAGTTCATAATCAAATTCTTATTAAATCAAATTAATGATTTTTTTATGATGACATGCATATAAGGCTATGCAAAGTATTTAAAGGCATGTTTCATGAATTGTAAAATCAGAAACAATTGTAAAGTCACAGACAAGGTCTGACAAAGATTGAGTTGCTTCAAAGGCATTCCTGGGTATATGTACTTGCTTGTATACAGACAGAAGCCTCTGGGTAACTGTGCATGCATGTGCATGAATAAATTAAGACCCTTGAATCAGCAACATCAAGTGTTCTAGAAACTAATGCCTCGACACTTTGAGGGGGGGCCCTTACACAAATGCCACTTCATGACACACCCCTTTTGAATGATTTGCATAGCAGTTATGCATCATTTTACCTACTGTAGCTTTTCTTGTAGCTTAAAGTAATTAAATGTTTCTTCTAACTCTTTGTTCTAATTGCAGGGGCAACAGGAATGTCACTTTGACTCTCTCATGGAATGTCGTACCAAATGCAGGAATCCTACCTCTTGTAACAGGAGCAGGACACATATCTGTTCCATTTCCAGATACTTATAAAACGGCCAAAAGCTATTAAATTATTGGGCTGTACCTTGAGTAACATATTTTTATACTTGTACATTATAAATTTTATCAATTTTTAGTCTCTTGCCCACTGCAATTCAAAGGTACTGTACTTAATTTCTTTAGGCTTAGCTGAGAGGGAGGGACATTTTGTCAGATTTGTTTTCAGTTAAAAAAGATGAAATTCCAATCTCAAGGAAAGGTGGTTGTTTAAATTTGAGCAAATGGTTTTGTGTTTACTATTGGGAGAAAAATACCTTTCTTATAAATAAACTTTTTGAAATCAGAAATAGTTTGGTTTGGTATAGTATGAGTTATTTTTTCTTCCATTCTCCTATCTATGCATACTTATTTGAAAATTCAGTATTGCCACCATGGCATGTTGTTATGCAGAAACATAACTTTACTCAAACTGAGCGTTTACTGAAACAAATTTCTTTGTAAAAATATTTTATAAAAGAAATGGAACATGAACAAGCTTTCTTAAAATGATGCAGCATCCTTTTTAAAAGAAAAAAAATACTTCACATTTTTAGGAGTTGCATTCTGGATTGATATTGGTACAAAAAATTCAGGTGGCGTATCTTTGTGGAATCAATTTGGAATCTGATCTTGGGGCAAAGATTAAAGTAGTTTTCACAAAAGCTGTGGTGGTTGAGATTAGAGAAGATACACCATGAGATATATCATTTAATTTAAAAATAAATGCAATTCTTAGATAAAACTAATAAAACTTAGATAAAACTTAGATAAAAATTCAACTCATGCAGTATTGACTATATAAAATAGATTAACAGTTTATTTTGTTAAAAAGTCTTATACTTGTTTCATTCTTGTTTTGCTCTTCAAAGCAGTGATCAAACTATCTAATCTGATTCCTCATCTATTTGGAAAGTATTTTTAATTATCCTTATTGACAAATGAGATATTTAAAATTACACATTTTCTCTTATCAATTACACTACTTGCATTATACTCCACCTAACACACTTCAAATAACACACATAATTAATTAAATCTTAACATACCCCAATCTTAATATAGAATCAGAGGCTTGTAGAATCTCTTTTATCCACATGTAGCTTTTAGATCAGAAAAACATTTTTTTCTGCATACATGCATTGATGAGGGACAAAGTATGTATAAATTCTGAAAAGTATATTTTCTGAACCATTTCAACACTTGCCATGATTTAACCTTTAGGTTTTAGATTTCTCTAGGCACTGTTGCTTATTGTGTATAAGGAAAACCTTTTGGTTGCATAGAATCATTTTATTTCATTTCAGACACTTCCCAAGTGCCTGCTTTCTTTTTATATAGCATTTTTTTGGTCCTAGAATATGCTATTCATTCTTGTAAACATTTCATCCTTATACCACTGCATCTTTATATTACAATGAGCATGAACAAAAGCCTTAATGTGATTAAGTACAGGTTACTATAAGTGGTCTAATTAGTTTTAATGCATACCTATCTAAGGGAGATTAAAAACCTGGATGGAAGGTTACTAAGAGCCCTGTTTAAGAACTGGTTTATGCCGTGTGTAGAAGTCACAAAAAAGCCCTTTTATAAAATCAGTTCATTCAAATAGTTCTTCTTGGTGCCCCATAATTCATAATATTGTGGGCCTCAGAAACACATTACATAGGACTGCATAATAATCCTATGTAAGATGATTAAACCACAGTAATTTCCTATTGAGCAGGTTTATATTTCTGAAAGAATGATTTGGAGGCAGTATCAGGTGTTTACAAGGTAGTAAATATCTCTGGAAATGCATTTGCCACTTCTTAATAGTCTGTATAGGGGCCAATCTAGAATGCTACCTGTTTAGTCCAATGACTATTCTGAGTGCTTCTGAATGTATCCTCCAAAGAACCTTAATTCAGGTAAGTCTGATGCTGTCCATCTTCATTGCAAGATTACAGTAATAGAATCTTGCAAATCTGAAAGTTTTTCTTCCTCTCATTTTACTCTCTGGAAAACTAGGAAAGATCCTTCTGAAATACTTCCCATATGCTTCTGTGGACGGAAATACTTTTTGCATGATGGTTGTCTAGTCTGCAACTCAAGTTCATTCTCACATACCATTATGCAGAGAAGAAAATTAAGAATAATTCTTAGCAATTATTTACTTAGACTTATCTGGCATTATATGATCATTCTATCACTATTTGCAGCTATAGATCTGGTACAATAAAAGAGCAAATAATAAAACAATAAAATGAGAAATGACCAAGAAATTTCCTCCCTATCAAATGTTTCACTTTTCTTCCTTTACATATCTTGTTTATGTTGATAGATTCTGCATTTGTATATTTAATAGTAAGAGCTATAATAAATAATGTCATTTTCGGTCTTTTATTAATGCCACTTTACTAGATTTTGTGAATATTCTTAAGTATTCTGCGGAAAATAGTACATAAACTGCTGAGTGTCCAATAAATATTTTATTAATAACTTACTTAGATTTGAAGGTTGATAGCAATTGAAACAAGATAACAGATTTTGCTGCTGTGTCTAAAATATTTATTATTCTGCAGATGGAACTCATATTCTCAATTCAAATACACAAGATTAGTTTATTTTGGTATTGACAAAAAACACATTTAATTACAGGTTTGGTGAGGATCTTTCTTCTGCTGTCCACACATGCTTCTGATGTAATGGATAAAACACATTTGTTAACTACAAGAGATTTGTATGTCCAGATGGAGGGGTAAGCAATGCTAGGTCTCTGAAGATTAAGTGAAAGTATGGGTACTCTGGGTGTGCAAAGAGAAAAGATGTCCTTTTTATTTATTGATAAGTGGACTAGAAAATGAATAAATAAAAACAAACGGACAGTTTGTAGACTGAATGCAAGATGGTTTTGTATAGCTTCTGATTGTGGTTACTGACAATATGTATATAGATCAGTGTTGAACATTAGGTTCTATGTGTTGGTTACATTGAGTAACTTTTTTGTGCCTTCTATATAAGACTACAGTTTGTTAACTGGGATTCAGTTACAATAATGAACAACTAGATTAGTGACAAAAGTACAAGATGTAATAATAAATTGATCATATAGAAAGAGTAGGATAGATGTAAACTAATTTGTAGCAAATACTAATCAAACTGATAGGTTAATAGTTGACAGAGTTTGTTTTATTTCTTTCCATATACATGGAAATTTCATTATTTATATAGCCACGAGGAACTTGTCTTATTACAGGAAGCAAGCTGATAGAATGCATCAGTAAGAAGATTGAAAGAATTTCTGTTGGAAACGTATCTTTCTTCTGTACTTTTTCCCTGGCTGTAGTTGGTTGAACCTTTTAATTTCCTGTATTGCAACAAGGAGGGTATTCTATTTTTAATTGTTCTTTCCATTTTATTTTTTTCTGGGAATTCTCTTCTACCAAAATATTTTGAAAGAGAAAAGCCTATTTTATGGAAATAACTTTTGCCTTAGTTAAGATTCCATAGACTATATCCTGGAGAAATTAACTTAAAAATATGTTATACATATGCTGTCCAATTTCTGCTGAAGATAAACTATTTCCACTTTTTTCTTAATTACTTTTTTCCTAAGAAAATGTAATGTTTACGCACTAAAATATTGTTAACTGCTTTTTGTTTTCTTATAGACTTAGCCAGTTCTTTATTGGCATATCTTCATCAGGTTAAATGGCCTTTTCTAAAATGGCTTTTGAGATTTAGTTTGAACAATTTTGTCAGTATATAAGAAATTATGAGCTGGAATAGCCATAACAAGTCAGCCAATGGAAACAGTTTGGTGACTAAGAAACAGGATCTGTTGTGAATCATGGGAGACAGTTCGGAGCCTGGGTGTGGCTTAGCTTGACTGATCTGTGTGTGTATGTGTATATGTATGTATGTATGTATGTATGTATGTATGTATGTATGTATATATATATATATATATATATATATGTAGGTCTTTGGTTATTCGGGTCTTCTCCCACGTAAAATTGAAGGTTTCTTGGCGACGTTTCGACGAAGTCTCATTCGTCATCTTCAGGCTGGTGTTCTCGGCTTCGTGCTCACGAAGCCGAGAACACCAGCCTGAAGATGACGAATGAGACTTCGTCGAAACGTCGCCAAGAAACCTTCAATTTTACGTGGGAGAAGACCCGAATAACCAAAGACCTACATACAAACACCCGCGAAAACCTGAGAAAAAACAAATATATATATATATATATACACACACACACATATACATACATACATATACATATACATATACATACACACACACACAAACTGTATTTTTCGGGTATAAGACGCACCTTTTTACCCCCAAAAAGGGAGTGAAAATCTGGGTGCGTCTTATACGCCGAATATAGCCCCGCCCACCCGCCAGCCCCCACCCTTCGGCCATTTTCGGGCAATTCCAGGCGGCGGGGATCTGGGTCAGGTCACAGCCTGAGGAACAACCCTCTTTGGGACGTTGGGGGGGGAATCTGCCTGGCAGGAACAAGATGTGTGCCACGACTTGCAGTTGGGCACCCCTCTGGCTGCCCAGCAGGCAGTTTAGGGCAGGCAATGGTTGCAATGACTTCCCTGCAATGCGAGGAGCTGCTGCCTATGCCCACTGCACCCAGGAGCTGAGCGAACTGAACGAGAGCTCCTAAAGAAAAACGCCCCTCCTTTCCAGCCACCGCTGCCCGGATTCCCCAACGCAATAACGTTGGGGAATCCAGGCAGCGGTGGCCGGAAAGGAGAGGCGTTTTACTATAGGATCTCCCGTTCGGCTCGCTCAGCTGCTTGGTGCAGAGAGGGCTTAGGCGGCAGCTCCTCACATTGCAGGGGAACTGGCCGCCCACAGCCTGAAACACGGTTCTGATTATTGTGTTGGGGAATCCGGGCAGTGGTGGCTGGAAAGGAGGGGCGTTTTTCTTTAGGAGCTCTTGTTCGGCTCGCTCGGCTCCTGGGCACAGAGGGCTTAGGCGGCAGCTCCTCACATTGCAGGGGAGTGAAGTCATTGTGGCCATTGCCTACCCAAAGTTGCCTGCTGGGCGGCCAGACGGGTGACCAGCTGCAAATCGTGGCACCCACCTTGTTCTCTGAAGCTTACAGGCAGATTCCCTCCCGACCATTCCAAAATGCTGGTACGCAGAGATAGAATTCTTGTTTTCTTGTTTTTCTCACCCAAAATTAAGGTGCATCTTATACTCCAGTGCGTCTTATACACTGAAAAATACGGTGTATATATATATATATATATGTAAAGTTGGTTTGTCCTTGCATTATACCTTCTGTGATTCTGTGCTTCTATGATTTCTGGTTTTGACTTCTACTTCTTGTACTTGCTATCACGTTGCAAGAGCTGCATGGGTTTTGTATACATGCATCATGCTTTATATTATTGTATATAAACAGGTTTCTTCTATAAATGAATCCTACTGAATTATTTACTTGTGTGCTGGTTGGATTGCTGAAAACTCTAACAGGTTATAGGCCCGGAGCACCCCAAGCACACAGTAAGACTGAACTGTAATTAAGATGAAGGACAGCCTGTGTTATAAGTAAAAGTGAGCAAGGCTGAGAAGGCTTGCAAGATGGCTGTTGATTTCGAGGAGAGCTCTCTGCCTCGATTGAGACAGAAGAATTATATTATTTGGGCTGCAAAGATGGAATGCTTCCTGAAGGCTAAGGAGCTCTGGGATATTGTTATTAATCCACCCCAGGCACCATTAGCAGCAGCAGATTGAAGGCAGCATGATAAGGCACTGGCCTACATCATCTTAATTTTAGAAGATGAACAATTCTTGAATGTAACTGATTTAAAAACTGCAAAGGATGTTTGGCTGAAATTGAGAAGTGTGCATGTGAGTGCATCAGCATGCAATATTGTGCCATTATCGAGACAATTATACAGAGCCCGGTTGCTACCACAAGAGAGGGTGGAGAAGCATTTGCTGCACATGCAGACTTTATTTATTGAGTTGGAACAATATGGAACGCATATTGATGAAACATGGGACTTAGTTTCAGCTATTTTTGAGTTCAAACCAGAACAGGACTTACGAATGGAAGCCCTTAAAGCCTGTTTGATTTCTGAGAAAAACAAACACCATTTTAGAAGAAGCCACAAGGAGAAATTCCTGAGGTGGGGGCCCAAGGAGCAGAGAGAGAAAAGCAACAGACAGGATGTATGCAAAGACCAGATTACAGCCTAGCAAAGATTTTCTATGAAGAAAGAGAAAGAAAAAGAATGGTGGTGTTTTATCTGTGGTGATAAGACTCATTTAAAGAAAGACTCTTTGCAAGGAAGAAAAACAACAAATGGACAGGCTGCTGTTGCAAACGTTAGCTATTGTAATGGTAGAGACAAATGGTTAATAGACAATAGGGCTAGTGAAACAACTGTTAATAATTCTAAATTGTTTTTCAGAATGGATCCGGCTGGAGGAGATGCAGTAGCCTTAGCAAATGGCCAGAAGGCTAAAGTCACAGAAAAGGCAGTGTGCTCATTCCATGTCTGGAGGAAAAGTTTAGTAACATATTATGTGTGCCTGAAATGGAGCATAATTTACTAAGTGTCTCTAGTCTAGACAAAAAGGTTTTGAGACCACATTTGTAAATGGGAAGTGTCTCATAAAAAGAGATGGGAGTGAATGTTACAGGGCATAAAACAGGATGATCTTTATGTGTTGCAGGGACAAAAAGTTCAATGTGTCCAAACATTTGGAAATGTGGCACAACATGATTCATGTGTTCATCACTTGCATAGAAAGCTTGGCCATATCAGCTTTAGAGTTTTGCAAAAGATGCAACAGTTTGGAAAAGAGTTAAACTTAAAAGGGTATAAGGCATATTTGGACTGTGCAGTATGCAAATCATCAAAGTCCAAGGCATTCCCATAAGCAAGAGTAGCAGAAGGCAGACAAGAAAAGCTCTGGAGCTGGTACATGTGGATTTGGTGGGGCCAATACAAGCCAGTTTGGGAGGAGCAAAGTATGCAATGGTTATTGTAGATGACTACAGCAGATTTGGGTTGTGCTATTTACTAAAGAGTAAAATAGAGGTGCTACAGAAATTTAAACAATGGGTAAAAGGAGATATAAACAGGTATGTCACCTGCAAACTGTCAGAAGTTCAGAATTCATGTCAGCAAGTTTTCAACAGTGGTTGGGACAGTTAGGAATAAAACAGATGCATTAATCCATACACAGCAGCTGAGAATGGTGTGGTTGAGAAGCAGAATGGTGTCTTACAAACAATGAAGGATTCACTGCTGGAGGATTCTGGTCTGAGCAGGTCATATTGGGGTGAAACCATGTTGACTGCTAATTATTTAATCAATAGGTTGTGGAGTTCCTCAATGATACTCCATACGTAGTACTATATGGGAGAAAGTCATCTCTGGCACATTTAAGGGTGTTTGGAAGCAATGCATGGGTGCATATTCCTAAAGCAATCAGGAGAAAAGGCTGGAAAGCTCAGGTTTACAGGCTAGGAGCCTGGCTCAAAGAGCTATTGCTTTATCAATGGGAGCAAAAGAATAGTGATTTCCAGGTCTGCACGCTTTGCAGAGCAAAATTGGAACAGAATTGATGCCAATTTTTGGAGTATCTACTTAGTGACGGTGACCAACTTAGTGATGGTAACTCATTTAGTGACGGTGTCAGCATTCAAGGAGGAGAAACTGAAAAAGAACAAGAAAAGGAGTCAGGAGAAGATGACTCGGATATGAAGCAAGAGGGGGTTGAAACACAAGAGCAGTCAATGCCACGCAGATCAGAGCGAGGGAACAAGGGGATTCCACCTGGCAGGTATTCTTCTAATGAAATTTGACGACAAAAGTGAAGTCTGTGATTAAGAAATATATCAGTCAGCAATAGAGAGTTTGCTATATCTGTCACAGTGGTCCAAACCAGACATAGCTTGTGTAGTAAGCATTTTAAGTTGCTTTACTGCTGTACCATCACAATTGCATTGGATGCATGTAGAAAGGATTCTCAGGTATTGAAGGGAACTGTGAACTTGGGTCTTCAAATACAGGTCTCTGAAGAATTAAAGTTGAAATGTTATGTTGACAGTGATTATGCCAATGATGTAAAAACTAAAAAGTCCAATTCTGGGATTGTGGTATTATTTGGACGGGCTTTAATTGCTTGGAAGTCCAGAAAACAAAAAACTGTAGACATTTCTACTGCAGAAGAAGAATTTATCGCTCTTATCTGAACTTTGTTCAGAGGTAACTTGGTATGTACAGCTATTAAAGGTTTTAAACGTAGAAGTAAATGAAGCTGTAACACTTTGAGGATAATGCTGCTTGCATTAAAATGGCAACAGGTGACAGAGTAAAGAATAGAAGCAAGCACGTGAATATTAAATATTGTAATGTAAGAAACTATCAAAAGTAAACTAATTCATTTGCTTCACTGTTCTTCAGAAAACAATCTAGCAGATATAATGACCAAGCCATTGGGTGGAGTGCATCATGGGAAGAATATTAAGTTATTCTGTTTTATGTCTCTTCCACTCATAAAGGGAAGAGTGTCAGTGTATAAGAAATTATGAGCTGGGATAGCCATAACAACAAGTCAGCCAATGGGAACTGTTTGGTGACTAAGAAACAGGACCTGTTGTGAGCCATGGAAGATAGCTCGGAGCCTGAACGTGGCTTAGGTTGACTGATCTGTATATATGTAAGAGTTGGTTTGTCCTTGCATTAGAGCTTCTGTGCTTCTGTGATTTCTGATTCTGGCTTCTACTTCTACTTCTTGTACTTGCTACCACTTTGCAACAGCTGTATGAGTATTGTATACATGCATCATGCTTTATATTATTGTATGTAAACAAGTTTCTTCTATAAACGAATCCTACTGAATTATTTACTTGTGTGCTGGTTGGATTGCTGCAAACTCTGACAAATTTATTATCCATCCATTAATTCCTTCCACTTGTATATTGCCAAATCAGCCACAGATTTATAGCAGTTTCCAGTAACAATCGGCAATGAAAACAGCCACAGGAGAAAATCAAAATTAAAACATCCAAAATAAAATATAATTAACTGAAACACTAAGCAATTTGTAAAAAATACACAAGACGATTATACTAATTGAATAATAAAAATAAAAGTGAATAGAATGGATAAATAACGAAATAAAATAACTATAGTTATAGTAAAATAAAGTTGGCAACAATATGTTTAAATTATTTTTCAATTCTATTTTTCAATTTTCTTTCCTTTAAGAATTCTTGTCTATTTTTTAAATATTTACAATCACAATCATGAGGTCTTGATTGTAGAATTCCACTTGTATCGTTTGACTGGGTGTTAAAAATAAACTTAGCACAATTTGCTGGGTGAAGCAACTACCAGTATGAAGATTCTAGGAGCTGGGAGCAGAGGGCATAATGAAGGCACCTCATTCCATTCTGGATGCTCTTTCCCAGTAGAACTATAGGAAAATAGACTTCCTCAGCTACCTATTTATTTTCTAGTTCTATAAGGTGGTGATAACTTTTTCATCTGATCTTCATTGCTTCTATTTGAAACACATACAGAGCATGGTTTCTGATCCCCCCCCCCCAATTCCTTAATCACAACTTCACTCTGTTGGAGGTGACTGCAAGGGAGGCAGGGGCTTTAAAATAGAGCAGTCAGCAGCTTTCTGATCCATTGCCAATGGATGTCAATGTCTTCACTGATTCAGTTGCCTTGGCATATTTTTTTTCTGGATCTTTTTTCTCTGGTCCTGTTCCATATGTGTGTGTGCACGCGCACGCACACACACGCACATACATGTGTGTGTGTAATTACAGAGTCCCAAGCATTTTAAACAATTCTTTCCAATATTCTGCTGAATAAGAAGGTAAGGAAAACATGGACGACGTGATTTGTGGATGTCTTTTCAATTCCTCTACCAGCAGTGACCAGTGATCATCTGCATTGATGTTGCTTTATTGGTGAGGGAACGACATATAAAATATTTTTTTTTCTCTGTGATGAAATAACAGTGTGAGTGTGTATTTGTCTACATACGGGCAGTGGTTATATGGTTTATACTGCTCCAGACTATGAAATGAGGGAGTTAGAATGGAGTTGTTAGTGACATTTAAAGTAGCTGTCCAAATGCCTCTCCCATAGAGTTGAGTTTGATGAAACTGTCTGTATTTAAGTAAAATGACTGGTCTGTAATCTCTGTTTTACTGGCAGGCAAGTTTACAGATACTGACATCTTGGCACCTGGCTTACCTATTCTATTTCAACAGCTGTGGTGAGGATAACATGAAAACAATCAGTGGCACAATGGTTAGAATACAGTATTGCAGGCTAACTCTGCTCACACTGCCAGGAGTTCAATTCCTTTGATCTGAACTAACAAGCTCTTCCATAACAGACAAAGAAGAGAACAATAAACGAAGCAACGTTGCCATTCCATACATTGCAGATATACCGGAAAAACTCAGGATCTTCAGCCAACACAATATACTGCACGCTTCAAACCCAAGAATATACTAAGGCAGAAGCTTGTCCACCCCAAGGATAAAACACCCACAAATTGAGCAATGTGGTATATGCAGTACAATGCAGTGAGCCATGTGTAGATCTGTACATTGGAGTAACAGCAATCATTTCATAAACATATGGCACAACATAGGAGAACAAACCCAGTCCATTTGCATTTAAAAGACACGGGCCACTCTTTTGAAGACCACAAAGTCCACATTTTGGATAGAGAACCACTGGTTTGAAAGGGGTCAAAGAGGCCATCTATGTCAAAATTGAACAGCCCTCTCTCAACAAAGGGGGGGGGGATATGACATAATCTATCTCCAGTCTACAATCCAGTCCTTTAAACAGTTCCAAGAAGTCATTTGCACTACTCAGGTGACCCTGATGACATAGAAAAATCTGCAGGGGGCCTCAACCACTCTCTAAAAGAATGCAAATGACCAGCTGTCTGCAAGGAGTATAAATCCTTCCATTCCCCACCATCCCATCAGACCTGAAGAAGCTTCTTGGATGAGAAGTGAAATGTCTTCAAAGAAAATCAAGAAAGTCCAGTTGCCTCTTGAAAAAGCACATTTGGGTCAACTATGACCTGGATGACAGAATCTTCATAGGCATTTACATGGCTAGAATTTTGTAATGCTAACTACTAAACAAAATATATAACCATTAGGTGGCATCATTGCATTGCTAAATAAGAAAAGCAGGCAAGTTTATTCCCCTTCTAAAGTTACTGCATTGGTTTTTTGGTTGTTTACAGATAAATATCCTTATGATCTGCTCTGGAATCTTCCTAGGTATGTCAGACTGACAATCTCTTGTTTGCTGGATCTTATACCCCCTCCCTTTTTTTGATAGAGACATTTTGTTTTTTCCAATCGTTTGGCAGTTCTTCAATTGCCAATTCTGTGATAATACTGGGAATCTGACCAGATGATCAGATGTTGTTGTTTTTTAAATTGCCTTGGGATGTCATTTATCTGATATTGCAGTTTTAAACTAATTAGAGAGGTTTAACCTCAACCATGTTTTTAATCAATCTTTAATCCTGCTCCTTTATATTGCTCGTCAAAATTTTATGGCTCATAAAACATTTTTTGTTGAAAAAGACAACTGAAATAGAAATTAGGTAGCTTTGTCTTTTTTAGCTGTTACCATTGTGCAATCCTCAAGGAGCAGCTTGTATACTAATTATTTTCCTTTTATATTGAGTCTTTCCAACCCAATGGAATGTTGAGAAGGAATTATGTAAAACAGTGTTTTTCAACCTTGGCAACCTTAAGATGTGTGACTCATGTTGGTTGGGGAATTCTGGGAGTTAAAGAAGCTTCTTGAATGAGAAGCAAAATGTTTTCAAGGAAAAAACCAAGAAAGTCCAGTTGCCTTTTGGAAAAGCACCTTTGGTGACAATTAAGGAAAAAAAAATACCTCCAATGCATTGCTCAAAAAGAAACTGCTAGGCAGTGGCTTAGAATGTTACTGAATCCTATATTTTAAGCTTCTTTCTTACTCTTTTCCCAGTCCTATGACTCAGTGTAGAGCTGTTTGTAAGAAAATAGAAACAATTTACACTTTTCCTTACACATTTGTTCTTCTCAGCATCTTTTGCCAACCTCATCTTTTGAGTTTTTACTTTCATGACACCAGATTTCTATGGTAAATATCTGTAGTCTTTCTTTGTGACCTATTCATTGTTTAATTTCTTATATCAGTACTTTTCTGCTATCGGATTTTCCATAGGGATTTAAGATAACCATATTGGTGTTTCCACACCAGGTTTTCCCTTTTTGGATGATTTTAATATCCAATTAGAATTTCATAACTGACATAATTTTACTAACTCTTTTTGTTTTTCCTCCCATTATTTTCTGTTGCAACACAAACTTAAAATTCTTTGGGTGTGTTAAAATTTATATTTTAGAGTTCAAGAATATTGATACTGTATATAGAATATTGCCTATGATTTATCTTCTTCTATTAAGTTCTATTAAGAACTCCAGCATTGCACAACCATTTGATTTGAAGTAGATATGTCTAAGAGTTACCTTGAGGTAAGATGAGTGACTGATACATTTTATAAGTAAATAAATAATAAATAAATATATCTGAACTAGTGATTACATAATGGAAAAATTATTTTTTTTAAATCACATTTTTCTCCTCTCATGCCTATTAATGTTTTTGGAACATATGTAGTTTTCTTACATCAGGTGCCTTCAAAATGGCAGTCATGCAAAAATAACATGACAAATAAAAAATAGAGAATTAAGCCTTCATGTTTGATGCACCATTTATTTAAATAGTTCAAAGTAATTAAAAGTGAAAGCAAAATTGTATGTTATTTGCAAACTTGTTTGTCCAATTTCTAGTTTTCACCAGTAGATGTCAGCCCATTTATTTCAAAAAGTGAATAGATACACATTTCTGCAGCTGATTGCTGAAGATTTCGTTTAAAACCAAGATGTAAATATACAGCTGCATTTAGACTAAACTCACGCTCTTCATGAGAAAGTATTCATTAGTAAATGTACATCATTATTTTCTTACCAACTATAATATCTAAGAGGAGATAGGGAAATTTCTTAATTAAGTAGAAACTACTCAGATTATAATTCCAATAAGTGTTGAACAAAAAATATGTTTGGTTAAGAGGCCATGGAGCGTACTAGCATATAAATTTAAAACTACTTATTCTCTGACACTGGGATATTTTCCCCACCTTTCATGCTCTTTGAGATATAATTTCCACATTTTTATGGATGTCTCATCCATATTTCTATCTTCTTGAGTGGCTTCCAAGTTTTATATCATCTTGGAAAATTGTTTGCATAAAAGGGAAATGCACATGCTATATAGGAAGAAAAGCTTGTCAGATGATATAATCATCAGATACTCATGAAGCCTTTTATTCCAGAAAACAAACACTAACTTTGTTTGAATTGAGGTGTCCTCAGTGTTCTCTGATCTTGGTTGTTTTCTTGCGAACATTTTACTACTCAAACTAGATAACATCATCAGTGCTAGTGCTAATTTGAATTTCTCTAAACCCATCTATCAGGCCCATCTACCATTTGTCAGACCATTTTTCTTCCCCTTCCATTCAATCTTGTCCAATTTTTAGAGATTGCCTGGACAAGACTTTGCAATTTTCTTAACAAGGCTTTTCAAAAGTGGGTTGCCATTGCCTCCTTTCTAGACCTGACAGAAAGTGGCTGGCACCAGCTAGCTTTGTGCCCAGGTGGAACTATAGCTTCACAGTTTTCCAGTTTCCAGCCTGGTGTGTTAATCCCTATACCAAACTGGCTCTGAATCAGACCTTGGGTGATCTCAAAACTTGTTGGTGCCTTTACTGTAGACCAATTAGAATTCTCAGGTTTCTAGGATAGAAATTCTCAGGTAACTTGAAAAAAAATACCAGAAGAAGACATGACAAATCATTTTCATTCTGTTGCCAAGAAGATTATATGGATAGATACATGTAGTCATCAGAAGTTGAACTCAGTTCAAGAGATTTTACTTTTCTCTGGAGGGCATTCCTAAACCTTAGTATAGGTTTATACAAGACAGACACAGACTTCAGAGGATAATTAGAACTGAAGAATAATTAGAACAATTGCTACCAACCTGCCTTCCATTGAGGACCTGTATATTGCACAAGTCAAAAAAAGGGCTGTGAAAATATTTACAGACCCCTCACATCCTGGACATAAACTGTTTCAACTCCTACCCTCAAAACGACGCTATAGAGCACTGAACATCAAAACAACTAGACACAAGAACAGTTTTTCCCCGAACGCCATCACTCTGTTAAACAAATAATTCTCTCAACAATCAAACTAGTTACTAAGTTTGCACTACTATTAATCTTCTCATCGTTCCCATCACCCATTTCCTCCCACTTATGACTGTATGACTGTAACTTTGTTGCTTGTATCCTTACAATTTATATTGATATTGATTGTTTCCTGATTGCTTATTTGTACCCTATGACTATCATTAAGTGTTGTGCTTTATGATTCTTGATGAACGTATCTTTTCTTTTATGTACACTGAGAGCATATGCACCAAGACAAATTTTCTCTCATGTGTTCTCTATTCACTTTTCTATACTTTCTCTTCATTTCAATCTTTCCTTTCCTTTAACACTTACTCCTTTCTTGGGTTGGAGACATGAAGACATTTCTTCCATGGAGACATGGAAGAAAGAAGAATGGGGGAGAGAAAGGAAGAAAGAGGGGGGAAACATTGTCTCCTATAAATTCTGAAGGTTGTATTCTATGCCTTGAAGGGATCAGATTTGAGATATTTGTAATAAGTGGTCGTTGCATTACTTAACAATGTAAAATAAAACTGGGTATCTAACTGCAGTCTAATGGAATTTGGGAGTCAATGGAAATGAGATAATTTCAATCAGACTATATTAATAACATATTTTAAAATACTTATTCTTCTCTGATGTTTTTCATTCATGCAAAGAAGGGAAATGGGGCATGATAAAATGCTGAGGAAAAGCAGAAGAAAACAATGGTAATGAGTCATATTTAGGAGTCTGTTGAATAGATTCCCATTATACCAGACCTTTTAATGTGAAATAAAACTGCAAGAAAACTGAAGGCAATTATTTTTAATTAGAGTTATATTGCCCAAAACAAATCCTTTCTTTTCAAATGGGCAGACTAGAGTTCCTGCCTTTATGCTGTTCACTTGAATTATTATAGAGATAACACTACATTTTCCTGTAGATAGGAATCATGGTTCTGTTTTCTAAACAGTCATAATTAATTTTTAAAACCTTAGGAGACAATTTTCTAGGTTCACCTCCTTTTCTCCAAGTTTAGATTTATCAGGAGGCTCTTCTCCAAACGTTTCTTTTTCTTCCAGCATTAGCTTTTTCTGGGCCTCTGTGATCACCATGACATTTCCAAAATGGCTCCAATAATTCATGCAGCATATTTTCAGGACAGCAAGACAAGGCAAACAAGGCAAAAAAAATATGGCTCACTGAATATTTTACTTTTAAATTTAAGAAACTATTGCCTAACAGTAGGTTTATTGTGAATATTCAGTTTTTCTTTTTCTTTTTTCTACCTTTTTTAGCACAGTATTCTTATTCATTTGATGGAGAAATTGCTATGACATTTTTAAGAAAAAAACATTTTGGTGAAAATATGTAGGATCCAAAGTATGTCGCTGTACTTTTATTCATTGTATAATATTTGCTCTCTCTTGACTTATCATGCTTCCATTAGATCTGAAAGGGAATCTTCATAAAGCTCATTTTGTTTTCCACTAGGTAAAACTGCCAATCTACTTTCTCTATTCTCAAAGTTGATGCTGAATTTTGATTTTTTTTTCAAAAACTCAATTTCTCTTATAAATGAATTTCATTGTAATATCAGTTATTCTATCAAGATGAAGATTTCTACCATGAGAATACTCGAATCAAATACTAAATAATGTTATTATATGATTATTATAGTGCATTCAGAAAGTATTCAGATGCCCTTCACTTTTGTCAATTTTGTTATGCTGCAGCCTGATACTACTGTTGTTGAAATTCATTTTTCCTCATTAATCTACAGGCAGTACCCCATAATGACAAAGTGAAAACAGAAGTTTAGAAATGCCTGTAAATATATTTAAAAGAAAAAACTGAAATATCACTTTGGCATAAATATTCAGACCTTTTACTCAGTACTTTGTTGAAGCACCTTTGGCAGCAATTACAGCCTCAAGTCTTTTGGGGTATGACACAACAAATTTTGCACACCTACTTTGGGAGATTTTCTGCTATTCCTCCTTGCAAATCCTCTCAAGCTCAGTCAGGTTAACCGTTGGTAGACAGCCATTTTCAGGTCCCTCCAGAGGCGTTCAATAGGGTTCAAGTCAGGGCTCTGGCTGGGCCAGTCTAGGACATTCACAGAGTTATCCCTAAACCACTCCTGTGTTGTCTTGGCTTTGTGTTTAGCAGGGGTGGGTTCTAAATTTTTTTACTACCAGTTCTGTGGGCGTGGCTTATTTTGTGGGTGTGGCTTGGAGGTCATGTGATTAGGTGGGCATGGCTAGCTGGTCAGAGTCATTTCTGGAAGGTTCTCACACTTACAACCAGTCCTCGCACTTACGACCCAACTCATTTGTTTGCTTTTAACACTGATCAGCTGTAGGATGGCCCTTTGAAGCCCCGCGGCAAGAGTTTAAACAGTTTTTTTCCCTCTAGTCATCAGCTGGGACTCAGGAGGCAGCAATAGATTGGGGGTGGGGCCAAATAAAAGGTAAGAATAACGTGGGGGGGTGGGGGGGGAGGGCGGGGGGGAGAACTGGTTTGGTGATGTCATATCGTTACCACTACCGGCTCGGCTGAACCGGACTGAACCGGGAGGAACCCACTACTGGTGTTTAGGATTGTTGTCATGTTGGAAAGTGACCCTTCGGCCCCGTCTTTTCCTGAGTGCTGTGGAAAAGTTTTCAATGAGGATATCCCTGTACTTTGCTCCATTCAGGTTTCCTTCAACACTGACCAGTCTCCCAGTCCCTGCTGCTGAATAACACCCCCACAGCGCGAAGCTGCCACTACCATGCTTCACTTTGGAATGATATTGCACATATGATGAGCAGTGCCGGGTTTCCTCCATATATAACAATTAGAATTGAAGGCAAATAGTTAAATCTTGGTTTCATCAGACCAGAGAATCTTGTTTCTCACAGTTTGAGAGTCCTTCAGGTGCTTTTTTCAAATTCCAAGCAGACTTTTGTGTGTTTTGCACTGAGGAGAGGCTTCCATCTAGCCACTCTGCCATAAGGCCCAAATTGATGGAGGGCTGCAGTGATGGTTGTCCTTCTGGAACTTTATGTCATCTCCATACAGGATCTCTGGAGCTCAGTCATGACCATCGGGTTCTTGGTCCTTCTCTTACTAAGGCCTTTCTCCCTTGATTGCTCAGTTTGACCAGGCAACCAGTTCTTGGAAGAGTCCTGGTTGTGCCAAACTTCTTCCATTTGTGAATTATGGAGGTTGCTGTGCTCTTAGGAAATTTTCAGTGCAGCAGAAATTTTATTGTAGCTTTCTCCAGATCTGTGCCTTCCAATAAACCTGTTATAAAGTTAGGATTCTAAAGGTATAAATTTGAATATGTAACATTTAATTATTTATATTTAAACATAAACTATTTTACCTTTTATTGATACACGTGCTTTCTATTTTTTGTGTATTAGATAATCCCATCTTCTTATAGCACAAGTACTATTTTAAATGTTTTAATTTCTCAGTTACATATAAATTATTTGCACTGATTTGGTCTCTCTTTTTTCAAATAATGGCACAATAATGCTATGGATTAATCAAGCTATGTGAAGTTAATTCACTGATTCCTAAGGGTAATTATCCTTACAAATGACCCTTTACCCACATGGAGTAATAACTGACTGTTCTCACAAACCACATTTAGATTCTTGAAATATTTGTTCAGTTCAGGGATCTTAGTTACTTTGAATTATGAGTTCCTGAGTCTCCAAAGGGCTAGTTTTCATTGTCATTATTCATGTGATGGTTTTCACACAGAGAAGAATTGAACAGAAATTCTTATACAGTTATGAGTGTTTGCTTGCATGTATATACATCATAAATCTTTAAGTCAACACTTATTCCTTAAGGGACTTTGGCAGCATGTAGAAGTTTCTATGAGGAACATAGAAAACTTCCATTCAAAATGGATACATATTTCAATCACACATGTTTGAAGTATGTATTTGTATTTGCACAATATAGTTTTTGTTCTCTTACTTAGTTCACCTATTGCCCTTCTGTATTCCTTAAATTTAGAAAATAAAATTCTTTTATACCTATTACAAACCTGGAAACTATAATAAAAGCAGGGCTCAGACTAAGCACAAGGAGGTAATAGCTGCTGATAAAGGAACACTTTATCTCAGGAAATATGGTATATTCTTCTCTGGTTAAACAGAAGCTGGATACTTATTGGCTAAATATGCTCTAAATACATCATACATTGCAAATATGGGTAAATCCAAACTATCAAATCACCATAAAACAGAAAAAAGTCATGTTAATAAAACTACTTTATTAATAATGGTAATAGTAGTTAAGAATCTACAGTACATAGTTTAAAGTTCATGTTTCATTACACATGCAAAATGGGAAGAAGGAGAAGAGGAAGAATAATAGATTTTCAAAAAGCCTATGTAAATCTATTTTCTCCTTGTGTTTCTGTGTACCTTACATTTAGTTTATTTTCATAACCATTCCTGCATGCTGATCCTATTTTTTATTATAGAAAAATAATATACAGTGGCAAGTTCAAGGATGAACAATTGATACCTATATTTGGACCCCAGGTCAGTGGTGGGATTCAAATAATTTAACAACTGGTTCTCTGCCCTAATAACTGTCTGGGTAGGTGTGGCTGGGTGGGCGTGGCCAGGGTGGGCACGGCCAGGGGGTGTGACAGGACTCAGTCCCCTGCAGCACTCTGCCAGCCAAAACGGGGTGTGGGGGTTAATTACAAAATGTGGGCTTTGCTTTGTGACATCCAGATCCAGCGAGCAAGGGCTGTGAACTATACCGAAAATACACTTTTTTTCGGTTATGAAGAAATATCCCCAAAGTCAGATGTATACTAAATGTAGACTGACTTTTAGCTACACACCTTCCAGCAAACAGCTCAAGGTAAAGAGGATTCATTTTAGGATGAGCAACCACAGTTTGCATATTGGAGGTTCCTAAAGGAATGCTGGGAAACTCTGTATTTTAAAAAACATTTGAGGGAGAGGTGCAAAATAGCCCTTCTCTGCCTGAGGCTATAGAGTCTCGGCACCAATCAAAACACTTTTTGTGAAGCAATTTATCAACACTGACAGGGTAAGCTACTAGTATATGAAAATAAGAGCAAACTCCACTCCCTTCTAGTACTGATGATATTACCTAATTTGGTAATGAAATATCTGCAAGAAAACCATCAAGCTCAGAGAGCACCAAGGACCCCACAGTTCAACCCTGAGCTACAAATATTCTCTTCTATCGATAAACACTTTTTGGCTAGAGGGACTCAGAGCCTGCCTTATATGAGATGGCTCCCAGTGGATTTCATTCTAAATTTTGATGTGATTTCTGTAAATAATGGCTGAATATTTGATAATTCATACATAAAAAAAAAATACAAAGCCAAGGGATAAACAAATAAAAAACAGATTTGAAAAAAGAAAAGGCTCAGGAAAGAAAAAGAATGAAAGTGTAAGAAAGAAAGAAGAAAAGGAAAATGGAAAAAGAATGACTTCCAACATTCTTTGGTACAGATATAAGTAAAAAAATATATCAAACTCTTACTCTAAGATTAACATTTGTCCACATTATTTCCATAATCCCTTATTTAATCATCAAAGCCCAGATCAACTTTTAATTTCTGTTTCTCACAAAAAGTCCAGTAATGGTTCTTATCGCTTTAATCACTATTTGTTAACGAAACCACAACTGGTTTATTTAATTGTACCAAACTCTAAATAAAAGAGGAATGGAAAATCCTAAACTCTAGTATAGACCCATGCTTCTCAACTTTGGCAACTTTAAGGTGCATGGACTTCAATTCCCAAAATTCCCAGCAGCATGACGTTCGCCCATCTTAAACTTGGCAAGACTGAAAAATGCTGATCTACAGATAGGGATATTTCCATTCCTCTTTTACTGGTTCCTACTTACTTATGAGCAATTATAATGCAAAATTCCCATTCCCAACTTACCCCACAGTAATAATAATGCAAAATCTCTATTCCCAACCCTGGACAGCCTCCTGCACCAACCTAGAAGCCAAAATGGGGTGCATGGGGGGACTCCTGGAAGGGGAGGGACCAGCCAGAGGTGAGATTAGCCAGTTCTCTGAACTGGGCAAAAAGTTAACAACTGGTTCGCTTGAACCGGTGCAAACTAACTGAATCCCACCTCTGCCCCAGGTCAATGTAAAACTTTTAAAATTACATCCTCCACAATTCAATTGTAAATGATGATTTTAATTAAACATTTTTTTTATTTTAGATGAATAGATAATTTTTCAATGGGTTTTCCATTGTCTCCTTCATAGGGCTTAGAGAGAGTGACTGGCCTATGATCACTCAATTGTTTTGTGCCTAAGTCAGTGCCTAAATCATGTTCACCGGTTTGTGCCAGCTGCTTTAGCAAGTACACCAATTGACTCTGTACTTATTGACTAGCACATTAAAATATTAATTCAGTGTGTAGCTGCCATGAAAAATTTAAACTTGAATATCATTAGGAAATTAGTTGAAATAAGACTGAATACACTATATAACTTGATAGAAATGATAGCATTATAATTTGTTCCATCCTAATCACCATATTTCAGAAATATTATTATATTTATATAATATACTGATATATAAATGGGCTCAATACATAAAAGAATAATCAAATTCATTTAAAAAGTGAATTAATTTTCTTTTCTTATAATACTAGAACCTGGTCATCTAAATGAGATTCAGAATAAATAAAGAAAGTATTTTCCAAACAGCACAGCTTAGATTTTCAGATATGCATGATGAAATCAATGTAGATGTCTTTAAAATAAGATTATAAAGACAATTAGTTCTATGCCAGTATTGGATGAAATAGAGCCCTTAATAATTTGGGAAGAACATAACAAAGATAATGTAACTACATTTCTCTCTGTTTGTAAGCAAACAAATACCTACGGTAATTAATCACTATGAGGTCTTCCAAGTCAGGACTTATAGTAGAGTTAAACATCCCTGTGAGTGGTTCTGTGACTAGGACAACACTGTGGTAACATCAATAGATAGGATACAGGTTATAGCTGATTAAAATCTCTCCAGAGAAATTAAAGATCCTGGAATTGCCCACTTGTGCTGTTGAGAATTGCTCCTCACAAGAAAACCAGAGGAATCGAGTTTCTTATGGTCAGTTATGAGTTGGGTGGCTTGGAGATGAGAATTATTAATACACCGTGAACTACTGAGCAACTTTTACAGACCTATGACTCACAAAACTTTCATTTATTTAAACACCTTTGGATTTACTTAATTTATAATCTAAGAGAAAAATTCCAAAAGGCAGGAAAAAATCAAAGACTCTTGGTGAGTTGCTTTCTTTTGAGAATTAAGAAGAAGGAAAAAGGTTATCTTAGAGAATAGCTTTAATTTAAAAGCATAAAACTTAACAGAATTGTAATTTAAGAAAGTTTTAAACAGTTAAAGGAAACAGTAATTTTGGAAAACAGGATAATGAACATTTTTGTGTTGGAAGTAACTTTGAATATAGTAAAATCAGTTAGAAAAACAGACCAGACCAATATGCTGATTGTTTATTATTAAGAATAGTAGATAGTTGGTGGATTTTACAAAATAAGAATATAAGAGTAAGATAAGGCTAAGCTACTGTAAAAGGCTAAGGTATGTGACTAACTTTGGAGAGCTAATTCATAGTAAAGTGTTAAAGACAGAGGAAAGCAAAACAGGGAAAAAAGGAGAAGTTGCCTTTTACTTTCAGCATAGTAATTGCAGGGGTGAAATGCTCCCGGTTCGGACTGGATCCCCCGATCCGGTAGCAATGGTGGCGGGTGGTTCGGAGAACCGGTAGCAAAAATCCCTACGCCCCCCACATTATGCCCAGCTGAGCTGCATGCTCATCAGAGGCTTTTTTAAAAACTTTTAAAAGCATTTTTTCTACAACTTCTTTCGCCAAAAAATTGCTTTTAAAAGTAAAAAAAAGCCTCTGATGATCGCGCAGCTCAGCTGGGATCTCAGAGGTTTTTCAAAGCATTTTTTTCTGCAACCTCTTCCGGGGAAGAGGTGGTTAAAAAAAATGCTTTAAAAGTCTCTCTGACGATCCCAGCTATGTTCCTGATCGGCAGAGGCTTTTCAAAACATTTTTTTGCATTTGCAGAAAAAATGATTTGAAAAGTTAAAATCTAAAAAAAAAGTTGGCCATGCCCACCCAGTTACATTACCCCTCCCACCAAGCCACACCCACAGAACTGGTAGTAACAAATTTTACATTTCACCCCTGAGTAATTGACATATTTTCACTTCCTCATAAGGCAACCACAAGAAAAGCTGTAAAGTTAGGAAAAGGACAGAGAGTTTCACTAGAACCGTGATGGCGAACCTATGGCACGCATGCCAGAGGTGGCACGCAGCGTCCTCTCTGTGGGCACGCAAGCCATTGCCCCAGTTCAGCTCCGCCATGCATGCATGCGCACCTCCCACCAGCCAGCTGATCTTCAGGTCTCTGCCACGCATGCACATGTGCAGGAGCAGGGCATATGTGGGGGCGTGTCTGCATGTGTAGGGGGTGTGGCACATGTGGGGGCGCATACCAGGGGTGAAATCCAGCAGGTTCTCACAGGTTCTGGAGAATCAGTAGAGGAAATTTTGAGCAGTTCGGAGAATCAGCAAATACCACCTCTGGCTGGCCCCAGAGTGGGGTGGAATGGAGATTTTGCAGTATCCTTCCCCTGCCACGCCAACCAAACCCATGCCGAAGCCACACCACGCCCACCAAGCCACACCCACAGAACCGGTAGCAAAAAAGTTTGGATTTCACCACTGGAGCATACACATGCACAAGGGGCAGGGTGCATGCACCGGGGCCACAAGCACATTGCATTTTGGAGGTTCGGGCGCTTTGGGCACTCAGTCTAGAAAAGGTTAGCCATCACTGCACTAGAACAACTTGCAGATAAAAGCATTTCACCAGATTTATTGCAGAACATGTTTGAGGAATTTACCAAAAGAATTTACTGCAATAGTTGCCAATTCTTTGGATTAAAAAAAAGAAGATGGAAAGATTTGGCACTACTCATATGGAGGAAAGTTTGGTGAATTGAAAATCTAGCTGAGATAGATAAATTGACATCTTTGATTAGAAAAATATCTATATTTATTGGTGAGTAGAAATTTTTGCATACAAACGAAAAAATAAACTTCTGATTTATGGTTTTGATAATTACACAAAATAAATTATAGAAAGGAGAATTATGATGTAACTTTAGACATAGAGGTTAAAATATAATTGTACTTACAATTGCTGGGAAGAATATAAAAAAACCACATTTTATGGCTATGTATCTTTCTTTATAGATTGTTCTTTTTTAATTTTCTTCTATTTTCTTATTGCACATTAGCTTTTTTTATTTATTTCTTTGTTTTTAACTTCTTCTTTTCCATTTAGTTTCTATTCACTCTTATTATTGTTCTTAAAACTTTTTATAAAAGTTTTTTGGCTATTGTGAGAACAAATTGTTGGCTTTTTAATTAAATCCAGCATGAGGTTTTATGTTGCTAAACTTTATGTAAGCATAATATATTAGTTCCTCAATATATTTGTTTATTGATTACAAGCACCTTATATTTTGCTTGTTTTATGAAGCATATTTATGAAAAAGTATAAGTAAGGTATAAAGCTGTTCTTTCTTGATTTGAAATAGGTATGTTTTGTGGATGAAATTTGGACCAGCATCTGGTTTTGACTGATTAAATAAACTCATTGGTATTAATGTACATAAATTTGCAGGATGGAGTTTTCCTTTAAAGTTAAGCCAGATACATAATAACTGCCAATGTACATAAAATAAATACGATAATATTAAGGAGTCTTTGGTGCAATGATTTCCAAAGAAGTTTGGGTCAATGGAACTGAGTTTTGTATCTAGATTACTTTTTAACTATAAAAGTTTTTTAACTATAAATGGAACAAATATTTAGTCTATAAATCTGGTGATTTGTCTCTAATGTCAGTGCCAAAATCCTTGATAATTGATTAAATGCCTAATTTGGAATGATCATTAGTCAATTTTAGTACATTTTGGAAGAAATTCTACCCTTTGGGAAGCTTTGTACTTGGAATGCATGGATTATATTGCTACATATTCATATAGGAAACATAAGGTGGTGTCCAAGCAGCTAATTCAACTGAAATAACTTAGATAAATGACAGTTGTTAGAAGTATATAGAAAAGAATACAATATTTGTACACAAAGTAGCTACCAAAATCCTACTGAACAAACTATTCAATGCTCTTGCATACTTATAACCAGAAGGTTCATATATAATAGGTTAAAATTTGAGTTGTTAAAGTTACACTGGCACCCAGTTCTGTGAATAGCTTGCAACAATGTAAGTACTTGCTTGCATTTCCACAGTAGAATTCAATTGGAGGCTGGAGATGGGACCTGGAAAACATCTGCACCTTTCTTTATCAAAGCAAGTAAAAGCTTTGGTCTATGTAGAGGAACTAATTTATTTATCTGTTTATCTAATTTCTAGTTCCAGCCCATCTCACCTAAGTGGCTCTGAGCAGTTTGCAATAATTGAACTGAAAAGGACATAACCAGTGGTGGGATTCAGCCAGTTTGCACCACTTGGGGAGAACCGGTTGTTAACTTTCTGAACAGTTTGGCAAACTGGTTGTTGGAAGAAATCATTAGAGCAGAGAACCAGTTGTTAAATTACTTGAATCCCACCACTGGACATAACCTTTCTCTACACAGAAAAGTGATGCTTTTTCCATGGAAAACCTATGAATATAGAGGTACTAATGCTGTATTCTGTCACTAGAAAAGGATATCATCGGTCCTGGAATAAGATTTATAGTATGTGATAGGTTTTATTTCTTTGCATATTCACATTCTTTATTACAGATTTACAGATTTGCTGTTGTATGGAATCCATTGGCTAACTAAGTAATTGGACCTTTCAAGAAAAAGCATCTGAGCATTTGACTCTTTTGTGACTGAATCAGGTCTTTTCCCATGTCCAACAGCTGGCAACTATCTAAAATACATCAATGCAAAAGGAATTGTGGAGCAGACCACTTGGGATTAAGAATGGTGCTGGTTTTCAATATAGTTTCAACTACATGTCCCACTTACCATATAACTCAAAAGGAAGGCTATTTATATACTTATAATCTAGGACTGATAATTAGAGAAGCACATAATCCCATTTGCTTACTGTATTTTTTTAAGAAAGAGACACATGAAACATTCAATAGGATAAGGTTTTTACAGAAGACCAGTCATTCATTTTGAATTATGGGTCATTTTACAGGAAAGAATGTATTGTCAATATCTAAAAGAATAATTTATTCAAATAATCATCTTCATTATCACTTACTTCAATTCCTGTCAAGAAACAGACCCCCGAGAAAGAGAAAGAGAAAGAGAAAGGGAGGGGGAGGGGGGAGGGAGAGAAAGAGAGAGAGAGAGAACACTGTACCATGCTTCATTGGCATAGCAAAATGGAAGAATAGCAAAGCCAGCACAGGAGCCCAGGGGTCCTTGTTCCCGCTTATTAATTTTGGAGGTATAAAATCTCCTCCCAAGACTTTTCCAATTTTAATTATTTAAATAATGATATATATAAATAAGTATGTTCTCTTCTTACATATAATTTATGTATAAATTAATAATCTCTTAAACAGATGATGGTCATCATTTTAAAACTACGATAAATAAACAATAGACATAATGCTAATTTGACTTTTTATGGCTTTTTTTCCTTTTGTCACTTGTGACTGATTCCATTCAATATACATACATACATACATACATACATACATACATACATACATACATACATATATATAAAACTGTTGAACAAGTGTGAGAAAACACTATATTTAATCTGGGCATGAAATGTATGGGAAATTAGAAGTTGCTTAAAGAGCAGTGGAAAAGATTAGCGTAGCATTTTGTGTGGGTAGGGTTTTTTTTGTTTTGTTTTGTTTCCTAGAGTCCAAGTGGTAAGTCTATTAGATATTTCCTGCTATTCTTTTGTCTTGTAAATACTATTATTGTGCTTTGGAAAGTATACTGTAGTGTAGAGACAGATTTATAATTTTTCCATTTATTTAAGATGAAGACTTTGGCAAGTAATAAACAATAACATATTATTACTTATTGAATGTGCTATGAGTAGATGTTTTGAATTCCACAACTTTTTCTTTTCACAACTTTCTTCAGTGATAAACCATACACTGGGATTTTCTTAAATATAGTTTCTGGCAGAGAAGTTATTAAATGTCAATTCATATTCTCTTATAACAAGAATTGGCATTTGGCTTTGTTGCTACATCTTGCTTTTGAATTTTGTTCAGTATACAAGTGCAGATGTTTTTGTTTTAAAATTCAGCTGTTTCTTTGGCTCCTGAAAATGTATGTCCTGAAATGCAGAATCTGAAATATAGTGTATGATGTGTGATATTTACAGCAGGAAGTCTCTGATTGAAAAATAAGAAGTTGCAAACCAATTTAATGATAAAGGGGACCACCTGTGCAGAAGACACGTGCGGTGAATATTTCTTTTACTTTAGGAATTCATCTGAACTGCAGTATCTCTCTAGAATTTAACAACAAAGCTAGTAATAATTCACATCTTTCTTTAAAGTTCTGCTTCAAATGTTTGGAAAATTTCTATGACTTTAATATATTAACTTTATTTGAGAATTGAACAGTGTGATTTGGGATAGGTGAATTTATATATCCTTGTTTATCAAAATGTCACATCATTCTGATGTGAATAACACCAGTGTGTTATTTCTTTGTGATTTAAAAGAAAGTGACTGGAATATATACCTCTATAGCCATATGCATCATTCCAGTAAAGCCTTCAACAGGTCAGCAAGACTGAGCACAAGCTTGGAAAAGTTTTTTGAGTACCATCCAAAAGGTGGATGGTATTCTGGCTTCATTATTATTTAATTATTATGTGAATACAACCATCTCATCTTTAAATAAAAAAGAACATCAACCTCCTAAATTGGTAAATAAGTTCATATCTATATTACTTTATAAGACATAATTATAATTGTTAATGCTACCACAATCACCAGTTGTGTTGAGAAGGGCTATGAAGGCATCACATTTTTGCAAAAAACATGTACTATGAAAAAACTAAGGGCATGCACTTGACAAAGAGTTTTTAACAACTGCTTTAGAAATTTGATGGAAAAATGTATTGAATGAGCATCCTGTGTCTCATACTTGTTTTTTGTGATACAGTAGTCAGGGAAGCCATGTTGTCTAACTTTTTTTCTTATGTAGAAAGTTCAGTAGGGTTTTTCTAATTCTTCTGTTGTAAAGTTTGCATTTATATCCTATAGAAACTATGTACTATTAATAGAAAAGGAATTTGGGGCTGATTTTTTTTTGTCTACACTATGTAGGATATTGCATAAAGCACAATTGTTTTGTTTTTACTCCATTTTATTGTATAATATTTTTCCTCTTTTATTTCCTCTTTTATCTATTTTACTATAACATATTTAATCAAAATGTTTTGATATGTAGGTTGGGCTATGGCTTATAATAAAGTGCAAGTGAAATTGAAAAGGATTTTTGTGCCTTCACGCACATTACTAGGAGACCCTATAGGGAGAATTACCAATAAGGAAACTGACCAATAAGGAAACAAGATAACTCCAAGACAGACATGGGTGTTATTCATTTCATGAAAAACAAAATGCAGGCTCTGAAGTGCAACATACCAGCTTTGATATACAAGATGTGTCAAGACTCTCATAGTTATTCCAACAAGCTGACATGGCACTTCATTGTGGAAGGAAAAAGAGATAAGCATTGTACATCCATGAATCTACTGCCTCTGTTCTAGGCATTCATTCTATATGGATTTAATAATAAATTGGTACCATAACAAGAATTCCATACTTACCAGAGCCTTCAAGGTAATATGAAAATACACATGCAAAGCCATGTGATGAAATAATTATAACATAGTATAATTAATACAGACTAAATTCTAAATTCCAAATCACCATGATGTTAACACAAACATTTCTTAATTTCCAAATCACCATGATGTTAACACAAACATTTCTTAGTTTTCTGGAAGTGTTTGTGACATTTGTTGCAATCTACTGTGAAACACCACATCCAAGTGTCAACTCTTTAAGAAATTGTCTGACATTCTTGAGAAGGAAGCTAGGCTTCATTCTTCCTTGAACAATACTAAGTTGTTAACAGCTAAAACTGTGGGCCTCTAGACAGAAATTGCTGCTGAGAGGATTCACACTTCTGTGAGTCTGAAGAATTATGGAAGGCAAGAATTTTATTACCAGCACGGCTAGTGCTATATCAGTCCAATCCCCTGCTCAAACAGGAGACCCTATACCATTTCTGACAAGTGGCTGTCCAGTCTCTTCTTGAAACTTTCCAGTGATGAATCTCCCACAACTTATGAAGGCAAGCTGTTCCATTGGTTGATTGTTCTCACTGTCAGAATTTCTCCTTATTTCTAGGTTGAATCTCTCTGTCAGGTCCCTGCCAGGACACTGCCATTGTGAAGGGGAGGGGTTGTTTATGGGCTTGGATACTTTGAATACTTTCACTTTTGTTGTAACCATATAGGAATTAGGGAGGGGGACTGAGTCAACAATATGGACATCTTCCCAGCTGATTCCAGCCTGTTAACAAGGTCACAGCATCCTGAGGATGACCCATTATCACCTTCCCGCCTCAGAGTTTTCATAACACCTTCGTGGCATTGTATTGGCTACTGGTAGACTGGGGAATTGTGGTAGGGGTTGAATGGCAGACAATTAGGGCTTCGTAAGGGAGTTTTCAGACTCCACCTGATTTCTCTGCATTCACTTTCTATCAGTAAAAGTTCCTTTTGAAATACCACTTGTTTCAAGAGTCATGCTTTCCTGAGAAGATCACTGAGGTAGGTTACACTGTCCTTGATCAGTTTCCATCCATTGTTTCTTGTCTGACCTATGGGTGATTTGGAAAATAGGTTGACTCATTCCTCTCTGTGACAACCCCTCAAATATTGGACCACTGCTACAGTAGTGGTATTCACTTACCTTCGCTACCGGTTTGCAAATGTGAGCGCATGCACCATCTCTGCACATGCGCAGAGCATCCATGATGATGTCTGGGTGGAAGGGCGGAGCCTCCTGCTACCGCCTCTACTGGTTCGCCTGAACCGGGTAGAACCAGTAGAATCCCACCACTGCACTGCTAGCATGTCACCCTGGTCTTTCTCTTCACTAGACTAGCCATGCCCAGTTCCTGCAACCATTCTTCATATGTTTTAGCCTCCAGGCCCTTAATCGTCTTTGTTGCTGTTCTCTGCACTCTTTCTAGAGTTTCAACATCTTTTTTATAGTGTGGTAACTGGAGGCATTATTTCAGGTGTGGCCTTACTAAGGCTTTATAGAGTGGTACTAGTACCTCATGTGATCTTGATTCAATCCCCTAAAGCAATTTAGGATTGCATTGACTTTTTTGGCTGCTGCCGCATACTGCTGGCCCCTATTTAGTTGATTGTCCACCAGGACTCCAACCCTCTCATGGTTACTGCTATTTATTTATTTATTTATTTATTTATTTTTATTTATTTATTTATTAAATTTTTATACCGCCCTTCTCCTGAAGGACTCAGGGTGGTGAACAGCCAGGGTTAAAATACATGCACTATGAAAATTAAAATAGTTTAAAAATAATTAAATCCAATTTGGCTTTCCAATTTTAAAATCCCTTAACCATAAAATTAATCAATTAAAATCTTAAGCCAGCCCGAGTCGCTGAAACAAGAAAGTCTTCAGAGCCTGGTGGAAAGTACGGAGGTCCGGGATCAGTCGTATCCCTGGGGGTAGCTTGTTCCAGAGGGCGGGTGCCCCCACAGAGAAGGCTCTCCCCCTGGGGGTCGGTCATTGTTTGACCGATGACACCCTTAGGAGACCCTCTCTGTGGGAGCGTATTGGCCGGTGGGAGGTTATCGGTGGCAGAAGGTGGTCTCATAGATATCCAGGCCCTAAGCCATGGAGCACTTTAAAGGTGAGAACCAAAACCTTGAAGTGCACCCGGAAGACCACCAGAAGCCAGTGCAGCTCGTGCAGGAGAGGTGTTACATGGGAGCACCATGTTGCCCCCATAATCACCCCCGCGGCTGCATTCTGGGCCAGTTGGAGCCTCCGGGTGCTCCAAGTACTCAAAGAAGCGTTAATAATCCTCCTGAGCCAGCCTTGTGTAACTTCCCGGGTAGCCAGCACCAGCCAGGAGGGACATGGGTCCAATAAACATGTGGTTGCGTTCAACCTCCCCAGCAACCTGTCCACGTGCTCGGGAGTCACAGGGTCAAACTCATCCCAGATAACGTTCTCAAGACCCACCTCAGACATCCTGTCTGAACCTACCCAGTCAGAGTCCAGGCCTTCCTGAATTTGAGCAATTTTATCGTGCAGATAACACGCAAAATCCTCAGCTCACCCTTGCAAGGGATCTTCCCATGCTCCCAGGTGGAGAAGGGAGCAGGTCACCCTAAACGGGGCAGCTGGGCCGTTATCTGCCGATGCGATAAGAGCGGAAAAGTAGTTACACTTCGCTGCTTTTATCGCCACTAAGTAGGTCTTGATATAAGACCTCACTAGTGTTCGGTCAAATTTGGAACGACTAGTCCTCCAACTACTCTCTAGGCGTCTTTTCTGGCGCTTCATCTCCCTCAGCTCCTCGGAGAACCACGGAGCTGGGCAGGTTCGGCACCAGGTCAGAGGCCGCAAAGGCACGACCCGATCTAAAGCACCAGCAGCCGCCCAATCCCAGGCGGCCACCAGGTCTCCTGTCGGGTTGTGAGCCCGAGTCTCAGGAAATGGCCCAAGCCCCATTCGGAACCTATCAGGATCCATCAGGCACCTGGGGCAGAACCACCTGGTTGGTTTTGCCTCCCTGCCATGGGGTGTAGTGGTCAGAAAGTCAAGCCTAAGGAGAGAATGGTCTGACCATGACAAGGGTTCAATGGCTATATCCCCTGTATCTAGACCATTCGACTACTGACCAGAGACAAAAACCAAGTCCAGAGTGTGTCCTCCTATGTGAGTAGGGCCATGAATTAACTGGGTCAGGTCCATGGCTGTCATGGAAGCCATGAATTCCCGAGCCACCTCAGACGTTTCACCGATGGACGGCAGGTTGAAATCCCCCATGACCATGGTTGGGGGTAACAACCGCCACCCCGGCTATAACATTGAGGAGCTCAGGCAGGGCTGCTGCCACGCAGCAGGGAGCCAGGTATGCAATCAGCAAGCCCACCTGCATCCCATGGCCCCACTTCACAAGGAGACACTCACATCCAGTTATCTGAGGTACAGTGGCCTCCCTAGAATCAAGACCTTCCTTTATAATGACCGCCACCCCCCCCACCCCTATCCTGGGCCCTCGGCTGATGAAATGTGTGGAAACCCAGTGGGCACATCTCTACGAGGGGGACCCCCCCTCCTGGCCCAACCAGGTCTCTGTGATACCCACCAGGTCCGCTCTCCCCTCCTGAATCAGCTCACAAATGAGGAGGGCTTTGTTGATCATGGACCTGGCGTTGCACAACATCAGCCTAAGATCTGGGCTCTGAGACTCTGAACAACCCAGAGAACGAGAAGAGCATTGGGGGCCGGAGCACGCCACCGCTTGGAGACAGCGGATGCGTGCCCTCACAACACGATATGGCCCCCTGCTCCCACCCTATCTGCCTCTCCCACCCACAGTCCTGATGGAATCGCCCTCCTCCTTACCAATGCTAACCCCCTCCACTCCCCACTCCGCACCTCCCAGAATGTGACCCTGTGCTGGGCCTGGCCTCCCCCCTAACAAATCACCCTCCCTCTCCTTCGTCAAACAACCTGCCCCCCCCAAAACCCCTTAAAAGATTGGCTAACAACAATTTAAAAAAACCCCTCAACCCCCTCTTCGCCGCATGCCACATCTCGGGGTTCCAAAGCCCGTCATTGAGATAGGCCCTTGATAGAGTGGAGGGCCAATCCTGCGAGAGGGGGAAGTCTCACAGAACAAGAAGCTCAGCTGCCGAATACATCTTGCCACAAGAGAATAAAGTGACCATGGCTCAAGGGTCCAGATGGAAGATAAAAGGTCCAGGGCAGAGCAAATAAGATGGGAGCATCCAAAATCCAAGGTCCAAAGTCCACTGTCCCCTCACAACAGTGGGCAAAGTCTCTTGCCAAGTCGACACAGTTCAAGGGGGATACAATCCAACACCCTCTCACAGTGATTGGTCTGATGGTCAGTCCCCTCTACTGGTGAGATGGAAGTAGTGAACCAATGCAACATATCAAACACAGCCCAAGGGGTTAAAGTCCAAAACCACACTCTCACGGTGGTTGGTCTGATGGTCAGTCCCCTCTGCTGGCGAAATGCAAATAATGAGCTAATACCATAACGAACTCAGCCTGAGGGGCTTGAAGCCAAACTACCCTCTCATGGTAATTGGTCTGATGGTCAGTCCCCTCTGCTGGTGAGATGGAAGAAATACACCGGCTCACATAGCATCCCAACGTATTTGACAATCCTCCCCCCAATGGCTAGGGAGAAGGGCTCAGATAGAAATAAGCCAGGTTTCGGTGTCAGTAAGTCAGTAAAAGTGGAGCCAGTCTGAGATAGACATAGTACGAAGGGGAATGATGGAAAATAGCCCCCAAAATCCAAACGGAGGCCTCCCAAAGTCTGCGAGGAACTGACCCATCAACTGGGCAGCCCTCATGCAGATCCCAGCCAATACCGGACAGTAGATGTTTGTCTGCCACGTTGATCCCATTGACCACATCACTGGGGCTAACAGCGGGCGCTCTCCTTCCCGCCATCATCGGACAGCCACCATTACAGCCATTGCAGCCACAGCCGAAACTGCCGTTGCCGTTGCCACTACTACTGCCAGACAAAAAGTTCTGGAGCATTCCAAAGCTCACCAGGGAATCCGGCAGTCCCCAAGGCAACCAGAAGAAACCACCAGGCCTAGGGGCATTGCCGAGTTGCAAACGGCCCCAGCAGACCCGTTCGCTGCTGCCGTTCCAGCCTCCGAAAGCCTCCAACTCAGAAACAATGACGACGCCCAGCTGCCGCAATCCTTGTCCAGCCATGATGTCCTGGGGGGGGTAAAGCCAGGTTTCACCTGATTTGTATGGTTTTGGTTTTTCTTGCCTAAGTGTAAGACTTTACTTTTCTTTATGTTGATAGGGCCCAGTGTTCAAATCTGTTGAGATCCATCTGTATTTTAAGCCTATCATCTAGAGCAGGGGTATCAAACTCCCATGGGCCAGATGTGTCACACACTGGCCATGCTCATGCTCGGTTTAGCGAAGGGGGAAAAAGTCACGATACATCATGTGACACCATCGTGACGATGCAAATTTGATATCCCTGATCTAGAGTGTTGGCTATTCCTGCCAGTTTAGTATCACCTGCAAATTTGGTATGTTCTCCTTCTATTCCCTCATCTAAATCATTTATGAAAATATTGAAGTGTACTGGGCCTAAGACAGAACCTTGTGGTATATATAGATATAGTACCATTAAGGATTACTCATTGAATATGGTTTGTTGGCCAGTTATATATCCGTCTGGTGGTGATGCTATTTATCGTACTTTTTCTAGTTTACCAAGAAGTACGTTGTGGGCTACTTTGTCAAATGCCTTACTGAAATCTAAATATACTATGTCCACATCATTTCGCTGGTCTACTAATTTAGTGATTTTAGCAAAGAATGAAATAAGATTGGTTTGGCATGATCAGTTTTTAACAAACTCATGCTGGCATCTAGTTGTAACTTTATTTGTTTATAGATGTTCGCAGATCTGTTTTTTGATTATCTTTTCCAATATCTTACCAGGTATTGATGTTAGGCTGATTGGTCTGTGATTTCTTGGCTCTGTTTTTTTTTCCTTCCTTCCTTTGAAGATGGGAATCATATTGGCTCTTTTCCAATCCTCAGGTATTTCCTAGGTGCTCCAGGATTTTTGAAAGATATAGTACAATGGTTCTGATATGACATCTGCCAGCTCCTTCAGAACTCTGGGATGTAATTCATCAGATCCAGGTGATTTATATTCATCAAGATCAAACAGTTGTTGTCTTACCATTTTCTTGCTTATTTTAATTTTAATTTTGACTGTCTTTTACAGTTATGCTTTTGGTAGGTTGGGCTATAGTTTTGTGAAGGTGGATGCAAAGAATGAGTTAAGCAGCTCTGCTTTCTCTGTACTGCCTGTTACTTTCTTGCCATCTTCTCTCTTTATGATTTAATGTATGTTGCAGCTCTCTGAAAGATCCTTTAACCATGTCAACTATTCTTACCTAGATAAGAAAAATCTCTACACTGATTCAGTTTAATAGCTTATTGTCCCTGCTGTTGGAAATAAGATTTCACAACATTTTTGTAAATTTTTGCCATCCACAAAGGAAATAAAATAAATTTTGTAATGTTTCTGTACTGTTTTTGACACAGATATTCAAGCTAATATATTTAAAAATGCCTCTTCTAATTCATAGTGATTGTAGCGTAGAGGAAGAGCATATTCTCTCTTTTTGGCTATTTAAAAGATCTCCAAAAGGATCAGCACATTCTTTTATGTCTGCATTGTTATTCAACCTTTAATAATGTAACTTTAGCAATTTTAATTTTGCACTTTCAATATATTTTAGTTCATAGTGTTTGATAAGATATAACATATTTTGTTTGGTTATGGTCCTTGATTATAAATCCATAAATTCCCACATGTTTTAAGCCTATTTTTTGGAATGGGCAACAGCTTTAAAATAAGGAAAAGTGCCAACAAACCTAATGATGTCCAACTGGTAAAGTCTCAGCAGTCGTTCCTCTTTAAAAAACAACCACCTTCCTTAGCTTGGTACCCAATAAAGTGATTCAAAAAGACTAAGAAGCAGATTAAAATAAAACTCTCCTTGGGATTTTGCCAGAAACTCACACCCAAAAAAACCTCTAGACTCAGATAAAAAGGTAAGTATTAAGGAGTATAGAAAAAAGGAAATAGGAAAATAAGGAGCTATTTTGAAAATAAAGTAAACATTAAACATTTGTTAATCTACACTATACAGAACAGGAAATAGCAGCCAGCGGCAGTCCAAATAATACTGAATTTCAGCACTTAGACAACTAGCCAATAGTAAAAAATGCTAGGAGATATTAAACACATGTGATGGATCACAAATGGTCTTCTCTTGACGCAGTTTATGAAACACAATGTGTAATACCAATGGATGTTCAAAGAATGAGTTTGTTTACAAAACCTAAGGGAATCTAGTTATAACTGATCTGGGGGTGGGTAGAATAGTCATTTGACCTATATCATGAATCTGAAGAGTCTGAATATCCACAAGAACACTCATTTATTATCTTTTGGAGTGAAAAGCAAAGTAACAAAGAAAGAAGAGGTTAATTAACCAGAATATAGATAATTTTCTGATAGGCATTAAAGTACTACGTAACTTAGATACTAGATACATAAACAACTAAGCATGTACTGTATATCAGTAGTGAAATCCAATTTTTTTTACTAGCGGTTCTGTGGGCGTGGCTTGGTGGGCATGGTGTGGCTTGGTGGGCATGGCAGGGGAAGGATACTGCAAAATCATTCCCACCCCAGTCCTGGGGGAAGGATATTGCAAAATTTCTATTCCCACCACACTCTGGGGCCAGCCAGAGGTGGTATTTGCCGGTTCTCTGAACTACTCAAAATTTCCACTACCAGTTCGTCAGAACCTGTCAGAACCTGCTGGATTTCACCCCTGATGTATAACTGTTAGGAATAGATTTCCCAGGAAGTGATAAGTGATTGGGTCCAGTCAGTCCCTTTTCATAGTGATTCAGCCTGGTTATAGCACTGAGTTGGCAATTGCTAACTCTTGTAGACGTATTCTGGCAGGTTCCATATGGAGGCAGTGCATCCATTCTGGCTCTTCTTGATTTCTCAGTAGCCTTTGATGATCCAGAATATAGCAGTGTGTGGGTAGTTTGAGGGATCTTCTAGCCCTCTATTAAACAAAGTCATCTTTTTGGACCTGTGAATCATGCCTTCTAGTTGCAATGCCTGTCTGGAAGAACAGTATTCCCTTGGAGAACCAATGTCCCCAACTTTGTTAGTTGTCCTCAAACCTCTGAAGACCTGGCTGTTTCCTCAGGCATTTGAGCCAGAGGTGAGGATATTTCTGTTATTAAAATTATTTTAGGATTGAAATGTATTATTTACCTCAGGTAGAATGAGGTACTGTGTTTAACTGCTGAGTTTTTAATCTAACTGCCCAGAGTCACTATAATCAGGAGAGTAGTCATATAAATTATTTAAATTAAGTAAATGTAAATCAATAAACTTTTAATTTAGTTGTTAATGTGCAAGTAATTATATTAAGATGATATTGTTCACAACTTAATATTGTTTCATTCTCTTTTTAATATTTTGAGGATAATTCTTACATTCTTTTTGTGCATTTCATGTATTTACCTTTTCCTCTGATTCTTTTCAGAGTCATATCCTTGATACTTTATAATTCTTCAATTGTGTAAAACATAAGTCAATGACAAGAATAAACTTGAACATTTTTAAAATCAAATAATTTGATTATTTGAAGAACTTAGGAAATTTGTTTGGTCCCAAGGGATGTGTGGATAGCATGTTGAAGGCCCATGTGACAGAAAATAAGGCAATCATTCAAGTATTAAGGTATAAAATTATACAGGTGTTCTAACATATTGGAGTTTCAATTTCCTTGTTTATGAAATATGTAACTCATGCATTACCTAGCCCACCTGATACTACTTTCCCTCAAAATTCTTCCCCTGCCCCCAACTGGTTAATGAGTGCTAGTTTGAACAATTACACTATTGTATGCAGTCAAAACCAATATATTTTATAGTATTATCAGTTTTGTTTTTAGGATTCAGTTTGGGGAAGGTCCATCAATTTATACAAGCAGAAAAGGCAATATGAAGAGTTTTCACTAAACATGTGTTTTATTAGCAGAAACTGAAGCTAATTAGAATGGATTTTTACTTAATTCACTAGAGGAATTGGTTTGTGTAATTGATAGAGTTGCAATTGACTGAATATGTAAATGGCTAATTTGATAAGTTACCAAAGTGAGGATGGGAGACTCAAAACCTACTCCCTGTCATAAATTGGTGATCAGAAAAGAGACTATATTTAATTGTCCCCCCCAAAAGAATAGTTGCTTGAATCTGTGACTATTTGGAGACAGAAAATCAGATAGAAAAATCACACACAATTCAAATAAAATATCTGTTACTATTGATTACCAAAAGGCATGGCCTTTTAAAGTCCTTCCTTCCTTCCTTCCTTCCTTCCTTCCTTCCTTCCTTCCTTCCTTCCTTCCTTCCTTCCTTCCTTCCTTCCTTCCTTCCTTGAAAATACTGAGGCAGGCTTTTATAAAATGGAGTCAGATATTAGTAGCTAATGTCAGAAATAATGTCTGCTTCTATAGATAAACTATGTCCAAAAGATATTATTCAAGATATAGAACAATTTTTATCTGATGAAAAAGAGATGATATCAGAAGTATAAATCATTTGGAAAAAGATATTTCTCTGAGTCTACAAAAGTAATTGGCTAATGTTTTAAAATTCAAAAGAGAAATGCATATGATAAACCAAAAGAGACTATTTTTCCTTATTGGGTTTACAAAGGAGGCTTGTAAAAACAGTACAAAAAAGAAATGAAGACCAATTCCTGTGATAATATTTGAATAAACTAAAGATTATTAGAAGTAAAAGGAAGGAATATAAAGTTGATTTATTTTATCAAGGTTGAAACAAAACATTACTTCTGGCACACCTTTATTGCTTTCTGCTGACAACAGGGTTGAAAAGATGGTTCTTTATGGATTTGTTTATAGTTAAGTGATGGGATATGTGATGAAGAGATAATTGTTGTAACCTTATTAGGGGTGAGGAGAATCACTAAATGTGTTTTGTACTTGTGATAAAGGCTACAAGTCACTTCTTTATATATCTCTTTTCTCTTTCTTTATTATATTCTTATTTTTTCTTTATTCCCTTTCTTCCTTCTCTTTTTTCTTTTTTCTCTTCTCTTTAATGTTAGTTTGTAGATTTTACTATTATAATCCAAACTCTTAATAAAATTATATATTAGAACAGCTGATGCTGTTGTTTAAACTAAGATTAGCCCTTAAACCTTACAATACTTTAACCTCTATCAATCACTATCAATAATAATGTTAAGTTAAATGGACCAAAGTTTATAAGACAGTTTCATATATTTATATGTATTTTTATGAGTCAAGACGTTTATGAGTCACAAATGCCTGTTTCATCTTCAAGGGTCTATAGGAAGATCCAATTTGCTTGCTTAGGCCCCCAAGGTTGACAGGTACAGCTGTGTTTTCCTTGTACTGAATATGGAATTCTTTTCTTTTTAACTCACAGTGGGTATGCTTTATTCTTTAAGATAAATGTTGCCTAGTTTATAGAATAAAACTTTTTACAGTAGCTAGCTGCCAAGAGCTCAGTCTCCAAAAACTCTACCACTTGCACAATGTGATATGGTGAGGCATCTTCTCTGTTGGAGAAAGGACTGGAAAAAAGTTATGATCCACAGGAAGGCATCGGTTCCTGAATGAAATCACTAAATATATTGTTTTTTACTGGGATCTGATACAATTGTTTTCTTGCCAAATAAGGTGGATTTCCATAATGTTCTGTAATTCACAACTGATTACATAGAAAGGATAATGCCTTTCTGCCTTTTAGTGATTTACCATAATAATAGTTAAACATTTTAAAGTTTAAATAATCTACATATAGTAACAATTTTGTAGGTTTTGCAGTCAAGGCATTTTATGAACTTATTTAATGATGGAAATCTAATAACAGTGGTTCAGAATAAAAGTAAAAATACTAACAACTGAATGTCAAAATCCTGTATCACTGCTACTAATTTATACTGATTTAAATTTAGAGAGTGCTAAGAAATTGTTTGTTTCTTATATACCCAATACAGAACTGTGTAATGTATTAATTTCAGTCCCAAAGCTAAGGAGCCTACCATCTGGATTTATGCTTAATATCTGGATAGAAAAGTTTTTAATTTAGCATTTTTTAATGTTTACTTGGAAGTAAATTGCAATTTGTTCCATGGAACTTAATAATACTATATGTATTTAAAAATACAGTGTCAGTCATATTCAGCTTTACAAAAACACTTTAGATTTATTTGAAAATGTATTTGAATTTTTAAACAATTGAGCTATTCCATGGTAACAGTTAGGAGAAAAGATTAAAATCCTAATGAAATAAAACCACTGGTTTTATGTTAATTGAAAAGTAGTTGGAATGATAAGTTTTCATTCATAACAAAACACATTTATTACCGTTATATTATTTGGCCAAAATGTTGGAGTCAGAAACACTTTTTCAACACTGTCATATCCAGATTCAGATTGCTACAGTAACTAGTTGTAGACTTACACTTGGATGGAGAAGTCTGCCATTTTAATTGTAATTTTTAAAACTTCTTTCCATATTGTCCATTCTACCCTATTTTTTCCAGAACTTTCTGTTAATCTTTTTGTTTGACCAAAACAAAACATTGTTTGTATGATTAATTGTATTGCCTTACATATGATATGATATGACTGAAGGACCAAGTGAACAAATTTCATCACCTTATTAGTTAATTTTGTCTTGGTGTTTCATATTTTAATGGAATCTGCAAAAAAAAAAAAACCTTACAAGGAACTGTGGTTTGTTTGTTTGTTTGTTTGTTTGTTTATTTATTTATTTATTTATTTATTTATTTATTTATTTATTTATCAACAAGTACAAAGAAATAAGTAGCAGTATAGACATAGACATGGACACATGAAAAAAACTGGCACAAATAAAAGGATATAAATAGGCAAAACATAGCCATAAACACATAGAATGATTACATATAAATGGGAACAGTAGGACAGGGACGGTAGACACACTGGTGCACTTATGCATGTCCCCTTAGCGACCTCTTAAGAAACATGAAAGGTCCACGGTAGACAGTTTAAGGTAAAAGATATGGGGATTAGCAAGACTAAAAACAGGATCAGGTAGAGTTTCCAGACATTTACTACTCTATTGCAGAAGTCATATTTCCTACAATCAAGATTAGAGTGAATTACATTGAATTTGAATTTATTGATAACCCTTGTATTATTACGGTTGAAATTAAAGTACTAATTTACAGGTAGGACTTTTTGGTAAATAATCTTATGAACTAAGCATAGGTCAAAACGTAGACGGTGTAATTCGAGGCTATCCAGATCTAAAATTTCAAGCCTGGTGGTATAGTGAATTTTATTTCGAGCAGAAGATTTGACATATTTCTAGTAAAATACAGTATCTCTGGACCCTCTCTAATGTATTGATTTCTGAAATACAGTTTTTCTATCCAAATATCTTCTTGAAAGGAAGACAGTAAACATATACAGTTATATGTTGGTTCCTGGCTTGAACTGGGAAAATGCTCATTTTCCTATGAGAGTTAGAGGAATCCCAAATCATCACTCAGCAACAGTTGACATCTAACAACTTTTGAGTTACAACCTCTGGAATCTGCACCTCCCAGTTTTATCAAAGACAAGCTGCAAAAAGTTGCAAAGAGTACTGAAACTGAGGTGTGATTCTCATAAATATTATGATCACCAAATACATGATTGATGAATAATTTTTGTCAAATGAATGGCCAGCTACCACTGGCAATCCAATGGGATGCACCATTAGAAAACCTGAAAGGCCACAAAGATAGATAGATAGACTCACAAAGGAATTACAAAACAGGGAAGAACATGACTTTTACTTAGTATGGGAAAAGTGGTATAGTTGGTTGAAAGCTAGGAAAGAGATGAAGCAATAGGAAGTAAACAAAATGACCAAATATAGTATGATGGAAACAAAGAACAGACATAGGTCAACAAAGATCTATAGTAGATAGACAAAAGGGAACGACCAAATAAGGAAGAGTCAAAATACAAAGAGAAATGTATATTACAGTTGCGACAAACTGGACATGTATTGAAATGGGTGTTTATATGTTTTTATGTTTTGTACGTTTCATTGTTCTGTTTAGTTTGTACATATAAATAAAAAAAGAAAAAAAAAGAAAACCTGAAAGGCCAGTTCTTCAAAATATTTCCCCCCAATTTTATTGGAATTGTTTGGAATAAATATAATAGTCTTGGTAAAATATTCATTTTTATAGTAACTATTCTTCCTGTTAATGACAATTGCAGATCTTTCCAATTCTCCAAATCTAGTTTAATTTGTTGCATCAATTTCATATAATTGTTCTCTTTAATTGTTGCACATTTTTCTGTTAATTGTATTCCTAAGTACTTCACTTTTTAAACTATCTGTATATCAATTCTTTCCATCAACACTTTTTGTGTATCTGTGAGATTTTTAACTAAAACCTTTCTCTTATCTTTATTTTCAGTCCTGCAACTTCCCCATGTTCTTCTATCTTTCTGATTAACTTCGGTCCAGTTTCTAATGGGTCTTCTAATATAAAAACCAAGTCATCTGCAAACGCCTGTAGCTTATATTTTTTTTTTTTATTTCCATTCCTTTTATTTCTTCATCTTGTCGAATATTTCTGGCTAAGATTTCCAAAGTCAGTATAAATAGCAAAGGGGACAGTGGACATTCCTATCTGGTACCTTTTTTAATGTCAAAGTTCTCCACCATGTCCCCATTTACCATCACCCTAGCAGATTTTTTGTGGTATATAAGTCCATATATTTTAATTGTAATAGGATAAATTGCCAAATAACATTGTCAAATGCTTTCTGTGTAGGAAAATCAACGCCATTTGTTTTCCAGGGTGTATTTCATAATACTCCAATGTATTTAAAATCATTCAGATTATTTTTAATCTGTCTCTTTGGCAATTTATAAGTCTTTGGGACTTATTTTACCAATGGTTAGACAATAAAAACAGATGTTAGAAATGCAGGGAGATAAAAAGGATAAATGTTAAAATGGAAATTTGATAAAATAGACAAGCTAAATATTATTGTTATTATAGTATCAATGTTATTGTGATGAATGTTATTGTAAGCATTTTGATTACGATTGCCTAAAAACAACTGTACCCAGACAACACACTGTTTGATTGAAATGGAATTTTTACATTTTATTGAAATAAAGTAAATAAAACATAAAAAGAAAAAGAAGAAAAAAACCTGAAAGGCCAGATTAGGGACAGATAATTATGGAGGAAAACTATCTATGGAGTCACTAAGAGTTGACACTGACTTGATGGCACTCAGTCAATCAATCAATACAAGGTTAAAAAAAAAACTTGCTTTTTTGATAACTAATTTGTTGAAATTTAGAGAAGCATTTACAGTTCCTCTGGGCACCATCTGGCCCTCTCCTCTATTCCTCTATCACTCAGTCTATCTTTTATCTGTCTACATGCTAACCTGCTTATAGAAACAAATGCATTTACATACAAGTTTTTGACATTTAAGGCTACTAGATTACTTTATACTACTCAAGTGACCTTTTATTTCTCAAAGGTAGATGGCAGTGTTCAAATATAACCAAGAGGAGACAAGCTAATTAAAGCAATATATTTTGCCACTTTAGCAGGAATACAGGGAGATAAAGTAGCTTATCCTCTTTTTCCATCTAAATCTTATATTTAATTTTTTCTTATTTTTTTATCCAGGACACAAAAGCCAAAGAATAATGAAGCACTTAAAAGACATATGATGCAAATTATTGATATAAATTATTCATGTGGAATCTCTAGTCAGCAGTGCACTTCAATAATAACTGATTTATACATTATATGACAAGCTTGCTTCCATAAGAACTTAGGAAAAAACTTGTTATTCTGGTGAGAGAGAGAAAGAGAGAGGGGAGGGAGGGGGGGAGGGAGGGAGAGAGACTTTTTCAACTCTTTTTCAACTATTTGTATTCATGCTACCACTTCCAACATGGAGGTTTAAATAAAACTTCAAAACTGGTATCTCTTAATAAATCTGCTCTCTGGGAAATTATCTTACTGTAAAGCCATTCAAGTTAGTATATAGCATCTGTGATAATGATTTCATAAGCTAATTATTTGCTGTTTGAAAAAAATTGCATACTTTCTTTGGGGTTCTCTGGACTCAGTAAGATCATGACTAAATGTCATGACTGCCGCAGAGCTTTCCTTATATGTTCCAGCAAAGTTTCACCAGACCAATGGTCCAGAAATTGGAGTTGTCTCATCACATTTATAAACTGGCCAGGTTTCAGTTATGTGGAGTTGGTTGGTGCCTAGATGCTTTTTTGGGAAGTGTCCATTGATTGGTGATTGCATGTGGTGTTATTTTTGTAGTTCTGTTCTGATTGGTCTGCCTTGTCAATCTGATATGAATGGCTTGAATCTTGTATCTGATTGGTTAAAATTGTACCCAATTCAACTGTTCTCTTGATGGTGCCTTTATCTGGGTCTTCCAGGAATTCCAGGAATTCTCTGCCTTTTCTGCATTTGTTTGACTGTATTTCTGTATTATCCCAGTTAAAGAGATAGTTCAATTGAGGTCATGGATGGCTGTTAGGTATTCCTGATCTTCCTTCTTTCGTGCAGTTATGTGTTCCTTGACTCTTTGCTGTGATTGATGTCTTGTTTGTCCTAAGTAGTGTTGGTGGTAATCTTGACAGAAGAACAAATTATCTTCCATAAGCTACAAAGAATGAGATAAAGAGACCCCAATGTAACCAAGTTCTAGAGGTGCCCTGAAATCCACGAGGCAGCTTCTTGTGCCCCATTGTTGGATTACTCAACATTGCAATATATTCTCTCTGTTACTTTTTTTCACCTTGATTAAAATTCTTTTCAAAAGTTACCAATATATAATATTATAAATGCAGACAGAAATGGACCTATACTAAGGCATTACAATGCTGCTGCTTCTCTTTTGGAATTTTTCCTATTGGTTTACTAATGAGAAAGGATCTTGCATTTTCCATGACTGATAGACCCCTTATGACTCCATCAACATTTTCTTAGTGATGAACGCAGGCAGCTCAAGCTGTAGTAGACTGCTTTTTTGCCTTGGTGCCCACTGTTACATTGACTACAGTTGAACTACATCTGCCATTGCTTGATGATTTACCAGCATAAAAAGATCCTTCAATAATTCTTTATTGTTAGTTTCAGTTTATGTCACCTGAATAGTTTTGTTTTACTGGCAAATCTGAGTGCCTTATTGCTTATCCTTCCCAATATCATTTATGAACAAGTTAAAAATAATCTATCTCAACACAAATTCTTGTAGGACTTTTCTTCCTTGAGAAAAGTACTCATCGATTGCTATGTCTTTCTTTCCCACTTTTTACCAGCTTGCATTCCATAAAAAGACAGGTGATTTCATCCCATGGCTACTAAGTTATATCTTTGAGAAAAAAATTATAACAAATATTTTTTGGAAGTCCAAGTATACAATTCATTTTCATCAATATACTTGTTGTCACTCTCAAAGAATTCCAAAAAATTGGTGAAGTATGATTTGTCTTTGCAGAATTCATGCTGACTTTCTTTCAGGAAAGTTTGTTTCTTTATAGTTTCAAAACATATTACTGGTTTCATTAATTTTCTCAGAGTAGAAATTAAACTCACCAGTCCCAATCCTCTGAATATTTTCCATAGCTGTTACCATTTTGTCAAACTTTTTAAAGAAGCTTTCAATTAAAGATTGCATGTTACCAGTATTTTCAGCCAGCTCTTGTAATTTGATCCACTGTTGCTATGTGTAAATTAGTCAGCAAACAAAGAACACTAAAGCAAAGTGAAGATATAAATTAAAGGAACAGGGAAGATATTATCTTGTTATATCTGGTCAGATCCAAAGTTAAAATAAAAAAAAAAATAAGTTCCAAATATTTTGCAAATTAATAAAGTACAAAAACCCTGTGGTGAAAGTCTAATATTGATGTAAATTAAATAAAAGCACTTTACTATCCAAGGACATGCTATGTTTCCATATGGAAAAGCAAAAGTTATTAAAAATAACAACATAAATCAAAAGGAAGAAGAAGAAAAAACAGTTAAAATTCAACAAGGGGTTAAAGTAGGTCAGTATTCAAACAGCCAATCAACTTTAAGTAATAAATTCAAAAAGTGAAAGTTAATACTCAGGCAAGCTTAGAAAATGAAATCCAGAAAGGAGATGGATGCTTTGACTTTCTGACTACTCCCAAAGGGAATTGGAATATTCAAGACTCCCCTTCCCAAATAATAATAAAATAAATAAATAATAAATAATTTTATTTCTATACCGCCCTTCTCCCGAAGGACTCAGGGCGGTGTACAGCCTATTAAAAGCACAAAGACAGACATCAATTAAAAATAATTAAAATTATTAAATAATTTCGGCTCAGATTTAAAACCCCAAAAATTTAAAACACCCAATTTAAAATCATTACATCGATAGCCCGGCCTGACGGAACAACAGGGTCTTGAGGGCACAGCAAAATACACGGAGGTTGGAGATCTTACGCATTTCCAGGGGTAATTCATTCCACAGGGTAGGGGCTCTCATAGAGAAGACCCTCCCCCTGGGTGTCGCCAGCCGACATAACTTGGCCGATGGCACCCTGAGGAGACCCTCTCTGTGGGAGCGGACTGGCCGGTGGGAGGCTATTGATGGCAGAAATGGGTCCATGACCATCCAAAAGTCACCTGGGTCATCCATAAATTCTCCCATTCAAATCCAGGGAGCAGCACCACCAGAGAACCAGCTCTGGCAGCAAAATCAGCAGCAGCATCAGGAAAAATTCATACGTTCAGCAGCCATCTTGGGGAGGGTGTGTCCAGAAAATTCTTATTTTGTAGACAAAGGGGAATGTGTTGGTACTAGCTCGTAATTTCCAATTTGCATTTATCTAAACATAATAATATTATGGTCACTCTTGCCTATTCATTATGCATGTATTCATTTGCACATAATTTTTATCAGCTTTTAATAAATTTCAAAGAGTTTTGGTAACATTTAAGGATCCACTCTAAATATTCTCCATGGTGAACTTGAATGGTATTCATTAAATCCTCAATTTTCTGAGTTTTTTTTCAAGTCATTAGTTCCTGACAAATGAATGAGAGGTTCTATTTCTCCTTTTCAGGAAAAAAGAATAAACTTTGAGAGCTAGTGAAGTATAAACTGTTTTTAATCTGTAAATACTATTGTACCACTGAGCCATAGAGAAGACAGTAGGGTTTCAGTTTCATTTGTGTTGTCATATTGATGGATTAGCAAATATTATTCATGGGTTGCATGCCAAATGATGCCTTTTGAATTTGAGTCCAAGGAAAACAGCAGGAATCCCACCTGATGAAAGGCCTAAAGGAGTTGTTAATTCTTGCTATTTTAGAAAAGTAATAGGTGACTGCAAAACTGAAACTTATCAAAATATGCAACCATTCCTTTCAAAATAGCTTGCCTATTAGATTGAGTGTGATGCAGGAAGTAAAAGTTTAAAAAAGTTTTGCAGACTTTCATTGCATCCTGGACATCTCAGAAACATTTCTGTAGATAAACCCTTTGAAAGACTGCTATGTACAAAAGAAACTGAATAGTAATATGAATGGTAATTTACAATACACACAAAGAAACATCCCCTCCCCTCCCCACCTTGTTCCACAATTATTGAAACTTTCTTTCTGTAGTTTAGTAAGATAAATTAGTTCTTGGTAATTTCTATAGGCCTTATGATTAAATGCAGACCACGCCAAGCACATTTGCTGGCAAAACTGTAATGATAAAGTGCAAGCCTTTTTATTTTGACATTACAGTGTATTTCTGCCTATAATCATAAGTATTCAATCTATTGCCAGTTCTGATTAAAAACAATAAGAAACTATTGCCTTTATAAAATAGCTTTTATCTAGTATTAAAACGCAGTTGTGGGTCTTTATTAGTATTTGGATCCAAGCATGAGAGAAGGGGATTAACAATTTTCCCCTATGACATTTTCTTGATCCAGTCCCTTAATCTCCAGCTGCTAATAGCAGCAGGGAGAAAACAATATAGGCACAATATGCTTCTCAGAACTGGAAGAAAAGAGGATAAGAATTCTTTTTTCTAAACTAACTTAAAGAAGTAAATGGAAATAAAGTTTCCCAACCTCCCCAATATCCTCTGTCACATAATTCAGCAAAAACCCCTATACACTGATTAGAACTTTCTTCAACAAAGGAAGAAAGATGATTACAGGAGAAGTGGATAGAAACTCTTTTCCTACATATGTCAATTAATCCTTAATTAATGGGTTGCTATTAAGGTTTCAGGAAAATTCTGTCTCCTAATTTGTCTTGCTCCCAAGGCTGTATTTTGTACCATAGAATTCATAATTTTTGCAGACTTATATAATTGATTTTGGAACAACAATAAACTAAGGGAAATGACTGAGGAAATAGGAGTTCCTTCTCCGGTGCCTGTACTAAAAGAACCAGATGAGTAGCTGCTGCAGTTCAGTTCAGTGCTGAGAGCTACAGAGCACAGTATAATCCGTCCCAAGTAGCGTTATTGTCTGTCCTTCCTGGGGCAAATGAACAAAGAGGTTATTAGGTCAAATGTTACACTCTAGGTCTAAACTAGGTCTAAACTAACTAAATACAAAGCAGAGGTTTTACTTTTCAGAGAGGACTGCTGGTCTTCCAAGGGCAACCTGCAACTTTCCCTCAACTCCATTAGGGTTAGGGTTAGCACCCAAAGATGCCTCATCACCTCAGTCTTTCTTCTGGTGAATTTCCAAACTAAGCACTGAGTTAGAGTAGCCACATTTCAGTTTCCAAGAATGCTTATGCAGCCCATATGAAGTCCAAATCCATATTTGGAAATAAAAGTAATGTTGAAGGGTGACACTTTTCTTGACATCATGCTTACTTCCATTCATTGTTTTGAACTAAAGGAATCTCAGAAACAAAATAATATTCAGGTAGATCATTCAGGCTGACAGGCACCAATGGGCATATTGCATAGATGCCTCTGGACTCCATCATAAGGACTCAGAATTCAAACTAAGCGCTTGTCCAAAAAAGAGGAGGAGGAAGAGGAGGAGGAAGCAATCCAAGTATTAATCTTGCTTTACTTGTGCTCTTCCATCTGTCTTCCAGACTTTTTAAAAGTTTCATACAGTATCCAGCATTCCATTTAGAACAAATAACAGGGGTGTCAAATTAATTGAGGGCCACATAAGCATTATGGTTACCCTCAAAGGGCCAGTTGCATATAAGATTGTGACAACTCACAGCAGCCAGGTGGGCATGGCAGGGTAGGCATGGCTGGGTGCTCACAACAAGGTCTCGGTGATTAGGTGGGTGTGGCTGGGTGAGTGTGGCTGGGTGGGCATGGCTGGATCGGCGCCATTCACTGGGCGTGGCTAACTCGGGACAGCTGGGTTGAGATGAAACAAGTTGCACTGGCTAACTTGACATGGGGACAATTCAGTGCCCCACAAGCTCTTCATCTCTCCAACTGCTGTGTGATAAGGATGCTGGCTTATTGGGGTACTCTTCCCTAATACAGGTCTCCCACTACCCCCTCCCCCCCAGAGATCTGTCAAGGCAGAAGGAAACTGTTTCCTGCAAACTTTCTCTCTGCACTTCCACATGCAGAAGTGTCATTATCTGCCTCCTGTGGGGGGCCAGGCAAGTCTGGGAGGGGGAATCTGAAGGTCTCCAGCGGAGGAAGGTGAGACCATGGCAAGCACCAAAGCCTTGTCTACCAGAGGAGCCTTGCCATTCCTTTCAGGCCATGCAGATGACCTCCGGATGGTGGCACAGTCATTTATGGGTGAAATCCTTCATACAACCCTATCTTGAAGGTGGCTATGATGCTATCGTTATTGCTGGATAGTGTTTTCCAGCTTTCAAACAGATCACTGAGTACAGATCAGTGTACTCTTGGTTGCTCTTGGTGTGGTACCTAGATGGAGTTAATGTAACCCTCCTGGTCATTTTAGATGGTTTGGCAATTTTTGGTATCAGTTATGAGGTATCCTTCTGGACTGTCTGCAAGGGTTTGGCATTAGAAGTGCTCTTTTACAGTGGTTCTTTTCTTCCTTTTAGCAGACAGATCTAGACAGTGAAATGATGAAGGAGAAATTACCCATGTGGTTACTCTTTCGTGTTGTAAAATAGGATTTAATCTGATCTCCCATGAGATTTAAGGAAGACACTGAAAACCATCTTTTCATTTGGGAATACGATTTACAATTTGGCTCATCTTGATATCAACTGAACTTATGGAAGAGGGCAGAATTCTACCCTTCTATGCTTACTGGTATAAATTGTAAAAGAAAAACTATGGATGAAGGATCAATATGTTATTTTGCCAACCTTGTCAATACAGATATATACGTACATGGATAGGGTTAGCAGAATTATCTAAGAGGTAAGAAATAGCCCTATGAATTATGGCATCCTCAAGAAGTATCCAGACTTCATTAGATAGCACAGCTGTCAAATAAATTATGGAAGTTTTAATCCTAACACCAAGACAACATCAAGTTTGTAAAGGGTTCAGTCAATAGTGAAACTTTAGTGATAAGTTTTAGATCAATTCTTTATCATTACCATGGTTTGGCTTCTTTGATAGAGCAGCATGTATTCCCCAGTGATTATTCCTGACTTTATCTTTGCATGTTATGGCTATCTGCTGATAATCAGCCTTAGTTACATGTCCCTCTTTCCATTTTTTGTGCTTGTCCTTTTTGTCTTTCAGTTTGTCAGAGAGATCTTTGTGCAGCCATGCTGGTTTCTTATTGTTTTTTTTTTTCAGTGGTATTGTGCAGGACTGGGCTTTTATGGACTGGGCATTTTTCAGAGTTTCCCGTGCTTCTTGAGTTGCTTTCCCCTTTAGCATTTTCATCCATGGAATCTTTCCTACACTTTCCTACACTCTCTCTCAGTTTGTTAGAATCAGCCTTTAAAGTTTAAGACACTTTAAGACAAGTTTAAAGTTGGGTTATTTTCTATTGTGTCTGTTTGCATTATATTGAATTCCACTATGACATGATCACTTTCACCCAAAGTTCCAGCAACTTCTACTGCCTCTACCACTTCTTCTCTATTAGTAAGAATTAGGTCCAGTATAGCTTACATCTAGTTTCCTCCTCTACCTTTTGGATGATAAAGTTGTTGGCTAGGTTGGTTAGGAATCTGTTTGATTTCCCATTCACTGCAGAGTTGGTTTCCCAGTTGATATCTGGATAGTTAGTCTCCCATTACTACTGTGATATGCTTTCTACATACATTTGTTAACTGGTTGGCAAAGAGTTCATCTACTTCTGATTGGTTGGTACATAGGTGTAACATACACCTATGGCAATGATCCCTGTAATCTGTGTGATGGATGGGATGGGATGCATAAGTTACCTCTTGGCAGCTATTCAGAAATTCTCAGTCATATGCTGGGCCTTAACAGTGTCATATTGTAGATACTTTAAAAACCCAAATAAATATTGCTGAATTATATTACTTGCATTTTTAAAATCAGCATTTATTGCACAGAATACTTCCTCAGGAAGATGATGGACTGAAGGCGGGTCCATGAATGCAGAGTTGAAGATTACAGCTAAGAACAAAAAGCCAAAGAGCAGATCAGCTTCTTTGACCCTTTCTGGAGAAAGGGAGGATGTGAGATCGCCCCTGTTATTCTCCATACAGTTGTTTCTTGTGAGAAGACTGAAAGGCAGCAGTTTTCACAGGGTGGGAAAACTTGGATATGAGGAAATTTATCATCTTCTCCCACCCGCAGTCAGAGATTTGAAAGGACACAAAGTTTGTACTTCCTTTGCTAATGACTTTAGGAAATTGCCTATTAACTGCTTTAAAGAAGTTTAAATGATACAGTTGGAAACAGTCTGACTGCTTTCAATCCTTAATATAAGAAAAAGAAACTGTATCTTTATAAACTGTACAGATTGAAAATAAAGAACAAGAAGCAAGACAAGGTTTTATCTATAGAAAGTTTTAAATGGATTAAGAGCCCAGAAAATGTTGGAATATTTGATTTTAACTTGTGAAAAAAAATTTTTTACTGGATGGACATATATTTCTGTCTCTATCATCTCTATCTCTATCAACTCTACCTCTATCATATCTATCTCTATCGTATCTCTCTCTCTCTCTCCCCCTACCTACCTATCTCTAGTTACCTATCTACAGTACTTACCTTCCTATCCATCCATTCCACCCACCTACCATCCATCCATCCATCCAGCCAGCCAGCCAGCCATGTTTGTCTTTCTTTCTTTCTTTCTTTCTTTCTTTCTTTCTTTCTTTCTTTCTTTCTTTCTTTCTTTCTTTCTTTCTTTCTTTCTCCTATCTATATCTATCCATCATCTATCTATCTATCATCTATCTATCATCTCATGAAACTTTAAAAATGAAGAATAAAATTAAAATACCAATCCTAGAGAGCAATTGGAATAATTTCTTCTTGCTGCATTTACAAAAGAGATTGTTAAAGTTTTGAAGAAATTTGAGGCAAGAGTCAATAATTATTTGAATTGATTAATGAACAACACTCATCTCATCTTCCTATATATCATATGAAAAAGCTTTTGCAATATAAATAAGAAAGGAAAAAAGTTAGAGGACATTAAAGAGGACCTAAAGACAATACATGAAGATTCAGTCTGGACTGACAGTTATGGGATCTTTAACCCATGTCTCAGCCATGCCTAAGTCTATAACTAAGCGTAAGCATAGCTAAAACACTTTTTGTATATTTATTTTGACTTTTGTTTTGCTTGATTTTTAACCACTTTTGGAAGGTTTTATTTATAATTCATTTGTGTGTCTACTTTTGGTGTGATATTGTTTCCAAAATTGGTGCTTTTGCATGCCCATTTAAAAATGCTTCAATTCAACTAATATCAGTAGTGGGTTGCTACCGGTTCGCACTGGTTCGGGAGAACCAGTAGCAATAAATTGGCGAAGATCGCAGAACTGGTATTAATGGCTGGCTGGCCACACCTCCAAACCAGTCACCTGGTCGCCGCTCCACCCAGTCACTTCCTTTTCCTCCTTACCACCCGGGTGGCTTGCCTGCCTAAGTTGCCTTCCCACGTGGTGCCTGCCCTGCACCCCAACTGAGCTGCCTCCTCCTGCCTACAGGTAAGTCACGCTAGCACCCCCCACAAGCATGCTGCGCCACCCCTACCAGGCTCACAACCTTATCTTCCCAGCCCTTTACAAAAGTTCCCCCCATGCCCCGTTTTGGCTCCCAGGGGCTGCAGGACGGCTTGCTAAACCCAAAATGGGGCATGGGGAGTGCCTAGCAAGATTCCCTTCAGCCCCTTGGAAGCAAAAATGGGCTGCGGGGAGGGGAGGGGGGGCTTCAAGGGAGAAAGAAACAAAGAAATCCTCAGTGTTTAGGGCAGTAATGGCTAACCTTTTTGCTGTCATGTGCCAAAAATGTGGGGAGCGCAGGGGGGTTGTGCACGCATGTGCCAGATAATCAATGGACATATTCATGACATCCTCACTGTTTGGGGATCCCCACGTGCACTGAGCTTGAGTTGAGAACTTATTATAAGTGCCTGCACTAGCTATCCTTGCTCAGGCTAAGCTACAAAATGTTTCAAAACGTCTGGCTTTTCTTCCTCCTACCAAAGACCTTCTGGGGTTCTTCATAGGAAGGGAGAAAGGAGAAAGGGAGGGACAAAGAAAGAAAGAGAGGGGGGGAGGGAGGGATGGATGGAAGAGTAAACCCTTTTACTCACACTTCATCATCACTGTTTGGGGATCCCCACGTGCACTGAGCTTGAGTTGAGAGCTTATTGTAAGTGGCTATTAGCTATAAGGATAGCTCAGGCTAAGCTAATCAATAGTGGAGCTCTAAGAATGCCAGATGATCAATGGACATGTTCTGAGTTTCAAAATGTCTGGCTTTTCTTCCTCCTACCAAAGATCTTCTGGGATTCTTCACAGAAAGGGAGAAAGGAGAAAGAGAGGGAGAAAAAAAGAAAGAGAGAGAGAGAAAGAAGAAAGAAAGAGACAAAAAAAGAGACAAAGAAAGAGAAAGAAAGAAAAAGAGGAAGAGGAAGGAAGGGAAGGAGAGAGAGAAAACTGCGTGCTATTATTTTTAATTGTTCCATTATTTATCATGTGTTAATATTTTACACTGTTCCTACACCTAGAGTGATTTTAGGGCTACCACATATTTTTCAGAAATTTACATGCGTTCAATGTCTATAGTCCAGAGCATAAATATGTGTGTGTTTATTTTGTACATTAGGTTGCATAAGTCCATCTTAATATGCTATTTCTGGTATGTGATGTTTTGTATACATACAGAGAAAGAAGCACTCTTGTGATCTTTGACTTTTACGCTTGCTGTCAAACATCAGCCATAATACTAATTACTGTTTTGAACAATATGCAGGAATGGCTATTTTATATGTGAAATTATGACTGAAATATTTCTGCATCTATATGGGTTCTCACTGTCAGGAAGTTTCTGCTTAGTTTTAGGAGAAACAAACTTCTCTCTTTGTTCAGTTTCCATCCATTGCTTCTTGTTTTGCCTTCTGGTGCTTTGGAAAATACATTGCCTATACATTCTTTCTGGCAGCCCCTTAAAAGCCTGTTGCCTATCACACTCTTGGGCAAAGCATGTGAGCCATTTCCTCCTTTCAGTGGTCCATGAAAGTACATCTATAGTATGTAGATAATAAAGTTGAAAAAAGATGAACAACATTTTTACAGAACTGTAGATACATTGAGGCTGGGTGTGACAAGGAATGGTTGGGAGGGGAGGGGCCAGGTGAGAGACCCCTTGACGTGAGTGACATTGAGTTGGCCATGCCCACCCAGTCACATGACCACAAAGCCACTCCCACCATCACATGACCAAGCCACACCCACAAAATAAGCCATGCCCACAGAACCGCTAGTAAAAAAATTTAGAACCCATCCCTGACTAATATGTATGGTACCTTAATAAAAGTTACAATGAGAAATTTATTATGCAATCCTCTCAGTAGATTAATTGAATCTGGTGAGAATTATCATCCACTTCAGTTAAGTGTATTTTGGCACCAAATTCAACAAAATATATGTCCATTAAATGACTGTCAGATGTGGAAAACCCAAAATAACCAACATTAATTAAACACTTTCCCAGTGTAAAAGTGTTTTTTCCCCTTTTAATACAATGATTACTTTGAACATTTGAAGCAAAGCCAACATAACAATTAAAAGTAATGGCAATACCAGAACAACATACTTCTTTTACACAAGGATTTAATTCCACTTTTCTTCTCTCCTTATATTTTGTTGTATTAATTATGACTAATGGAGCAAAATATAAGTAGATAATTGAGAATGTGGATATTAAACAGAACATTCATGGAAAAAATATGATTTCAGAGAAAATAATATTTCCCTCAAATTATTTTGATATAGATTTTTCCTTAATATAGTTTCCCTGAAAAGTAAAAAGAGGAAACAGAAGACCATAAGAGCAAGGTGATTTGGGATGACATTTGTATAATGAAATGGAATTAGAGCTATGCTTTTAAAATATATATTTTTATCTTTTTATACAGAAGAGTTAACTGTTGATCAAGAAAGTACTGTTGAAATCATGGGTGTCCAATCTTGGCAACTTTAATACTTATGGACTTCAACTCCCAGAATTCCCCAGTCATTCATCGAGGTTGAAGTCCACAAGTCTTAAAATTGTCAGGGTTGGATACTCCCTGTTTGAATCATGACTGCAAAATGCTTCCATTGAAGTCAGTTAAATGGAAACTGACAAACATATTAAAATGCACAGACATTTTCACAGGTTTTCTGCTTCTGAATAACTTCAATAATTTCTTCGAAGCCTGATCTGAAATATCACTGAAATTTCTATTTCTCAGTGAAATGTTACTTTTTTTTTAAAAAAAAAATCTGTCGATGATTATTACTAGGTCAATAATGTTCCTGATTGTTAAAAACAACCCTAAATTTGTGAGACATACAAAAGTTGACCCAGCATCCCTTTTCTTTCCTTTAAAATTGTACAGTAGCTACACTTATGTCTGAAGCAACACATGGAGTTTAGGTGGATGCAGATACTTCCCGAAAAGGCTTCTTTGAAATATAATTAAAAAATCAAGCAGAGAAGATTTCTATTTGTCTGTCTCACATACAATATTCTAAAACATCAGAAAGCCTGTAGCATTTTTATAAATGTACTTTTCATTTAAACAAACTATGATAAAAGGGATTTGATATATATTTACTATGATTTAAAAGAACAGGGTAGGACAGCTTTATGTTAAATTATGCAAATGTAATCTAACAAAAACAATAGTTTAAATTTCTGTTAGTAGAAATAGCTTAATTGCTATTGAAGTTTCTGTGCTTTTCTTTTCCCCTTTTTCAATTTATTTGGCACAGTGTTTGCTGTCAAAGGCCCCTTGCCTAATCTTATTTTGCTCTAGCTGCTCCTGTACTGCTGAGCCAATATCTAAGGCCAGCAACAAGTTAGTGATAAAAAAAGACTGGCTCCCTCACTCAGATCATCTACCAGCAGTTTGGCAGTTTGAGTCTCACTGGCTCAAGGTTGACTCAGCCTTCCATCCTTCCGAGATTGGTAAAATGATTGTTGGGGACAATATGCTGACTCTGTAAAGAAATCAGATGGAAAAGTGAGCAAGCCAGCCCATCCTATGCAGTCAATCAGGCCACCTGCTCAAGTCCTTTTATCATGGTTTGCCAGGTGGTTATATTCTCTGATAATCAACAGTTACTGTTATTGCCTTTCATAATCAATGAGCTATCCTTAATTTAGAATGTCATGCTCCACCCAACCATTTCACCTCTCAATAAGCATACTTTTGGTTTCTGTCCAGGATGGCTGTTCTATTTGGTTTCCCACCCACTGTCCATCCTACTGCAAAGCCTCCTTTCCTTTTTCTGTTTTTAAAAACATCTTTAATTCACAATATTTTGCTACATCGTTTCTATGAAACTGATCTACTGGTTCTTTCTTGCTATAAGGTTACTATGGACTTACAAAAAGATTAGGAGCTAAAAAAAATCAGTTTAATTATAGGAGGATGGGAGGATGGATGGAGTCTGTATTAGTGTCAAAAAAGATAATTTGGGGATAGGAGAAATATGAAGGCATTCTTGTGTGCAACCATCTATGAAAATAAAGGAGTGGCATGAAGAGTAGTGGGAAGGGAACAGTGATGTAAAAACAAATGGCAGATACAAGTAGAACAATCCACATAGAAGCAAGCAAATTAGGCTTCTTTTCCCTGCACAGATGGAAAAAGCAAGAAACAGGGAATGACCAAATGGACTAGCCATGATCTGAACTAGACAAGTCCCATTGTCCAATTGGACATTCTCAAGTTGGTTTAAGAAATGAAAGAAATAGCAGAAGAGACAAACAGAACTGCCCAGAATTTTGCAGCATGCTTTCTTTCTACGTGAACTTTCTAAAAGGATGAAAACAGAAATAAGAATATATCTAGAAAATGAAAGGCAAAGAAAAATCAAGGAAGTCACCAAAAATTGTAGGAACTATATCAGAAAGACTAAAGTAGAGTTGAGATGAGGTGACCAATGTCCAGAACAATAACAATTGCTATGATTTCTTTCTCTCATGAGAAATAAAAGGAAATGTTACAAGTATGTTGGGCGGAGAAATATAATGGACACATCTGATGGTGAGAAGGCAGAATGTCTTAAGTCTTACTTTATGTCTCAGAAAGGAAATGAAGCCTGAGCTAACTGTCATATTGCCATTAGAGGAAGAAAGAGCTGCATCTCAGGACAGAAAAGTAGGTAAAAGGACATTTAGCTAATTTAAATTAATTCAAGTTTTGAGGACCAGATGAATTACATTGTAGGGTATTGGAGATATTAGTGGAGGTGATTGTAAAACCATTGACTGTTATCTTTGAGAATTTCTGGACTACTGGCTATGTCCCCGGGGACTGGAGGAGGGCACATCTTGTTCCTATCTTCAAAAAGAAGAGGAAGATCTGGGAAATTGCAAGCCTGTCATTTTGCTGTTTATGTTGGCATGTTCCTTGAGATTATGAAGCAGTAAATTTGTTAGCACTAAGAAAGGAATGCAACAACCAACAATAATCAGCACAAATGAAATGTGCTACAAATAAATAATCCTCCTCCTTCTTCTCTCATTATAACATCTGTTGTGATAATGTCATTTCATCATATTATTTAGATAGATTCATAACTGGATGAATGACACAGGAGTAGGTTCATAAGTAGGTTCATAAAAGGCTCCATATCCAAGATATGCCACATTGTATTCTATGCTATTTACCATTTACATGAACATAAATTATCTTGATGAAGAGATTTAGAGGGTGACATTTGGAGAATATGTACTTCTAGATAGACTACTTAACACTCTAAAGGAGAAACAAAACCAGAACCCTTAACAAGGATCAAGATAGGCTTGAAGAAACTTAACTGGAATGAAATTTATCAGGGAAAATTTAAGCTTGCAATACTGCATTCTAACCACTGCGCCACCACAGCTCTAAAAGATACCAGACTTCACAGTTGAATTTGTAAAATTGATCAGAGTGTGCTAGTAGATCAGAAGTGGAACATGAAGAAACAATGTGCTGTAGATGCTGTAAAAGTAAAATGTTATTTGGAGATCTTCAGGCAAAAACCGTATAATAAAATCCTTTAGCAGAGCCTGAAATGATCAGGGCATTGGACTAGATGGCCTCTGAGATACTTTCAACTCTAGATAATTGACACACACACAAACATAAGTATGCACATGTATGCATCTGTGTGTGTCTGTGTGCTTATATATAAACATGTATTTCTATGTGAAATGTAGCAGAAAATCTTGTCACAAGCCTATTGAAAGAATTTTGCACAGATTGGTTCCCCTCTTGCATATCTCTTTGGGATTTGAAACTTAATGTATTGTGTGAAACCAGCCAACTGTAATTGATTCAAAAGTCTATTATTTAAGCACACTCTGGCTTAGCAGAATGGGAAAATTCAAATCAACTAAATATAATACTATGGAACTTATATTTTATTTTGTTTATTTCAAAATATATACACTGACCTATTTTTATTGCTACATAACCAAATTGCCTACTTTCTGCCTGAATGTTTAGCTTTGCTTCCCACTAGATCATCCTGGTTTTCCTTGTCATTTTATAAACTACCACCCAGGAGCTTAAGTTATAAAAGGAATAATTCTTTAAGATAAGTTAAAAAGAAACAAAAGACATTCACAACTTAATATTTTTTGGCTCACTGCACAGTCCTTAGTGATGAAGCTAGCAGGAAACACAGAGAAAATAATACAAGGAAACCTTTTCATCAACACCCATCCCCAAAGCTACGTCTCACAGGTCTTTGTTTGGCTTTTTGAGGTGGACTCCTAACAACACAGCCAATGTGGGAATTACTGATCAACCACTCAGCCAAATAATATTTTTATCATATTGACATAAGTATGCTAAGAACTGCCAAACACACTTCAATTAAAATATAATTTTCCTTTTTCAGGAACTGGATGTTTATATTTAAGTTTCCTATCTCAGCATACCACAGGGTTCATAGCATTCTCCTCCTTCTCCTTCTCCTTCTTCTCTTTATTCCTTTGAATTAATAAATACTTAACACTAGAATAATTCATTCAATAGCATTTAATTCTTCACTAACTTATATTGGTTGTACAAAATAGCCACTTATACCGAAGATAACATAGTCAATCAGTTTTAGGAGTTTGAAAAAATGTGGATGAAGAAAGTGCACAGAAAGTAGAAGATTGGCATTTGACAAAGATGCTGATTACTTTTACAATCTCAAAGTGAATGAACCTTAACTTTAAAATATTTATAATGATTCTTCTAATTAGAAAGGAAATATGAAAATGATTCCAATTAACCTTAAGGGGTGTAAATCATTTTGTGTTCTTTGTTTAGGTAGGAAATTACATGATAGGAGGGAGGCAGGATATCCTGTTCATCATACTTTCCTCTACAGTTATAAGCCCTAAATTTCTCACTTCTAAAAAAAACCCTATTGAAACAGAAGGAGGTTTTTCAGTAAGAAATACTAAGTTGGGTCCTGTAATACTAGAATGAGGAAAAGGTAGACTAGTCTGCTAGTGACTATTTATTTATATATTCATATAAGCAAATTTATATAGCCACCCCTCTCATGGCAGTGATTTTGGAATTCCAATTAGAAATATTAAACTATTGTAGTCTACCTGGCATTTTTAAAAAAATAATCAGCTTGATCATAGTAGTAAAGTATGATTATTTTTATTATGACTGGGTCCACGTGGCTCTTCTCAATCACAGTCAGCAAATTCTAAGAGTAATTCCTTGTCTTCAATAAGTATCATCTATTTTATTACCTATCGAGTCATCTGGCTTTTATAAATACTGTTGAATATCTTTCTGCAATTCCCACAATCATGCCACTTACATTTCATTTCATACTGATTAAGTCTACTTTTATAGACTACTAATCTTCCTTTCTCCTTCTGTACTTAATGTAAGAAAATTTACTTTATAAGGGACCCAAAGACATTCCAATTCTTTTGTACTTATGTGTTTCTTGTGCTTAAATTTCTACCTAAATTTATTTATTATTTTATTTATTATTAATTAAATTTGTATACAGCCCTACTCCCGAAGGACTCAGGGCGGTGAACAGCCATAAAAATAAAACATGTAAATACAAAATTTAAAATAGAGATAAAACCAATTAAATAAATTTGGCTGAACCATTTTTAAAACCCCAATAATTTAAAACCAAATTTAAAATTCCCATTGAAAAGAGGAAAATTTAGGTCAGGCCAGCTTGATGAAATAGGAACGTCTTAAACGCGCGACGGAATGTACGCAGATCCGGGATCCTCCGTATCTCCGGGGGGAGCTCATTCCAGATAGTAGGTGCCCCCACAGAGAAGGCTCTCCCCCTGGGGGCCGCCAGTTGACATTGTTTGGCCAACGGTACCCGGAGGAGCCCCTCTCTATGGGAGCGTACTGGTCGGTGGGAGGCTATTGGTGGTAGCAGGCAGTCCCGTAAATAACCAGGTCCTAAGCCATGGAGCGCTCTAAAGATGATAACCAAAACCTTGAAGCGCACTCAGAAGACCACCAGGAGCCAGTGCAGCTCGTGCAGGAGAGGCGTTACATGGAAGTGCCACATCGCTCCCATCACCACCCGCGTGGCTGCAGTCTGTGCCAGTTGGAGCCTCCGAGTGCTCCTCAAGGGGAGCCCCATGTAGAGAGTGTTACAATAGTCCAGAGAGGAGGTGACGAGGGCTTGAGTGACCGTGCGTAATGAGTCCCGATCCGGAAAGGGACGCAACTGGCGGATCAGGCGAACCTGATAAAAAATCCTCCCGGTCACGGCCGTCAAGTGCTCTTCTAAAGACAGCCGTGAATCCAGGAGGACACCCAAGTTGCGAGCCCTCTCTGTGGGGGCCAATGATTCGCCCCCAATAGTCAGCGATGGCACCAGCTGACTATATCGGGACGTCAGAAACCACAGCCACTCGGTCTTGGATGGGTTGAGCCTGAGCCTGTTTCTCCCCATCCAGATCCGTACGGCCTCCAGGCACCGGGACATCACTTCACTCATCAACCAATGCGACCAATGCCGTTTCCGTGCTGTACCCAGGCCTGAAGTCCGACTGGAACGGATCTAGATACGTCGCTTCATCCAGGTACTGGGGGAGCTGTCGCGCAACCACACTCTCGACAACCTTCGCAACAAAGCGAAGGTTCGAGACTGGACGATAATTAGCCAATATTGCCGGGTCCAGGGAAGGCTTCTTGAGGAGAGGTCTCACCACCACCTCTTTCAAGGTGGCGGGAAAGACACCCTCGCCCAATAAAGCATTTATAATCCCCTGGAGCCAGCCTCGCGTCACCTCCCGGGAAGCCAGCACTAACCAGGAGGGGCACGGGTCCAACAAACATGTCGTCGCGTTCACCTCCCGGGAAGCCAGCACTAACCAGGAGGGGGCACGGGTCCAACAAACATGTGGTCGCGTTCAGCCTACCCAGAATCCTGTCCACATCCTCAGGGGTCACAGGGTCAAACTCATCCCAGATAACAGTCTCAGGACCTGCCTCCGTCATCCCCGCTGGATCTACCCAGTCGGAGTCCAGATCTTCCCGAATCTGAGTGATTTTGTCATACAGATACTGAACAAAATCCTCGGCTCTACCCTCCAAGGGGTCCTCCCTCGCTTCCTGGTGGAGCAGGGAGTGGGTCACCCTAAACAGGGCGGCTGGGTGGTTATCTGATGATGCAATAAGAGCAGCGAAATGAGTGCATTTCGCTGCTTTTATCGCCACTAGGTAATTCTTAATATGAGATCTTACCAGTGTCCGGTCTGATTCAGTACGATCCAACTACTCTCTAGGTGTCTTTTCCGGCGCTTCATCTCCCTCAGCTCCTTGGTAAACCACTAGGAGGGCCACTAGCCCGGAGGGCAAGAAACCACTAGGCGGCCACTAGGTCTCCAGTCGAGGCGTGAGCCAGAACCTCGGGAATTGGCCCAAGCTCCATCTGGAACCTATCCAGTTCCATCAGGCGCCTGAGGCGGTACCATCTTATCGGTTCCGCCTCCCTGCGGTGGGGTGCAGTGGTTCGGAGGTCAAGGCGAAGGAGAGAGTGATCCGACCATGACAAGGGCTCGATGACTATGTCCCCTATCTCGAGATCACTCAGCCACTGTCCAGAGACAAAAATCAGGTCCAGTGTGTTTCCCCCCATGTGCGTAGGGCCATGAATTAGCTGGGTCAGATCCATAGACATCATGGAAGCCATGAACTTCCGGGCCACCTCAGACGTCTCACCTGTGGACCGCAGGTTGAAATCCCCCATGACCATAAGTCTGGGGGTGTCAACCGCCACTGCAGCGATAACGTTGAGAAGCTCGGGCAGGGCTGCTGCCACGTGGCAGGGAGCCAGGTACGTGATCAGCAAACCCATCTGAACCTCATGACCCCACTTCACAAGGAGGGTCTCACAACCGGCCGTCTGAGGGACAGTGGCCTCCCTTGACCTAAGGCCTTCTCTAATAATAACCGCTACTCCCCCGCCCCTCCCCTGTGACCTCGGCTGATGGAATGCCTGGAAGCCTGGTGGGCATATTTCTACCAGAGGGACCCCTCCCTCCGGGCCTAACCAGGTCTCCGTAATACCCACCAGGTCTGCTCCCCCCTCCTGAACCAGATCACAAATGAGGGGGGCTTTATTTATTACGGATCTGGCGTTGCACAACATCAGTCGAAGGCCCGGGCCCTGAGGGTCTGTGCAACCTGGAGAACGAGTGGAGCCTTGGGGGCTGGAACACGCTACCGCTCGGATGCGCATTCCCTTAACATTATATGGCCCCCTGCTCCCGCCATATCTACCCCTCCCACTCACAGTACCGATGGTAAAAACACAGTCTGGACAAGCTCGACCCCCCCATTACCTCTGGATCCCCCACCCCCTCTGCCGCGCATAGTGACCAGGCCCGACCCTCCCCTTAGTGGATTTTCCCCCAAACCCACAACACTAGTTCTGATTTTACCCTCCCCCCCGGGACCCCTTAAAAGTTTACCCAATTTACTTAAAAAAACCCTCAACCCCCTCTTCGCAGCATGCCACCTCTCTGGGTCCCAAAGCCCATCATCGAGGTAGGCCCTCGATAACGTGGAGGGCCAGAGCTGTGAGAGGGGGGAGTCTCGCAGCACAAGAAGCTCAATGGCTGAGTACATCCACAAAATGAAAAAGGGTGAAGATGGCATCTGGCCAGGATTCCATACAGTCTAAAGGTCCTAAAAACAAAAAGGCAGCAACAAAAGCATGGGTAGCTGAACTCCACTGTCCTCTCACGACAGTGGGAGGAGTCCCATGCCATTTTGATAAATCTAGGGGATGTTCCTCCCAGACATCCTCTTACGATGTCTGGCCAGATGGAATATGTTATGGAGAAGTTCAAAAGCTGTCCCCTCTAATAGGAATGCCAGTAGTAACCCGGACTCCCTAGGAACCCACTTCAAAGCTGTCCGTTTGTCGTATAGTCCGGGGCATAGATGGAATAAGCCAGTCCAGAAGGCAGAGGTAGATAATGAGCCCGGGGGCAGAGTTCGATGACACACAAAAGACGGAAAAAGTGGCTTACGAGGCAGAAGGCAGCTGGGGTAATGACTATAATGGGGCCTACACAGGCCAAAAGGGGGGGGAGGGTATGGCCCGAGGCAACCCAAGGCCAGCCCTCGGCCATCCTCCAACCTCTCCTGCTCCCTGGTCTTTAGTCTTTAGTCATATTTATCCCCAGTCTGCAGCCCCAATTCAGGGGGCCTCCGGATTTGGCCAAGAAATGGATCCATAGAACCAGCCCCTGACAAGTCCGGGCTGTTGGCTATTTGCCTCTGCCCACAATCGGCTGCTGCCCCCTCTCCTCCACCAGCGTCCAGAGCAGTCAAAGCCTCGTAGGCACCAGTGCCGCCGCCACCGCCGTCTCCACCAGGGCTCCCACCACGCTCCAGGAACACCAGGGGCCTTAAGAAAGAGACCAGAGAACCAGGGAGACCCTCGTTTCACCGCCGCCACAACTGCAAAGCTGCCGCCACCGTCCCGACCGCCGCCGACCATAGTGAGGGGAAAAAGCACCTCCGAACAGCTGTTACTGCCATCACCCCGCGGCGCCTTCTGACGGCCGTATCTCCTCAGTCCTGATGTCCCGGAGGGCAAGAAATCCCTCTACATGCTGGGAAGAAGTCCCTCTCGCTAGGACTGGGGGCCAGGATGATCAAATTGGCCCCTGCAGTCCCCAAAGCGCCAGAAATCGCCCCCTTCTCCCGAGAGTGTCTCAGCTCTCTTGATATTAGTATTCTTATTCTTAGTATTCTTTCTAGAAGTGACTATTAATACAAATTTTACCAAATTCTACACTTACATCTACACTAATCACAATGTTCATCTTATATTGCTAATAGATTTGAATCAGTTTGCTGGAATTTTTATGCTAGACAGTAGAATGAATGAAGTTCTGTTTTAATTAATATTGTTCCAATATCAACATCAGAACAGACTAGACAATAAGTGATCTGGAATGATTTAGACCATGACTGAAGCAACTTGTCAGTCTTTTGATTAATCTTGAGGTTTATGCATACGCCATAGCTATGATGCATGTGAAGAGCCATCACTATATCTGCGTTATTTAGGTAGTTCTAGATTTATTTATTAAACAAAGATAAATAAAACAAGGTAGTCCTAGATGTCACAGTTATGCCGCTGACACCCAGAGAAGGCTTATGCTAGCTGAAATGCTGATATTCCTTTCAGCTGCTGCACTCTCTGAAGAGTTATTTGAGGCCCCTGAGGCTTCAGAATCTTTGACTTTATCCCAGTATCCAGGACAACTAGAGATCATGACATTTTGAAGAAAGTAAAATGGGCCTAATGATGAGAAGCCAACTGCCAGGATTTGATTGAAATACTAATTTATCCCAATCAGTATGTTTCCCTTCCAAAATTTGGATGATCTTCATGACTTCAGTGCAGGATGCATTAGACTTTGAACATCCCTTAGAGTATTCAACATTTGGCAGTCAAAGCTGATTTTTTGTGTGACTGAAATACAATTTATGTAGTATTTTTAAAAACATTATGCTGTAGAATCTATCACTATTTGAGTTTTATTTCCAGTTTTTAAGATCATCCAAGGTTTATTTTTTAAAAACTTAAGGGTCACAATACACACACACACACACACACACACACACTCAACTGAAAATAGAATCATAAATATATTGCTCAAAGATAATTTTACCATGAAATGCTAATCATGGCAAAACAAAGTAAATTAAGTCTAGTTTATTTTTAAATAAGGGTTTTGCTAAAGTTCTTAGTGTTGCCTTGAAAATTCTCAAGGTTAGGAAGTGCTAGCCATTGTGTCCCAAGAGATAAATTTTGAAATCATGCCACAAGATAACATACAAAGTGAAAATGTAGTTCCTTTCAATTTATGGATTTATTAACACTGAACTATTGCAAAAATAGTTGAGAGCTATTGTACATATAATGTCTCATATATGTTTCATTCACTCTTTATTGTCTCATTCTTTCAACTCTTACAATATGTGTATGATACACTTGGAGAAAGTAATATCTGTGGTTCCATTTTCCATTTCCATGTGTCTCCTCAGAAATAAACTCTACTGAGTTCCTCATTATTTAATCTCAGAAAAATTGAGAATATTTTTAAGATCTGATGGAAAGTGTTTTCATGAATTATAAGATCTATGTATAAACAGGGAAATGGCAATAGGAAATATAATATAAACATATAACTAAATATAAGAAAAAGAAAATCCAGTCTGAAAATTTATTTATTTATTTATTGGTTCAATTTATATGCCGCCCTTTTCCGGAGACTCAGGGCTGCTTACAATGTGTTAAGCAATAGCCTTCATACTTTTGTATATACCTGTTTAGTAGGGCTTTTGCCCCACCCCCAGTCGTGTTCTTTTTTTTATATACAATTTTTTTTATAAAGTCAGAGTCCAAAATGGACTCGATCTGGCAGTGGTTTGTGGGAAATATGTAAAAAATATTTCCCTGAGGTATTCCTCTTGGAAATGCAGGTGAAAAGTTGCTTGTAATGGTGCTGATTTTCCATTCTAAGCCCATCTTTCCTATCACATGACAATAAACCATGCTTTGCATATTTCCCCTACCTTGTTTACCTTTTGTTAGCTAAACAGTGGCTTGAATTTAATAAGAATAGAGTGAAATGTGGGAGATTCAGTTTTTAACATATTTGGGGTTGCTATAAGATTGTGATGAAGCAATTAGGTACATACAGAAAAATATTATTGTAAATATTAATGTACTTTGAAATGCTGCTAAAATGAAGCTTTTGTTCAGTCACTGTTTCTTAATGTAAATATTTTGATTCCTCTTTTTATTAAAAATGATTCTAATCTATTAATAATGACAACAATTTAAAGTGTGATTTAAAATAAGATTCAATCAAAATAAAAAGTAAATGGATTTACCTTGTGGTTACTCTTACCGTCTATTTACGTAGGCAAATTCTTTATTGAAGAAATGTAGCTTTTTGTCTTATGAACGGAGACTCTATTGTTAAGAAGCACCTTTGGAAATTACAGAAATTAGCATTCTTTTTTTATTTCCAGTCTGCCCTAAGTATCATATCTCACATCTTGAATTGCAGGAATTTAATGTCTTTTATAGGTTTATTATGGTAAAAAACTATCATTTGTGTAATATGAAATCCAGTCCTAACTGACTTATAATAGAATTGTCCTATTTACTATGGAAAGACAGTATGGTATAGTGATTAAGGCGTAAGGATAGAAATTGGGAAACTGTGTGTTCATGTCCCACCATAGGCACAAAGGAAAATTTACTTCCAGTTTAGATTCAGCTACCGTGTTTCCTGAAAAATAAGACATCCCCCCAAAATAAGCCCTCCCCGAAAAATTTCTTTGGTTAGGGTTAGGGAGACAGAGCTGGAAATCAGGTAAATCAGGTCTTGCTCGACACGCCCCAAAATAATAAGACCTCCCCAAAAATAAGGCCAAGCACTTATTTCGGGGTTCAAAAAAATATAAGACAGGGTCTTATTTTGGGGGAAACACTTCATTTATTCATTGTTTTATTTGACACTGGAAAAAGGCTTTTCTCTTGAAGTTATGTGTCCCACAATAGCCATATCCATCCATTGGACATAAGCAAGTCTCCTGCTTTAAGGAAGATATATCAGTTGAGGGTGACAGAAACAAAGCTTTCTAGACAGGATAATGCCTTCCTTGCTGAAGAGAAGGAGGAAACGCAACAAAATGCTATTCATGTAGATTGCTGTTCACAATGCTTGGGCTATAAATACAGCATTGCAAAGACTCAGAATTGCTCAGATCAAGCCTGTCTATCTTTATTGCAGAATTCCTGGAGCCTATGCCCATTTTCAGAATAATTATCCACCCACTCCAGCTATTATAGGCAACATGGTTGGAAATATTGGGGCTGAGCTTGATTGCCAAAGTGGAAATATGATATCACTTTGGCTAAGTGGCTCAGTGGCTAACACACTGAACTTGTCAATCAGAACGGTCGGCAGTTCGGTGGTTCGAATCCTTAGTACAGGTGTCCTGAGTGGGCATGGAATTGGACTAGATGACCTCCAAGGTCCCTTCCAACTCTGTTACTGTTACATAGTTTCAGATGCTTTTACACTCAATCTAGTGATGGTGGTGAGGCGGCTCAGATATTTGATTATTTTACATATTGCAATCTCTCACACAGTTACCTACACTAGCAATCTTGTATGGAAACATTCACAATTTATTTCAAGTGTGTTGAAATAGTTCCTCCCAGGGCTCATAGTAGTTCAGCAGGCTGGGCATTGATTGGATGGGCTATTGGGGATTCTTTTCTAGGTCAGCAAGAGCACTCATAGTGTTCTTCAAGACTCTGCAATGAAGACCATTAATGCTAGTTTTTAAACACATTTGGAGAGTTAATATGGTGGTGTCCACAGGCAATGAATTCAAGTTTATATTTATTGTAGCCTTTGACAATGAAATACTTGGGAATCTATATACAATATTTTATAATCCTTCAAGAATAAAAATGTTAGATTGCACTGTGTGAACGTATTGTTTCTTTAGGACAAACTTTATGGGAGTTAGAATAATCACTTTTTGGATTATTATTTTACAATTAATTAGTCAGTATTAAATGAAAAACAAAAAATAATTACAACTAAGAGCAAAGGATAATATAGATTACACTAGGTGGTGCTGTAATCCTAATTGGAGTTTTGCAATTTGCAGTAATTGCAATGAGGAATATAATGAAACTCAAAAAATGAGTTTTTTGAACATAAGAGAAAGCTCTTAGATATGTGAAGCAGACCTGGCTTTAAATAAAATACCTGCTTGATATCCTAATCCTAATAAAGCCGCCCTGAATCTTCGGAGAGGGGCGGCATATAAATTGAATTAATTAAATTAAATTAATTTATTTAGTATATCAAAAAGAGTTTTGTAAAATTATAAATTGAGGGAAAAGCAGTACCCTTTTATAGTACTGATAATAATAGTATTGATAATAAGTGAGAATAAGCCTTATTACTACTATTACTATTAGAATAGAATAACAGAGTTGGAAGGTACCTTGGAGGTCTTCTAGTCCAACCCCCTGCTTAGACAGGAAACTCTACACTACTTCAGACAAATGGTTATCTAATCTCTTCTTTAAAACTTCCAGTGCTGGAGCATTTACAACTTCTGGCGGCAAGCTGTTCCACTGATTAATTGTTCTAATTGTCAGGAAATTTCTTCTTAGTTCTAAGTTGCTTCTCTCCTTGATTAGTTTCCACCCATTGCTTCTTGTTCTATTCTCAGCTGCTTTGGAGAATAGCTTCGCTCCCTTTTCTTTGTGGCAACCCCTGAGATATCGGAACATTTCTATCATGTCACCCCAGTCCTTCTTTTCATAAGACTAGACATATCCAGTTCCAGCAACCGTTCTTTATATGTTTTATCCTCGAGTCCCCTAATCATCTTTGTTGCTCTTCTCTGCTTTTCTAGAATCTCAACATCTTTTTTTACATTGCGGC